>NC_068305.1:6948481-8148481 GCF_025860055.1 Xyrauchen texanus
TTAAATAATACCATTTGTACTTTTCAATTACTTGGAATGTCTATGTTCAGGGCTGAAGGCTAAATTGTTACTGTCTCTTTAAGAGGCTTTTATCGCATGATACGATATTCAAGGCACAGTTCAGTTTAATCTTTTGAGAACTGAGATGTATCATTATTTTCGTTTTGTGCCGTGCTTGCTGCATCTGTATTCATTGTGAGATGATAAAATACAGACAGCGTGAATGGCTGATTTTGTTCACTTGAATTTTGTGACGTATTTCAGAAAGATTATCGCGAAGACAGAGCGATAGTTTATTTTCATCTTAACCGGACATCAAAGTTGATCACTGCAATAATTCATAATTCAATATATTGATACCCGAATTCTTTATCAACTGTTTGTTCAATTGAGACATAAGGGGGTAATTTCAAAGCATTTTGAAAGTGACACACTTCCTTCTGCCAGTTGGTGGCGCTATAACTTTGACTCACAGTAGTCACATCCATGCGACCGGCCTCTTCCCGCAAACACACTGCTGAAGTTTCATCGAGATCAGTTAATGTATGCAGAAGTTATAACACACTTCCTTGCTTTTATGCTGCCTTTATGTGCTTTTTGGAGCTTCAAAGTTCATTTGCAATGTTTTCCACATTCAAACCAAAATATCTGATTTTCTGTTGGTCTGTTTGTTCACTTGAGACATAAGAGGGTGATTTCAAAGCATTTTGAAAGTGACACACTTCCTTCTGCCAGTTGGTGGCGCTATAACTTTGACTCACAGTAGTCACATCCATGCGACCGGCCTCTTCCCGCAAACACACTGCTGAAGTTTCATCGAGATCAGTTAATGTATGCAGAAGTTATAACACACTCCCTTCTTTTATGTTACTTTTGATGTGCTTTTTGGAGCTTCAAAGTTAATTTGAAATGTGTTCCACATTCAAACCAAAATATCTGACTTTCTGTTGGTCTGAGCTAATGACTGTAAATTAGAAAGTTGTTCGGCCCGACGAGATCTAGAAGTGTTCGAGTTTCATATTATTACATGCAAGCATGTTTGATATATGGACAAGTGTTTGAATCCCATTCCAGGTGTCGCTGTCGAGCCCCCTGCCACGCCCGGGTACCAGATTCAGCCCGGCCCTGATGGCCGCGGGTTCTGACCTGTGTGCAAAGTTTCAAGAGTTTTCGAGCATGTTAAGGGCCCCAAAAGTCCCAGAAACCTTGAAAAACAATCAAACAATCAAAAAGCAAATCTAAACCCAACAGAGAACCCCCCTCCCTCCCCACACACACACACAAAAAAAATTTGGCAGGCCCATTCTGTCTGTCAGACAGAGAGACACTGAGAGAAAAAACACAGAAAGGGAGGAGGAGGGGTCACTCAGAAAGAGAAAAATTTTAAGAAATCCACATTCAAACCACAATATCTGACTTTCTGTTGGTCGGAGCTAATGACTGTAAATTAGAAAGTTGTTCGGCTCGACGAGAACAATATACACGCCGAGTTTTGTAACTGTAGATAGAACTAACTAAGTTATAACACACTTCATGTGTCCTTTTTTAGTCATAAATCAATTTCCTCGCCACGGCCAAACCGTTCGAGATATCAAAAATCCGTCCGGAATGTAGCATCCTCAATGTCTTGACTTCATGCCGACCGAGTTTGGTGGCGATTGGATTCATTCTCTAGGCGGAATATATATAATTCCAGACCACGTGTTTCCAAACAACCCATAATAGCCAACTTCCTGTTGGGCTGGCGTAAATCTTAGAGCACGAAAGTTGTTCGGCCCGACGAGATCTACAAGTGTACCGAGTTTCATATCATTACATGCAAGCATGTTTGATATATGGACAAGTGTTCGAATCCCATTCCAGGGGCGCTGTTGAGCCCTCCTGCCACGCCCGGGTACCATCTTCGGTCCGACCCTGATGGCCGTGGTTTCCGACCCGTGTGCAAAGTTTCAAGAGTTTTCGAGCACGTTAAGGGCCCCAAAACCTTGAAAAACAAAAATAAAAGCATTTTCACTCCTCAGCAAAATCAGCACCCTCCCCACAGACACAGAGAGACGTAGAGTCAGTGAGAGAGGGAGAGAAAATTCTCCAAAACATCCACATTCAAACCACAATATCTGACTTTCTGTTGGTCTGAGCTAATGACTGTAAATTAGAAAGTTGTCCGGCTCGATGAGAACAATATAATTCCTGAGTTTTGTGACTGTGGGTCAAAGTGTAAAGCAACCCCCCCACTTTTGTCAAAAGGTGGCGCTACTGAGCCCCTGCACCACGCCCGTTTCTGAAACTTTGCACATGTGTACTGGCTAATAAATGTGATGTGTCTGTCGAATTTCATGCAATTTCAAGTATGCTAAGAGTCTCAAAAGCATCAAAAAGAATATTCGAGTTTGAAGCGTTGCCGCGGTGACAGTATCGAAGATATCAATAATCCTTTCACATGTCTACATCTGCCGTGTGTTTACATTATACACCTAAAGTTTTAAGTAAATCGGGTAAAAATAAGTGGGTGATTTCAAAGCATTTTGAAAGTGACACACTTCCTTCTGCCAGTTGGTGGCGCTATAACTTTGACTGACAATAGTCACATCCATGCGATCGGCTTCTTCCAGCGATCACGCTGCTGCGGTTTCATGGAGATCAATTAATGTATGCAGAAGTTATAACACACTTCCTGTTTCTCTTTTCGCGCCATCATTTCGTTTCCTCGCCACGGCCAAACCGTTAGAGATATCAAAAATCTGCCGGCAATTTTTCATGCTCAATGTCTTGACATCATGCTGACCGAGTTTGGTGGCGATTGGTGGAATTCTCTGGGAGGAGTATTCCAAATTCCATTGCGTGCGTTTTCAAACAACCCTAAATAGACGGTTTCCTGTTGGTCTGGGGTAAAAAGTAAAAGTATGAAGGATATATGAAACGATGAGATCTATATGTGTACCGAGTTTCATATTATTACATGCAAGCGTGTTTGAGTTATAGACCAAGTTTTCGTACCCTGTTCCAGGGGCGCTGTCGAGCCCCCTGCCACGCCCGGGTACCAGCTTCAGCCCGGCCCTAATGGCCGCGGGTTCTGACCCGTGTGCAAAGTTTCAAGAGTTTTTGAGCACGTTAAGAGCCCCAAAAGTGCCCCAATAGTCGTAAAAAAAAAAATAATAATAATAATAATAATCCTAACGAAAACAATAGGGTCCTACGCACTTTGTGCTTGGGCCCTAATAATAATAATAATCCTAACGAAAACAATAGGGTCCTACGCACTTTGTGCTTGGGCCCTAATAATAATAATAATAATAATCCTAACGAAAACAATAGGGTCCTACGCACTTTGTGCTTGGGCCCTAATAATAATAATAATAATAATAATAATAATAATCCTAACGAAAACAATAGGGTCCTACGCACTTTGTGCTTGGGCCCTAATAATAATAATAATAATAATAATAATAATAATAATAATAATAATAATCCTAACGAAAACAATAGGGTCCTACGCACTTTGTGCTTGGGCCCTAAAAATGTGCCTTGAGGTCCCTGCATTCGGTTCCATTCTGTTCCGCTTTGTCCAGCTGTTTTTAAAAGCAAGAACGTATTGTGAACAGATCTGCATGCCCTCTGTAAAAAGTTTAGTGAGGTTCTTTTCCTGTAGCTAGTGCTGCTCTAACTGTGGATGCGCAAAACCATGAAGGCTGTAATTCATGTTTGAATTGCTCGGTTGGCAAATCCCTAATAACAGTAATGGTAATATTTATCTTGTGCTACCACAATCACAACATCAATTTATCAATAATAATAATAATAACTGACCACAGAAATAAAATCAATAAAAAATAAATTGATGATAATAATAATATAAAAATTTCTTAGGGCCTAAATAATTTCAAATGTATTAAAAAATGTCCTCCTTTCCTCCCCTGTTTGACTTGAAAAAGATATAAAACGAATCGGTTACCTTACGTAACCTCGGTTCTCTCTAGAAGAGGGAACGAGTATTGCGTAAGCTATCTCTTTTCTGAGATATTGAAGCCAAAAAATTATCCTTAATTTTGAATCCATTGTCAACGCAGTGCAGCAACTGCATACCTTGAGCGGGCTAGCTAGCGAGCTCATAGGTTGCTCTGCGGCAACTGCTGCAGCCTATAGACGAACTTGAGTGAACTTGCGTCCAATGACAGGCGCCTGCGCCGTCACTGTATCAAAGCCCGCCAAAATGGGTGTGCCAGTGCCCAAAATGGGCGTACTTTTCGAGAAAAATACTGGGCAGTGAGAGTTCTCTTCTGACGCAAAGAGGTCTATCTCTGCTCTGCCGAATATGCTCCATAACTTCTGGACTGTTTGAGCATGCAGGGACCATTCCCCTGGGGAAATATTGTCTCTGGACAGTCTGTCTGGGCCGTCGTTCAGGTGGCCTGGTACGTGCGTCGCCCTCAGCGAGCGCAGGTGGCACTGGGACCAACTCAGTATGCGTTTTGTCAGATGGAAGAGGTTCCTGGATCTGACACCGCCCTGACGGTTTAGATAGGATACCACAGATCTGTTGTCCGAACGGACCAGGACGTGGTGACCCTGAATGACCGGGAGGAAGCGCACGAGCGCGTACTCGACCGCTATCATTTCCAGACAATTTATGTGAAGGAGCTTTTCCTGAACTGACCATAGGCCAAAAACCGGAGAGCCCTCGCAGACCGCGCCCCAACCCGTGTTGGACGCGTCTGTCGAGATGACTTTTCGGCGAGATACAGCTCCCATCGTCACTCCCCGCTGATACCGTTCAGCCACTGCCCAGGGCTGCAGAGCTGAGATACAGGTCTGAGTCACTCTGATCGGCTGGCGGCCCGTGGCCCAAGCCCGGCGAGATGCGCGGGTGTTTAGCCAATGCTGAAGCGGGCGCATGCACAGTAAACCCAGCTGAAGTACTGCTGCGGCTGAGGCCATGTAACCTAGCATTCTCTGAAATTTTTTCAGAGGCGTGAGGCTGTTCATCTGAAAGGACGCGGCTAGTCGCTGAACACGGCGCATGCGCTGTGTAGATAAGCGAGCCGTCATCGCCATGGAGTCTAGTTCTATTCCAAGGAAGGAAATTGCCTGACTGGGCTGTAGTGAGCTCTTGGTCCAATTGACTGCAAGACCCAAACTGTTCAGATGACTGAGGAGAACTGTCCTGTGAGACAGAAGCTCCGTATGTAACTGTGCCAAAATCAGCCAATCGTCCAAATAGTTCAGAATTCGCAAGCCCTGACTCCGCAGGGGTGCGAGCGCCGCATCCATGCACTTCATGAAAGTACGGGGTGCTAAAGACAGGCCGAACGAAAGGACGGTGTATTGATAAACCTGGCCGTCGAAGGCTAATCTCAAGAATGGCCTGTGACGGGGATTTATCTGAATCTGAAAGTAGGCATCTTTCAGATCGAGAGAAATAAACCACTCCCCCTGGCGCACATGCGCGAGGAGTTTCCTGATTGTAAGCATTTGGAACGGTCTTTTTGCGAGCACCTTGTTCAAAACCCTGAGATCTAATATTGGTCTGAGGCCGCCGTCTTTCTTGGGGACAAGAAAATAACGGCTGTAAAACCCCGACTCGCTCAGAGAAAGTGGCACTCTCTCTATGGCCCTTTTGCACAGAAGGTTTGCTATTTCTGAACGGAGCATGCAGGCTGCTTCCGTGTTCACAGTAGTTTCGAGCCGCGCTCTGAAGCGGAGAGGACGGCGATCGAACTGTACCAAATAGCCCTGTTTTATTGTGCTTAACTCCCATTTGGATATCCCTGGGATAGCTTTCCATGCTTTGAAGCGTAACGCTAGAGGGTGAATGGCCAAGTCACCCTGATTGCCGCACACAGCGAGCTGAACAGAATGTGTGAGCGCGCTTACTGTGCTTATGCATGACTGCTCGCAGACAGCAGGGACAGGCTGTTCTGTGAGTGACTTCCCGATTGAGGTGAATGGGGAAAGAGTCACATCTGTGAAGTGATGCGCGAGCATAGTCACGGGCATGGGACTTACATACAGAGAGGTGTTTGCTGGCCGTGTGACAGAGCGGGCAGAGAAGGGGCGAGCGCACAGATTCGTGGGCGCGTTTATTGACTCTAACACTCGAGCTGGCTGTGCCTGCTTTATGTGAGTGGGCTCTGATAGGGACACGGGAAGTGTAATGCTTGTGTGTAGGGGTGAACACTGGATTGTGGACACATTTTCTACACATAAGGCATGTTTGCTTTTCACCAGATTTTCTTTTTGAGTGCAGGCAAGCGGGCAGTATCACCAGCTTGTTGGCTGCTGAATCCACCACTGCAGTAGCCTGAGAGAAGGGGACTGACAGGGGGCGAAGCTTTGACGGTGGTCCGGCCGCGGCGGGACTGAGCCGTCGTTTCCTTAACAAAGCTAGGAGGACTTCGGTTGCTCAGGTTTCAGCGCAATCTTAGGCCGAGGCCCGCGGGGGGGTGGCGGTCTGCGGCGGCTGTCTGAGCGCGTTCTAGGGCGGCCGCCCTGTCGACGCTGAGAAGTCTGGCTTTGCTGAGCTGGGCGCTGTGAAGAGGCTCATGCAGGAGGCTGGTCACGTGGGCGGCCTGCAGAGGAGCTAGCGCGACGAGGCAGGAAGAGATTCATGGCTTGGGTGGCTTTCTGGACTTCCGAGAAACGGTCAACAATGCCACTCACCGCGGAAACGAAGAGACCGGACGGAGAGAGTGGTGCGTTGAGGAACGTGGAGCGTTCAGCTTCTCCCATGTCGGCTAGCGTTAGCCATAGGTGTCTCTCGGTCACAGTCAGCGCGGCCATGCATTTCCCTAGGGCTTGAGCTGCAGCTTTGGTGGCGCGAAGGGCGAGATCCGTCGCGCTCCTTAGATCTGAAACAGCCTCTGGGTGCCTGCCTTTCTCATCCCACTCTCGAAGAAGGTCCGCTTGGAGGATCTGTAAAACGGCCATGGAATGCAGAGCAGATGCGGCTTGGCCGGCGGCGGCATAGGCGCGGCCAACACAGGCGGAAGTAGTTCTGCAGGCCTTAGACGGGAGCACTGGCTTAGATCGCCATCTCGCGGAGGGCGGGCAAAGGTGTGCTGCTACCGAATCCTCGACCGGGGAGATGGAAGAGTAGCCCCTCTCGGTGGCGCCGTCCACCGAAGCAAGAGAGGTGGAGACATGGGATCGGTTCCTGGCCGAGAGAGGCGCGTTCCACGATTTAGAGAGCTCGGCGTGGAGTTCCGGCAGTAAGGGAGCGGCCCGGGCCGCGGGCGCCGCGCGGCGACGGCTCTGAAGAAAGCAGCCGTCGAGTTTGTTGGGAGCCTGCTCAGAGGGCAGTGACCACTCGAGCCCGAGGCGGTCGACGGCCTGTGTGAGGAGGCGCGTTAGTTCTTCCTCGACTCCGGCGCGGGTCCTGCTGGATTCCTAGGCCGAGGAGGAGGCTTGGGAGCCTGACCACTCCTTGCTGTCCCAAGCCATGATGGAACAGCAGCCCTTATCCTCCACCTCGTCATCTGAGATGGCAACAGTGCGGCCACTCGGCGGCAACTGTGCGTCCCGGGGGGGCGGGGAGGGTGAAAGCGAGGCTCAAGGGAGAGGCTCCGGCGAGGTAGTTGCTTCTAACACCGGTTCCGGCAGCCTTTGGGAGCGGCGCTTCTTTCTGCGCGGCGAAACGAAAGGCGGCGCGGCGGCTTCGGTTTTGAGTGCTTCGAGTCGCCGCAGGGTCTCGTAAGAGAACAGATTTTGTTGATTCTAAATTGGATTAACCACACTGATTCAGCCTTTGTAAAATGACAATACATGCATCGTCAATTTTTACTGCACATTCTATTATATTCACATTCTTATTGAACATTGGTGCCTTATATCATATTACTGCATGTTGTTGTCATTTCTTCAAAGCAGTAAGCCATGGGACCATGTGTTACTGTGATTTTAATACGGTTAAGGGCATTTAGACAATCCTGGAACACCCCTTACCATGGTAAAAATTGTAACTCACACACTGAAACACAACCTCTCATGGGCTTATTACTGATTCAAATGCAAAACATTATATCTCATTGATTCCTACAACTCATGGTGTTTCAAATCAGATAAAATACAGTAACACTGACAAATAATTATTAGTTGAGTAACCTAAAAAAAAAATTACAATGTGAAAACAGCCTCCACATAATTGAATCAAAAGTGTTTCCACCTCTCACCTCATCTTCACCATCTAGCACCTCTCTCTCTCTCTCTCTCTCTCTCTCTCTCTCTCTCTCTCTCTCTCTCTCTCTCTCTCTCAGAGAAGCCTGTTTTTCTTAACCTCTTAAAAGCCCTTTAATGAGGCAGTCCTTAAAGCCGAGGGACAAAGAAGACCCTCATGCGGGGAGATCCGAGTTCTTCCCAAGCCACCTGCTCAAACACAGGTGATGGCACCATAAAGAGGTCCTATCAATGCTCACAATTGGAACGCATCCTCCAGACATGCTCACAATGACCCCTGGGCCCTTCAGACCCTCCCATTGATTCCCCAGTGTGCACTTGAGACACAAGAGGTCAAACTCCAGACAGTCCAATCTCACCAGCATCTCCGTTGTTAATCCTTCTGTTCCAGCTCAGTGATCTGCACACGTTCAGAGAGAATCAGAATCAGAATTAGCTTTATTGCCAAGTGTTCTCACGTACACAAGATATATATAATTTATATAGTTTGTTTTGGTGATAGGAGAAACAAGAGTACACAGAACATTACAGTGAGACACACATAAAAAAGGAAAGAGTATAAATAGACATACAATTATTAGGATATATATAACAGAATGATGTATGTGCATGTGCAAGTGGTAATCTATGTGCAAGGTAGGGGTGTGTACAGTTATTTAATTAAATATGTGAATTTACATATGTACATGAGATATGTACATTATTGCACTATGGGGCAGTCCTGATGCTGTTTGAATTGTTTATAAGGAAAATGGCCTCAGGGTAAAAACTGTTCTTGTTCCTGGATGTACTGGCACTCAGTGGTCTGTAGCTTCTACTTGCACATCATCTCAATCTGGAGACATCCAGGTCTTGGAGGGTGGGCAGGGGGGCACCAATAATCCTTTCAGCAGTCCTGACTGTCCGTTGTAGTTTCCTTCTCTCTGATTTGGTGGCTGAACCAAACCAGACATTTATAGATGTACACAGGACAGACTCAATGACAGTCGAGTAGAACTGTGTCAGCAGCTCTTGTGGCAGGTTGAACTACCAGCTGGCAAAGGAAGTACAACCTCTGCTGAGCCTTCTTCACAATGGAGTCTATGTGGGTGTCTCACTTCAGATCCTGAGAGATGGTAGAGCCCAAGATCTCGAATGACTCCACTGCTGCCACAGTGATGTTCAGGATGGTGGTGGTGGAGGGGGGGATTTCTCCTTAAGTCCACTCTCATGTCCACTGTTTTGAGGGTGTTCATCTCAAGGATGTTGTGACCGAACCACACAGCCACCTGATCAACCTCCCATTTGTATGCCTACTCATCACCATCGTAGATGAGGCCAATGACCGTGGTGTCATCTGCAAACTTCAGGAGCTTGACAGTAGGATCTTTTGCATTGCAGTCATTCATGTACAGAAAGAAGAGCAGTTGAGAGAGAACGCATCTTAACAACAGTGCTAATAGTGAGGGTCCCAGATATAAGTTTCCCCAGTCTCACTAGCTGCCACCTATCTGTCAGAATGCTGGTGATCCATCGACAGATTGGGGTGGGCACAGAAAGCTGGGTCAGTTTGGTTGAGAGAAGATCAGGCAGGATGGTTTTGAAGGCTGAACTGAAGTCCACAAATAGGATCCTTGCATAAGTCCCAGGTCTGTCAAGGTGTTTCAGGATATAAGGCAGTCCCATATTGACAGCACCATCCACAGACCTGTTTGCTCGGTAAGCAAACTGAAGGGGGTCCAGCAGGGTCCAGTGATGTCATTCAGGTTGGCCAAATCCAGTCTCTCAAACGACTTCATGACCACAGACATGAGAGCGACAGATCTGTAGTCATTAAGTCCTGTGATTTTTTTATTTTTTTGGAGACCGGAAGGAACTTCACGCTGCTCCAGTGATCTATTGAAGATCTGTGTGGAAATGGGAGCCAGTTGGTCAGCGCAGACGTTCAGACAGGAAGGTGAAACACCGTCTGGGCCTGAAGATTTCCTAGTCTGTTGTTTCCGAATGATGCAGCACACATCCTCCTCACAGATGATAAGTGCAGATTGAATAGCAGGTGGGGGGAGGAGGGGGTTCCAGGAGGTGTTTGAGTGTGTGTGAAGATCAGAGCGGGGGAGGGGTGTGAGACTGGGCTTTCAAACCTGCAGTAAAACACATTCACACAGAGCGAGGGAGAGGAGTCTTGCACTTGGTGATGATTTTCAGGCCTTACCACACAGATGCAGGATTGGTGGCTGAAAACTGTTTTTTCACTTTTCAGAGTAGCTTCTTTTAGCCATTCTGATTTCCTTAGTCAGCGTGTTCCTGGCCTGGTTGTACAAGAGCAAATTTATTCCACATGAGGTCTTGGTTAGCTTTTGACTGCAAGGATTATTGTGTTGCATTTTACTTCAGGTGGCTCACAGTATACACTGCTGAAAAGACCAGCTTAACAACCCTGCAATTCTCATGCTGGTCTAGGCTGGATTATGCTGGTTAATTGCTGATCTAGTTGGTGGACCCGCAGAGTTTTTCACCAACAAAGCTGATGTTGTCAACCGGTATGGAATTTCTCGGAACGCTGGTTAACCAAGAAAGTGTTGCTCAGAGGTATAGTTCACTATAGATTTTTAGAAAAATATCTAAGCTCTGTAGGTCCATACAATGCAAGTGAATGGTGATCTTTTGTAGCTCCAAAAATCACATAAAGGAAACAAAAAAGGAATCCATATGACTCCAGTGTTTAAATCCATATCTTCAGAAGCAATATCATAGGTATGGGTGAGAAACAGAACAATATTGAAGTTATTTTTTACTCTAAATCTCCACTTTAACTTTCACTTTAAGATGTGAAAGTGAAACTAAACAGGCACCACATGTGAATTTCAGATGTAATAGTGAAAATGAAAGTTACGATTTAGACCGGTTTCTCACCCACACCTATTATATTGCTTCTGAAGATATGGATTTAAAAACGTCTCAGTTACTGTCGTAACCTCCATTCCCTGATGGAGGGAACAAGACGTTGTGTCGATGTAGTGACACTAGGGGTTGATCTTGAGAGCCAGAGACACCTTCAGATCTTTGAGAAAAGGCCAATGAGAATTTGCGAGTAGAATTTTCCACTCCCCCCGACATACGAGTATAAAAGGGAGGCTGGAATGCAGATTCATTCAGATTTTTGCACTGAGGAGCTGAGACAAGTTCCCGGCCATTACAGTGGTGTAGGTCAGCCTGTGGCAAGAGGGAAACAACGTTTCGCAGAGTGGAGGTTACGACAGTAACCGAGACATTCCCCTTCTGTCACTCACTCGACGTTGTGTCGATGTAGTGACAATAAGGGTCCCTACATGAAACGTTGCAGGTGTGGGTGAGCTTCTGTGAGCATAGAAACATATGCAATCGGACTGCACATAGCCTCCCCAGATGCCCCAAAACGTCATGCAATTCCCAACGTATCTGGTATGAGGCCAGCCACGGCCTTTTTTCGCTCCACAGAAAATTAGATTCGGCTGGGGCCTTTAAATGCTCACAAAATGCCCAGAGGAAGGCGTTCTTTTCTGTTCCATTTTTTTCAGGGGGAAAAGACCTTATGGAGGCTACACCCTGGCGGGATGGTAAAAATGTGGCGAATACGTCATATGGACCTAAGGCCGCACATGGAAGAGGCGCACCGGTAGGTTGTGCCCTTTGTAGGGGTGGAGCTCTACAAATGCAGCGGCCGGGGCAGAGAGGGCTCTGCTAAGGGAGACGCGTGTCTACCGAAAAAGGGAGACCGTGCCACGGAAGGTACATCACAGGAGGTTACTGGGGTAACCGAGACCTGTGGAGCACTTACCCAAGTACAGGGCACGTTAGCACAAGTACTGTGCTAAGACTATGTATTCCTCTGCTAAATTCGTGATCTAGAGGGCTAGGATGAAGGACATCCAGGGTTCACAGATCATGAACACGCATGGGAGAGAAGAGCGCATGGCTTCACCTCATGGAGGGGAAAGGCGCTTTACAAAAGCAGTACACCTGGCCAGCTGCCACGTGTAAGGAAACTTACCTCTTCATAGATGAAAGAACACTGGTCAAAACTGGCTCAACCCGGATATTGTACAATCTCTTGAAGGTATTGTGTGTTGCCCAGCCCACTGCTCTACAGATGTCTGCTAGAGAGGTACCATTGGCCAGTGCCCACAGGGATGCCACACTCCTTGTGGACCCTCAAGGGGGCGGGTACAGACTGGGTCTGGTAGGCCAAAGCAATGGCGTTCATGATCCAGTGTCCGATTCCGATTTCTGCTGTCCGCCGAAGCAGAAAAAGAGCTGCTCAGAACATCTAAAGCTTTGCGTGCAAAGTTTATATGCAAAGCATGCACCGGACACAGCAACGATAAGGCTGGGTCTGCCTCCTCTGGGAGCAGTGCTTGCAGGCTTACCAACTGATCCCTAAAATGGGTCATGGGAACCTTGGGCACATAGCCTGTTTGGGGTCTCAGGATCACGTGAGAGACTTCCGGACCAAACTCTAGGCACTCTTCGCTGACAGAGAACGCTTGCAGGTCCCCAACCCTCTTGATGGAAGTGAGCTTGATCTGGAGGGCGATCTTCAATGAGACGGCCTTTAACTTGACTGCCTCTAGGTGATCAAACAGGGCTTTCAGTAGGCCTAAAAGGACCACAGAGAGGTCCCATGAGGGAAAGAGGCGTGGTCTAGGAGGGTTCATTACCTGAAGTGGCGTATCTTCACTAAGTGGTGTCTTCCTGTAGCGAAGACCCCCAGAGGTGCGCAGCACAGGTAGCTGCCTTGTAGAAGGAGCTCTGGCCTGAGTGATCGTGTTAACCACTGCGTGCGGTAGACCAGTTAGGATCCTGTCCAGGGACCAGACATGGAGATTCCAGAGGTCTAGGCATGGGTGCCAGAGGGTGCCCCATCCCTGAGAAAGAAGGTCCCTCCTCAGGGGAATTTGCCAGGTAGGTGCTGACGCAAGGAGTGTGAGGTCCAAGAACAAGGTCTTGGTGGGCCAATACGAGCCACAAGAATGACCTGCTCCTCGTCCTCCCTGACCTTGCACAGACCCTGCACAAGTAGGCTCACTGGGGGGAACGCGTATTTGCACATCCCCCGGGGCCAGCTGTGTGCCAGTGCATCTGTACCAAGGGGACAAACCATAAGGGCATACCAGTGCGGGCAGAGGGAGGGTTCCCGGGAGGTGAACAGGTCTACCTGTGCTTGCCGAATTGATTCCAAATCAGCTGGACCACCTGGGGATGGAATCTCAGTGCTGTAGCAGTCTCATATGCATCAACCCAAGCGCCGTGACCGCCTGGATAAGTTCAGGTAGTTCAGCACAGACTGCGCACTCTCGCATGTGAGGCGTACTATCATTGACACCGAGTCTAGCTTCATGCTGAGAAAAGAGATGCTCTGAACCAGGGAGAGCTTGCTCTTTTCCCAGTTGACCCGAAGCCCTCGAGACATGAAAGTACACACCCTTCAGGTCTACTGCCGCGAACCAATCTTGATGCCGGATGCACGTCAAAATGTGCTTTTGCATCAGCATCTTGAACGGGAGTCTGTGCAAGGCCTGGTTCAGAACTCGCAGGTCCAAGATTGGCCGCAACCCACACCCCTTCTTGGGAACGATGAAGTAAGGGCTGTAAAACCTCTGTCACACCTCGGTTGGAGAGACAGGCTCTATCGCGCCCTTCTGTAGGAGGAACGCGATCTACGCCCAGTTGGCGCCTGGCGAATTGAATCGCATAGACGAGTCGGATGGTTCTGGCCAGCCAGCGAGACAGGTTGTAAAGCGATAGCCACGTGTCCAAATTCTGGGCAAGGGGCACTAACAGAAGGATCTCATCTGACTTTCCTGGGGGTGGGGCCTCATGGGGGGTGCAGGCAGTGCCACGTTGGGGTGTGGTGCTCTGGCCTGAGGCGGCCACGCTGAGGCTTACATTGCTTCATGGCCGGGGGTGTGATTTATGTGATGCAGCGGGGCACACAAAGTTGGGGGGCCATGTTTGTGAGGCCCATGCTCTAGGTGTTTGGTGTCCAGTAGCCGTGGGGGCGGCGACCAGGAGCATCGGCGGTGTGACCTGAGGAGAGGGGAAACTGCTTTGACAATGTGGGTACCGCAGCCCATACAGGGTGTAGCGAACACAAAAGAAAAAGGGAATAAAATACCGGGGGATGGAGTGGTCTGGCTACCAGCTCCAGAATTCCCGATCCTAGGATGTCCCATCTCAGGGGCGCTTGGGAGCCCTCCTGGGGATCTTTGCAGCCAGCCCAGAAGTGTAGGGGCATCCCTCTCCTTCGGGGGGGTCTAGGTCGGGACCGGGGCTGGACTCGGGCTGGGTCGGAGCCAGTTGAGTTTGTGTCGCCGCAGGGGTACGCCCATGGCAACAGATGTGGTGGCACTCTTAAGCCGTGCCAGGGCAAGATGTGCAGAATAGCCTCCGTCTGTTTCTTCACCGGTGAGAACTGCTGGGCGAAGTCCTCGACGGTGTCGCCAAAGAGGCAGACCTGGAGATGGGCGTTAAGGAACCGTGTCTTGTAAACGTCCCTCATCTCGACCAGGTTCAGCCACAGGTGGCGCTCCTGGACCACAAGCGTGTACATCATCTACCCAAGTGCACACTCTGTGACCTTAGTTGCAAAATTGGTCACCGAGCGCAGCTCTTGTAGCACACCGGTCTCAGAACTACCCTCGTGCAGCTCTTTCAAAGCCTTGGCCTGATGGACCTGTAAAAGGGCCTTGGCGTTTAGGGCGGAGGCAGCCTGACAGGCAGCACTGTAGGCTTTAGTCGCCAGAGACGACGTCATCCTACAGGCTCGGAAAGAGAGTGTGACTCCGACAGGTGGTGGTGCTCAGTGGGCACAGGTGTGCCATGATCGCCTTATCCACCTGGTGTATCGCGGCATAACCCTTGGCCTCCCCACTATCAAGGGTGTTTAGAGTGTACGAGCTGAAGGATTGTGTTCGGGACGCAAAAGGTGCCCTCCACGATCACGCCAGTTCATCATGCACTTCCAGGAAGAAGGGGACTGGAGGGTGGCGTGGCCATGAGCCGTACACCGAACACAGAAACCGGTCATCAAGCCACGAGTGCTCAGGGGCAAGGAGGCCCTGGCAAGCATGGTGGTCAGCTCCACGTCGGCCTCAGACTGGGCTGCCACACCCGAAGGCGGCAGCCCGGTCGTGTCCTCAGCGTCCAACATCACCAAGGTGCTCTCCGATGCAGCAATCAACATCTCATCTGGCTCACGAGCTCCGAAAGAGACATTAGGCTGGAACTGAGGTGAGCTGCCTGTCTAATCCCAGAACTGGGAGGCGCAAACGAGCGTACCTGGGAGTGGGAGGTCCATGGGGGTTTACCCGGCGGAACCGTATCCATTGAAGCCCCCAAATCATCTTCAGCATCAACCAGGGCATCCTCGTAACTGTAGGTAGAAGGACCAGCAGGGGGAACAGATGAAGTGGCTTTCCCTCGAAAGAAGGAAAGCCGCGAGCGCAACGTTGCCATGGTCATGTTCTCACATGACATTGGCCCAGGCACGTGAGGCAGCGATCGTGACCATCTGAGGCAAAGATGTAATGACAGCATCCAGGAACTGCACAGAGCCAGAAGGGCATCTTTAAAAAGACGTGTCTTTAAAAAGACGTTCAACGTCACTGTGCCTGCTCTAATACAGGAAATATACTCTTTCGAAGAAATAAAAAAATTTTTAGCGCTGTCGAAGCGTCCAGGGGTGTAGTCTGCAGTGGAGTGTATAGTGAAGAGCAAGCCACTGGAATGCTCCGTATATCCAACTGCACACGCTTCTGAAGAGGTGAATGGATCAGTAGTATTATTCAGCTCACTGAAATACATCTGCTGGGCGCCGAAGGAAAAATCTGAATGAATCCGCATGCCAGCCTCCTTTTTATACCCGTGTGTTGGGGGGAGTGGCATGCAAATTCTACATGCCAATTCTCATTGGCCTTTTCTCAAAGATCTGAAGGTGTCTTGGGCTCTCAAGATCGACCCCTAGTGTCACTACATCGACACAATGTCAAGTTAGTGACAGAAGGGGAACTGGAGACTTAGAAGTAATCTATATGTTTCCTTTATGTGATTTTTGGAGTTACAAAGGTCTGCTCGCCATTCACTGCATTGTATGGACCTATAGAGCTGAGATATTCTTCTAAAAATCTTTGTTTGTGTTCATCAGAAGAAAGAAAGTAATTTGAGTTAATAATGAGAGAAATACATTTTTTTGGTGAACTATCCCTTTAAGCTAGTACAAAATCCTTTTTGGAAAACAAGCACACCAGAATCTTGTAATGTGTTCCAGCATTCAAAACACAGCATATCAGCAGTGTAGCACTTCCATTGTTGCACGACCGGAAGTACGTTGCATCAACAGCGTTGGTAACTTGAGGTTTGCATCTCACATTGAAACCAGGAAGTAGTCTGGTTTGCATAATTAGTTTTATAAAATATGTATTCCTTTTCACTGTAACAACAACTCGCTTCACATCTCGCTTTTGGCACCCCTCTGTGGACAATACACCAAGAATGGAAAATGGAGTTCACACTTTCCCAAGCAACAAACTACACTTAAACAACTTTGGCCACTGGGCAGTGCTTCACATTTTGGCACAGAGTGATTTTAGCTAAAGAAAATTCAACCTACTGTGTTTGACTTCTCTGTGAGAACAGTCTGATATTTGACCCAGTGTTTGTTCCATGTATTAGTCTCGTAAATCACATGTCTGCTGTTGTTTATGCATTTACAATATTGTACATTTTCCTATTCAGCTTGTCAACATAATAATTTTTTTTATTTTTGGCCAATGCAATTAATGGCAATATTAACACATTTCATGTTTGATTTTAAGAACAATTTTGTTCATTTTGTGTGCTAAACAATTTTGGTACTGTGTTGGGTCACTAGCTGATGTCCTATGTAACGTGTGGTGTCCTGTAGCACAACCAGTTGGCAATACATTCATAAAATATATAAACATGTTTTGTATGAAAGTTTATGAAATAGAGAGTTTGTCAGCCACAAATGGTTTATTGATAGGGTTAACCAAATACAAAGAGGCTTATTCGATTTATTTGACAGTCTTGAGGGTTTAAATATAAAAAGAAACGCTGCATAACCTTAAGCATATGTGGCCTGCTGGAGATTTGAGAGAAAGAGAGAAGTATCTGTCTTCACTTACCCTCGTAACAAGGTTAGAGGGTCTCATCATAAAAAAGACAGATATATAAGTCCATATATACCATATATCATATACAAATAAATCCAAGATGGCGGCTGAAGCGAGAGAAATTGTGATTATAAATATACTTGTAATCCATCCAATACTGAAATGTATTAATAAATAACAGTTAATATGATACAAAACTGAATATTTTACCCAACATGTGTGTGTATGCTGTGCATATTTATGCTCACAAGAGGATTGCAGTGTTTCTCTCGCATCACCTGTATTGAAATCAGTTGTGAGACGAGTCTCCTGACCGCTGTGCGTGAGGAGCGCTATTTGAAAGATGCGCAGAGCATTCCAAATTGGTCTCTTATGAGGCATCATTTCAGGTAGGATGCTTCGGCTGCCATAGAAGACAGCTGCTTATGTAGGCAGGAGACAGCGAGGAAGCTCACTAAGTTTTGGAACAGGTCCAGTGTTTCACTACTAGGTAAAATCAACCTATAAATGGAATACATATTGTAAGTCAACTCTGTGTTACACACATCAGCTTTAAGGACCTTTCAGAGTATGCCATTTTGTGTTTCTAAATTATTTCCATTTATTAACATCGTGTAATCTAGATTGTGCCCTCATTCACGTACATTGTGTTTTGGCTTCACTATAAACTATGCATAATTTAAAGGGATATTTTGTATGACTGACTTTCTTCACCAGAGCACATTTAAAGAAATATAGAAAAATATCTTAGCTCACAAGGTCCTTAAAATACAAGTGAATGGAGATTTCTCTTTTGAAGCTCCAAAAATCACAGACAACAGACAGTACAACTCCAGCGGTTAAATTAATGTCTTCTAAAGTGACACGAATGCTTTTTGTTAAAAAATATACATATTTAAGTACTCTAAATCATGCTTCCGGTCAGAAGCGGTAAGCACGTATGATGTAATCTCATTGGCAATTGAAACATGCGAGAACTGATGCAAGTGCGTCACAGCCGGAAGAGCAGTGCAGTCTACAAGTGAGAAAGAGCAACGCTGTACAGTAGCTTGGTTGGATCTGTTTCTTTACTCACAATGTTGTGTTTGTTTGCTCATCCTGGATGTCTCAAACATGAGATTACGTCTGTAACATGGCAACGTGAATACACGAGAGACCTCGTATTGCTTTAAAAGACATTCATTTAATGCATATTGATAAATTTTATGCTGACTGTCTGTGATTTTTGGAGCTTCAAATGAAATATCTCCATTCACTTGCATTTTAAAGACCACTGAATTCAGATATTTTTCTTTAAATGTGTTCTGTGATGAAAAAAAGTCATACACACCAGGATATCATGAGGATGAGAATAAAAAATTGTATTCATTTTTGAGTGAACTTTCCCTTTAATTGAAACTGACTAATCTCAGTTCAAGACAGTATGGGCTGTCATTATAGGGTTAGTTCACCCAAAAATGTAAATTATCCCATAATTTACTCACCCTCAAGTCATCCTAGGTTTTTATGACTTTCTTCTTTCAGCCAAACACAATCAGAGTTATATAAAAAAATATCCTTGCTCTTTATAATCGGAATGAATGGTACCTTAGATTTTAAAGTCCAAAAAAAGTGCATCCATACAGCTCCAGGGCGTTAATAAAGACCTTCTGAAGTGAAGCGATGCATTTTTGTAAGAAAAATATCCATATTTATAACTTTATAAACTATAATCACTTGCTTCATCTATCCTCTGCGCTTTCGCATTCATCATTTCTCACCGGAGCTTACACTACGCCTATGTCATATGCCGGAACTCGACTCTCTCGTGAACGCAGAGTGGGATGGCCTTTACCGGAAGCCAGTGATTGTAGCTTATAAAGTTATAAATATGGATAATTTTCTTACAAAAACGTGTCACTTTTTTGGACTCCAAAAGCTAAGGTACCATTCATTAAGATTATAAAGCTTGGAAGAGCCAGGATATTTTTTTTATATAACTCTGATTGTGTTTGGCTGAAAGAAGAAAGTCATATACACCTAGGATGGCTTGAGGGTGAGTAAATTATCGGATAGTTTTGGGTGAACTAAGCCTTTAAAAGAAAAACAACATGGCGCCAGTCTCAGTGAAGTTTGTCTTTGCGAGAAACACCATCTAAACTAGTATACAGGTGAAACTCGAAAAATTTGAATATCGTGCAAAAGTTCATTAATTTCAGTAATTCAACTTAAAAGGTACGGAACCTTTTCACAATATTCTAATTTTCTGAGATTCTGAATTTGGGGTTTTCATAAGCTGTAAGCCATAATCATCAAAATTATATCAAATAAAGGCTTGAAATATCTTACTTTGCTTGTAATGAGTCTATATAATATATTAGTTTCACCTTTTAAGTTGAATTACTCAAATTAATGAACTTTTGCACGATATTCTAATTTTTCGAGTTTCACCTGTACATCTGGTAAGTTTTTACATTGAAACCTGGTTGTATTAAAAGAGAAACATCTTTAGTTTCATCCGATATGCCATTTTGAAAATTTCAAGGATTTATCATGAAACAGCACACTGTTAAACATGATGACCTCCTGCAAGGACAGTCAGCCTTACTTACCTTAGAAATCCTATATCCACTGTGCATTATCACATTGAGAATCAATGGGCGCATCCAAAATGGAGTTTCATTTAACAAGGTTCGGGAGCAAGTAAGCAAGTAATTTAATCCAACCAATCACAATGCGAGAATAAGAGTATAGAAACAGCCCAGGACAGCGAGCCACGCATGTTTACACTATCCTCAATGCAGGATTACATTCATTTGCGAACTACTGAAAGCTGGAAAATGTTGCTCTCAGTGGCTGTATATTGAGTTAAGATGAAAATAAGGTGTATTTCATACTGTTCGGAGACTAGTGGTCAGACAACACACTGGAGGTTAAGTAATTTTGCTAATTGGTGATTGGTAAAAAGCTTCAGCACTGGTTATCACTTGTCAAGTGAAGTCACTTTTATTTGTATAGCGCTTTCCACAACACACATAATTTCAAATTTGTGTGCAGTGCAAATCATAGTTTTAAATTTGTAAATTAAGTGTTAAGGTCCACTGTTTTAAAAATAAAAATAAAATATTTTTTTATGAAAATTAAGATTAATGACTAATGTCGTTTAAAGTCCATCCTGGGTTAACTACAGATGTTTACATAGATGCATTGTCCTTTGTTAGTTGGCTGATGAAGGCTTTTGTTGGCAGTTAAATTATAGTCTATATATTCCATTTCAAGTGTGTGGTCCATCAATAAACAAAGGTGATGCAGGCAGAGATTAATGAGGTGCATCGAAGTTCAACATGCAGGTAATTTCGGTGAGGTTCGGTGGGGTCAATCCTAAATCCAAGGTTCAGGCAGTGGCATATGTAGTATCCGATGTCTCACAGTTGTAGTTGACATCAGTTCATCCTGTGAAGCATACTTTGTACATATAGTATATTTTTCTTTCCCCTATTTTATTGTGTATTTTATCATTTTTAATAGTTTTTTTTTATTGTGGTTTTGCTTTTATTATAACTTTATCTATCTATCTATCTATCTATCTATCTATCTATCTATCTATCTATCTATATATATAATCTTTATCGTAAACTGTGGGAAGAAAAGTCGTATCAAGAATTTCCCTACATGTCGTGTTGTGTATGGTTATGTATGTGCCAAATAAAACTTGAAACTTGAAGTCAAATGTCTGAATTGATGTCTGCCTAGCACCGGCTGTAGTTTGTCATCATCTCTCAGCGACACGTAGCAGTGGAGTCCAACACCAAGCAGGAATGGAGCTGGATCTGGCAAGCTCTGGTAACCTCAGGATGTTAATTAATTCAAGAATAAATTAGGTGTATGCTAAGTAGATGAGTCTTTAGTCTAGACTTAAACTGAATGAGTGTGTCTGCATCCCAAACAGTGTTAGGGAGACTATTCCATTGTTTAGGGGCCAAGTATGAAAAGGATTTACCTCCTTTGTGGATTTAGATTTTCTTGGAATTATTAAAAAGAAAGAATTTTGTGATCATAGTGATCATGATGGAATATAGGATGTCAGAAGGTCACTTAAGTACTGTGGAGCTAGACCATTCTAAGCTTTGTATGTAGTTAACAGAATTTTAAAATGAATAGGGAATTTAACAGGTAGCCAATGATTGGCTAAAATGATCCTATTTCTTGGTTCTAGTCAGCACTCTGGCAGCTGAAATTTGAACCAATTTAAGTTTATTTATTAAACTTGCTAGATATCCTCCCAGTAATGGATTACAATAATCTAGTATTGAGGTCATGAATGCATTAATTAATTTTTTGGCATCAGCAATCAGAGCATGTGTCATAATTTAGCAATATTTCTCAGGTGGAAGAATGCTGTTCTACAAACACTGGAAATGTGATTTTCAAAGGACAGATTGGTATAAAATATAACATCTAAATTTGCTGAAGAAGACGATGTACATCCATCAAGTCAAATTTCTGAAACCATAGTTTTTGGTCCAATCATTAGTACCTCTGTTTTGTTGGAATTGAGTAGAAGGACATATCTGGCCATCCAATCATTGATTTCATTGATACAGTGTGATAATTTGGAGAATTGTGAATTTTCATTGGGTTTAGAAGAAATATAAAGTTGTGTATCATCAGGGGAAGTATGTTTAAGGAGAAAAGAAAAGGTCCTAAAACCGATCCCTGTGGCACTCCATACTTAACTTTTGTTTGATTTGACAATTCCTCATTTACACATACATAGAGGTAGCAGTCTGATAAATAGGACCTAAACCATGCTAATGACATCCACTAATGCCAACATAATTCTCTAGCTTATTCAAGAGAATACCTCTTTTAAGGTCTTAGTTGGTATTTGATCTAACTTACACTACCGGTCAAACGTTTTGAAACACTTGACTGAAATGCTTCTCATGATCTATGAGAAAAATCTTGATCTTTTGATCTGAAGGCGTATGCTTAAATGTCTGAAATTATTTTTGTAGTCAAAAATATAATTGTGCCACCATATTAATTTATTTAATTATAAAACTAAAATTGTATTAAAAAAGGTTTTTGAAATTGATGACCAAATAATAAAGAAAAGAAACCAATAAATGCTCAACATAGATGGGAACTCCAATACAGTTTAAAAAGCATCCCAGGGTGATACCTCAAGAAATTGGTTGAGAAAATGTCAAGAGTACATTCTAGGCAAAGGGTGACTACTTTGAAGATGCTAAAATATCACACAGTTTGGATTTATTGTGGATTTTGTTTAGTCACAACATAATTCCCATATTATTCCATAGTTTTCCATGGCTTTACTATTATTCTAAAATGTGGAGAAAAAAAAAGGAAAAAAAAAATATATATATATATATATATATATATGTGTAAGTGTTTCAAAACTTATGACCGGTAGTGTACATGTTGTAGCTTTTGATTTTTTGATAAGATTTTTTAGCTCTTCCTGACATATGACAGCAAAGGAATGAATCGATGTTTCAATTTAATCAGTAAAGAAATTAAAGTCTATTGTGTCTATTGTGCTGCGATGGAATATCTGGTTCAGTCGATGCTTTAATCCTAACCAATTTAGCCACAGTACTGAATATACACCTAGGATTGTTGTGGATATTTTCTATGAGTTTGCTCAAATATGCTGACCTGGCAGCTTTTAGTGCCTGTCTGTAGCTACAGACACTATCCTACCATGCGCTGCAAAATACTTCTAATTTTGTATTCTTCCACTCCATATATATTTTATATGTCTTTACAGATATTTTACAGAAAATCATCTGTAATATGTTTCACATGTCTTAGGCCAGCTGTTCCCATATGAGTACTTTAATTTTTTGGAAAAATATTTGCATGTTATTAGGTGCACTAGTTACAAATCAAAAAGGGAAATGAAAATGTACACAGCAGTTGCGCTCAGGTCTCAGAAGGTTTATACAGTATATTTTCTAATATAAAAATGCTTTAAATTACCAATAAAAGTGTCATTCTTACAGCTCTGTTTACGTAAGTAAAATTATTTACTTACGAGAATATTTTAGAGAATTCTTCAGATTTTCTTTATAAAGCAGAAAATGTTTAAAATGTGTGCAAATGAAAGAGAATAATTGTAATGCTTTAAATGATTTACCACCGATGTTTTATATAGATGCAAAGCTTGTGAGACTTCACCTTGAAAATGGGGGCGAGGGCATGAAACTATGTTGTTTCAGTCGCCATTGTATTCAATGGCATGCTGACACCCATTCTGCACAGTCCTATATTCATTTTCCCCCACAGAACAATTCCATTTGTTTAAATGAAATATGAGCTCAGGTCATGCTGATACAAGCTTTGGAGATACTCGTTGACACATTGGAATGGGGAAAACAGTGAAGCGTAGCTTGTATATAATGAAAATCCACACCTACGGTCTGAATAATTTCTGCCACTCTTTCCAAGTAGTAGTCATTTAATTCTTGTAGTCAGACCTCCCTGAAGCACCCAAACAGAGGAGAATTACGGGGGTGTGGGGGGTCAGTGTAATTGTTGACATTGGAGTCTAAGCTTGTCCCGGCCAAATATGAAATCTTCTCATTTGATTTGGACTGTAATTATGTTGTAAAAGCAAACTGGCTGTGAAACTGTGGCCCCGCCAGTTGAATTTGCTTTCATCAAGTGCAGACTGGCTTAATTACAGAGTACAAGAGCTGCCATCTTTCAGTGCACAAGCCTCGTATGTTTTTTTATTTTCAGAGCCGTAGCGTTCTTCTGTTTGAAGTTAATCACAAGGTGATTGTGCTGTTTGCTGCAGCTCGAGAGGAATTTTGACACCAAAAGCAAATAGTTTATGTGATCTCATGCACAGCTTTCAAAGTGGGATAAACTTCTGTGCCTCCTCATTTTTAACATTCATATATTTATGTTTTCTCCATCAACTATTTGTTGATGCAGAGTCTAGTCTCTGATCTCTTTTGGTAATGCAGTAGTTTTATAAACACTCCAGGTTCATTTTATAAATCTTGTAAATTAGTAGTTGATTTAATATATTCTCAGACTTGATTTTCAATCTGTGGAAGGTGTATTTCAATAAATGGAAGATACTACTTTATGGGTGAGACATTTAATCACGCAAGGATTACATACAACATGTTTTACATACTATATTTAAAGCAATGTTTCACCCAAAAATCTGCTCATGCTGCTCTTTTCCTTACAATGAAACCATATAGGGGGTAATTCATTAAGAATGAATTGGTCCTTGTAAAAGCACCTGTTATTTGCACACACTGTCTGTGCTGGTTTAGCAGGCAAATTCACTAAAGGAATTCTGCAGATCAGGCAGTGACGTACACAGAACAGTGGCAGCAGATGCACAAGCCCCTTTCGTTCACAAATCCAAAGGTGCCCTTTGGTCGTCCAGAAAAAGGGAAGACATTTGAACAATGAAATTCAAATAGTTAAAACAAAATCAAAATCTCGTAATAATCTCACAATAATATTAATAATGTGTTATTATGAGATTTCTTTGTAAATCGTGGGCGTGTTAATGAAAATTAAGCGGAGGTGACTTTAAGAGCACACGCAATAGCGGATTGGAGGCAGATACCAAGTGATCCTCCCTGTGCCCTATACTCCCTCCGAAGTGCAGAGCCCTTGAAATGGGTACTCTGATGGCATTACTGTGTGAATGTACCCTTCACTAACTGTTTTGTGGAAGGGCCCTTCGAGAAAAGATTCATTTTCTCACTTTTGTTTTGAACAAACTTTCGAGTGGCATCCCCTCCCGCAGCAGTGTCCTTCAAGGGAGCAAAAAATTATATTTGAAATTCGCCCTGGAGCATTGAAGTGCCATTACCTCAGATGAGTAACAGATCACATAAAAAGTCCACTCCGTGTATTGTGTTGTAAGTTCATTAAAATAATAATGCTCGATTGCTACTGCATTTCCAATATCGCGCACCTGCAGTGTAGACGTATTAATTATAATGAGAGCAATCACGTCACTTTCAGTGATAGAAATTCAATTAGACTTTTATAGAATATTACCATTAACTTAAGGAGCTGTTTGGTTCAGTTTGTTTTTTGTTGAAATGAATAAGCCATTAGACTAATCATATTAAGAAAAATACCGTGGTACCATTTTTTTCTACCACGATAAGCATTGAAAACCATGGTACCATCTTGACACCAACGTTGTTCCATGATTCCACCATATTATTGTCGTAAGCTCCTTTTATAATTATTAATGACAGAATACAGTAAAATAACTGTATATTCATATAATAATTATATGAATAATAAAAGAAATAAAGAGAAGTGTCAGTTATGATGACTGGATGAAGTGATGGAGCATGAGATGAGAGAACATGAAAAGAGTGATGAGACAATAAAAACATTAGAGCCCTATAACAAAAAAAGACACTGTGCCGTTACCAGGGTAATACCATGGTACTGAATGATTATTATATTAATTGATGATACCGTCATGGTACTCCAAGATACTTTATAAAAATACTATGGTTTTACTATGACACGTGTCATAAACGAATGTCAATGTCAGGAAATAAATAAATAAACAAGTGTATTACCATGGTGCTTTTTGTGAGGAATATAACAGAACAGGCTATTACTTGTGATAAAGGAAACAAATAAAGAAAATGATGTACAGTATATAATGCAAAGAAATGAGATAAGTATATATAATTACTGCTCATTCAAAATAAATAAATCAGTGCCCTTTTTCTTCCTTCCCCCCTGTCCCTGCTAAGGTATGTGTACGTCACTGAGATCAGGCAACTGTGAAATCGTCCCCACAATCACTCCTGGTCCCAATTTGCACACACAATCATGATCTTGCGGGCAGGTTCTTTGTGCTCTATAGCGGAGGATCCAGCATACCACCATGATCTGACACACTTTGCTGGGACTGTACATAATCACTCCTCTATTTTGATCCAGACACCTGAATCATCTCCTTAACATGGCAAAGGAGTGCTTGACTACACTGAATGTCTTGACATATGCCAGGTTAAAATGCTCTTTTCTATCATTTGATCATTATTTGATGAATTACTGGTGACATTATCAATATAAAACAAAAAAAACATCTCTTTTAAATTAAATTAATAAAATTTTACAGCCTGGATTTATGTGGTGGTAAAAGTGCGATGAAGATTTTTTTTAGGGCAATTTTTGAAGCACAATGTATAATGAGCCCAGGGGCGGACTGGCCATAGGGAAAACATCATGGTTACTGTTGTAACCTCCATTCCCTGATGGAAGGAACGAGACTTTGTGTCGATTGTAGTGACATAAGGGGTCACTTCTGAGAGCCTCGCGTACCTCTGAACTTGAGAAAATGCCAATGACAAATTGGCAGACAGAATTTGTATGTCCCACCCCCAGACATACGGGTATAAAGGGGAGCGAGCGAGCGTCTGTCAGACAGGTTTTTGCACCGAGGAGCCGAGAATAAGGTTACGGCGCATTAGAGTGGTAGGAAAGTGAAGTGGCAAGGGGAACACAACGTCTCATTCCTTCCATCAGGGAACAGAGGTTACAACAGTAACCATGACGTTCCCCTTCTGTCACTCAATCGACGTTGTGTCGATTGAAGTGACACAAGGGCTCCCACTACAAAACACCATGGGTGTGATAGGTTAGGGAAATAGCATCAACAACCCAATGAGCTAACCTCTGTTTGGAGACGGCGTTCCCTTTCCACCGTCCACCAAAGCAGACAAAGAGATGCTCAGAGCATCTAAAGCCCTGCGTGCGGTCCATATAGATATGCAAAGCATGTACCGGACACAGCAATGAAGAGTCTGGGTCTGCCTCCACCCGGGGCAGCGCTTGCAGGTTCATGACCTGGACCCTGAAAGGGGTTGTAGGTACCTTGGGCATGTAGCCCGGTCACGTTTTTAGGATGACGTAAGCATCTGCTGGACTGAACTCCAGGCAAATTTCGCTGACAGACAACGCTTGCAGGTACCCAACACTCTTGAAGGAAGCGAGCACGATCAGGAGGGCCATCTTCAAGGAAAGGGCTTTGAGCTTGACTGAATCAAGCGGCTCGAAGGGGGGTCTCTGAATGCCTGAGTGGACAACTGAGAGATCCCAGGAGGGAACAGGCTTGACCGGGAAGGGTTAAACCTCCTCTAAGGAACCTGATAATCAATTCGTGCTTACCAAAGGACTTGCCATCTACTGCGTCGTGGTGGGCTGCCATAGCGGCAACATACACCTTCAAGGTGGAGAAAGACAGCCTCCCCTCCGGCCTCTAGTTTGCATTTTATTTTGCAAATAAGTTTGCATTTTGTGTTGTGTTTTATATATGATTGTTTCATATCTCATTAGCTTACACCTCTAAATTGAAGGTGCGCATTTACACAACTGTCTACTCAAAGGAACTCTTTCAGTAAGGCATTTAAATCTAACTTGTAAGTAGGCTATAAACCTATTAAATAGTGTTCATTTGATGTTCTTTCTCGAAACGGGATTAGCCCATCAAATCTTTCCTTTTGACTGATGACACAGAAATAAAATTTAGCTAGAAGTTTGATTTCGCAAGAGTTCAGTGGACTGTAAGACAGGCACAACAGTTTTTTATTTATTTATATTAGCTTATTTTCTATCGCCGTAAACGCTCGCTTATTTTCTTTGTAAAGTAGCCCACAAGCCTTTTTTAAATAGCACAATTTGTGTTATCCTGACTTCCAGTTTTCAGGTGGACCATTATGTAACAAATGCTAACTTTGACATTCCTATCCTATATATATATATATATATATATATATATATACACACACACACACAGTATATAAATATTATCTATTTACTTTTCAGAATTGAGCAGGTTAAACAAGGATAGGAAGTACTGTAAGTGTGTCTGGTCTTCAACACCACAAGTCTTTGTTCCTTTAGGTCATATCTCTGCTGTGGACAGATTTTCAGATCTTCCTCAACTTCAGATCTCTGTACTCTCTCATTCTTATATCCAGCCAACCGAAGCAGATTTTCCCATGTTGCCATTTTCTCTGCCCCATGGGCTCATCAATTCACAGGAGGCAGTATGATTGGTCAGGGAAACAGAGATTAGTAACTGGATATATGAAGCAGAGATCTTGTGAGATGATCCCCTATCATCTAGTGAAAACCTATAGGACTCTGCGGTCACTTGGCACAGTCAAGGTGCAGATTGCAGCCTCAGCTCACACCCCATTTGTTGTGACTACATTACATTCAAACCCCTCATTTTTTTGCCACTCTCTCTGTTTGTGACATATTTGGATGGTTTTGGCCTGATATATAAGGGGCTACTTCACCACTATAGAGAGATCTGTTTCTTCCCATGGCAGAGAGGTCAGGCCCAGTGGGACCTGCCTTTATCAGAGGCTAAAAGAGAACTTAAATGGCATGCCATATCTGAACTAAGACACCAGCTCAAATGAGGATGTGGTCAAAGCTACTTGGCAGTTCAATGGTGTGGATGCTCATAATTAGAGTGTGAAAAGAGTGGTACCTTGGGGGGAAACTGGTGCTATGAATGATGCTCTGGGAATCAGACTTTTTAAGCCATCAGGTATGCGCTGGAACCGGGCTGTTTGTGGGCAGATGTCTCCCAGATGTCAGGCTCTTTAAAGTGACATTCACTAGGTCATTCATGTTGTGTGGTTGCTTTTGAACTTTTTATACATTAAAATTAAGAGAAACATACATATTTTAATTTAAGGAATTTCAGAAATATCCTTTGGTCAAGATGATAATGTTTACAATTGCAAGAAAATAAAATAAAGAGCTAAAGTTGGCCATCGCTCTTTGAGGGACTGATCAGTTATTTGCCATGAGGCTGTCAACTTGAAAGTTAATAGTAATTTTTTTTAATAACGTTTTATTTTGATTTAACAGCGTTTGAATATGAACTTTTTAGATTTTACATCAGTTTCGGTAAATGTATCAAAGAGATGGAATGTTGTAGAGTGACATAAACCAACTAAATCCACAAAACATCACAAAAGTTATCAAATCCATTGATAATACTTACTGATATTTGTGCTGTTGTTTTCCCCCAAAAGGTATGCCACTAACTGGAGGATGGTGTCACTTCGGAACTGGCTTTTTGTTCATTAAAGTGATATTACGAAATGATATTGATATTGGGGACATACTGTATAGGAATAACTTTTATTATCAATTACAACAATATTCCCCCTCTAAAAACATTTTGTTTAAAACATTTCAATTAGAAGAAGGAAAAAATCTTTAAACAACTGGAACTTTTCTTTATAATTTTTTATTTTTTTTTTTCATTTTAAAAGAAGATGAGGATGTCACAGTCCTGTCGCTCTGTCAGTCTGGTTTTTTGTCTGACAGGACCAAGGCATTATCGTCCTATGTCTGTCTTGTGTTTAGTTGCCTGTTTTTGTGTGAGCGCACGGTTTCAGTTGTATTTCCTGCCATTCACTATTCGGTCTGTCTTATTTCATGTTCATTATGTCATCTTGGCAGTATGCACTCGCGTCAATAATTTGTCTGTCTCTCGTGAACACAGGTGCACATCATGTCACGCTTGCATTGCACCCCCGGGTCACGAGCTGTCCTCATGTTGTGCTAAGTTTTGGTCACTTTGGTCTAAGGTGTCGGGTGTGTGTGTGGCCGAACTCTAGCACATATGTCCTGTCTTGTTTTTGTCGCCTGTTGCGTGCATCGCATGGCATTTGTCTCGAGATGTACGCTCAGGTTTCGGTTAGTGTGAGAATGCGTGGCATGTCTTTGTTTGCTCATTATTAGTTTATTAGTCACACCTACCCTGTCTTATTATACTGTTGATTTCTCTCCCTATTTAGTCTCCTCATGTATGTTGTCCAGTGCCAGTTCGTCTTGTTTCCAGTCTGTTAGTTTCTCTCATGTCAGTCCTGTCAGTTGGTCTGTTTCCACCTACTCTGGTTACCGTAGCCCATTCCGGTCTGTCCTGTTCCCTGTTTCCCCTGCCTGGATTATTTACTTTGTGTTTTTCCCCTTCGATATAGTTTATGTTTTCCCCTTGTGGGAGTTTTAGTTTGTTTTTTCTCCTTTTTGTTGTATTTAATAAATCCTTGTTTTTGAACTCGGATTGGATCCTGTCTCTCTGCATTCCGTGACAAAGGCAGATACAGCAACATCTACTTAATAAAAAGTAGTGTCATTATTTAAAATTCACTCAGATGTTCACTTAATTGTTACCAGTGGTGACCAATCATGAAATGTGTCCTGTATTTTTGTTGGCTGTTTAAAAGAACTAACAATGCCCAATTTGCGAATGAATAATTATTTTGTGTCGGTTCTTTTCAGTGAATTGGACAAACGGGCTTGCAAAATAGTCTGAATCTAATTGTGATTCAGTCCAATTAATTCAGAGAGCTCTTTGAATGATTTGGAGCGGTTTCTCACACAGTAAAACAATATCGGGTTGTTTATGAATACAGCACTGGATAGAGTTTAAATGTACCTACTGTCAACAGAAACAAAAGGCTGTCTTTTTGAGAGGTAACTTTGAGAATCTTCAGCTAGTGTTGGCATGTGAACAAGGTGCTGTTCAAACTGAACATGTTTTTGCGTCCGTTCGTACTGTTTTTAAATCGTTTTCCATGTAAACATTCACTAGATGGATGTCTTTTGACAACTGCGTCATGTTTCACTCTCACGGGAGCGCTGCATTTTTAGATGCGGTGTCAAGTTAAAAATAACTTTTTCAACTGATATAAACACGTCTCGAGGCACCATCGTTCTGCTCTATTCGTTGTGGTGCATTTTGCTTTTAGCACGAAAACGCATCTGTCTGAACAGTGGAAGAAATGCTTTAGCCAATAGTTACGTGAACCCTACTCATACTCGAGAAAATCCATAATGCTTAACGCGTTGGTGTTGTTTTTTGCAATCTCACTGGGGAGCACCCCTGCAACCCAACAGGTTTCAGGCCAGGTTTGTAATTAATGAAACAATAAATGTCTTGTTTTGCGCACGTGCTCTCACTCAGAGACACGCACGAATGGATGAGTTGGGGGCCGTTCACACTGAAGATTTCGCGGATGTCTCTTCTGTTTCCTCATTGTTTAAACACATGCTGGACAAATGTTTTTGACATTTGCACCGCGTTTCACTTTTCTTCAGCGTCTCGCGCATGACCTGCACATTTTAAACACCATGTCAAGTTAAAAAGAAATTCTGATTTTCAAAAACGCATGTTGAGACACCTGCGCTCTGTTTCATTCTTTGCGCTGTGCCTACATTTTTATTAGCACAGTTGTCACAAAGATTCAACAATCTGAACAAGTTCAGGCTGCATAGAGGGGACTGTTGCAGTGTTTCATTTTATTTTGTTCTGCACCAGGTGAAGTTTCAGCAAATCAACGGTGTCTTGTTAAAACACTGTATGTTTACTGTTTCAGTACTGTTAAGAATGTTGCCTATATGCTTACATAAAATACAGCTATACTAGGAGAAGAAATTAGATAGTAAGCGATTTCGAGTTTGGGCTTAAAATCTGATGGTATCGTTCGGGCCTGTTTGGGTTGGGCTGGGGTTAAAATGAACCACATGGTCTAGGGTTCAGGTCGGTTTTCAATTTAAGGCCATGCAGACCTCTAGGCAGGTTTCTGTGCGTATCCTCAGATTAAATCCGGCAGGCTCCCATGGGAATGACCTAACTAAACATTGCTTAAACATGCAGGACAGCCAAGACAACACAGGATGAATAAGCTATGGAGCAATTGTTTGTTTACATCTCTAGGTTACCATGCAGGCTGCTTTTAGCCTGTGGGTCTTCACATGAGTGGCTTATTCAGAGGGAAAAGCCGTCTATAACTGGCCATGTGTAAATGTAGAGTTTTTTAAAGTGTTTCCCTCCTTAACAACATTGTTGGAGCTACAAAAGACCCACCTGCCTCACAAAAGACAAGAAGGGATGAGGCGAGATGGGAGAGGTCAAGTGAGGTCAGACCAGATTTTGTGCGCTCTGCACTCAGACTAAAGAGGAGGAAGGGCAGGTGCAGTGAAGACAAAGTTTTAACAAATTAGTGAAGTCCTTGGGTCAAAGGTTACGTGCAAATCCCAGTCGGGCTTTAACTTGCAAGTTTAAGTGGAATATAATGGAACATTTAGAGATATGCATTTTAGCCTAAATATAAAGTGCATTTGCTGATTTCACAGGCTTCCTAACAGAATGCTTATATACTACCAGTCAATATGTAGACAAACCTAGTCATTCTTTTTTATTATTCATTTCCATATTTTAGAATAACAGTAAAGGAAAATAAAGTATTCATATATTTTTAGGTTCTGGTAGTGTAGAATCTCAAAACAAATACTTAAATTTATTCTGCTCAATTATAAAAACACAAACCAATGTTAGCCCTGGATCTAATTACATTAAAAAAAAAAAATATATATATATATATATATATATATATATATATATATATATATATATATATATATATATATGCAAAGGGTGAATTTCTTTGTTTATTCTCATTTATTTAGATTTTTTTTTTACATCCTCCTGTGGATGGATTTACCAAAATCATGAACAGATATAGTGACAAAACATTTGAATAGATTCACAATTTCATAATGAACTGCAAAATATAATGTTTTTTTGTTCATCATTTCATAAAATGCCACTGAAATTACAAATACATTGAGTATTTAACAAAGAACAAAACATACACGCGCATATATCCATTGAAATATACGGAAATACCGGCACCAAAAAAAGGAAAAGAAACAAAGGAAAGAAAGGGAAGAGAAAACCCTGCTATGATATTTAAAATAGTAGAAAAAACAGTTCCTTTTCATTTGAAACACATATACAGAAAGGTTCAGTATCCATATACTTCAACACTGTAAACATCATTTTAAAACAGTGTCATTGTTTGTTTTGTTTTTTACTTCCAATTATATTGTTTTACCTCCACTGTCAATAACTCTGTAGTCCATAAATATTGTAGTAAAGAAATGGCTTCGACATTTCACAAACAAATCTGTGCATTACAGACTTTTGCTTACAAATGAAACATTACATTTGTCTGAATAAATGGATAATCGTCCTTTACAACTTTGCTTGATTTGATTCCTCTTATTGAATATAAATGATACTGGTTATTGATAGTTTGCTCATGAATTGTTCTTTGTTGTATAGCAGGAGTTTGAACTATGTCAGAGGATAAAGGCTGAACATTAGTTTGAGGCACGTCCATGATGTCTGTTTCAATCTGTTTCAGAAAGCCATTGTTGGCACTTCAATCTGGCACATTCGCTTAACTACAACACATTTCTTTCAATGTATTTCTAAGTTACGGCCACTTTCTTTCATTTATTTTAAGTTTGCAAAGTATCTGAGAAGTAGGTGACGATAAACACCATAGTCATACAATTATTTTCATTCTTGTGCTGTGCATTTTTTATATCTCTGTTACACCCTGTTGATTTATTTCAAGTGGTCAACATTAAGCCTTAGTTCATAGTAAACTTATTCAAATCACAAAAAGGCTTGGTTTCATGGAAAACAAAATGTAAACTGTCAAATGAAATTAATGTAATTGGCAAGCTGTTACAATACAATAACATCAATAAATCTTAATCAGTAATTTTGTTTAGTTTCCAGTAAAAAATATATGACACATCCTTAAAATAAGATCAAATTACTTGAGAAGCAAAATTATGTAATATTAAGACTTTTTCTTGTTTTAAGCATAACCTTTACAAAAATTTTGTTACATTTCTTCTCAAAACAAGAAAAAACAATTTGCCACATGTATAGGAAAAATGTTTAAATCAAGATATATTGTCTGAAAACATGTCTTAATATCTTAATTAGTTTTGTTTCTCAAGTAAATGTATCTATAAATGTAAGCATTTTTAAATATTTTTACTAGAAAACCATACAAATTATTGATTTAGAAAAATTTTGCAGTGTACATTTAAAGAGTGAATATATAGAAAGTGAACCATGGTTTGTGGTAGGCAGATTCGAGGGCTACCGTGTCATTTTGTTGCTAATGGTGTGTGAAAGGGGGCAGATGGAAGCAACTCTGTGTGTAAGAACAGAAAATGTAATGAGGAAATCATTTAATCTCAGGATCCTTTAGACTCGAGGACATGCATTCACCAAGGGCTTCTAGAGGGCCACAACACTATTCACTGAATGTACTGTGTGTGTATGTGTGTGTGTGTGTGTGTGTGCGTGCGTGCGTGCATGTGTGCGTGTGTGATATTGGTGTCCAAATACATACTTATTCATTAAGTAGTTAATTTGAGAATATTTGCATTGCATTTAAAAATTCATAGGAATGCTATATTAAAAACTCAAAACTACTGTCGTATCATCCATACACACCTGATTTAAATTTGATATGTAACAAGCTTATGACTTCTCTGAACAACTTTGTATAGTCTGAATTAGTCGAGACTACACGATGATAATATTATAATACCATCATAAGAAAGGAGTTGACCTTGTACTGTACTTGGTTTGGAAAGCATTGAAATTAATTAAGAGATAGTGTGGGTGGAAGAGATGTATGAAGGTTAATTCAAGAGAATGTAAACACTTTGATCTTTAAAAGTTCAATCTTGGGTGTAACAAAACTTTTGAAAAGAATGTCATCAGGAATTAATTCAACACTGGCAGCATTTTGTTGTTGTCATTAGCACTTCACTGCCATTCTCATGGTTGATAATCATTTATTTTCAAGGGTTGTCAATAAAAAATCATTCAAATGCAGTCAAACTGCCTGTCAGCTGCCTCAACATCCCTGATTTTTTTTTTGCCCCTTAAATTTGTTAATTTTTTTTTATTGTCAAAATGACATTCAGTGCTTTACATCTAGCTATTGTATATCACCTAATATGAGAGGGGCCATTGATAGCAACAATAGCATAAAAACTTTCTTAGATTTTTAGAAGTTGAACTCTTCTTTAGAAATGACCAGTTTTATTCCTTTGAGGAAACTAGTTAAAAAACACAACAGTTGGCTAATTGCCAAAATCTCAGTATTCGTCATAGAACATATGGTGTAGAAATATAATTTCAGGAACTGAATGCATTAGAAGCCCATTGATAATGTACCTGCACATGCCATGTATAATTACAAATAATCCAATAAATACAGAAATTATTGCACAGTAGAAAGGCTCCATGAATTCGTAATGGACTACTCCTCTGTTAGTTCCAGGAATATGCAAGAAGGTTTGCAGAACCACTAACATTTCCCTGTGTTCTTGTTTCTCAGGTGGCAGTTTGTTTTTACTTGTAAAAATAAAACACAAAACAAAAAAAATAAAACATTTAATCTCTCAAAAGAAAATCTAGACAAGAGTAAGACTATCCAGCTAAACCCATAATACAGTGCATTAGTAACTGTTCTCAAGCCCTGTCAGCCTGCTCAAGTTTGACCTCAGTGGTCAGCAAATGCTCTCCATGCCACTTCTTCATGTGTTTTTCCAGGGTGCTGTATACGCTAAAGGGCATGTGGCAAATATCACAGCGATATACCTCTTTGCCAAACTGCCCATGCGTCTTCATGTGCCGGGTAAGCTTGCTGCTCTGGGCACAAGCATAGCTGCACAAGTCACACTTGTAAGGCCTCTCGCCTGTGTGGCTGCGCCGATGCACGGTCAGATTGCTGCAGTTCTTGAATATCTTACCACAGAACTCACAGGTGTCACTCCGTCTGCTCTCTTTGGAGCTTGGTGGTCTCCCTGGCCCGGGACCCCGCAGCTGGAGGTGAGGTGTACTGTTGCCACTTCGCCCTGACAACCCACCCCCTTCCAGAATCTCACCTGGAGGGGTGGAGAAGCGCAGGCTGCCTGTCTCAGATGAAGAGTGCTCGGAAGAAGTGCCAAAAGGTGACTGCCTGGAGTCGCTGAAGCCCATGAAGGGCTCCCTTATGAAGTGGCGTGATGCAGCATACCCAGCTAGCAAATGAGAATACACATTCTCAGGGGAGATGACGGGCACCTGTGGCAAATCCACATCCTTCTCCTCCTTGATCCTCTTTGCGGACGACCCAGAGAGGCTGGGACTGGAAATAGGCAGGGGCTTCCTGTGGAATAACAGTGAGATGGGATCCTCTGGACAGCAGCCTCTGCCATTCACCATTGGCCGTACGTCCCTGTCAATCTCCCTGCCTGTCGAATCTGCATCCATCTGTTCGTGTGACCTGCTGCCCTGTGGCAGTCTCAAGTGATTGTCACGGTTGTTGTATTGGCTTTCTGTCACTCTTTCAGAAGCCAGAGGCTTCTCCTCTGGTGAGGGTCTATGGCCATTCTCTCTGTTCCTACTCCGTTCCGAGTCCATGCTCATGTTGGACTCAGGCCTGCTTCCATTTTGCTGTTCTTCCTCCTCTTCTTCCTCCTCCTCTTCCTCGTCATCTTCATCCTCCTCATTATCCAATCCTTCCCTTGTGCCATTGTCCTCTCTGTTCTTAATCCCTTCTCCGGATGAGTCCTGCCCTCCCTGCTCAGGTGAGCTCCCCATGGAGCCTGATTTGTGCATGTGAGTCTTCATGTGGCGCTTCAATTTGCTGGCCTGTGAACATGCATGGTCACAGAGATGACACTTATACGGCCTTTCACCAGTGTGGCTTCTTCTGTGCACTATCAAGTTGCTTTGGAACTTGAAAGTCTTGCCACAGAACTCACAGGACTTAGCTTTGCCGGCCTGATTTAGTGGTGGTGAGGAATTGCCTCTGGATGGGACTGATGGTGGCTGTGAGGGTGAGGTTAGGAAAGGTGGAGGTTTAGATCCATGATGGAAGAGGGTGGGACTAAGAAGCCGATGCATGGGTGGTACACGGTTAGGAGAAAGGGGAGGGGTTGGCCCCCCGTTGTTGTTGTTGTTGTTGCCTGCCAATTCTCGAAGACGTTGAGAGAAGCCCATGGATGGTTCTATGCCCATAGGTGTTAGCCGCATCACCCGCTCAAATGCACTTGGATGCTGGGACAGGAGGCCCATCTCCTCAGGGCCGAGGCGTTCCAGAGGATGGCGAGGTGGTGGAGGGCTTACAAAGGGAGGGGTAGATGGCAAGCGGGTTTCCATGTACCCAGGGGGCGGTGGCTCTCGTAGCATCGGGGCAGCCATACGTAACAGCTGAAAAGGGTTGCTGCCATCACCCAGGAAGCTGGGAAGAGGGGAGCGGGGTAGGGCATCAGCCCCCAGTGGTGGAGGAAGGGCCAAGCGTGGGGTAAGAGAGCAACTAGTAGGGTGGGTGTCCAGGTAGATTCGGATCCCATGAGTGTTCTGCGCATGCTGCAGCAGAAACCATGCACTGTTAAATGGCTGCTTACACATGGTGCAGATGTAACTAGAGGGCTCATCTTTTCCTGGAAGACAAAAAAGAATGTGGATGGAATTAATATATACATATTAGCTAATAAATAAATGATTTTCTGTAAAGCTTGGTTTAGATATCATGCTTTAATAGCTTTCCGTGTTATTTGTGCATCTGTATGCTCTCAATGATGGCTTTGAATGTTATAAAAAGACAAGAGTCCTCCATGTTTAGGTTCATGGATCATTTCTGTTGAAAAATTAAATAGGCAACATATGAGAGACATCACATCTTTCTGCAGCAGCAGCCATTTTATAAGATTAAATTAAAATTACATCATCCTAAGAGGGACACAAGAGCTCTCTGATAGCGGGTTATCCATTGCGCGGCAGAGCCTAGAGCTCTCAAAAGCTGTATCAGAGTGGATCGGCTTGTATGTGACTCTACCGGGACCTGAGTCAAGGTGAAATCAGGGAAGCTCCCCAGGGCTAATACAGATTCCCAGAGGCCACGACGCATTGTGCTAATGTCTGCCAGACGTTAATATATAACTCTTCATTCAACAACAACACCCCCCAACCTTCATTATTTCCATGTGGAGATAATACTGTGGCAAAAGAAAGAAAAAGAGAGAGTTTAAGAATCATGTTGATTGGCCCATACTCTGACATATTCAGATGCACAGTTAGCTACTGACACAGTCACCCATATAAATGTTTGTATAATTTGCATGATAGTGGTTTGCAAATTATGCCAGTGCAGTCACAATCATACTTTTACACAATAAATAAATCAACTATTACTTTAAAATCAATTCTTGCTTCACTGCAAGATAATCAAAGCAAATAAGTTCCATGTTTAATTTGTGATTGGATCACCCAAGATTGGCATTAATACTAGGCAACTGGGCCCTAGGTGTGCTATTGGATATTGGTCATCAGTTTTTAAATAGGTTGTGTGAGTCATTTTCTTTGCAGATAGGACTTGGGGTTTGTCCTGTCTGACAAGCAGCTGTCTGCTGTTTTGGACATTGACAAATTAAGAGGTTGTGTAGACAGGTCCATAGCCTATGTTTAGTTTTGCTGGACACCTGGCAGGAGGGATTTTGGATGCTGAGAGTGTATCAGAAAAAGAGAAAACTGAGGGGGTGTGAGAAAAAGGTCGTTGCTAAAATACACACAGGCAGTTCATTTTCTTTTTCAGATCCTGGACAGGTGCCCAATTCTGTATATAATCAACAGCGGACAACAGTGCCCATCATTTTGAGCTCCAAATATCTCATCAACATTTCATAATCCACTGGTGGCAGGATTCAACAGAACGTGGAATGGATAAAGGAAGAGAGCATTTTTGTGTGTGTGTGTGTGTGGGCAGGTTTGGGTGGTTTACGAGGACATTTGTTTAGATTACAAACTGGTAATTACAAAGGTATTATGCTATAAATGTGGTTTATGAGGACATTTCTAGTGTCCCCATAATTCAAATAACTTTTTTTCAAATGTATAAATGCAGAAAGTTTTTTTGTGAGGGTTAGGTTTAGGGGTAGGGTTAGGGGATAGAATCTATGGTGTGTATAGTATATAAATCTTTATGTCTATGGAGAGTTCTCATAAGGATAGCTGCACCAATGTGCGTGTGTGTGTGTGCGCGCGCGCTCTTATCCTGGTATAAATGTTTGCTTGAGCTACTGCAATTTGCATCCTATCACATCATACAAAAAAACACCATATGTTACTAAGGGACCGTGTCAGCTAACAGACAGACAGGCTTAATGCTGACCAAAGACAAATTTCATCAACTTTCCAAACAAGGCAGAACGAGAGAGAGAGGCCCATAATGAATAAGTTAGGATATGCTAATGACCCTTCAAAGATCTATGTCTTGTGACAGAAGCTTGTGTAGCACAATGGTGTGAAATTACCCATCAGGCATCTCAGGAACACAAATCTCCTTCTGATCATGGCCCATTGGGTGTGTGTGTGCACCACACTACAGAGGCCTGGGAGGGCCATGTCACAGCGAAGCACTCCAACCAATAAAAGTGCTCATTACAGAATCATCGCTGTTCGCTCTCTGATTAAATTTGCAGTAATTACCACGGTCCACGTCCATGAAACCATTTGCTGCAGGCCGCAAAGGTCAACTACCAGTTAGCAGAGTGTCTTTTCTCCTATCACTGTATTCATTGCAAGAGCCTAATGGCCTAATTTTCTTCCCTCTTGCACTTCAATAAATATTGCCAGGATTACATGTTAAACAGCTAAATTGAGTTGTGGCTGTACTACAGAGCAGGCTGTTGCCATGCATAGCGCTAAAAGCTCCGAATTCTCGCTGTGTTAAACAACGCTAGGCTGTCGACATGCATGTCTTTGTGTGTGTAGGATATGTGATTAATGACACATGCATGTGTGTGTGGGGGGGGGCAGAGGAGCTTACACTAAAGTTATTCACCCTCTTGGGTTTAGTATTACAAAACCTCATGGCCAATTAGCTTATCCTCAGGGACCTCCAACCTGGGTTTAGATATGTTGATTTCAACATTTTGTGGCAATTAATTTCCCTTTAAGAGCATGAATGCAGTTACAGAGAAGTCGGGAGGAGGGGCTGGAGGGTGTTTTTTTAATTATCTGCGAACAAATCTGGCAGACTTAGGTGCACTGCTGCTTCATGACAGATATAACATTAGCGTAAGCTGCTGCTGTCATTAGCATTACCTGAGTATGAACCAATCACTCACTGAAGCTGAGCTGAGCTAATGAAACCCTCGGGTTTTGAGCCAGGTTTGGGTCAATTTTTCAAATATAACTGTGTGAAAAGAAGAGTTAAGGTCTGTTCACACTGGAAATGTTTTTCCTTACAAAAAATTTAGAGTTTTTGGCAAATTTGCAGTAAATTCACCACTGATCATTTTCACATGCAAAAGAGCTTGCGGCATACATGCGGCAAATTGTACATTGTTGCCAAAGGTTTACCGCAGGTTCACCACTACAGGTGAAGACGTTTGTTGCAAATTTTCCACTCATTATTTTCACATACAAATGAGCTTGTGATTTCCTAAAAATGTTTGCCAGAAGTTTGCAGCTAGTTTGCCAGAACTTGTAAGGGTTTGTGTAAACTGCCACTGGATGGATATCTATGACCGTTGCGCTGCATCTTGCTGTTTTTTCAGCATCTCATGACATCAGGACAACAGCATTTTTATCAAGGTATCAAGCATTCTTTTTCATTTGTTGTGCTACATATTTTGGTGCAGATGTCACAAAGATTCTTTCTGAAGAAGATCAGGTTGCAAAGAGGAATTCAACGCTCTGGTGTCCTGAGATGCTGCCATACATTGTTAAAACTCTGTATGCTTACTGTTACTATGCAAATGTTGCCTATGATGCTTATATAAAATACAGCCAATTGCAACAAATTTACTTGCTTGGAGAAGAAATTATAAAGAGAATGAGCAATTTCAGGTTCAGCCTTAAAATGACGCTACCAGTCCGATTGTGTCAGGTCAAATGGTATCGTGTACAGGCAGGGTTCGGGCTTATAACACATGCACATGTATGCAACTCTTTTTATAATGTCACAATGCTATAATAGCAATGCAACAACATATGTGTGTGTGTGTTTGTGTGAACAACTCAGGTCTGGCACTCTCACAGATCTAGCCCGTCGATCCTGCTACATTCTGAGCTGTAGAAAGCCACAGCGGCAGATTTGCATAAAGAACAGAGGGTGTGTTCCATGGGGACTACGACACGCCTTCACTCCCCTCTGGAAAATCCCCCCCAAATGTCCCCTCTGTGCACCTGTCAGCAGCCTGGCTGACACGTCATGCCGCAGTAACCCGAGCCCTCATTAGCATGCCTGTGATCTGGGGCTCCTTGGGGCCTATGGAGCCTCACCTCGCAACACTGATGTCTTGTTTGTGATGATCACGGCTAAACAGGGGGCCAGGCCATTATGCTAATGAGAAAAACAGAGGTGTAGCATTCTGTGTAGTGAGACACTGCTGTCTGTGCCACCAACACACACTAGGGAATCTGTGATGAGGTTTGGAATTCAGAGTTTGTGTGTGAGAAAGCGAGAGCAAGCTAAACAACGTTTTTGCATGGCTTTACATGGAAGAAAGTTTTTTGTTAAACTCATTGGAACTATCAAAACATTCCTCTGTTTGTTTCAGCATCCTGACCAACCCGGCACACCATAATTGCCTCAGTCAGTAGTGTGAGTTTTGGGCGGGACAGTCTGTTTTCCAACCAGTGGAATATGGGGAGAGTGTTTGTGAAACCTAAAAACAGTCAATTGCATTTTGTGACGTTAGTGGTGCAGAATTACTTCACCTTAAATGTTTGCAATTGATATACTTCTACCCTGTCTGTCTGTCTTGGATTTGTCTCATTCCTCATGATAGATGTAATCCTACACGATTGAGCTATAAGCCTGAACAGCCCATCAGATTGGCTTTGATAAATGATTATGACAGTGAAATAAATGATTTTGGCAGGAAAATGGTGTGGAGAGAACCAGACCACGCTAAAGCCAAAACCAGCTTACTGGCTTTTTGAGTGGAGCCCAATATATTAATGCTAAATTCCAAAGCCTGCAGTGTGTGTTTATGGGTGTGTGTGTTTTGGATTTGGTGGTTTAAGTGGGCATATTTTTAGGTTATACACTAGTAGTTACAAGAGTATTATGCTATAAAGGTGGTTTATGAGGACATACCCAAATGTCCCCGTAACTCAAAAGGCTTAAAAATCATACTAAACAAGGGTTTTGTTTGGGGGGGTTAAATGCCAAAAGGTTTCTGTGAGAGGGAGGTTTAGGGGTAGGGTTAGGGGATAGAATAGATAGTTTGTACATGTGACAAGGAAGAGGGCGGGGTGGTCTGTGACTATGCACGCCTGGCCCCCAAGCGGGCTAATCAGCCGAGGAGAGGGATAAGTGCAGTGGAACACGGCAGTTAGAGAGAGAGAGCCACATGCAGCTGCCATGTGTGTGTATGTGTTGTGTCTTTTTGATTCATTAAATATTATTTTGACCGTTCCACCAGTTCCCGCCTCTTCCTTACGAGGGTTGGAGTACTGGATCCGGTCTGCCCGGGGAGGAGTAGCTCTCATCCGCCAGAAGGTGGAGGAGTGATCGAGGACCAGGCGATGGCGGGTCTGGGAACCAGAGAGCAAGTTTTTTCTCTCTCTCCTCTTTCTCTCTCACTGTCGCTCCGTCTTGCCCTTTCCCTCTCCTCTTTTTTTTTTTTTTTTTTTTCCCAGCCCTCGTACCCCTCCCCAGCTGTAGAGAGGTGGGGAAAAGCCTGACTACGCATGCCCTGCCTCCAATCAGGCCAAGGAGAGGGATAAGTGCAGAAGAACAAAGCAGTTCGAGATGCCATGTGTTTGTCTTTTTGTTTAAATTAAATATAATTTTTACTGTTCAGCCGGTACCCATTATTATCTGCTATAGTATTATAGCAAGGTATTGCTCTGTATCATGTTTTATAGGAAGCCTTGCAGTCTGGAGGAGGCACTGTTATGTTTATCCATAAATGAGTATAGTATATAAAATGTACATGAATATGAAATGAGTATGGACATTGTTTGTGGTACTTATGGTAATGCTTGCAAATTGGTGTTGTGGTAGAGCTATGTCTTGTGAGTAAATATCAAGACATGTAAATCATCCTATATTTGATACCTGCTGTACCTTGTTTCAATGGGTGTTATCAAATAAAGAATTTAATTACACGGCTCTCTGGAATTCTTGACTTTGATTGATCAGTGGCACCATTTAGCAGTCAGATCTTGCTCTGTAACAACCACACATCCAGGGATTAAGAAGTATCAGACCGCTCATCTGGGTTCTGCAAGCCATCTCTCCTGCTTCTCGGATCACTGTGCGATCTCTACAAGAAAGCTAATAAAATAATTTCAACTCAAATCAATGTTTCATGTGCATTTATTTATTTGGCAAGTAAGCTTGTAATAGGCTGAATAATGATGACCCATGCAGTACTTTTCACAAAATAAACACCAACAGTACTTCGACGCAAACCAGAGGTTTATTTAAGCTGTTCATCACTTTATTTCTTCTCACATAATTACACAATTTCAGCCCAAATCAATGTTTTGTGGACATTTATTAGTTTATTTTGCAAGTGGTCTTGTAATAGGCTTAATACTGAGGAGTCAGACAATCATTTTCACTAAATAAACACCAACAGATGTGTTCAGCAATTTCTTTCTTCTCAAATTACATAGTTTTAATGCAAATCAATATTTTATGTCCAAGCATTTATTTAGTTGGTTAGTAACTGAATTGCCCTGCTTCACGTTGGGTCCTGATCGCCCTGTCGGGGTTTATTGTTCGATAACAACCAGCTGACTGTACATTATCCCTTACAAATGTGTGTGTGTGTGTGTGTGTGTGTGTGTGTGTGTGTGTGTGTGTGTGTGTGTGTGTGTGTGTGTGTGTGTGTGTGTGTGTGTGTGTGTGCATGCGCATCCTTTTTGATGTGCACTTGCTTGGCCATGTTAGGGCAGACTGGCCTTACTTGTGAAAATAACTTGTGTGTGTGCGCGTGCGTGTGTGTGTGTGTGTGTGTGTGTGTGTGTGTGTGTGTGTGTGTGTGTGTGTGTGTGTGTGTGTGTGTGTGTGTTGGCAGGTTTAAGTGGTTTATGAGGAGTGCAGAAAAATAAATGTCCACCCAGAAACCAGGTTGTATACCCATGAGTCATGTACACAGTGTGAAAGCCTGCTCTGACATTACAGTATACTAAACTAACAAATAACTTTGTTACTGTATTAGTACTTTTTAGCCCGTAGTCATCTGGTAGTTCAGTTCTCTGATGAATTACACATTACAGCTATCTGTGATTGTTGGCTGTAATGTGTACAGACAACTATATATGCAGAGTCTAGCTCAAGTTATACAGTGGAAAAACTGTGTGTGAGGAGACAAGCCACAGAGTGGCAGGAGTAGTGGTTACGGCTGGTGCACACACACACACACACACGTACACGGCAGTCTCCTGTCTAAGTGAAAGCAGGCCGGTTGCAGTAACCATTCCAATCTGTCTCCATCTGCAGGAATACAGAGGAGGGACATCACAAACTGCCTCTAGAAGAGAAGACGCCTCCATCTCTCTCTCTCTCTCTCTCTCTCTCTCTCGCTCTCTCTCACTACACACACACACACACACACACACACACACACACACACACACACACACACACACACACACACACAAGGAGAGTGACATATACATAAAAGGCACCCACATACCTGAACGCTTAGACAAACAAACTCATATTTTCCCAGCCACTGTCACAAAGACACCTAGATTCATCCTAAACCACTAACACACAAATCCACTCAGCAGTTTGGCTGGAGGCCATTTCACAGCTGGTGGGACCTTTATTTGGTCTATCATTAGCCTTCATACTGCTCTGTCTACACATCCTGATATCAGTCCTCTCCTGCTGCATGCTCACCAACAAATGGTCAAGGTTTGGCTGGTTAGCCTTGCCCAGTTAGCTATGTGGGGGACAAAAATTATCTTTCTCCCTAAATGGCCATTGTGACTACATTGCTTCTATAGCAATACAATTCTCCTAACAGGCTAAAACACTGAAATTGTTAATAGTCTCTAAACCATGAATTCAGAATCACGTAACTTCTAAAAAGTAGCTAATAATTAAGAATATTCATTATATGTTATTATTTCTGGATCTTAAGTTTTCACAACAAGGAAATGTGTACTTTGTTTACTCTTTCATATCTGGAATATTATACCTGGATTATGTCTACAGGAATTATAGACCACCAAGCATAACACCAGTTTCAGAAAGAAACGGGCCAGCCGAGAGTAGCACAGCTGCCTAAACAAAAACAGATGCCACCCTTGAGTGGCCTATCATCATCTGATGCAGCCAGAGAGAGAGAGAGAGACATCCTACAGCATAGACAGGAATAGACAGTGAAAAATAACTGGAAAGACTTCTCTGTCAGTAAGAGCTATTACTCTTGGCTCTGTGAGAACATAGAAATAAGTGCATTAGCACTGCGTTTTGTGGCATTGCGATGAGCCTGAATTATAGCTTGCCGTGTGCGTCACCACGTTAAGATCTGGCTGCCGTGAAACACTGTTCAAGAAGAGCTGCAGGAACTTGATGGATGACACTGGCTCTTGTGGCTGAAAGGAGACGCAGACAAGCGAGAGAAGTTCAAAGCAAACAAGAGGAGGGTACCGCTCAATGTCATCACAACTGTAATCTGGATCACAATCAAATCTCCCACCCGCATATGCAGCAGTTAATGCTAATGGCTAAATGCTACATGTGTGAAACTAGCGAGAATGAAAATAGCCTTGCATTTGCCAAGCTGTAATTTTGAAAAAGTTTGTACTATGTTAAAAATCCTAAAGCCCACTTTACACCAGCATTTCCATTGAATTTCCATACTGGTCGAGCTGTTATCTGCTAGCATTCCTGCTATCTATTGGCATTGCTGTTCATCTCAATGGTAGTTGCTCAGCTGGAGCATGAACATGGTCTGTGTTTAAAACTGGTCTTTTCAACATGGACGAAAACTCAAGCCTATCTAATGTTTGGTCGTCAATTTTGCAGGTTTCAAAACGGTTAAAAATAACTTGCCTCTTGTATGTGTGTTAGCAAGGGAGCGCTATCCAGTATGTTAAATAATTGCCCTGGCATTTTTTGAATAACGTGTACCATAATGGTCCCCAGCTGGGCCCTTGCCATTTGAAGCTCACTGTAAAACTCTGCAGGCCCTCCATGTGCCTTCCAAAACAATCAGGGCCCTGTAAAGCAGCTCCTTAGACGCCGCAAAGCACTTCTGTGCACAGGGTCTGCAACGCATCCCAGTCCTGCAATGCTCCCTCTAAACTGCTTGCATACACAACTGTGAACTTCTGATGTTGGAAAAAAGTGAGAGATTCTAACTGTAGTGTTTCAACTGGAGTCCATCCCCATGCGCTGTGATTTTGAGTATGGAACTGAAACTGTCAGAATCCTTGTGTAGAAACATGCAATGCTTATTAATTTGAGAGATACAGACAACGTCCTACAATAGTACAGAAATTTAAAGTTCATAACTGTGCAAACTTTTTTTAAATAATGACTATTTCCAAACATATAGAAGTCCGGCCTATGGGGGCATGTTGTCAATTAACTGTATCTTATTTCCTTTTCCTTCTAAACATTCAACAGATTTTTTTGTAGCCAATGTATGCGGCCATAGGCGCATTTATGGGTGGGAACACTTTTTGCCTTAACCAATTTTGTCCCTACCAATGTTTTGAAATTTGGAAATTGCTGCGCTTTCATCAGATAAGTGTCAAGTGTCTCGTGTGGCTATTATATGTGCCGCTGATGTTGAAGCTGTTCAACAATATAAGTGACTGTTCTGTAGTACACACAGATGCACGCACTACTCACTCGATTATTCCGCAGCTTGCGCTCCTGTCCAGTTCAATTGCAAAAGCAAAATGCAGAAAAATGTGTCCTGACTCATGATATACATCCACTTAAAAACAATATTAGTTTATTAAAATAAAAAGCTTTATCAGGGCGGATTGGAACCAGGAAATGGAAGTGGAGCATAGTTCTAGCAGGAAGACCAGCAGCTGTACATCATCACATCATTAGCTGGGTAACTCCTAGCCAATCGCACGTAAGCCAATGCTTTATAAGTCCGCTCACAATCTATCACATTGCTGTTTCGGTGTGCTAACACTGCAACCTCCACCTCCCCACCACCACCAGTACAGCCTTGTCCCGCAGGGGGGTAGGCTCCTCGCCCCTGCCTCCTATCTCCGGCAGGACATGACGGTTCCGGGTACAACTCCCTCAGACTGCCGGACGGGGCCTACGCCAAAGAGAGAGACATCACCTCCCGTTTTACATCTATCAAATAAATGGCATCTCAAACTTCACTCAAGCCTGCTTGTATTCCCGATAGAACTCTTGTTACTTGAGGTGAAAACTTTACCATGAAACCACTCAGTCACAACGTGTGGCAAATGTGATCCATCTGGTTTTCCAGGATCAAATATAGGAATACAATTATCCAATTAAAAGGAATGAATGTCCGGCTTCAATACAAGTTAAGCTCAATCAACAGTATGTGTGGCAAAATGTTGATTACCACAAAAATTTATTTAGACTCGTTCTTCCTTTTCTTTAAAAAAGCAGAAATTGAGTTTGAAAAAATTTGAATACAGTGAGGCACTTACAATGGAAGTAAATAGGGGCCAGATTTTTTACTTTAAAATCAGAGGTGGAAAGTAATGAATTACAACTACTCGCGTTACAATACTTGAGTACATTTTTTAAACTTTATTTAAGTATAAATATATAATAGTACCTTTACTTGAATTAATAAAAAATGTATTCAAGTATTCAACTTCACTACAATTATTTTTCACCACAATTGCAAAGTACAAAAAAATACATATTATTTCAGAATTTTTTGGGAAGAAGAAAGTTATGAGCACTAAATCTGTTTATAAACTAAAACGCTCTGTGTGCGTCACGACAGAAGAATGCAGGACACAGCATCATGAGCACAGCAGCTTGCAAAAACTACCGCCGGTAGCTTCTTCAAGACGTTCTGCCCTGTCACTATACAAGAAATATAATACTGTGATTTTCTGCATATTCATTCCACTTTATTCTGGAAATGAACTGTTGATTCAGGTCCGAGGGAACCGTCTGAACACGTTTAATCACTGATCAAACTTCACTTGTTTTAAGATATCTGATATAGTTAAAGTTACATACATTGTGAACTTTTCACTTTTTATTGAACATAATTTTTCTCCTCGCACAGACAAGTCCGCTTCTATCAATCCGCATTAGTTCGGTATTGTACTCCCGTGTTAAATTCCGTAACTGTTCGCCCCTCTTGTTTAAAATAAACTGTCCTATCGTGTAACACTCTCGCGCACGGTGCCATACTTCCCTGCCCTGTCTCACCTGCTAGAGGCCAAAAGTGCACAAGGGATGAATGTTATATAAAGAAGGTATGAGAAATCACAAAACATACTGTAACCAAATTAGATATTCCTTACTTACTTAATAATTGTAACATTTGGTTAATAATATCTCAATATGTTAATTAACCATAATGTTAATTAAGACTTTATTATAACAACTGTAATACAATAATACATGTATAGAACAGCCACTTTTAGTGTTTGAATCAATCATATCTCTCACTAAACACTGTTTAATGTTAAAATTGTGCCTTGTTTTATTCGGATGGCATGTAGAAGTTGATAACAGTTTGCTAATCTCATTCCATATCTGGATAATTGCTGCAATATCATAGAGGATACATTTCCTCCTCTGTGATATTGCATTATATTAGTTTTGTACAGTATGTTAACTTAACAGCCAAAATACTTAGACATATGTGAATGAGAATAAACCTGAAATAGGAATGTGTTTCAGTCACGATGCACATTATGTAGTTTAGAGGCAATTTAGAGACATTCAGAATGTTACAAATGACTATTTCTATTTAAATAAATGTATTCTTAGTATGTTCTGTTTGTCCAAGAATCCTGATGCAGAAATGCAGGTCTTTGGCATTTAGAAGCTGCTTGTTTAGGACTTGTAAGGAGTCTGTTTCTCAAACTCGAAACTGTGATTTACTTGTCTTTTTGTTGTGCTTCTGGGCCATCAACTTCCCTCTCTATCCTGGTTAGAGATTCTTTTTGCAAACCAGTAATGCATGGAATAGCCTTCATCTCTCTAAAACAATAGACTTTATGAGAAAATAGAATTTCAGGAGAAATGAATTTCTTTTTGCCTATTTTTAAAACCAAAATTTTACTTGAAAGTTTAAAGCAACTTGTAAGAACTCAATACCTCAGCAAATGGGGGAAAAACCCTTTGTATTGTGATTTCCGCATGGTAGTGCAACCATTTTCAATTGTTCTAATAATCAGAAAATGTTCTCGAGTACCAAATTCGCACTTTAGAAAGCTTTTGTAAGGAATAGGTGACACAGTATGTGTTCCCTTTACAAAAAGCTTCACTATGATGCTGCAACACGTCAATCAACATTGACCGGAATTTATAGCCTCGGCTGATGTAATCATTAGATGCACCTGCGGCCAGGTTATAAATGGATACATCACCAGGGTCTGGACAGCCCCAAGTGCGGCGACGTGGGTATTGTGTTCCCCATAGCACTTAGCAGCGCAGCATCATAGTGAAGCTTTTTGTAAAGGGAACATCTCGGGTTACATGTGTAACCATTGTTCCCTGAAAAAAGCGGAACGAGATGCTGCGCTGCTTTGCCGCACTGGGACGTCCCAGGACTGCTCTTCAAAAAGAAGTATCTGACGACACCTGGTGACATATCCATTTATAGCCTGGCCACAGGTGCATCTAATGATTACATCAGCCGAGGCTATAAATTCCTGTCAATGTTCATTGACCTGTTGCACACATTATTCAGCTCGGTCACAACTAGGCTTGTTCCCCGTAGCGCTTAGCAGCGCAGCATCTCGTTCCGCTTTTTTCAGGGAACAAGGGTTACACGTGTAACCCGAGACGTTTACCATTACGGGTAAAGAAAAAATTGAATAAGTGTCACTTAAAACAATTATTTTAAAGCAATTGACAGTATTGTTTATCAGTTTAATGCATCCTTGGTGAAAGGAAGCATAAGTTTCTTTAAAGAACAAAAAATATCTTTCTATTCTAAAAATGGAAGCGTATATACTATATATAATCAAATTTTCATAAAGTAACTTTTTTTCAGCAAACTACTTATTTACTCTTGAGTCATAATATTTTTTAGGACTTCTAAAGTTATGACATGCATGTAAACATGATTTTAGTGTGAAAAAAAATCACTTTTTATAACTTTGTTACCATGACGATGTTGTCAGCAAACCCTAAAACCATAAAACAACTGTAAAAATTACAACTTAAACAACTTTAAAAAGTTTTAACAGAATAATTCATGTAAGTGCTTTTATAAAATTATAAGCCTCGCATTTCTGTGTTTAAACCCTCCAAAAATTGTCCCCATTCACTTTAAGTGCCTCACTGTAACCTCAATGTATGCTTTTTTAAAGAAAATGAGGAACAAGTCGAAATGTTTGTGGTAATCAACATTATGCAACAAATGCTGTCGAGTGAGCTCAACTTGTACTGAACCCGGAACATTCCTTTAATTATGTGAAATATTTAAAGGAACGCTTGAACTGGTCAATACTTACTTTTTATTATAAAACTGTTAAAGATTATTTGAATTGATATGTGCATAAACGAATTAATATTCATATAATTTTGTGATGTCACAACCATGTATGTGCCTATGAACTGTTCTGCATTAGATACTTTTTACATTTTGTGGAATGAGAATTTTATTGATGAAGAGAAGAGAAGAGAAAAATGTAGTGTTTTGTGAAATGATTGCCAATATTCAGTTAACTTCTTTAAGCCATTCATATCTGTGAGAATGAGCATTTTCGCCTCAGTCTTATCCGTTGTGTGTTGTCTCACCCTCAGCAATTCGCAGAAGCCCTCTTCATCCTCTGCGGAAACAAACGAGGGGAGATCAGCTTCTCCCAGGGCTGTTTTCACAATGATGCATTTTGGCATTTGGCATGGCTCCCTGCATAGCTTATGGTTAAGAACAGTCTTTCATCTAGCCAATGCCTTTAGCAAACATACCGACAGGACCACATCTGCCGCGCACTACATGCAAGAACAAGCCTTCACTGGCATGAATAAAAGCTGATACGATCGAGGCTTTATTCATTCAGTGGGCTGCCTAGGAGGGTTTAATGCTGAATTATCACGGTGTCTGTTACCCACACAAGTTTTCAGACCATAATGTCATCGACCACTATCAACATGATGGAGCACCCCTTCCCCTCTTCCTAGAGTGCTAAACTTGCATTTAAGAACGTGTTGCTGAAATCTGAATAAGTGTAACATAGAGACAACAGCTTGAAGTAATAGTGTGGTTTACATTGTTGGGTACAGTAGCAACACTACTAACTTAATTACATTTATCAGTAACACAGCAGTTTTCAAAAGAGTAGTTATTTTGCTATCCAAGTTACAAATCTGGAGTGGTGGTGGCATAGTGGCTAAAGCACAGGGCTGTTAATCAGTAGGTCGCTGGTTCGAACCCCATGGCCACCACCATTGTGCCCTTGAGCAAGGCACTTAACTCCAGGTTGCTCCGGGGGGATTGTCCCTGTAATAATTGCACTGTAAGTCGCTTTGGATAAAAGCGTCTGCCAAATGCATAAATAAATATATACAAATCTAATTTATGCAGAAAATCAGAAATTTGTCATTTGTGAGGAAATTGCTGCAAAATAGAATGGAAAATCAAGGTTGTAGCCATGGTGGGCTCTTTTTAAAAAAGTAATAATTTCCTTCTTGCATTTTAGAGCGTGCGATAAAATAACTTCTTGTTTGCAAGCATTCAGTAGCTGATGCCTTATGGGAACGAAAGCGTGTCTCACAATTCCGGGAGGTAATACAGTAGTAGCCAATCATTTTAATGACAGGCTTCGGCATTTAAGAATTACCAGAGCAACATTCTATATACTATAAAATTGGCATAGAAATATGTGTATGGAAACCCAGATTGTGTAGCTTTTCCAGTAACAAGCTACTTCTTCCAATGAGTTGCTGTTTTGTCATGTTGTATAGCGCATGCAGCTTTATAGCAAAATTAGCGTAGTCAATAACGATGTATGATTCATTTTTTGTGAATCAGTTAATTTAAATAAACCGGTTTCAAAAACAATTCCAAGATTTAATTCACCACAACCCAACAAAAATGCTGCTGTTCATCAATACACTTAGTATTGCTTCAATGTTGCTAGCTAAGTATCTTGTAGTGTCGTCAACTACTTTTCAAAAGTGTAGTTGTACTGCAGTTTAACTACTTTTAATTAAGAGAACCATGTAAGTTGACAAGCTACAATTTCAAAGTTGTTAAATAGGCCACAAACAAGCCATTGACCCCTTTAGATGCACAAAGATACAGAAGCACACTGGTTTTTACAGTGTAAGTGTAATCAGAGAATACAAACTGAGATAAATAGAACAATCATGGAAATCGCATAGCTTAAAACTTATCAGTACAGATCAGAGACAATTAGTTTAGAGCCAGCATTAATATTCTAAGGCAGACAGAAAAAAATGACAGTTGTCAAGTGACATGAGAAAAAAGTACTTAAAAAGCCTCCTTGTACTTTTATGGTACCACCCAACAGGACTCCACACACAATAACACAAATCCGCTACCGAAACCAAACTCTTACACTAAAACCACAGCAATGGCGGCAAACACTGCTGTTTACTACAGTGTAATTTAGCTCCGTCTACACTATCTCATCTTGATAATGACACACTTTTTATTTACATCATTTTCAGATGCTCAGCCTCTGTGCTCAAAGCTTTACCAAATTAAACACATAAAATATTATTTGTAAATAAAGCATGTGCCACATAAAGGATGATATAAAAGTACAGATAGAATGCACGTTGCAGGACAGGTTTGAGAGAGCCATTACTCATAATCGTTTTGCCTGAGGAGGAGCAAGGAGGACACATAGAAGTGCAGTCTCCTCTGGGCATGTGTGGCTTGGCTGCCTGATTGTGACAGTATAGTCAGTGTTTGGCAAATAACTTTCCACGCAAACACTTTCACGGCTTGCTGTGCCAAGACTATCGTAATGTCTTAATGGTGATGAAGAGCCACTCAGAGCCACTGGTGAGAAAAGACCAGCTTGTGCTGGTGGACCATGATGACCATGTTCCCCATCAAAACGTAGCTGTTGAAGATGGAAAACCATCCACAAAACTCTTGCTGGTTTAGCTAGTTAAGAAGCCTGGTTGTGACACCAGCATACCAAAACACAACATAAGTTGGTGACCAGCAATGCTGGCCTTTTCAGCAGTGACATCAAAGCTTGTTGCTTAATCTTCAGGATTGGTCATACTGTATATTTGCATATTGTTTTGTTGGCTTCCGAGGGCTGTGATCAAGAAATTCACATCGGGGATTCCTTGACCTGATAAACTATGAAGAAGCAGACAACACAATATGACCAAACATCTAATCATCCTTATTGTTTGTGAACGTGGTTCAGGGAGAGATGGTTCAAACACACTAAGATACTCAATACTCAATAATCCCATTTGCAGGACAAAAGCTCTGTTCCAAAATCTAAACAGCATTTTATATCACCATAGCAATGCTCCTGATACAAGGCTATACCCAACAGTAAGCAGCAACATTATGCTGCCTAATAAGCTATCTAGTCTTGGGTAAATTGTAAAGCAGTGTAAATAAAATAATTTAATCTAGTTTAAAAGGGCTGTTTTATTCAATATTGATATGTGTTACATATTATAAGCTTATAGCATATCATGTTATTAGCTTAGCAAAATTCTTATGTCATTTGTATTGTGTATTGCATTGTTTTGTTATTGTGTATTGTATCAATTGTGAGTCACATCTGTGTGCTACATGTGAGTAGTGCTATCTGTTTATTTGCATTCAAAATAAGTTACTTATGATGTTCCATTTTGGTTAGGATGCTGCCAAAAATCTTGCCTACTCCATACGAGGCCCCACAACGGCTTGAGGCTGTCTACACTGGACACGTTGACGCAAACATTCTAAACCTTTTATTTGTATTGTTGGCAGGAGTAGCGCCAGCTCGTGCCATGCAAAATGGATCAGGGCATCCATTTTCTGTCAGTGCAGACACTTCCATTGTAGATGGAATCCATTGATTAAAATTGGATCTATTTGCTTTTGACCCAACATAATTCACCGGGTGTAAGGGGTCATTTAAACAGGTTCAGCGTGAGCAAAAGAGATATTAATAGTCACAATAACTTCCATACACCCTAGCTAATTTACACAATACATTATAGATGTTTTAATCACCAAGAGTGATTAAATTGGACTATTGTTTTAAAGCTGTCATTTACAGCTGTGCTGCATGTCAAAGATGAATTATTTTTAACTTGACAAAACAGCCTAGAAATTTGGTGCTTATGGTGCAAGATACTAAAAAAAAGTAAGCAACAGCTAAAGTACTGCGCTTGCCACATGTGTACATAGACCCATAATTAAAATAGCAGACACAGAATGCAATAATAGAAACCACTGAAAGCTGTACAGATTAAACCTCAAGATTTCAAGCTACTGTCATGTTGATACCTCCTCACCATCCCAGCAATATTTTTTTAAATGTTGTACTGGAATTGTCATGGATAATGTGACAAAAGTCTGAGATTGAGACCGAGAGAGACTGAGAAGGAAAACCGTCACACATCTGGTCAACACCATCAGCACATGTTGAAATTTAGTGGCGACGCTCACAATCCAAATTAATGGTGAGTTTTATTCCCTGCTGTGGAAGGAAAAATATCAAATCTGCTGCCATATGACTACAATAAAGTGGTATGTGGAGCGTTTGATGCCTTCATGTGGGAGTCTTTAACTCTTTCCAGGGCTCAGAGTGGAGCGCACATGCAGCGCTGTCCTGCTCTATAACGTGTCCAACATGCACCAGGTTGACCCCTGCTGGCAGACAGCACCAATCAGCCAGCGACAGGGTGGTCTTGTTGGGACAGATCCCAAAAATAAGCTTGGGGGCTCTAACCACAGGTATCCTGCAGCAGAGAGGCTGGCATGTCTTCGGTGTTGGGCATGGGTTCTGTTCAGTGCCAGGCGTATGGTTTTACATTTTGTAAATTGAGATCAGAGGTTGGAGAGATTAAAACTGGTGCAGATGCATGACTCTGCATATATTGTGGACAGAGATAACAGATAAACCCAGTATGAGATTTTCATGATTGTAGATCAGAGTTCAAGTTGATGTGAAGTAGTTAGCTACACTACAAACTACTAACAAAAAGTAGCTAACTACGCTGAAGATTTTTAAAGAAATTATTTGTAAATGGATGATATTTTGATAACAACTGGGTGTTATTTTGATAATTCAATCAAATCAAATGATAGTTATATATTTAATTATAAAATTACCCATGGTTTTACTACAGTAACCATATTTTAACCATGGTATTTGTAGTAAAACCATAGCAACGGTTACTAAAGTCATGGTTAATGCAACATTATTACAGTGCAATCATGGTAAAAAGGTTCATTTGCATCAAAAACATCTAGGTTACTGTTGTAACCGCCGTTCCCTGATGGAGGGAACGAGATGTTGTGTCCTCCCGGCCACGTCGCTGAACCGAGCCACTGGTACGACCTAACCTCATTGTCGGCTCCTCAGGCAAAATCCTGAATGAACAGATGCATTTCCCTCCCATTTCCCTCCCTTTATACCCTTTTCTCAAGTTCAGAGATGCGCAAGGCTCTCAAGAGAGACCCCTAGTGTCGCTTCTTCGACACAACGTTGAAGTGAGTGACAGACGGGGAACATGGTTTCTGCAAAAAAATTACACCTATACAAAATAATGTATAGGTGTCATTTATGCGTGGGAGAAGTGGGACATGTCCCTACCACTTTTTACCTTAGTAAATTTTGTCCCTTCCAATATGAGGGCAGAGTTAAACCTAGAAATCCTTGTATGGATCCTTTTCACACATCTGAATTTTGGAACGCATAAGTAAATAATTGCAGGGTAAACTTCGAGTGGTGAATGGGAATGTATGGGAGACCATGGCAAAAATAACTTTTGCTTACCCATTTGCTCCAACGTTAAAAAAAATGGCACTATATGTATAACGTAAAACAGTACAATATTGTTTGTAACTATCTGCACATATCGTAATTACTATTCATGAGTTTTGCCACTTCATGACATCACACCCCCAATACATTTTTCAAAAACAAAAAAACTATATGATCCTTGAATATCCAAGAGTTTTAACTACAGAACTCAGTAGTGAAAGTCTGAAAAGTCTGAACAAAGAAAGAAGGAGAAAAGACTACATTTAGTCAACAAATTCACTTTCTATTGTACTTTATTGTACAAACCCACTGTAACCCGTAATCACAACCCTGAAGGGTGGACATCAAATGCTGCAATGTTGAAAACAGATGATCAGAGGTAATTAACGCAGTTTCATATGCAAATTTAATTAATGCAAAACTACAAAGTCATTATGCAAATTGGATCTTCTTGAGCCTCAACGCAAATATTCATCACTCAGAACAGGGATCACTCTTCCCATCTTTTTAAACTCTCTCTCTCTCTCTCTCTCTCTCTCTCTCTGTCTCTCACACACACACACACACACACACACACACACACACACACACACACACTCACTGTTCTCCAATAGGATCATGTACAAATAGTGTATTTATTTGAAACTTCTTCCATTTGCACCAGACTGGGTCCATCAGAGCAGACAGCTGAGAGGCAGGAAGACGTGATTTGGTGCAGAAGTAAGACAATGAGACTGTTAGACCGGCACACTATGAATATTCATGACACTGATTACTATCCATGATTAAAGCTACTCTAATATTTAAATGAGCGTCGGCTAGGTGATTAGACAAGCTTTGGAAAGGACGAGCACAAGATGCCGTACACTTTCTACAGAATTCACTGGTGTATGATTAGCTAGAGTATTGAGTGACTGATTAGGGACTGTTTAAAAGAAATGCTGGATAAAATCTTAAAATAGGATAACTGATACTGACCTGACATAAGTATTATATAAAAAACTTCAAATAAAAGTGATTTCTCTTTAAAGGAATAATTCACACAAAATAAAAATATTGCCACCATTTAGTCAATTTTGCCAACATTTGTCAATTTTACCAACATTTGTTTATAGACAGATTGTTCACTTCTAATTGACTATATCACAATTCCAGTGGGTCAGAAGTTTACATACACAAAGTTAACTGTGCCTTTAAGCAGCTTGGAAAATTCCGGAAAATGATGTGAAGCCTTTAGGCCATTAGCCAATTAGGCTAACTGGAATCAATAGGAGGTGTACCTGTGGATGCATTTTAAGGCCTACCTTCAAACGCATGCCCTCTTTGCTTGACATCATGGGAAAATCAATAGAAATCAGCCAAGACCTCAGAAAAAGAATTGTGGACCTCCAGAATTCTGGTTTATCCTTGGGAACAATTTCCAAATGCCATAAGGTACCATGTTCATCTGTACAAACAATAGTACGCAAGTATAAAAACCATGGGACCACACAGCCATCATACCACTCAGAAACGAGACACATTTTGTCTCCAAGAGATGAACGTAGTTTGATGCAATAAGTACAAATCATTCCCAGAACAACAGCAAAGGACCTTGTGGAGATGCTGGAGACAACAGTAAATAACTACCTATACTTGTCTACCTGTTTTTTCCAGCATCTACACAGGGTCCTTTGCTGTTGTTCTGCGATTGATTTGCACTTTTCGCATCAAACTACTTCCTATATCAACATAACCTGAAAGGCTGCTCAACAAGGAAGAGGCCACTGCTCCAAAACTGCCATAAAAAAGCCAGACTACAGTTTGCAAGTGCACATGGGGACAAAGATCTTAGGAGAAATGTCCTCTGGTCTGATGAAACAAAAATTGAACTGTTTGGCCATAATGACCATCGTTATGTTTGGAGGAAAAATGGTGAGGCTTGCAAGCCGAAGAACACCATCCCAACCGTGAATCATGGGGTGGCAGCATCATGTTGTGGGGCTGATTTGCTACAGGAGGCACTGGTGCACTCCACAAAATAGATGACATCATGAGGAAGGAAAATTCTGTGGATATATTGAAGCAAAATCTCCATCCAATATTATTTAGCGACATGAGCAAAAACCGATCGGCGCACATACGTTTTGTCCTCTTCTGCTGATCTCACGTTGTATGTATACTTTACTGCCACTATTACCGACTTATAACATGTGTGCAAGTATTGTGCTCACCTGTTCACATTTCAACGTCAAAACCAGAAAATAATAAGTCTCAGGTAATCGCGGGTTTCTTACGTTGTCAGGTTTTTGAATAAGCTTGTTTTTGTTACTTATGAGCATCTTGTCATGCTCCATGTCGTCTGGGAGATGTGCAACTTTGCTGCTGCTGTTTCTGCATCGCAAATCCAGTGATTTGCGTGGTGATGTCGGCATAAATAAAACAACATGTTTGATGTACTGTAGCACTGGGACATGACACCATTGCTTGGCAAATTTGACCAGTTGTAACGCTACAATCTACTTGACGTTTGCCATCAATCTTCTTGCCTATGTACTGTAGAACTGCTGCTAAGTCCTGTGAATGCTCAGTTCTGCCTCTCTGGGGAGCAGCTTGTTTTGTAGCTCTCATTGTTGTGCTGTTTGTTTGTTTTTGAAATTACACTATAATGTTATTGTTTATGTATCGTACAATACTTATGGTATTGTATAGTGAGCGTCATATCATACGATACAATACAATACAGTATTTTTACACCCTATATATATATATATATATATATATATATATATATATATATATATATATATATATATATATGTATATATCCCAAATAATAATGGAATGTGAAATATTAACTATAATTTAATATATGTTCATGTATGGTTATAAATTAGATTTCTGTATCATTATAGTTGTATGGGCTACTTTTATGATGCTTTTAGAAAAATTTTGGAGCTTGGCAGCACCGGGTCACTATCTTCTTTCATTGGATGGACAAGAACAACATGAAGTTTTTAACAGTTTCATTAAAAACGTCATTGAAAATGATGCCTTCAAATTGACTGCCCATGTAAAATGCATATTATGTATTAATTGAGTAAACTGAGTGCATTTTTGATAGTCAATGTTTAAAACTAAAACTATTAATTATACTGTGTCTTGCTGAAGTCCATCCTGAATTGACTGCGGAAGTGCACATAGATTTAGTGACTTACTGTTTGCCAGGTAAAAGTTGGCATTAATTTATTGTCTATGTATTCCATTTTAAGAGAAGTGATGCAAGCAGTGGTCTGTGAATGGATTGTGAATGACAGCAGGTTATTCTCTGTGGAATCCATCCTATGATCAAAACATCTCCTTTTGTGCTCTACAGAAGAAAGAGTGCCATATGTTTTTTGGAACGTGGAGAGAACTGTGGAACATATAGGGGAGTAAATGATTAAAATATTAATTTGGGGGACTTTTTCTCTACCAACTGTAACTCAATACTATACTAAATGCCTTTCAAACCAAAGCACCTATCTTCCATCAGATGAGTTCAAACAATGGATCAGAATGGGTTAATTCACAACCATTAGGCTTGGCTTTTTGGCCCTCAGCGTGTATGCCTGCAGCCTCTAGGCAACTATAGCTTCATATTGTATTTAATTAGCCCCATTAAATATAATCTAATTTGGCTGAAACTTTTGACAGTTAAGTGGCAGTCTAATGTGTTGTGAAAAGATTTCATGCTCTGGAAATATTTCATTCAAGCCTCAAGCTCCCTCCTGCCCTGCATTTCTGTGGATAACCTTGACGACTTCTCCACTTATGTCTATGAAGCAAACCTTAAGCTAAAATTGTTTGGTAAAATGCTGTTTGATTATTTTCCATATATATATATATATATATATGGAAAATTTGGCAAAAGAGAAAAAGGCTAAAGCAAGACCCAGACAAGGCTAAAGTCTGGGTCTTGCTGACAACAATGTGGCAGTTATGTCGCTATTTGTCATATTCTGACTTGCAAGTGAAGCATTTCCTCGAGCAGGCTCTCTACTGAGTGGAGGGTGGACTGCTGTATGAGATAACATGTGGCCCCTCAAGGCCCTCATGCTAAACTGCATCTTTAACCCTCTGAATGAGGAATTTTCTTCATTAATCCCCACACTATGTCTCTTAGCACTTGAATTTTAATGAGTTTTCTTAGCCTTTTTTTCTTAATGCGGTGATATGTCCCCCAAACACGTCGGGAGAGGATTTCTGGAGGTTTCTTCTCTTAGAGAATTGGTTTCAGCTGCTAGAGACCTCAGGGCTGTGATGTTTCACTTAGACATGAGAGAGAGAAAGAGCGAGAGATGTGCTGTGTCTTGCTCTAATAAAATCAAGCGAGGGGAGTTAGTCCCACTCGAAGGCCTGAGTCAAAAGAAGAAGACCCTTTGATAGAAACAATCCAGTCAGAACTGGTGTGCAATGTGTGTGTGTGTGTGTGTGTGTGTGTGTGTGTGTTTGTGTGTGTGTGTGTGTGTGTGTGTGTGTGTGTTTAATTGTGTGCTAATAGAATTTAAAAGATTGGTTCATGCAATGACAGTGCATAGTTACAAGGGTCTGTCAAGTACCAAAAGAACCAAAAAACACCTTAACACCATAACTATGGACTACTTTTACGGTACATAAAAGTAATCCACATGACTTCTGTGATACATTCCACATCTCCTGAAGCTATGATGAGTAATAGACAGTTGAACAGTTAACAGTTTGTTAGGTTATGTTACTCAAAAAGCAATCCACTACAAATTACTAATTACTTTTCTTAAATTGTAATCAAATTAATGACTGATTGCTCCATGGAAAATGTAATCCCATTACTAATTAATTTAAAGTTTGTTCCTAAAAACAGTCTTCACAGAAAAGTTTTTTTTGGACAACTCAACAAAATCCAAATACCGTAACTGCATAGGGTAACATTTTCACTGACATCTTATATTTCGGTCTGTTCCTCCCAAAAGCTATTATATGGCTTCATGAGATTTCAAATACAGCACATGAGTTATTTTTAATTTTGTTGAGCTTTTATTTTTGTTTGATTAATTTAGCTTAATATGCCACTATGAACTAGAGGAATAGAGCAATGTAAAGATTTTTTTATGTATCTCCTTTTGAGTTCCATGGATGAAAGAAATTCTTACGGGTATGAACAACATCAGGGTAAGTAAATGATGGCAGAATTTTCTGTGAACTATTCCTTTGTAACTCTTTAAAATAAAGATTCAAATTAGAATCAAACTGGTTTTACAGCCTGACGCCATCAGATAAACAATCTAGTTCTTTAGAAAATATCTGACTAATATTGCTTTAAATTAATATTCCAGGTTATATGCAAATTAAGCTCAATCAACAGCATTTGTGGCATAATATTGATTAGGGCTGCAACTAACGATTATTTTTATAATCGACTAATCTAAGCATTATTAGAATGATTATTCGGCGATTGATCATTAAAAGGTTGTATTAAACATGCTTACTAGCAATACAGAGGACAAAATCTTTTAAAATACCTCTAAATGACCTTCACTGAATTAAAGGGAAGAAAATTACATTCATAAGTTTAATTCAGTAAAGAAATTCACTGCAAAAAAATCGTATTGTTATCAAGTGTTTTTGTCTTGTTTTCGATTTAAAAATGTCTAAAAATCCTTAAAACAAGATACATTTACTTGAGAAATAACATATTACATATTTAGACTTGCTTAAAGAGAATGTATCTTAAATATACTGTAATCTGCTGAAAAGAACCAATAAAGAACCTTTTTTTTAGGAGTGTAGCCATGTCAAGTTCACTGATTAGAATGTGTGTGTGTGTGTGTGTGTGTGTGTGTGTGTGTGTGTGTGTGTGTGTGTGTGTGTGTGTGTGTGTGTGTGTGTGTCTGTGTGTGTGTGTGTGTGTGTGTGTGTGTGTCTGTCAGCCCTCAAAACACTCACCTGTTGGGACACCCTCCTGCTTGGGGCAGATTCCTCTTGCAGGCGTCAGTCGTTTATCTTCTTCCTCTACTGGCGTGACCTGGATCCCAACCTCCACCGGTCCAGACCTCCGGCAGACTTCTGTCAGGGGGGGTCTGGGGGATGGGGAACCGCTGCCATCTGACGGTTTGTCAAAACACACGCCGGGTCCGGGGCACAGTCTCCTCTTGTGCTCGATAAACACTAGGATCTCTCCCAGGGGGAAGTTGGTTTGACACTGACCACAGGTCAGCAGGTCACTCTCTCTGGCTCCGCCCAGAGGGCTGGCTAAAGACACCTCTGATGGGCACTGCCCCGCCCCCACGTCATGATCGACCGCAGCTGAGGCATGGAGAAAAACAGAATGCACATCAACCAAATGCATCGCTAGATTTATGCATTTTATGCTTAAAGGGATAGTTCACCCAAATATGAAAAGGTGTTTATACACCATCAATTGTTAAAAACAGATTTTCTTTCTAGCATGGAACAAAAAAACAGATGTTAGGCAGAATATTAGACTTGGTCATCTTTCACTTTCATTGTATCTTTTTTCCATACAATCAAATACTGTAAATAGTGACTTATGCAAACATTTTGCCCAACATCTTCTGTCATGTCAGAAACATGTGTACATTAATCATGCAGAATAAAATTTTACTAACTTTATTAACTAATTTATTATAATAATATAACTACCGGAGTGAGTAATCTACAGGCACAAAACAATACTGCATCACAATTACTGTTAATGTTCTGCAGGTGCCGGTGGATATTATTTAGTTGGATCTAAAGTAGCTGGTTAGTTAATTAGCGTTCATGTCAAGTTCCTAAATTATAAGTTGTTGGCGTGTCTATGATTTGTGTCCTATAGTTATTGTAAGGTGCAAATCTTTTTTTCAGTGTTGCTATTCAACTGGTCAAGACACGATTGTCTTGCTTGTTGAGATACTGCATGTACTGTCTGTACAAAGTTCAACAACAAATCTTCTGTGCAATGACTACACAGCGAATCGCCTGAAACTGAGTGTGTTCAAATTGAGCAACAGGCTACATTGATTGTCAGAGACTGGAATGGGCGATATCACTTATTTTCTTTTTGATCCGATACCAGTAATGTCAAGTCCAAAAACATAGATACAGATACTTCTATTAAATTTGTATATATATATATAAAAATGTATATATATATATATATATATATATATATATATATATATATATATATATATATATATATATAGGCGATTTGCTAGATTAGCTGCAAATTTGTGGAAAAAGTTCAGCCTGTGTAGTCATTGCACAGAAGACTTATTGTTGAACTTTGTACAGACTGTACAGTATCCCAACAAGCAAGATAAATAAATAATAATTATTATTATTATTATATAAATATTTTATTATTATATTTATTTATTTATTTTTGTGATTTCTTGGGATAAAGTGGGTAATTTAAAATATATATTTTTTTGTCATAATTCGATTTCTTTTTTTTAATTTGTGAGCCTAAACAGAAAATTATTAGACTTCTGTTTTGTTTACCCTAAAAAAAATGACATCTCTAGTCAGAGACGTCTTATTGCAACCAACTTATATACGACGCTGCAATGCTATCATTATGATAATCAAAAGAGAGTGTAATTAACCAGGTTTTGAACCCCTGTCTCTGCACAACATTTGCTAAACACATTTTATTATCATTTATTGTAAGAACTTTGACTCGTTAATGGATATTATTTAATAAAAGTGAAGACTGTAAACCTTTCTGCATCTCGACGAAATAGTTGAAGATTTCAACTGAAGATTTGAAGGAGTTGAAGATTTGAAGATTTATCCACAATATCCACTGTATTTCGCTAGGTGGGCAGAATTTCCGGTCGGCTAGAGGAAGTGCGATTATTGGCGTTATGTGTGTAGCTGGTCTCTGCTTGCTTGCATGTCATTTGAAATTAATTGTATTATGTTTCTCCTGCCTGCAATTCACTTTCTATTGAGTGTATTTGCAGAATGTGCGTGCCTTCCCTTAAGGGGAAAATGTGATGTGGAAAAGAGTGTGGACATTAATTCAATATCAATTTAGTATTTAGTGATTTTAATAATACATACTGTTTTAAAGTTGCTTTACAGAGAACATTGAACTTTTGTGTACAGTGTTTATAAAGTATATCAAAATAAATATGTTTATTTTTATTGCATGTAGTTCTTTTTGTACGGTATAGTTTATTGTGTGGCTGCTAATACATTGTTATTTCCTACACAAGAAACATAAATTCAGTCTATCAACGGGATCAGTTGTTCAGTCAACACTAAAACATTTCATGTCGGTTATAGCATTTAGATACGAAGATTTTGTATTTAAACTAACAATTATAAAGCTAGATTGAGCTTACTACACAGTCATCTCCCACAATATAATTGTATTTTATCCAAAAAACAGCAGCATGACAGTATCATTGCCTGAGTCCTGTAAGACACGAGCATCCTGCTGTCTAGACCTCTCCTGTATCTGCAGTATGTACATTATCTCGGTACAAAATCATAGCTACATAGCTTTTCAGGTTAGTCTGCTCAGGTTCTTCCATCGATGGATAAAGACTCAAGAATAAGCAAGAAATGCTTATATTTGCGATATTTGGCCATCATCCTGAAACCCATGTTCATTAACAAATAGGTGGGGAAGAACAATATCGCCTCGCTATAATTCGGTGATAATTTGCTCTCAATTTTGTCATTTTTAATGCTGTGTTAGTGCATAACATAGCGATTGCTTGGGCTTAATCGGAAGTTCCGCCCACATTGCCCGCAAAGCATCATGGGACTCAGGAATATTGTGGATACAGTAGGCGAGTGTTTCAAACAGCTAGAAAGAGCGCAGCTAAATGGAACAGAATGCAGCATCAAACTTCAACTTAACACGCATATTAAAAACACAATGGTGATGGCGTCACCTGTTAAGCCAACTGCGATTTGAAAATAGAGGGTTCAGACAGTCATTAACAAAAAATACTGGTGCGTGCTTACTAGGATTACTATTGTAACCTGAAGTAAAAACAGAGAGTCGTGCATTGTGCACATTCTTTCATTGAGTTGGGCAGTGAATCTTCACATAATGACAAAATATGATGCATTATATTTTGATTATGCAATGTTTTGTACATTTTGTATCATTTTATTTTATAACAGCCTATAATAATTAATAGATGATACACTGGACAACAAGATGCAGTGCAACAGTCAAAGTTGTTTGTCAGACTTGTTATTATACCAAAATTATATATATATATATATATATATATATATATATATATATATATATATATATATATATATATATATACATTAGGTCTGTCTATTTAAAACATTTTTAAAAATTACGCAATTATTCACAATGCCCCCGGACAGTAATAAGGAAGATTCCTGAGAAATACAAGCTTGTAGTACCACCTGTTTACTTCAGCTGTATTGGCAATGCGCAGTTTACCCACTGAACAAAACAACCCTTCAGAAGGCAGTACAACAAAAATATGCGTTACGTTCTTGCATTCAAAACACTTGATGGAGCGCAAATCCAAAATAATGGATCTCAAGATGTGTTCTAAGTATTAAACGTCTAGGTTACGTATGTAACCTCCGTTCCCTGATGGAGGGAACGAGACGTTGTGTCAGAGAAGCGACACTAGGGGTCTCTCTTGAGCACCGATATTCATCTCTGAACTATGAAAAAAGGCCAATGAGAGTTGGCAACCAGTATTTGCATGTCCCGCCCCCGGACATACGGGTATTTAAGCGGCGCAAATACGGGAGTTCATTCAGGGGGCACGGCCTGGGTGTGATAAGCCAGGGAAATGGCATCGACAACCCAGTGGGTGAGTCTCTGCTTGGAGACAGCATTCCCTTTCTGCTGTCCCCCAAAGCAGACGAAGAGCTGCTCAGAGCGTCTAGTGCTCTTTTTCTGAACTATGAAAAAAGGCCAATGAGAGTTGGCAACCAGTATTTGCATGTCCCGCCCCCGGACATACGGGCATTTAAGCGGCGCAAATACGGGAGTTCATTCAGGGGGCATGGCCTGGGTGTGATAAGCCAGGGAAATGGCATCGACAACCCAGTGGGTGAGTCTCTGCTTGGAGACAGCATTCCCTTTCTGCTGTCCCCCAAAGCAGACGAAGAGCTGCTCAGAGAGTCTAGTGCTCTGTGTGCGGTCCAGGTAGATATGTAAGGCACGTACTGGACACAGCAGTGAAAGGGCTGGATCTGCCTCCTCCCGGGGCAGCGCTTTCAGGTTCACTACCTGATCCCTGAAGGGTGTGGTAGGAACCTTGGGCACATAGCCCGGTCGCGGTCTTAGGATCATGAACGTGTCTGCCGGACCGAACTCCAGGCAAGCGTTGCTAACAGAGAACGCATGCAGGTCCCCGACCCTCTTGATGGAAGCGAGCGCGATCAGCAGGGCGGTCTTGAGAGAGAGGGCCCTGAGTCCAACTGAGTCAAGCGGCTCGAAGGGGGGTCTCTGGAGTCCCGTAAGGACGACCGAGAGATCCCAGGAGGGGAACAGGTTAGGCCGGGAGGGAGCTATCCTCCGGGCACCTTTTAGGAACCTGACGATTAAGTCGTGCTTACCAAGAGACTTTCCATCTACCGTGTTGTGGTGGGCCGCGATAGCGGCGACATACACCTTGAGGGTGGAGGGGGACAGCCTCCTCTCCAGCCTCTCCTGAAGAAACACGAGCACTGACCTAACTGCGCACTTCTGCGGGTCTTCGGCTTGGGAAGAACACCAGTCCGCGAACAGATGCCACTTTAGGGCGTAAAGATGCTTGGTAGAGGGGGCTCTGGCTTGATTGATTATATCTACGACGGCAGATGGTAGACCGGCTAGATCTTCTGCATCAAGTCCAGGGGCCAGACGTGGAGGTTCCAGAGGTCTGGGTGCGGGTGCCAGAGCGTGCCCCATCCCTGAGAAAGAAGGTCCTTCCTCAGGGGAATTCGCCAGGGAGGGGCTGTCGTGAGGAGTGTGAGGTCCGAAAACCAAGTCCGGGTAGGCCAGTAGGGGGCTACCAGAGTGACTTGCTCCTCGTCCTCCCTGACCTTGCATAGCACCTGTGCAAGAAGGCTCACTGGGGGAAATGCGTACTTGCGCAGCCCCGTGGGCCAGCTGTGTGCCAACGCATCTGCCCCGAGGGGAGCCTCTGTCCGGGCATACCAGAGCGGGCAGTGGGAGGTTTCTTGGGAGGCAAACAGGTCTACCTGGGCCTTGCCGAACCGGTCCCAAATCAGCTGGACCGACTGGGGGTGGAGTCTCCACTCTCCGCCGGGCAAGCTTTGTCTTGACAGCGCGTCCGCCATCACATTGAGGTTGCCGGGGATGTGAGTGGCGCGCAGTGACTCCAGTCGCTGCTGACTCCATAGGAGGAGACGACGGGCGAGCTGTGACATGTGGAGGGAGCGTACTCCGCCTTGGCGGTTTATGTAGGCTATGACCGTGATGCTGTCTGTCCTGACTAAGATGTGTTTGTGGCGAATTAATGGAAGAAACTTCTGCAGGGCCAGAAAAACAGCCAGCAGCTCTAGGCAGTTGATGTGCCAGCGCAGCGGGCCTCGGTTCCACCGGCCTGCGGCTGCGTGCCCGTTGCACACGGCACCCCAACCCAACCCCAACGCGTCGGGACACCTGCTGCAAGGGTACTCCAGCCCTTAGAAAGCAAAGGTCTGTCCAGGGTTTGAAGGTCTGGCGGCAGACAGAGGTAACTTTTACGTTGTGCGTGCCACAGCGCCATGCTCCTCTCGGGACTCGAGTCCGGAGCCAGTGCTGAAGTGGTCTCATATGCATCAACCCCAGCGGGCGCGGCCGCCGCGGAGGATGCCATATGCCCCAGGAGCTGTTGGAAACGTTTTAGCGGGACCACGGCGCCTGGCTTGAAGGAAGCGAGGCATTTCAGCACTGACTGAGCACGCTCGTTGGAGAGACGTGCTGTCATTGAGACTGAGTCTAACTCCAGACCGAGAAAAGAGATGCTCTGGACCGGGGGAGAGCTTGCTCTTTTCCCAGTTGACCTGAAGCCCCAAACGGCTGAGGTGCCTGAGCACCTGGTCTCTGTGTGCGCATAGTAACTCTCGAGAGTGGGCCAGTATGAGCCAGTTGTCGAGGTAATTGAGTATGCGTATGCCGGCTACTCGGAGCGGGGCAAGAGCTGCCTCTGCGACTTTCGTGAAGACGCGAGGGGACAGAGACAGGCCGAAGGGGAGGACTTTGTACTGATACGCCTGACCGTCGAACGCGAACCGTAGGAAGGGTCGATGTCGAGGGCAAATTGAGACGTGGAAGTACGCGTCCTTCAGGTCTACCGCTGCGAACCAATCTAGATGCCGGACGCCAGATAGAATTTGTTTCTGGGTGAGCATTTTGAACGGGAGTTTGGACAAGGTCCGATTGAAAACTCGCAGGTCCAAGATCGGTCGTAAGCCGCCGCCTTTCTTGGGTACAACAAAGTAAGGGCTGTAGAAACCCTTCTTTGTTTCGGTTGGAGGGACAGGCTCTATCGCGTCCTTTAATAGAAGGGAGGTGATTTCTTCGCGCAGGGAATGGGCATGTTGGCCGTGTACTGCGGAAAAATGTACGCCCACGAAGGGGGGCGGAGACCTGGCAAACTGAATTGCGTAACCGAGTCGAATGGTCCGGTGCAGCCAGCGTGACGGGTTGGGCAGTGAAAGCCACGCCTCTAAACTCTGTGCTAGGGGCACCAAAGGGACGGGTTTTTTGGACGTACCCGGCGGGGCTTCGCAGCGGTGCGGAACAGGTAACGTGGCGTCGGGAGGCAACGTGGCATCCCTAGGCTCTGGTGCTGAGAATAAACTCAAAGCACTTACCTTGCTCCGCGCACCCGGCAGGGGGCGGGTTCGTGACTGAGGAGGACGTCTGATGCTGGCGTCCTCTGGACTCGTCTGAACCGGCCGGCCGGGGAACAGTCGTGGGGCTGAAGGCGGGGACACCACGTCCATGGAGCCGGGACTGCTGAGGCCTGAAAGCAGAGTGCCGTGAGAACGGCATTTTTGGGCCATATGCCCCAGAGACAAAGGAAATAGCTCTTTTTTTGAGAATTTGGGTACCGCAGCCCCCGTTAAGGGGTGCGGCAAATGAAAAAACAAAGGATTCTCCTCCCGGCCCTCCACCGGGGGGACGGAGCGGTCTTACCACCTCCGGAGCTAACTTCTTGGACTCTGGGTGCGTTGTCTCAGGAGCGCCTGGGAGCCTTCCTGGTCCTCGAGGGGGTCCGTGAGACAGGGGGCGTGCGCTTCCCGCGGTTTGCTCGACGCTGGGGCTGAGAGCTGGGCCCGGGTTGAGGCGGAGCAGGAGCTTGTCTTCTGGCCACGGGAGGACGCCCTCGGCGAGCAGACAGGGCATGGGCCGTGGCGGCAGGCTTGCGGCGAGGCATGATGTGAGAGATGGCCTCCGTCTACTTCTTTACCGTGGAGAACTGCTGGGCAAAGTCCTCGACAGTGTCGCCGAAGAGGCCGAACTGGGAGACAGGGGCGTTGAGGAAGCGAGTCTTGTGGGCTTCACGCATCTCGACCATGTTCAGCCACAGTTGACGTTCCTGGACCACTAGCGTGGCTATCGCCTGCCCGAGCGCTTGCGCTGTGACCTTCGTCGCTCTCAGGGCGAGGTCGGTCGCTGAGCGCAGTTCCTGCAGCGTGTCGGGATCAGGGCCACCCCCGTGCATGTTGCGAAGTGCCTTGGCTTGGTGGACCTGCAGGAGAGCCATGGCATGCAGGGTGGAAGCGGCGCGTCCGGTGGCGCTGTAGGCCTTTGCTGTCAGCGAGGAGGTTGCTCTACAGGTCCGGGAAGGGAGTACGGGGCAACCTCGCCAGGTGGTAGGGGTACCGGGGCATAAATGGATCGCAACCGCCCTATCCACCTGGGGAATCGCCGCGTACCCGTGGCGCGCTCCACCGCGTACCCGTGGCGGTGTGACGAGTGGAGAGGGGTGCTCTCCACGAAGACGTCAGCTCGTCATGCACTTCCGGGAAAAACGGAACCGGGGGGGGCGAGGCTGTGAGTGGCATGCAGACCCCAGGAACCAGTCATCCAGCCGTGATGGCTGTGGGGAGGATGGAGGGTTCCAATCCAAGCCCAGGCTGTTGGCTGCCCGGGAAAGCATGTCGGACGTCTGTGCGTCAGCCTCAGCCTGGGTGTGCAAGCCCGAAGGCGGCAGCCCAGGGGAGTCCTCTGCATCAGATGCCGCGCCCTCCGATGTCGCGGCGAGCTCATCGGCTTCCATCGCAAGAGGGTCGGCTGACTGGCTGTGAGGCGAGTCGCCGCCGCTTCCAGCACGGACGGGAATCAACGAGCGCGCTGGAGCGCGGGTGGTCCGAGGGGGCGTACCCGGCGGAGCTGCACCCGCAGCCATCCCCAAATCGCCTCCATCGCCAGCCGCATCGTCCTCAATCCCGTGGGAAGTAGGAGCAATACGGGGGGCGGCTGGAGTGGCTTGCTCATGGTTGTAAGCAAGCCGCGACCGCAACGTTGTCATGGTCATGTTCTCGCAGTGAGAAAATGAACCATCCACAAACGCAGCGTCGGTGTGATCGCTACCCAGACACACGAGACAGCGCCTGTGGCCGTCGGAAGCGGAGAGCACTCTACCGCATCCAGAAACAACACAGGGGCGGAAGGGCATCTTTATAAAGACGCGTCCTTAAAAGGACGTTCAACGGCGCTGTGTTTTGCTCTTTTAGGGAAAAAACTTGTGAGAGTTTTTAAATCTGCACTGTCGATGCGCCCAGGGGCAGGAATTCACAGCCTTGCAAACAGGAGAAAGCCGCTGTTGTGAGCTGTGGAATCCAACAGTTATGCAGCAGAGGGATGAAGGAACTCGGTGTGTAGTATGCAGCAGTTGCAGACACGACCATTGGCTCCGAAGAAATTTTCTGAATGAAGTCCCATATCTGCGCTGCTTAAATACCCGTATGTCCGGGGGCGGGACATGCAAATACTGGTTGCCAACTCTCATTGGCCTTTTTTTCATAGTTCAGAGGTGAATATCGGCGCTCAAGAGAGACCCCTAGTGTCGCTTCTCTGACACAACGTGGAGAGAGCGACAGAAGGGGAACTATATTTAACGTGACACAGTGACATAAACATTTTATGTTTATGACGCAACGCAACCAAGACGCTATACAAGCATGTCTGACGCAGGTGTACATTGACGGGTCCTTAAACAAGCCCTCATAATAAATCTCGAACTGATTGTCAAATTCACTTGTGAAATGGATTGCTGTGAACTGTATGCCAATGACTGGCTTATGTTCAATAATATGTTAGTAAACAATACATTGTATTCTAAAGCCACTTTTAGTATTGTCTTATCAATGATTAACTACCACAAGAATGTTATGCATTTGAATTATCTGAACATTTTTCATTATATATATATATATATATAATATATATATATATTATCGCAATTAATCGCATATAAACTATTTGCTGAGAAATCCTCTCATATAACAATAATTCAATATATAATGATGAAATAATTATCTTATCTTTCTATAAGATATAATTAGTTATCTTTAAATATATATATATATATATATATATATATATATAGATATATATATAATGAAAAATATTCACAACAATTATTTCTGGTCCTTGAATCTGATTGGATGAGAGAAGATCTATGAGTTCCAATGGTCTCACACCATCAACACTCGGATGCTTCTCTGTGTGTGTATATCACTCCGCTTGTGTTCGTGCCATTCTAAACTATAGTGTAAGAGCATTGCAGATGTGTTGAAGTGTATAGTCTGTAGTTATATAAGTCTATATTTCATACATTATAAATATCATTATGTCTATGGAGATTGCTCATAATGATAGCCGCACTGTGTGTGTGTGTGTGTGTGAGCGTGTATTTATCACTTTGTGGGGACCAAATGTCCCCATAAGGATAGTAAAACCCGAAATTTTTGACCTTGTGGGGACATTTTGTCGGTCCCCATGAGGAAAACAGCTTATAAATCATACTAAATTATGTTTTTTGAAAATGTAAAAATGCAGAAAGTTTTCTGTGAGGGTTAGGTTTAGGGGTAGGTTTAGGTTTAGGGGATAGAATATAAAGTTTGTACAGTATAAAAACCATTTTGTCTATGGAAAGTCCCCATAAAACATGGAAACACAACATGTGTGTGTGTGTGTGTGTGTGTGTGTGTGTGACAGGCAGTACATTCTGAATCTTGTAGTGGTATCTGTGTTTCCGGTCTAGTTCTCTGCATGCTGGACGGATGTTGGGAGCGGTGCACATGCACCGTACAGGTATATCGCAGCAGACGAACCAGCGCTAGCTAAAGCCACAAAACAGTCTCAAAATACGCTCACAGGCATGAGCCGCCTCGCTTGTCACAGAATCACAGGTGCACGTTGGGAAAAGTGGTTAAGGAGCCTCACAAACAACTGTTTGTTATGTGAAAATACATATTTTGTACCCTAGCGAAATTCCCTATCTGGCATATCCATGTCATTTGCTTTGGACTATTAACATCTCAGCTATGATGAAACAGTCAAAACACTCTTTGTTGTGAAATGGATTTGACCCAAAACTTAAAACCACACAGAGATACAAAACAGATTCACAGAGAGCAAAACTACAGGAAAGAGACTGCTGCAGACATGAGATCCGATAGCTAATCAAACCCAGTCTCTGCCTGAGGGACAAACACACTCTTGGGCACATACTATTTTGATATTGGAGAGATACACTATAAAAAGTGAATTGTACAGTGTGCAGTTGTGACCTTAAAGAGATAGTTCACCCAATAATTAAAAGGCAGGGTCTAATATCGATAGATGATTTTTACACTAATTGTAAAAAACAACAAAAAGCATATTGTTTGCACTAAGTACAAATAGTGTAAGATGCTATTTTTCACCTCTAATTAAATACTAACATACAGTATAACGGCATCACTGGAGTGAGTTTATTGTGTTTATTTAGAGTCCCAGAGACACCCTGCACTCATCCCTACCCCTAAACCTATCCCTAACCTTCCCTCACAAAAATGAAACATGGTTTTATAATAGTAACAAGAGGTGTGTGGCGAAGCCATTATCTGTATTTGTATCTGTGTTTGTTCACATGATAAAAATGATCAGTATCTGTCTCTGAATTCAGATAGAACCGGCTGTGGGCGGGGCTTAAGCCGGAAGTGCATTAAAACTAAATGAAATGGCCATTTATACATGTTAATTTTACATTTTTAGTTTCTATTAATAAAACATACCTTGTGTATTCCTATTCATAATAGTAGCCTAATTATAATTATTATTATTTTAATAATTATTATTATTATTTAATTAAATGATAATTTAATTATTTTATTTTATTACCAGATGAAGCTGAATTTGTTGGCCAAATTAACTGTAATTTGTTGTTAACTTTGGTTTCTACTGGTGTTTATGATATTAATATGTGCCTGAAACAGAATTTTCATTCCCCTGAAATGTGTGTTTATGTCAAACACACATTTTGCAGTGAATAATATAAAAAAATTATAATAAATCAATATAGTCTACAAACAGGTGAAAGTCCCGTAAGTCAATCACGAATATTCATTATTTGCCTTAGTAAACACTAGGGGAGCAGTTTGTCTTGAATTTCTGTGTTTCCACCAGACTATTGGAATGCAAATAGCCACGCTGTGTGGCAGGTGTTATTTACACCTAGTGCAACTAGTCGCAAATAGTCACTCCTTAATGCTAATTCTGACGTAATTCTCTCACCTTCATGTTGTTCTAAAACAGTATGAATTTCTTTCTTCGATGGATAACAAAAGCAAATGTTAAGCAGAATTTTAGGGTCTGGACTGGAAAAAAAAAGTGTGACTCCAATGTCCACAAAAGACACAAAGTCATTCTGGTCTGGAACATCTCATGAGAGTAGGTAGATGATGACATAATTGTCTTTTTGGGTGAACAATACCTTTAAGGAGCTATTCTCTGAATCACTTTAATTGGCATAACCTATGTTATCAGATTGATGTAATTATTAAATTATATTATTGAGTTGAAAATAGGTCTACCAAATTAAACACATTTTTGGCTAACTGACAAAACATTATTTTGTACAATATTTGACCTATAAGCACTTTGACTCACAAACAAACTGATATTTAGATGCATACTGTATTTAGATCCTGTGATATCTAAACAGATATTACATGATATCACATACACGTCTGAATGCTACAAGTGCTGTGGAGGACGCGACAGCAAGCGGCTCCGGGCCGCTTCCACACACTCGACTGACTGCCGCTCACTCGCAGACTGACAGGAGACCCATCACAGCGGTGGAGTAATGCCAAGGGGGAGAACACAAACATCATGGGGTTGGCATAGACCCAATGCTGCAGGAATGTGCGCTGAGGGTGTGCTGGGAGGCAACCGTGCACTCCCAAACAGACCAAATGCAAGCGGAGGACATAATGGAAGAACGAAAGTGGTTGTGAGAGCCACAGGTACAGCAGATCATGTATGTGGTGTGATATTTAAATCAGATAAATCTATAAGTTACGTGTGTGAAGAAGCTTTAAAATTGCAGTAATGGATTATATACATCATACACATATGCTACAGTTGTGTATAGTTTATAGGTTAATTGCTCCATATTCAGTGGCCACAACGTTTTTGGACACTTAAGTCACACTTAAAAATATCTAAATGTCATTGTATTAGATAACAAAATAGCTTTAAAACCTAAATGGCATATGGCACAGTTCTGAGCTTTTCTCAGAACTAACGACATTTATCCTCAATTTCACACAGGTGTCCTAGCGCAGTAACCACAAGTGTAGTTCATCACATTAACTGTGAACATCTGACAACACAAAAGTGTCCAAATATTTTACTTACGTTTTATAATTGAAACTTTGCAAACTTTTTTATTTAAATGTTTTGCTTGAAAAGTGTGTTTGTGCAATATTTCTTTAAAATAAAATGACTATTCGTTTAATATTTATATTATTTAATGCAAATACATTCATACACTTTTGCATGTGGCTTAACAGTCCAAATACTTTTTAGTAATAAGGTTTTCACATTTAAAATCTAACAAACTTTTTGATAAACGTTTAGCATGAAAGGTGCATTTGTACTATATTTCTTTCAAATAAATGCTTGATATTTATGTCATTTAATGCAAATACATTCACACACTTGTAAGTGTGGCTAAAGTGTCCCAATGCTTAAAGGGGCCACTGTATGTAAAAAGAAGAAAAGCTGTATTTGTTGACATTAAGCTAAAATAATAAAATTAAAATAAAACTACTAAATGTGTAATTGCACAAATACAATGGGGGAAAAAAGGTATGGGTGTGTTTTTTTTATTTTTTTATTATCCTGTTATACTGTACACATTTTAATAGTACAGTAATAATCAAAGTAATACTTATAGTATTTTAAGCATGTCACCAAATATTCATGATTGGGAGGACCAAATATAAACCTTTAAGAATCTGTCATTGTGGAAATCCATATTAATCAACATCAGTACTCAACATTGGTTGCCTACGGTGATTACGGCCCTGAATTAAAGTAGCTAATATTTGAAGAAACACACAGCGGACAACACCGAGCACATTCTGTGAGTGACATGTATTTGCGGCACTGGTAACATCTGCAGCACATATGAAAAATCTCTAAAATGATTTTTGAGCTCACCAGGTGCATTTGCAAAGAATTTTTTTAAGCCATTTAAATTCATGCAGGCTCAGCTTGAATGCTCATTCTTGTCTTCATTAAAGCGGCCTACAAGCTCTTGATGCATGCCAAACAAATGCACACAAATCTTTACATGCACGTGTGCTCTAGCGTCTTCCTCTGAACCTGACAATTTCACAAAGCCAGATATTCAAAGGCAGAACCCCAATAACTTTGTTTTAAAAATATCCTGTTTTTACATTTTTCATTTTCTCTGTCTATTTGTAATACCTGCCCTGGGACAACAGTTGAAAATGAGCTGTTGTAGCTAAGCTGGCACAATTACAGAAATGTTTACATCCTGAATAAATTCAAACTAAAAGCAGCAAGTTGGTTGGAACCAAGGACATGTTTAGGAGCGATGCGCAGAGTGGGCATAGCGTCTCGATTACTGCTCCCCAGGGTGAAATCTATACTCCAATAAATTGAATTAATTACCTTTTGCCTAAGATAAGAGATTTATACTGAGTCTGGTGTGGGAATGATACACTTGGGAGGAGAGATAGCAATTCAGGGTATTAACCATTATAAATACAGTTATCACACTTCCTGAAGGCAGTAATCAGATTCTCAAAACACACACACACACATCCTCTCTCATAAGGACTTACAGCACCCCCTATCAGCTATGACCGTACAAGCTCACACTCCATTGAAGCTGTGCAAACCAGCAAATACGATACTCATAAAATAAACTGTAATTTGGTGCAGTGAAATAAAGACTCGAATACGATATTTGTCAAGTCAGGTCAGACGAGGCCGATCAGCGGGAAACCACATGGCAATCAAACAGTTCTGGGTTCACACGGTGTGTGAAATAATCTCTTGCTTTGTCTCGTCCTCATTCAAAGGCTGTTCTAACATAAACAAATAGGCTGGACGTCACCATAAAAATCCCTCCTAAAGAAGTGAGTCACTTGTAAAAGGCTGATGTGACCCTTTCCACTCTTAAGAAATCAAAGGCGCAGTGGTCGGGCCGTTCATGCCTTGTCTTTTATTAGCATGATGCAATGCAAAATGACCACCGCTACTAAAAGATCATGGCAAATATCATTCAAAGCACTGACATTCACAGCCATTAAAAGCCAATGCAAGAATCGTTTTACATTTTAAGAGCCACAGCCAGTAAGGGCCCTAATGGACAGCCCCCACCCACAGTTTAACGTTTAAACCAACCCATCCAAATATCTGTGTAACAGCTCATGTAATGAATCATACAATTTACATGCAATAACAGCTACTCAGATGTACTAATCAGTTTCTTTGGCACTGAAGTGCTGTTGCGGAAATCTAAATATGTGTGGTTTCATCTTTAGACCGTCCTGTGAACCCATGTTTGAGTGTAAAAGAGCCCTTCTGATCAAGTTATCTTCTATAAAGGCATAGTTCACTAGTATATGAAAATTCTGACATCCTTTATTCACCCTCATGTTGTTCCAAACTTATTTTACCTTTCTTTCTTCCCTGGAGCACAAAAGAAAGTTAGGCAGTGCACCATGTACCTCATTCATGCTAACATTCTGCCTAGCATCTACATTTGTATTCCACAGAGGAAAGAAAGTCTTACCATTTTGGAACAAAATAAGGGTGAGTGTTTTCATTTTTGGGTGAACTATCCATTCAAAGCACACACCTGTGCATGTGCATGCGGGTGTAGAGTGCGCCCCCCGTTTATTTCAAGACGCAAAGTATGTCGATATTCCTGTTTCTTGGTTTTCTCTTTGAGTGTGATCTATAGGTGCTGTCGCTCGGGGCAAGATCTTCCTATTGTGCAACTTTTAGCTAACTGACATGTTTTGTGCCAAGAGCGCTGACATAGTCAAATGAGGGCACTTTGGCTTTCCCCTTCAGACAGACCCCCCAAAAGAGTGTGATATTGCCCGTGAAGGCTGGCGTGCAAGCCCGAGAGGAGTGCACTTAAAAAAGGGTGGGTTTACAATCTGAGAGTGTAGAGAAAGCATACACACATCTCATGTGAACTACACATTTGCCAACTGACACACACACACACACATGACCAGACTTATTATGAGTGAACTAAACACATATTTGAGTATAATTATAATACAATATAAGTACAATTATTCTGCTCAAACACAATTGCAAACATACACATATGCTTGACGGGTTTGGCTATACAAATAAACGTATTTAATTAAGCACTAATATAGAAATTATTTCTTGTTAACGAAACCCCCAAAACTCTGAATGGAAGCAAACTGTCTGCTAAATAACCCACATCTGGCAAACTGGCAGTAGTAGTTTCACCAGATCTCTATTAGCCATCCCACTCCTATAACACCATTTTTTCATCTTCGTTTTCACATTTTCTAAAATGCAATGGGGGGGAGGGGGGATTTTTGAATAGGAATTAAAAACCACTTAATACAAATAAATCTTGTTGTGAAGAAAAATGTAAAGAGGTGTTTAAAAAGAGACATTAATCCGATATGAGTTTAATTTATAAATCTTGCAATAGTACAGGATGGATCATATCAGTGATGTGTAAAGTAATCGTAGCTGTAATATTTGTATTATTCATAGACAAACTTTCCTGGTCTTTTATTGTTTGTGGCTAAAAACAATGTTATAAATGCTGGTGAACATGTAAGGCATAATGTGACGATTATGAAGCTGTTATAAATCAGACACATTAGGGCTCTATTATTTTCAATATTGAATATCAAAAAACATACACTTGGTTAGTGTTATGTTACACTCAGTAGTTTACGATCAAAATGTAAAAAGTTCAAATTAAAAAAAGCTTTTTGAGGAAAAGAAAACTTGAACTAGTACAAGCACTTGGCTCTTTTAGATAGTCGTACAATTAGAAAGAGTCTCTTGATGTGAAAATAGATCAACTATGGAAGTAAACACTGAAGTCCTTAGTTCACATATGTCCCTGTTAGTCCTGTTTGACAGTCTGATATTGTAAAACAGAAATAAAAAAAGAAAATGTCTTCAGACATATACATATAAATGAATTAATACATTTAAATTAAGCTATACAAAATAGACTTGATAGGCCACTCTCTCTCTGTGTGTGTGTGTGTGTGTGTGTGTGTGTGTGTGTGTGTGTGTGTGTGTGTGTGTGTGTGTGTGTGTGTGTGTGTGTGTGTGTGTGTGTGTGTGTGTGTGTGTGTCATGGACAGGGTTGGGGAGTAACGGAATACATTGATACGAGCAGACAGAGACGTACATTTTAAGTAAGTTTGGAGCAGAAGAAATATAAATAAACCTTGTGTAAATTGTCAGCTTTACGCTAAGCTAAAATGCTATTTCTAGCCATTTTGCACGCACGTTAACAGGCATCATGTTAGATCATAATTTCTTTTTTTCTAGTAAGATATTTGATATTAGGGCAATAATCTTATTCTTGGTAATAATCTTTGTATTGTTTTCCTGTAAAAATATCTGAAAATCCTTAAAACAAGATCAATTTCATTAATCTTGTTTTAGAAACAACACTGCATAATATATTTAGGTTTTTCAGATGATTTTTAACATGTGTATTTTGTCTTACTGTACTGGCAGAGTTTTTATAGTCAGAACAAGTGAAAAACAAATCTACCAGTGCTGAAGAAGTAATCCAAAATATTTAGAATATGTTACTGACCTTGAGTAATCTAAGGGAATACGTTACAAATTACATTTTACAGCATGTATTCTGTAATCTGTAGTGGAATACATTTCAAAAGTAACCATCCCAACACTGGTTGAGGATTATTTTTTATGTTTAGCATGTCGAGATTGTCCAATTTATCATTTATTCTCAGAACTGATGGTCTGACAGTAAAAAAGAAAAAAAGAAAAACAGTAACAGCCCCAATAGTTGGTTATAAATGATCGATAAATAGAGTTTGTAATCAGTTAAGATCAAACACACAGTTCAAGTGTAATTATTTTGGTATTTAAAATGTTAAAAGTTAATTCTGCCCTTTTAGTGAGGAAAGCAAATCACAAAATGTAATTTATGTGTTGGACTTCATGATACCATTATGAGCGAAATCAACCACCAGAAATGTGAAAAACTAACATCTCATTTTACAATTCGAAGCAATGCATGTTTACTTATGACTAATGTGAGATATTCAACTGATAAAGAAAGAAAGAAAGAAAGAAAGAAAGAAAGAAAGAAAGAAAAGAAAGAAAGAAAGAAAGAAAGAAAGAAAGAAAGAAAGAAAGAAAGAAAGAAACGTGTTCACTAATTGTTTCGATAAGTTTTCTTTGGCCCTATTAAGGAATGTCAGTATTGCCGAAGGGGGTGAAGGTGTTGTACTCACGGGGTATGATGTCCCTCTGTGTGAGGGACAGATGCTGTGGATTGCCTTGCTTCCGTCGGGACATTGCCCCACCATTTACAGCAGCATCTCACGGACACTCGGACCGATGCACTCCAAACTTTCCTCCACAGTCCGGTTATTGTTCCACTCCGCTCTCGTGTTATTTTAATCGTAATCACGATTAAATAATAAAAAAAAAAATAACACTTGACTTCTTAGAAAAATCTAAATCGCGCTCGACTGATGTGAAGCAATAACTCAGAGCAACTTGACCTGAGATAGCGATGCGGAAAAAGCGGCTGATTTAACCTCTGCCAGACTCACATTGATTCCAAAACACTGTTCTGTAAAATTTTGTCTTTTAAAATCTCTACAACTCAGAATTAAATATCTGTGGTCCTGCTATAATGGAAATCCAAGACCCGAGGACGGCGCGCTCGCCAGGTGAGAGAAGTGTTTGGCACAGTCCTCCATGTGCGCTTGGCATCAGCGCGCAAAATGGCTCAACTCTCCTGCGGTCCCTCTGAAGACAACACCTCCTCTCCAGATCAATCAAGACCCGAGCAATTACGTCTCGCATTTACGTCCGACAAGTTCCTCTCAGGGAGCACCCTGAGGGAGGGTGTGGGGGGGTAGGGGGGTAGGGGGGGGGGGGGGGGGGTTGAAGAATGGAATGGGATTCAAGTTCAAGTACGGACGTGACGTGATGCGAAGAGCAGAACGCTGGGGGCGACTAGTGGCAGCAGACTGGGTACAGAAGGGTCACCGTGCGTACCAGCAGTATCCCGTCACTGGGTTCGGAGAGGGTCATTTCTACAGTTTAAGTGCCAGGAGGCGTTTCTAAATGTTACTAAAAAATAATAAAGAAAATAACAATTTAGTATAATACATAAGACAGTAACCAATGTCATCAAAATAAAGAAAGAAATAAAGAACTGGAAAGCTTCTTACGCTTTTTTAATGAGACGTCATATAATTTTTTTTATGATTTTAAAAGTAATAATAACTACAGTTATTATTACTTTTAAAATCATTATAATAAAACACATCGTATAAAATAAAGTTTTAAATATTCAAAACAATGACACCATGTACTGTTCTGCCTTTTTTACAAAATAATACAAATACAAAATAATGATAATTCCCAGGCAATAAACATTATGATTCAGATTTGTCCAATTGCCCTTTAAGTCAATAGCGCCACCTGTTGGCTGCACTGAAGAAAAAAAAGATTTTTGAATTTACTAAATTGTGTAAACTGATTTATTTACATTACACACACACACACACACACACACACACACATATATATATATATATATATATATATATATTCTACTTATTTCGAAAGCATGTATCAGGCCTTATTTAATTTTTTTAAGTGAGAAAAATATAATCCAATCTCATATCACATGTCTATGTGACTCAAAGTTACTATATATTTCTGATTATCTGTCATTTACTTATTTCACTGATGAATTTAAGTGTAGTACAAGTTACTCTGAGTTGAGTACTGAGTACTGAGTTGAGTTTACTCTGAAAGAACATGAGTTCATTGCTTCAAGGAACATTAATCTCCGTGGTGGTAATTTTAAACAAAACACATTTAACACAAAACAGCATGGGTATCACTAAACAGATCTGTGAACACAACTTAAACCTTATTAATTACCAATAACAACTTTTTAATCTCTACATAAACCACCGTACCTTCACCCAGGCCTACATATTTAAACATCTGTGTGCAAGAGCCAATGGCCACTCCCCAAAACACAGTTCAGCTGAAACAACACATTTTTTTCTAATTGACTTAAGAATGAAATACGTTTGATCAAGACAGAGAATACATTTTAAAACATCACATTGCTAATATAAAAACATAATTAAAATGAATGAATATAGCAGCATTTTAATAACATACAATTTACAAAAGGGTCAAATTATAATGTATTTATTAAAGAGTTTTTCATTCTGTAGCTCAACATTTAGCCTTCTTTCCAGAAGAAACTGTGATATATGAAACTAGAATAAATGTCATGTAACTTCACACTGTAACCTTCTTTACCTAAAAACATTAAACCTCCTCACTTATGGAGCAATAGCTGCCATACAACATACAGCCTGTGTACTCTAGCCCTGGAGCACAGTTACATTCATAAATAAAACATGATCTTTTCAATTCAGGGTTATCATTGTTGCCTTTGGGAGAGGGACACCATTATACAAAACCAACATGTAACGCATTGAAAAAGCACAATATGCTGTTATTTTGGCAGCGTCTCAAAATCGTGAGGTGCTTACAGCTCAGCTAACCAGGAGTACCCTTAGAATGCATGAAATACTTTATCCTCAATCTGAAAAGTGTGGATGCTGATTAGGAACAATACTCCATGAAGGACTTTTTTGAGACAGAAAAATTATGGATTTGACATTACTAAATAATCCTGTCTGATAAGAGTTTTAAACCCTTTGATGTTCATATTTCTCTGTGGCAGACTGAATATTTTAGGGGCATTCTAGGGAAATTGATACATTTGTAACCTATTAATGAATTGTGCCAACCCTGTAACATTCAAATAGTTTTGTGGTTGATCATGTGTAGGATCCATATGCAGATTTAATAGAGTAGTCAAGCAGGCAGAGGGTCAAAAATCCAGAAAACAGTATTGCAAGGCAGACAAATCCAACAGGGGAAACACTGAGGCAATATACAAGTTAATCAGGCAAAGGTCAAAATCCAAACAGGCAAAAACAGGATAAACGCTTAGAATTGCAGACTGAAACAGAACTGGCAAGACTTCACACTGAACGATGGAACCTCAGGGTTTAAATACACAGATAATGAGCAAATAATGAACAGGTGTGAGAGAAAATGGCGGGATGCAATGCATGATGGGAGTTGTAGTCCAGTGAGGGATTTAGTATTCAGAGGATAAAGATCGTGTGAACCTGATGGGAGAAGAGACAGCAGAAGATGTGACAGATCATTGTAATCAGGGATGGATTATGACTCGCAAAGGCCAATGATCTCCAAGGGGCCCCCTCCAATTGTTGTTTTTGGGGTTTTGTTTTCCTGCCCAAAAGTTGTTGGGGGGTGGGGGTTAGCGGTGTTCGTTGTTCATGCCCAAAAGGGTTTTCGAGCGGGGGGATAACCAAACTAGATCACGCAACCTTAAAGCCCAGGGCCCCTCCGGGCAGTCAGGGGCCACCTGGTAGTCAAGGGACCCTGGCCACTGGCCCCATTTGCCCGGTCGGTAATCCATCTCTGATTGTAATGGCCATGGCAAATAAAAGCCTTAAATGGCAAATATGCTCAGTTTCAAAAACAATATTTTTCTGCAAAAATACTGACCACTATGATTTTTCTTTCTTTTATTTTAAATTTTTGTTTTTTGTTTGAAGAGTTCAATATACAGTAAATTACAGTAGGAGTGAACATGTTGAAATACTGTTTAAAAACTGTAGGAGAAGTGTCTGTTTGTACCTCCATTTTATTTTATATTACCCAGTTATGTACAGTATATCTGTATGTTTTTGGATAATTCTTTATTTTGCAATGGACATACACACTAATAAGTAATATAGGACAATCCCGTTTGAGAATGTACATATCAGCATCATTCCATTTCATACACAAATGTGACAAAACGAGACAATATTCACCCAGTAAATCTAAATTCAAATGTAATCTACAGTAAGTATGCATAAGTGGACAATTTGTTATAACAAGGATTTATAAATGACTGAGCAAAAGAAGCATTCAATTAAAACATGATCAAATAGTTTATATAATTTATTAGACTTAAACTCAGCATGTTTATCAACTCAGCTAAACATCTGAGGTTGTTCTTTTAAATCTGGAAGCTTCAAAAAACAAATTAAATGTTGAAGTTGTTGGTGAAAATGTAGTTGTAAATGTAATGTAAAACCAACGTTGATGATGAGTTTCGCCATGATCTAGTTTGTCAGGGAACACCTTTAGCAAAGGTCTCACATCAGATTTCATAGTGAAATACTCCCTCAGTGTATTTTTCTTAACAGCTCTGTGCTTCTCAATAATTTTGACTCCAAGGAAATATTCGCAGGCCTACGCCCTAGTCTATAACTTATTCTATATCATTAAGACAGTGTAAAGGAATAGTTTACCCAAAAATTATAATTCTTTCATCATTTATACCGTCTCAAACTCATATGAATTTCTTTCTTCTGCAAAACACAAGCAACTATATTTTCATTGTCCACACAATGTAAGTCAATGGGGTTTAAAACTTTCAAGCTATTAAAAGGAATGCTGCATAAATATAATCTAAACTACTCGAGTGGCTTAATCTGTGTCTTCTGAAGCAATGTGTTTGTTTTTGGTGTCCCTTTTAACTATAAATCTTACCTTCAGAAGTCTCCTTGGCTCATTCACACTTCCTCAAGCTTAACGCATGCACAGATTAAAAACAGGGGAAAAGAAATAAGACAGAAACAAATTAGAAAAAAATACATATGAAAAGTAATATTAGCCAAAAAATTGAAATGCACTTAAAAATCACCATTGGTTCAAAGCTTCCGTAAAACGTATTGCTATTAACAACATCTGTTCAGCTGTGACGTCAATTTGTAGTTGAACATGGAAGGCTCGCGGAATGGATTCCCTATTGAATTTCTAATGGGGTTTTATATGGAGTTTTTCAATTTATGAGTAAAATAATGTTTGTAATAAACAGTACTTAAAGATACTTGGACATTCTGTTCTACAACATATATTACTCAGTCATGCTCCAACATGAATTTTGAAGCCGTCGTGTTTTTGTTTTGTTTTTATTTATGTTGTTAAAACGTGACAAAATGGAAAACCGCTGTTAGGGTTAGGCAAGATCAGACCTTTGAAGCTCCATAAAGAAAAGACTGTCAGCATAAACATCATCCACATGACCCCAGTGGTTTAATGAATGTCTTTTACAGTGATATGATCGCTTTTGGTGTAAACATATAAATATTTAAGTGCTTTTCAACTGTAAATAATCACTTCTGGTCAGCAGCAGTATGCACATTCACGAGAGGGAGGAGTTCACACGTTCTTTCGTGTGACGTATTTGCATTGGCATGGTATGGACGTAATCTCACATTCTTCTATCGGTTGAGACATCCAGGATAAGTACACAAACGCATCATTATGAAAAACATACAGATACAAATAAAAATCTTAACCAAAACCAACGAAGTTGGTTTCTGTACAGTGTTCCTCCTTCTCAGTTGTAAACAGCGCTGCTCCTCCGGGTGTGCCGTATGTGTGTCAGTTCTCTAGTAAACATGCCATTATGTCACACATGCACACTGCTGAGATATAGTTCTAAAACTATGTGTTTATGTTCTGCTGAAGCAAGAAAGTCATACACATCTGGGATGGCATGAGGTGAGTAACTGATAAGAGGATTTTAATTTTTTGGGTGAACTACCCCTTTAAATTTCACGTTGCATTATGTATTTGGTGTGCAGCCCTTAGGTGTGCATTTGGGAAGGCTGCGTCCTCCGGAGGTCGTATTTTTCGGTCGCATTCCTAATCAAGGCTGTCTCCTTTCATAAAAGCGAGTAGGACACTTCAAATGCGACCGCCTTTCACTGGAATTCGGAGGATGCATGAGGTATCCTTCTGGGCACTCACAACGCACAATTCCTTGCTTCAACGGAAAAGTCTAAAAATAAATTACGCCAATTTGCCCGTAAATATAATATGTATAATTATATAAATATATAATTAAAATAAAGTGTTAGACTAAAAGTACGCCTGTAAAATCTATTTTCTAAAATGTATGTTCCCTCATACATTCCCTTCTAAAGGAACTTTGTTCCCTTCTCACTCTCGTGCTTATTAAAGTGTAGCGTGCTCTCATAGCAACCATGTTACGTTCCGTTTCCGTTTGTCCTACGAAGTCCGTCTCGTTTAAACGATACTTTTTAAAGGAGGACGCTCGGTATACTGCAGCCTTCAAAGGGCGCGTCCTAGCATGCAGCCTTCCCTTGCATGCCTCTAGGTGGCGCCGAAGCTACTCTCGTGTGTTTAATGACGCTTCCAAGCCGGTGTGGGCAAGCAGAAGAAGACCCGCTATAAATGGCGACCTCCGTGTGCTGAATCTGAGCTCGAAAATATTAAAAGTACACATGTTTGCGGAATTTATCGGGATTCTCTCCCTGTCAAATATTACAACAGTAAGGTTAGTACATAGTCATTCATGAAATATGTTATGAACGATGAGTATTTAAGCTGATCGTGCTCGAGGGCATACTGACAATTATCATGTATTCAGAAACTAAACTTTAACTCCCGGAACAGATTATTTGAGATGAAATGTCATCACCTGGACACATTAATTGTATTCCAAACACTATACTGGTTGTGTTCGCCAGATCAAGATGAAAACGAATGTACTGTGGGCATCATAGAGTTTAAGATTACGTTAAGACACTAAACTAATTGTTATACAAGTTACGTTTACTTTCCTGATGCTCGTGCTCTCATGAGATTTAAAATATGATCACATGTATGGTCAATGTCCTTACCAAGAAGAACTTTAGCAGCTGTTGATAATACATGATGACCATTAAGATTGTTTTTGCATTATTCTCATGACAAAAAATATTTTGTAATTGGATGTCACTGTCCTCTCAGTAACAATGCATTTTATATATATAGTATTTTGCAGTTCAGACTTGCACTTCGATTGCTGTCCAACGGTGGATTTATAGTCCAGTCTGGCATCAGCTCTCACTTCCTGCCAAATGAAGGACGGCAAGGAGAATTCTAACGCTGCTTCTGGGAGTTTCGCCACAAATCTGGATCACATAAAGCCATGCTGGTACTGGGACAAGAAGGATCTGGCCCATACCCCATCCCAGTCTGACGGCCTGGACCCGGCCACAGAAGCCCGGTACAAACGAGAGGGAGCCAGGTTCATATTTGACGTCGGAACTCGTCTGGGACTGTATCCTTCTAATGCAGCCGTTTAGAACAAGTACATCTTGTTTTCTGATTGCAATATGTGTGAATTTCTGACTTTGAAATAGTGAAAGAATTTCAGTATTATCCTTAACCCATTTTTAAGGCATTATGACACTTTGGCAACTGGCATAACATACTTTCATCGTTTTTACATGTTTCATTCTTTCAAACAGTTCCCCAGATATGTAAGTAAAACATGCTGTTAAAAATCTGCATTGTTGTTTGTTGTTGTGATGTAATGACAAAGTAATAAGTCTTGTGTTACAGTCATTTTACCACAGGTCTGGGGTGTTCTTATGACCATCACAAAGTGGAGTGCCTAAAACCCCCTTAATCATGAAATAAAAAAATGTTTTTTTAAGCTTTTAAAGGAATAGTTTATCTAAAAATATAGAATTTATCAATTGACTGACCATCATTCCATCCCAGATGTGTATGACTTTCTTTCTTCTGCAGAACATAAATTAAACTTTAGAAGAATTTCTCTGCTCTGTAGCTTTGTCCGTACAATGCAAGTGAACTGTGTCCAAATCTTTTGAAGTGCCATAAAGCACAAAAAGGCAGCATAAATATAATCCACATGGTTTAATCCATGTCATTTGAAGCAATCCAATCAGTTTTGGATTAAAACAGACTTATTACTCCTTTTTCACTATAAATCTTGACATCATCAGGTTCCTTGGCGAGATGATTTCAAGCTCAATTACACTTCCCAATCGCCATCTAGTGCTCTGCACATGTGTCAAGCACTATGGCACATAGAGACTGCAATGGCAAGATGTACAGTGAACAAGGAGTTATATTTTGGTCTGTTCTCACCAAAAAATGTATTAGATCACTTAAGAAGACGTGGATTAAATCACTGGAGTCGTTTAGATTACTTTTATGCTGCCTTTATTTGCTTTATGGAGCTTCAAAGTTCTGGCCACCATTCACTTGCATTAAATAGACATGCAGAGCTGAGATATTCTTCTATAAATCTTCCTTTGAGTTCTGCAGAAGAAAGTCATACACATCTGGGATGACATGAGTGTGAGTAAATGATGAACTATTCCTTTAATTTGAGCAGTTCAGCATTTCTTTTGTGCCAGGGGCAAAAAAATAAACAAAGGTTCACAGTTGAAAAAAAGAGTTTGTTGGTATTTAATGTTCATTGTAGTAGGCCTGACAGCCTACCGGTTTCAGAAGTAGCAAATGATCAACTAAATCACATTTATGACTGTTCTCCACAGGTGACCGGGGCTTGCTGTCTCTTCTTGGCTGGTAAAGTGGAAGAAACCCCTAAGAAGTGTAAAGACATAATTAAAACCGCACGCAGTCTGCTCAACGACGTGCAGTTTGCCCAGTTTGGAGATGATCCAAAGGTTTGCAACTTATTCAACACACAGTATATCAGTCTTGTGATGTCCCTGCCATATTAAACATCCCTGCTTCTCATGGAATGACTCTACAGGAAGAGGTCATGGTCCTGGAAAGAATTTTACTCCAGACAATCAAGTTTGATTTACAAGTAGAACACCCTTACCAGTTTCTTCTGCGCTACGCTAAACAGCTGAAAGGTATCAACAGAGTTGCAGAGTTATTCAGCTTTTATCTTTGACTGTTTGAATTCATTGTCACTTATCTGATGGTTTGATTTCAGGTGATAAGAACAAAGTTCAGAAGCTTGTGCAGATGGCGTGGACATTTGTGAATGACAGGTTGGCTTTACTTTGGCAATTAATTATCATTCAGATATTTGCCATGAACAATTTATCCAATCTAATCTATTTGTCTATCTTTCTCATTTCAGTTAGTCAAAGCTTAAAGGAATAGTTAAGCAAAAATGCAATTCTCTTATCAGTTAATCAACCTCATGCCATCACAGATGTGTATGACTTTATTCAGCAGAACACAACGAAGATTTTTAGAATATCTCCGCTCTTTAGGTCAATACCATGCAAGTGAATGGTGACCAAAACTTTGTAGCTCCACTAAGCACATAAAGGCAGCATGAAAGTAATCCATATTGGTTTAATCCATGTATTGTGAAACGATCTAATCAATTTTGTGTGAGAACTGGCTAAAATATAACTCCTTTTCACTGTACATCTTGCCATTGTAGTCTCTAGGCACCATCCTGATTTTTCACATTGAAATCAAACATAAGCCTATAAGGCTTTGTAAATAAATATTCAACAGGATAGAATTATTTGAATAATAAATAGTACAATATCATACTTTTTTAAATACTTCAAAAAACTTAATAGATCAACTTCTGGCAAATCAAATGTTCTGAGTTCCTTTAGGGCATTTGCATATTGTAGCAATTCTATTATTTGCTCAAATTCTCTTAATTATATGGTAATGTGTGTTCTGAAATGTAAAAAGCACAACAGTTGCACCTACCTCAAATAATTTACCTGTGAGGTTTTACATCCTGATTATCAAAAAATGTGTATGGGTTTTTTGTTACAGCTTTACTAATTCATCTGCCCTCTTGAAATGAATTTTGTATTATGTATGATCTTTACCACCTCCTCGATATTAATATGTTTGTGTATATTTGCAGTCTCTGCACAATGTTGTCTCTTCAGTGGGAGCCAGAGATCATAGCTGTGGCAGTCATGTATCTCGCCGGCAGACTGTGTAAGTTTGACATCCAGGAGTGGACGTCTAAGCAGTCATCTCGTCGCTGGTGGGAGCAGTTCGTACAGGACGTGCCGGTAGAGCTCCTGGAGGGTGAGAAGTCAAAGCAAACGCTTGGAATAAAATACAATACATAATCGATTCATCACAATTTATGATTCATATCCTACACCATAGTGAAACTGAGAATTTAAAAATGAGGATTGGAATGCCCAATTCCCAATGTCCTCGAAGTTGAGTACCATGGAGACGAAGCGCGTGTGGAGGCCCATGCACAACTCGCCACGTGCCCCACCGAGAGCGAGAACCACATTATAGCAACCACAAGGAGGTTACCCCATGGGACTCTAACCTCCCTAGCAACCGGAACAATTTGGTTGCTTAGGAGACCTGGCAGGAGTCACTCAGCACGCCCTGGATTCAAACTCGTGACTCCAGGGGTGGTAGTCAGCGTCAATACTCCCTTAGCTACGCAGGCCCCCAAGAAAATTGTTTTTAGAAAAACTGAAAAGAGAAAAAAAATAAAAAAAATATATATATATATATATATATATATATATATATATATATATATATATATATATATATAGTGTATATATATATATATATATATATATATATATATTATTTATTTTTTTTTTTTTTTGATTGACAGCTTCTCGTTGTTTTCTCTGAATCTGAACACTGTTGAGCTAAACCCATCTGTCACAGGACAGATCTTGGGTACCAAGACAAATTCCAGTGTTTCTGCTGTACTGAGCAATGACTATCCGGTACCAGCGTGCTGTCAGACTGACACACGACCACTTCTGAATACTCACACGCTTATTTGAGCATGTGCTGTGTTACTCCTTTTACACTAAATTTGACAATTAATCAAATTAAAACCGTGATATGTCCTATTGTGATTATTAAACCGCGAAAGGCTGCAATCTAAGTCCACATTCGAGCTGCATGCTTTAAATTAATGTGTGAAGCAGACCGCTGATACACTGGAAACTCTACAGACATTGAGAATCTTTTTCAATCATTGTACATGACAAAGCAGAGATATAAAACACTTGAAGGAAATATGTTCCTAGTATAATTTACTATGTAACTTTAAATAGGCTAAAGGTGTGTGTTCAATTGCACATTACAATATTAGCATTTATTTTTTGTGTGGTATTGAAATTGGAGCAACGTGAACTTTTACTGGTATCGGAACCGACAACTGAAATTTTGGTATGGCGACAAAACTAGTCTAAAAGATACCATTTTAGTAATAACTCGTTGCTGTGTTTTGCCTTTTGTAAGGCAGTGTGATTCACTACAAGTCTCACTATTAAAGCAGCAGTATATTGCTCTTTCTTCACAGCATCTTCACACCCTTGTGTGTTCTAATTTTTTTCCCTTTTTAACTTCTTAATGTGTCATGAATTTTTTTCATCATCTGAAATGTCCTGCGACTTATAGTCATTATTTATTTGTACCTGATGTCAGCTGGTCAAACACGCGTGCATTAAAACAGATGAAAACATCAGTCATAGAGACGGTAGAAGTATTCAGAATATTTTGCCTTTACAAAGTTCTTCATGCAACCAGATTCAATATTTGTCCATCATGACATTATTGTTCTAACAAACTCTCGTCCGCTGTCAAACGCAACTCCTTGCATGCCTACAAATGGTCGCGACTTTATTTCCAGAAATATGTTGTGTTTTTACGCATTTTATTTTCTTATTCTTTTAATTCCATTTTACATTATTCTCCTTTATTTCTAAATTCTGTTTTTATTTTGATTCTGTTTTTTATTTTATGCATGTGAACATCTGTAAAGCACTTTGTAAACACTGTTTTTAAAGGTGCTATATAAATAAAGCTTTACTTTACAGACATCTGCCATCAGATCCTGGACTTGTACTCTCAGGGTAAGCAGCCGATACCCCAGCAACCTCCGATGCAGGACAAAGAGAAACCACCACCACCTCCTGCAGTGCTGCCCAGTCAGTCAGGGGCACCGAACCCACCTGCTCAACCTCCCAAGAAAAACTCCCCTCAGGCTAGCCCACCCAACAAGCTTAAACGGCAACATGTAAGTGAAGCTTTCACATTCAGCTCATATACTGTACATCATACTTTTAAAACTGGTAGAAGGTCAGTTTGTTTGATTATTGATCTAGGATTTTACGCATTTGCAGACACATTAGGAACTTTAGACAGTGACATGATATGTATATTGTTCATTAGGTGGTGAATGTTGGGTTTCCATGAACTGTTTTTTATAAGACAAAAGGGTTGTTCCTCTTTGAGATGCATGGTGGCTCAGAAAGCTGAATCTTCCATTGAGCTGCAGGGCAACCAAGAACACCCCCCACCCCGGCTTGGTTCATATGTTTATTTATTTTGTGTGTGTGTGTGTGTGTGTGTGTGTGTTTTTAGGTCTCTCCTAAAGATGAACCTAAAGCCCCATCAGGTAAATCACTTACATTGGACATTGTATGGTGTCATCAAAGATGAACCATTCCATATTGTATTAATTGTTGATGGAATAGTTCACTGAAAAATTATAATTATAGGGTGTCTGGGTAGCTCAGTGAGTAAAGATCCTGACTACCACCCCTGGAGTCATGAGTTCGACTCCAGGGCATGCTGAGTGACTACAGCCAAGTCTCCTAAGTAACCAAATTGACATTAAATCACATGGGGTAACCTCCTCATGGTCGTGTGGTTACTGCTCTCTGTGGGGCGCGTGGATTCCACGGGAATGGCGTGGGCCTCCACACGGGGTATGTCAACAAGCCACTTGATAAGATACACAGATTGATGGTTTCAGATGCGGAGGTAACTTGGATTTGTCCTCTGCCACCCGAATTGAGTCATTACGCAACCACGAGGACTTGGAGTGCATTGGGAATTGGGCATTCCAAGTTGGGGAGAAAATGGGAGGGAAAAAAAAGATAATTATCTCATCATTTATTCATTCTTATGCTGTTTCAAATTTGAATGACTTGCTGTCTTCTGTGGAAAACTAACAAAAATATTTTCCAAGCTTTACAGTATTATCCATACAATGCAAGTCAATGGGGTCCAAAACTTCCAAGCTTCAAAAAGGACATAAAGGCAGCGTAAAGGTAATCTACACAACTAGAGTGATTTAATCAATGGCTTCTGAAGCGATCTGATCGGTTTTGGGTAAGAAACAGACCAATATGAAACTTCTGTGCATGCCTCAAATGCAAGGAGACTGCAAATGTCAGGATAAAGTATATAGTATCGATTAATCACTCGAGTCGCATTGATTACATTTGTTGCTGCCTTTATGTCCTTTTTGGAGCTTGAAAGTTTTGGACCCCATTGGCTTGTATTGTATGGATTTAAACGCAACATGCATCTATGAAAATATCTTCATTTCCACAGAAGAAAAAAGACATAAGATTTTGAGATGACACAAAGGTGATTAAACTAAAAGGAGTTTATAATTTTTGGGTTAACTGTCTCTAATCTTTCTATGTCTTTGTTTCAGAGCAAGTTGGGTCTAAGATACCGCGTCTGGAGAGTCCTATGCCCCCTCTGCCTGCCTCCCAACCCCCAGGTGAGGCTTTCTGTGCTTTAGAATAGCCAGTAGTATTCATTTTTGGAAACATTTTCCATGCTCCTCATAAACACAAAAAATGAAGTGGTTTTATTTCTGTGAGTGCATTTACATTTTCAACAAAATGCTGCTAACTACCAAAAATCTGCACATTACAAAAACCTGTTTTAAGAGTTTACACACAAATCAATAAACCTACAACGCAATCAAGTTTTTAAACTCTTGACATCAATGCGTAAACAGACATGCACACTGAATAATCTAACAATGGTGATAAAGGTGATATACACTAAGTCAAATCAGGGTAACGGACAAAAAGCTAGATGTGCTAATCAGTTTTTGCATAAACTGTGAATTTATTACCTTTTCCAGATAAAAGAAGAGAGTCAAGGGTATTGACATGACCTTACACGTTGTCATTTTATTAAGCATATTCTGTGTACGATATTTCATACACACAAACTCCGTTGCTGGGTTTCCAGACAACTTTTAAATGTGTGCTTAACAAAACCCGAATGCTATGTTTCTGCGCATCTCCTTTCCTTCTCGACTGTCTGTCAGACTCGTCAACTTGGGCCACACGCACACATGCAGCAGATGTCAGAGAGAGGCGAGGGGGTCTGACATGAGTATGTGAGTTAAAGCAGTGTTTCTCAACTGGTCTATTCGGACTGGGTCGCGGACAGCAGGGAAATAACAATGCCATGGTAACTTCTCCCATTGAAGATATTTCGGCCGCCGCCCAAGTGATCGAGTATTTACCTGCCGAGGCAGATTTAATGATAATCTCGCTAACAGCTAAAGACATCTCATCTGCACTTTCGCGAGTGTAAAGAGCTCACGCTAATAATCTGCTCTTCTCTCTGGCGCGCGCGTTCAACAACTGTGCTTCCCTCGATATTGCGGAGCAATATCTATATTTTCTATATTTTCTAGTTTAAAGTGTTACGGAGATTGTCAATTCAAACCTCTCAAACAGTAGCAGCCCTGACATGCCAAACAGCACTGAGGAAAAGAGCAACACTGTGCTATGCGCCAAAACAAAACATAAATTAAAAAATTACACACCATCACCTTCACAAATTTGTTTCAGGATTTTACATTAGTAAAAGTAACTGTTATATTTTGACAAAATGTTTTAGTTTCATATGAAATAATCTAAAGGTAGAATCTATTAGACCTCATTTTATATCAACAGTGGCAGTTGTAGTTAAAGTTTCAAGATGTGTTTCAGCTGGAATTTATTTTTCATAAATGCATTAATTTATTATTATTATTACTATTATTTAAGACTAGCACACTGACTTAACCATGGTAATGAGGAGCCTTTCCTTCTGTGTGATATGTGTATAGATATTTTATATTGGGTAACAAACGGGATAATAATGGGCTCATATAAGTAAATATATGAAAAGGGGGAGAGAAGACTTCCTGTAGATTTTGACATCAACAACAAAAATAATGTCACTTGATGCATGTCCTTGTACTGGAAAACCATGAACAAAACTATGCAACACAAAAGGAAATGCGACCCAGGATATATTAAATACAGGTTATGTTTAATCTATGGCAGGTCGACACTTGATTTCCAATGTAAAATCTGTCCTGAAGCAAAACCAGTTGAGAACCACAGAGATAAAGGTACACACAGGAGCAGTCTGGCCTCACTGTCGCGCACCTACAGTAGTTAACTGTTAATAATCATAGGACATTACTTCAAAAGCTCACACAGCTGATGTTATTTTTCACTTAGTAGTTAATTTAACATGCTATGCTAACACGCTTTAGTTATATAACATGTTATATTTACGTGCTATTTTTTTATCATGTTTATAATTCTGTTAGCTTTCTTATTTTTTCTATTTATTTTATTTTCAAAAGGGAGACATTTTTTACACATACTTCAATAAAATAAATGGTTTCAATTTCAATTATAATAAAGTGTTTGCTCAAAAATAAATAGATAAATAAAATAACCCTTCTGTTTTCACTGATAATAGTAATTGTGTAATACCGTATACCGAGAAACCGTGATATTTTCTGAGACAGTTATCATACCATGAAAATCTCATACCGTTGCAACACTAGCGCTAGGCAGAGGTGGATTTTCTAGAGTTTTGAAAATTCTAAATGTGCATTAAAGTGTTAGTTCACCCAAAAATGAAAGTTCTATCATCGTTTACTCGCCAGATATCTTATATCTTATCAGATATTTTATTCTGCAGAACACAAATTAAGATTTTTAGAAGAATATCAAAATGCCAAATTTGACTCTGAAGGTTAAATCTGTATTTTCTAAAGTGATATGATGGGTGTGGGTGAGAAACAGAGAAATATTTAAGTCAATTTTTCCTTCACATTCTCCTCCTTTTTTTTTGGTGATCTTTTTTGCATATCGCCCCTACTTGGCAGGGAGGAGAATTTTACAAAATATTATTTAAATATTGATCTGTTTCTCACCCACACCTTTATCATGTCTCAACACATGGATTTAACCACTGGAGTCATATGGATTACTTTTGTGTTCCTTTTTTGTATATTTTGGAGCTTTAAAATTTTGACACCCATTCACTTGCATAGAGATGACCTACAGAGATGAGATATTCTTCTAAAAATCTTAATTTGTGTTCTGCTGAAGAAAGAATCTGGGATGCCAGGAGGGTGAGAAAATACTGAGAACATTTTCATTTTTGGGTGAACTATCCCTTTTTTATGTTTTAAACCATTTTAGCACATGTTCTGGATGTGCGATTGCTTGATGTGTCTGACCCAATGAAAGGTTGGGTGTTCGAACATAGCCCTTGACATTCAGAAGTGTTTAATGCACAGCTGGTTGTTTAAGTAGGTCATGGCAGCTATTTCAGGCCATATTGAATGAGATATTGTACTCATTCTGTGACGTATCCTGGCAGCATTTTAGTTTTATATAAAAGAGTGTGCAATTGCTCTAATACCACAAATACAACTCTTCAGAAGCAAGGTCATTGAGCTGCTCCTTCATGATTAGTTGGGCTCTCAAGATAAATCAAATGGTGTAGTGCAGCTGTTCTTAAAGTGTGGGCCAGCAAGGAGGTAATGTAAGGGGAGCACGGACAACTGCCACATTCTCAAGTCTTGTTCACTTTCACACATTCAACAAAAATAGTAACAATACACGTGACAACCAGTGTGCGCAATTTCTTTTCCTCCGCCTTTTCTTCTTAAAGGTATTGTAAGCTATTTTTATTTTTTTTATGGAAATATATGCAAAGAATGTTCCTTCTCCCTTAAAGATATTAATGAAATAAGCGTCCTGAGATACCTCACTGGTCTCTGTGACAGTAAGTAGACTTTGTAAACCGCAAATGTGACATTGATGCTTTTCACCTGTCAATCATTTTGCTCATTCGGTTTTCTAAAGGTGCGTACACACTGCCAGCGACTTTGTCGCTGCAGATGCCATTCCATTGCTGTTGACAGCGAATCTCTTTTCTTGCCACTAAAAACAAACATTTTGGAGGGAAAAGACTAAATATAAATGGAATCAGTACATAAAATGCTTTATATCAAAGATGAATGAGAAACAATGCGTGCTGTTTGCCATAGCGGCTGTTTATCTGTGGCGAAAATGCAAATGCTGGTCTGTCTGGGTCCATAAAATCCCCGCGATCTCAGATACACCTTTCCACGCAGTATTTTTCGTAAAAATGTCCTTGTATGTGGGAAGAGACATATCATAGAGCACTGGAAAATTTCTAACAGCAAGAATTAGCCTTTCATCCGTCTTTCCGTTACTGCAGGATCTGAGAGAGAGAGAAGGATCACGTGAGCTCTCCCGTCTTCTCTCCTATTGGCTGTCGCTTCCGTTAGTCGCTCCAAAGTTGAACTTTTCTCAACTTTATCGCGTCGCTGGACACGCCCACATCTAGTGCCTACGGTCGCAACAGCTCGTGTCGCCGGAAGTCGCTGTGCTCGCATTGAAAATGAATGGTATTTGAGTCGCTGTCGCGCGCGATGTCGCTGGCAGTGTGTACGCACCTTAAGCCATCAAGTGCCTACTGCAGGAAGAAAACTTTGTGTCATGGGTTGCTCCTGCTGCAGTATATTTTTTCCCCAAAGGGGGCATGGCCTAAAAAATAGATCCCCTGATGTAGTGCATGAAAACACACGATATTCGCATTTTCTTTTTTAGACATTTTTAGAAATGCGCAGAAATTTGACCAATTTGTAAGTCCTTAGTATGTCCTTATAATCATACATAGAAATATACTTCTACTTAACCACACCCTGACATCTGTCCTCCTGTAGATCGCAAGGCTCCATCTGCAGTCCCTGCGCCTCCTGTTGAAGCAGAGCCGGCCGTGTTGACTGATCATGACCTAGCACAGGGCCTGGCTCCTCCTCTGCCGCACGGGGCCCCGCCCCCTCTACCTCACCGCCCACCTCCCCCTCCTCCCTCCAGTTACATCATGGGAATGTCAACGTCCAGTTCATACATGTCAGGGGAGGGATTCCAGAGCCTGCAATCCATGATGAAGACTGAAGGACCTTCCTACGCACCCATGCCCCCTTCATACGGCCTACCTTACCACCCACACGTCTATCCACACCCAAACCCCCCACCTCCTGGCCCTCCACCCCCAGCCAATTACCCCCCACCTAATCTGCCCCCACCCACACCATCTTACCCCCCGCCAGGATATAACCCCAGCTACCCACCTCCACGCATGCCACCTGGGCACAGTGTGCCCCCTCCGGTAATGGGGTATCCCCCTCCACCTGTTCCTCCTGGTCAACCTCAGGTGCCCCTGCCACCCCACGCTATGCCACCTGTGGCAGGAATGAACAGAGGAGCATGGATGAGATGAGACATAATGGAAAGGTGGAGGTGAATGTGTTTACAATGCTCCTGTAAAAGTAGTCCATACGACTTTATTCAACAGCCAAAAAATAATAGCATAAAAATTTGGATTGACACGAGCATGAGTAAATATTGAGTTTTCACTTTTTGGGTGAACTCTTCCTTCAAACCATTTTTTCAGTTCACGGCACCATTGACATTCCAAACACCTTTCTGTGAATGAATTGGGAATTCTTGTTTATACAAATGATTTATTCTGCAATATCCTTAGGGAATGTTTTTTTCTTCAATGTAAATTCTTCTCTTCCCCCTTGCTTTGCTTTTTAGTTGCTGTGTTGCAGAATTCATATCTGTTTTCGTACCAAGATGGGAAAAAAATATACCACAAATCATCCTTGACTGTCTTTTTTATTTAGATGCGTTTCTGGCATCTTTGACTAAAGTCAAGTGAGTCCATGAATGGTCAAACGTTATCATAGTTTTTTCTTGTACATGCTCTTAGTTTGTTTAGTTGATCATCAGGGAACTTGCTGTGGCCAACCACTTTGTGTTCACTTGATGTTTATTTAGGCAGATAATAAAAGTCATTTTCCCTCCTTTTTTTCAGTGATTTGTATCTTTTGTTCTGTTTTAAAGGAATGTTCCAGGTTCAATACAACTCAGTCATTGACATATTACGTTGTCTGGGGTAATAAAAATAAGAACCTTTGAAAAATGTAGTTTAAAACACACATCAAGTTCATAGAAATATACTCTTGAGTCCATATTTGTTTTACTCATTTTTTAATAACGTAATATTGCATTTTCTAAAAAATAAATTCATTGTATTTTTCTACAAAAATATTATGTTACTTATATTAAGTATAAGGTTAAAAACTTTAATTGCATCTCAAATACATGTTAATGTACAGAGCTTAATCATTACTTTCAAAAAGAAACTGTCTCCAGACACTACATGACATTCTTTATTTTATCCACAGAAAAAAAGCAAATGTCAAATTTGAACTCCATAATTAAAAACATGTTAATAATAGATGAAGTGAATTAATTAATTAATTGCTTTGTGTGAATTTTATTTATGTATTTTACAATGCAATACATCTGGACAAAAAAATCGAGTGTCTCGTCATTGACCCAACTATCAAACAGCATTGCTGATATCCTGTCAAAAACTGATTTCAACCAAAGTGTTTTTTGAACATGTGCCTTCGTTTTTGAAAACGGACAAAACATGTTGACAGAAATGCACTTACAATGGAAGCATAGCGAGCAAGGCATTGTACTGGGACAAACTTTTAAATGCACACAGTTTGAAAGTATAGCATCAAGATTCACACATTATGCAGCAGACTGTGATATAAAATCTGGTTCTAACGATGCTTCGGTATGCATAGTTGATCGTTCCTGTAAGAGCATCTCACGTGGTTAATTTAATTAATTAAATGTGTGATGCTCTACCAAACGCCCATCTAGGCTCCTGCTTTCCCTTTCCTTGCATCCAAAGTCAAGAATAATCGTTTATTTGAACAAAGCAAGACGTTCATATTTGACAGGATTTGAACTCTGCGCGCGCGTGTAGACTTTAAAATGTTTCTAGGTTAACGACTCGGCCACGACTATTCGACAAGTTATTGTTGTATGCTCTTTTTGTCTATACGTGTGCAACAAAGAAGACCACATGTTTTCGACTGAAGAAAATTCTAATCGTTTCGCATTTTCATTCACTACTATTATCTTGAAGGAGCCAGCCTGGTCGACCAACTTGCTTCGGGGAGAGTTGTTTTTTAGATGACAATGGAGCACGAGCACATCGTTTTATGAAATGCTGCCAGGAGGAGACGCAGCAGACCCAGAATATAAGAGTATAATTAATGAGGGCTCAAATGCACTACACCCATATGCCGCCTGCCTCCGTTCTGGCAGATTGTGAGGACCAACCAGTTTTTTTTAACGCTTTATTTAGTAACAAATCACACAGTAACCAAATACAAAATAACAATAATTTTGTTTTAAAAAAAATTCTTAAAAAGGATATTATTTCAAGGCTTTACAACAATCTATAGTATTTTTTGCTTTGGTGTGACCCACCAGTTTAACGACCAGCTTTATTCCAAGGTTGGACCTTTGGTTAGGCCATTCACATTAAGCTATCGCACATACACTGTACATGCGCAGCGCACTAATAATTTTTATTTTATTTTTTTTAAACAGAATTTATTTTTTATCACCTTAACGCGCATTTTGATTTATGTGAAACTACAAAATCCACCTCTGCCTTGCACATAAACATTTAAGTATTTTTTTATTATTATTATTATTTAATTTTATTTAAGTTTATGCGCTTACCGTGCATTTCCATTCAGGTTTTCTTGAGTGCAAATGTAAAACTGGCATTCAAATGGTTGTACAAAAACCCAGCAACTAAAGAGTGAGTTCAGCTGCAAGTTGAGCAATTGTATAGCCCTGCGCCTCCTCGAAAAATCTGCCGTGACCCGGATTCGAACCGGGGTTGCTGCGGCCACAACGCAGAGTACTAACCACTATACGATCACGGCGTACCACTTGAGCTGGCGCGGAAGGGTTGTCGCGGAACTATTTCAATATTGATTTATTCGCCTTTTTGGTAATTTCACGATTTACTAATTGTCAACGTAATGTAACTGCAAGGTCTCTGGCCAGCAATTTCATTAAATTACCAATTCACAACGTCTTCTTTGCATTCTCCTAATTTCCCAAGCTATATTGGTTGTGCGTGTATGGTCACAGAGTGACAACATTCCACCTTCACCCCTCCAGTTATACATTTGATAACATTTCAGTTAATTTCATTTCAGATGTTCATTGGCAAACTTCAGACGGGCCTGTACATGTGCTTTCTTGAGCAGGGGGACCTTGCGGGCGCTGCAGGATTTCTGTCCTTCACGGCGTAGTGTGTTACCAATTGTTTTCTTGGTGACTGGTCAGAGCTGCCTTGAGATCATTGACAAGATCCTCCCTTGTAGTTCTGGGCTGATTCCTCACCGTTCTCATGATCATTGCAACTCCACGTGGTGAGATCTTGCATGGAACCCCAGACCAAGGGAGATTGACAGTTCTTTTGTGTTTCTTCCAATAATCGCACCAACTGTTGTCACCTTCTCATCAAGCTGCTTGGCGATGGTCTTGTAGCCCATTCCAGCCTTGTGTAGATCTACAATCTTGTCCCTGACATCCTTGGACAGCTCTTTGGTCTTGGCCATGGTGGAGAGTTTGGAATCTGATTGATTGATTACTTCTGTGAACAGGTGTCTTTTATACAGGTAACAAACTGAGATTAGGAGGACTCCCTTTAAGAGTGTGCTCCTAATCTCAGCTCGTTACCTGTATAAAAGATACCTGGGTGCCAGAAATCTCTGATTGAGAGGGGGTCGAATACTTATTTCCCTCATTAAAATGCAATTAAATTTATAATTTGTTTTTGTTGTTATTCTGTCTCTCACTGTTCAAATTAACCTACCATTAAAATTATAGACTGATCATTTCTTTGTCAGTGGGCAAAGGTACAAAATCAGCAGGGGATCAAATACTTCTTTCCCTCACTGTATCTTGCATTTTTCACGCACCTCAATGGTACATTCTTCAATACCTCAGCAACAACATCATTACCCCCACCATCTTTAATACATTTATTTTATTTCTCACTTTGTGAGATGCATCAGGTCCTGGTAATGCAAGTGTTAAGGTTAAAGTTACTGTCCCGATCACCCCGTTTAACCACTGTTAAAAATCTTTGTAAAACTGCAGAGTAAAGCTTGGCCTTCTTATGAGTGTTCAAATTGACTTTATACAAAATATTTCTTATATTAACATCCAGATCGTCTTCCACGGTTTGTTGAATAGATTCTTTTGCATTGGACATCTTTAGTTTATTTAATTGGTTTTGAGGGACAAAAAACATCTCAACACACTCCATCTTCAACCTTGTTTAGATGTCATCAGACTGGATATAAAGGGTACTGCTATGCGCAAGAGTGGTAGAAGAAGTCCTCCGTTCTGGTTGATTGTCTTTTTTTCCTAGACACATCAATGTTTTTTATTGGCGATGTATTTTATTTCAGTCTTTCTCCTCTTTAACCGGCGGTGTTGCTGGATTGTTATCAGAATTGTGCCTTCGAGAACATTAAGAGCCACCTCACACAATGTTAAAATTTGTTCACCAGATGCCGATTGGAAAATAAGACGTCTTTGCCTCGGGGTCACTTTAAATAAAAATTTTAACAGGGGGAGGTTTCTAGATCGTCTTTCTTTCTGTTTGTTTACTCGAAAAACCCATTTCCAAGATTTGATCCAATCCGAAATCCCACTGGATTACTTTTGAAAAACTGGGCCCAGCATGCCATAGCGAATTGCAGAGGTTATGAAGAACACGGGTCAATACTGTAAATATTGACTCTTTGCATATATTGAATGTTTTTGCCAATAAAAGCCTTTAAAACTTATGAAATGCATATCATTGTTTTCCAGTATACAATAGAAACATGTGAAAAAATTATCTACAAATACTGAAGCAGCAAACTTGGCAAAACAAAATTTGTCACTGATACTTTTGGCCAAGGCTGTAGGTATGCGAAGAGGCCAGAAAGATGTAGCATCCTCTGAAGCTTCACTCTTCATGCAAGTGGATTGGAGGGATAGGAAATCTGCCATGTTCAGTACATTTGCTGGATGTTGTGTAGAATGTCCAATAAAGGAGTGAACTGTATTGTACTCTAGTATATGGTAAATTGAACAATCAAAAAAATAAACCACACACATTAAAAACAATTTTTTACTCAACTTTTGTTTTCCTATAGAGCAAAATATGGTTTTAGTTTAGGCTCAGACCAACATCTTTGGTAAATGGGCACCTTTTAATCAGTCCCTTTTTGTTTTCTTCTCTCCTCAAATTGTGTTCCTTTTTCCTAACACTGATACAAAAAAGACAAACTTTATTCTTATATCCCAGCTCAGCTCAGCTCAGCTCAGCTCACGACTCACTCAAGTCACACCTTTTTGTACTCTGCCGATGACCAGCCATTTTATCATCTCTCTCTCTCTCTCTCTGTGTGTGTGTAATTAATTAGGTGGTGGAGGATTCTTAAAGCAACAGTGCGTAGTTTCGCTCTGCCAGAACCATTAGGGGGCACAATTCTCAAACATTTGGATTTTGCATTGCCGTTTAATCTAGATATCGAACAGCAAGTTCAAAACATGTTGCATAGGCTATATACTTGTTACCACAAATAAAGAGTACCACGTCTTCTGTCATAGTTTTGACTTGCTAACAGCTAGGTTTTAGGTCATGCCTTTATGTTTTAACAGATAAAATAAATTATGTACGCATTTTCAAGGACAGGAATACACTGCTAAAGCAGTAGGTTGTTTATTGACAAAATTGGTCACTTTTTACAACTTTCTTTACATGTTTGCCATAATATCAGCCCAATCTCTCCTGTTTTAAGGGATTGTTCTCCCAAAAATTAAAATTCTCTCATTGTTTATTTATTCACCCTCATGTCATCCAAGATGTGCATGACTTTCTTTCTGAACACAAACAAAGATTATTGGATGAAAGTTCAGCTCTGTAGGTCCATACAATGCAAGTGAATGGTGGCCAGAACTTTGAAGATCCAAAAAGGACATAAAGGTATCATAAAAGTAATCCATATGACTTCAGTGGTTAAATCCATGTCTTCGGAAGTGGTATGTTAGGTGGGGTGTGAAAAACAGATAAATATTTAAGGCCTTTTTTTTTACTACGAATTCTCCTCCCTGCCTAGTAGGTGGCGATATGCATGAAGAATGCAATTTACCAAAAATACAAGTAGAAAGTGAAAGTGGAGATTTATAAAGGCCTTAAATATTGATCAGTTTCTCATCAACACCTCTAACATCTGAAGACATGGATTTAACCAATAAAGAAGGTTTATAGATTACTGGATGGATTATGGATTATATTTATGGATGCTGCCTTTGTGCTTTTTGGACCTTAAAAGTTCTGGTCACCATTCACTAGCATTGTTTGGACCTACAAAGCTGAGATATTCCTTTTAACAGCTTTGTTTGTGTTCTGCAGAAGAAAGAAACTCGTACACATCTGGATTTTCATTTTTGGGTGAACTATCCCTTTAAACAGATTCTGTACTCATGCTCACTCTTACAATACGTGATTTTAACACTGAAGACAAGTTAAACGTCAAAGATTTTACAGAAAATGACACAACACAGGGTACAGGCGCATAGGTTCCACACAAAACCCCATGCACAAAAGAGGCAGTACATGCTCAATAAAAGCATCCAAAAATCATGGCTTTGTGTTCAGGCCGTTTCCTGAGAGGAAGGGCACTTTATTGGATTTGCTTGCAACTCTTTTCATTAAGAACAATAGCAACATTTCATGTTTGTGTATTTGGGTGGGACAAATCAAACTTACGCCAACCAATCAAATGTACGCTCCCTTAAAGAGAAAAAAAAATGGACTGATCTGTGTTTAAAGAGCCGTGTCAAACTCCTCTCACCATACTTCTACCTTTAACCGATATACTTTATGTTCAGAAGGACATACTACTCTTACTATTTCTATTTTCAATGCAATGCGATTGACTTGACCTTCCATTTGCAGCAAGCTTTCATTACATCATTATTTGACTTGCAAAAGTTGACTTTTGTTTTTTTTACACACCAAACTGGATTTAAAATGCAAAATAACTAATTGTTTCGAAGATGATGACGAACTGTGCACCACTCGCTGAATTAAACATGCATGTCATTATTTAAATAAGCAGTATTCAGTGTATATTACACAGTATGCAGTAAACAGAAAGCTAGTATTGCATTCTGAACATAAACTTAGTATTTAATTTGTAAGTATCCCCAATTAAGGACTTGATTAACTTGGTATAGTAAAAAAAACTGGTTGAGTTAACAGTCTTGATCCTTCACAATTAGTTTACCAAAAAGTTTTCTGTCAAAATGTCAGTCATGAATAAAGGTTCATTAAAATGAATTCAGCAGTTGTCATCAGCTGTTTTACACTGATTAAAATTAAGGATATAATATACAAAGAAAGGCTGGAAAAAGACAAATCCATCATTTTTAGCACGTTTTGATGTACTCGTGTCATTCCCCAGACCTGAGAGATGTGATTGTCAAGCATGCACGGCAAACTGATTTAAAATTTGACATCTTAAACTTACAAAAATCAATGATTTTGGTTCAGTGTGCTAATTTGCTTCATCCCAGAACAAGGACAAAGAACTTTTGTATCATCTAAAAAGTGTTGCATTCTTAAGAAACCCTAGATATCATTGAGCTGACTTGTTACAAACATCCACTAGAAAAAAGTTAAAAAACAAACAAAAAAAAGCTTAAAAAGTTAAAATAACAATAAAGTGATCTGATGTTTTTGTACATATCTTACATGTGTTTCAGAGTCTGTAATGTATGTTCCTGATGCACAGGAGGTAAGGGCACAAGTGCACATTGGAGTGAGTTGAACGTTTATGTGCCGTCTCACACTTTATACTGAAAGGAGTAAACTAAAGTTTATTGGACCAAACATTTAGAAGGTTGGCAGGACAAACTTTCTACGTCACTGTTTTGCAAACTGGTAACAAAGATGAGGCAAGCCGATTGAATATGAGTCTGACTAGCTGCCTATCATATCAAATGAGATCCATAACGTAAGAAAAAGAACAAAAAATATAATTTCAAGGACAGTTTAAACGATTATTCCCTTACACTGTCCCTTACACACCCTCATGTTGTTCCAAACCTGTATGACTTTCTTTCATAAGGAGATTTTAGGCAGAATGATAGCCTCAGTCACCATTCACTTTCATTAGATAGGAAAAAAAGGAGCAATGAAACAGAATGGACCCTTTTCACAGACTGATGATGCATTTCCACCATATTTAGCAGCATAAAGTATAATAATGGGTTTCTCAATCTATGGGTGTTTTGTTCTGCAGAGACACAAGTCTTATCAATCTAGAAAACTTTTTTATACTTGCCATTTTTTTATAATTGTGTGTCAATTTCTAACATTATAATTTGTATTATATTACCCTGGAATTAGTTTTAGAAAACAAGTTACAACAGATACAATGAGGTTTCTAAAACAGCTGCTGAGAAAGTGACCATAAATCTGGCATCTTCTGTCTGTCATAATCCATCGCTCTCTATTTATTCCTCATTTGGAAAGTTGTGGAAACGTAATAGTGGCATATTTCCATTGATGTTGGATCAAATGGGTAAGCATAATATATAATTGCCGTGGTCTCCCATTTACTCCCATTTATTGCTATAGAAGTTTACAATAATTTACTTCTGCTTTCCAAAACCCGGAAATATGAAAAGGGTCCATGGTGACTGAAGCTAACGTTCTGTCAAGTTCTCAGTAAATGATGACAGACTAATTAAACATTTTTGTCTGAACTATCCCTTCAATGATCAAACAACATTAATGCAGTGCTGATTATTGCTCTAAATATTAAAGGAATATTCCAGGTTCAAGAAAGTTTAAGCTCAATCAACAGCATTTGTGCCATAATTTTGGTTAACTCAAAAAATAATTCTGCATCGTCCCCCCTTTTATAAAAAAAAAAAAAGCAAAAGTAAGGCACTTACAATAGAAGTGACTGTGGCCAATTTGAAGCTATGCTTTTATCAAAGCACTTACATTAATTCTTCTTTTAATACTTGTGTATTATTTGAGCTGTAAAGTTGTTAAATCATTGTTTTTATGATTATAGTTACGTTGCCATGGCAACAATGTTATAAAATTGGACTTTATATACGTAGAATAGGTTAGTAAGCGATTTTATCACATTAAAATCATGTTAACACACATCTTGTTTACTTCTGGGTTTGCTTTTGAAACAGTGATTATTTTATTGTTTACGGATTGGACCCATTCACTGCCACGTGTCTTACTGTAACCACAATTTTTGCTTTCTTCAAAGAAAAGGATGTACAAGTCGAGATATATTCTTGTGGTAATCAACAGCATGCCACAAGTGCTGTCGAATAAGTTTAACTTGTATTGAACTCAGAATATTACTGAAAGGTGATTTTGGAATTTATCCCAAGTTGTAAGACATTGGCTACGGATGATAATTTAACATGCAAGGTGGTTGTAAGACATTGGCTACTGATGATAATTCAACATGCAAGGTGGTTGTAGTGGACAGGAGTGTATGTTTCTGAGTTTTTCCCTGCTGGAGTTTGATGGATGCTCCTTGTGTGTTGGAGCTGCTATAGAGGAGCTTTGAACTGATTCCCAGAGAGCTGCTGTCGGATGGACGGCTTTGATCCGGCCGCGTCTCCAAGCTTACGCCACACCACCTGAACACACACACACGAAGGGGCAAATTCTTTACATAGTTGTTATTTTTGCATGCTGTTTTGCAGTGGAAAAACATGCATCTTACTGCAATTCAGTTTACCTCAATCTGGTGTCATAGAATCAAGTGACTATACTGTACCTAGATTTTTGCAAAAGGATATTTCCTGGCTCATTGTACGTATTTAGGCAGTTTCCTGGTGAAATAAACTCTACTTTCGCTAAAAGTTTTTATTCCCTTTCACACAAATCATGGCAGATTATCAGTTAAACACTTACCTTTTCCCCTGTTCCTCACATAGTGCTAACTTCTGACATCTAAACACTTGTACTATACAATTAACGTTGCACTATTACCGCCCATGGAATGCAGGTGGTAAACGGATATTATAAATTACATTATATATTTGTATATATATATTCTAGTAATCATGGCAGCATGAATTGTTCAAATCATGATCAAATCATAGGAAAGAGTGCTATAACCAGACATATATCAGATGTGCGGGGCAGTTGAGCGCATTTCGGGTATTTTAAAGAGCTGATTTTGGTATCTGGATCACAGTGGTGGAGTGATGGGGTGTTCAGAACTAATTTAGTACGTAGGTTTGCAACGTTACCTTATTTGTATAATTCCTTTTGTGAATCGGGAGCTAAAACAACAGAGACAGCATGTACAAATACACAACACAATCAGTGGCCACAGTTCATTCTTGGTGAAATACCCCAAAATGTTCAAAAAGTATCTAAACCCCCCAAAAATCCAAAGCCTATCAACAATATTCACAAAGCCCTAGAGGCTCCAGGTGAGAAGGACAGAGATGTTATTGTGCACCAAACTTGATTCCCACATTCCAGAAAGGGGCCCAACAAACATATCACACTATCAACTCACTCTACCATGAGATTTTAGCTCTATGTACCAACTCGCTCATCAGTAACTAAAGAAACTGAACATACTTGGATCAAACAATTTGGACATGTCTACTCTTTCTACTAATACTCATTTACACAATTTAGAATGTGAATTGTAGAATTTTAGAACACCAGTAAAGTCATCAAACTATGAAAATAACACAAATCAAGAAATCTTAAACAAATCAAACTATCTTATATTTTACTTCTTGACAGAAGCCACTCTGTGTAGATTACAGCTCTGCAAGATTCTCTCAACCAACATGAGGTACATCCTGAGATGCTTTTTAAACTGTAGTGAAGGAGTTCCCATGTGTTCAGGTCACTTTCCTTCACTATCTGCCCCAACCCCAACCCCATTTAAAAAAAAAAGAAATCGTATAAAAGGCACATATTTATATTTGTCAGCAGAACTCATTTCAAGCATTTAGACATAAGCTGCCTTTAGATAAAAAGGTTTTGAAGATCATAAGAAGCATACAGTACATTTAATGAAGTTTGTCAACTTTTGACTGGTAGTTTATCTATTATTTTATAAGAGAGCCAGAGAGAATGATCACAGTCAATAATGAAGATAAAAGAGCAGAATACTTCACTCACGTTGCACATCTCTCGCACTATGGCTTTCTCTTTCTCACTCAGGTCTTCCTCACTTTCCTCTGGACGACGCTTGTCCAGATTATCATGGACCTCCAGAACCTGTGTTACATGGTACACAATGCATTGTTAAATTTACAGTAATACATTTACAGTAAAAATGAAATGCCATGTGGGGTCATTTCAATCTTTGTATTATTAGTTTTTTCCATTAATTATGAATCCACCATGTGGAGTTAATATAAAGTTCCCACCCCCTTAAGGTTCAGCTTTAACATGCAAAACTACAAATTAAACTGTTTATCTACCTTGCTTTTTCACATTTTATGCATTTGGCAGATGCTTTTATTCAAAGCGACTTACAAGTGCACTTATTACAGGGACAATCCCCCTGGAGCAACCTGGAGTTAAGTGCCTTGCTCAAGGGCCAAACAGTGGCATCTTGGTGGTGTTGGGGCTTGAACCCTAACCTTTTGGTCAGTAACCCTGAGCCTCAACCACTGAGCCACCACTGCCCCAGCTCTAGCTAAAAATAGGATATAACATATGGATAAAACATAATGTCAATGTTTTCAGCATAAATCATTTTGAATGTTCTTCCTAAAATCATCCCTTACTTAAGTACTTAAAGCATGTTAAAACATGAAATGGCATTAATTATTTTTGTGGAACTAATGAAGGACAGGCCTGGATTTGATCAATCAAGATGTTATTGGATTAAGAAAAGGTGAAACATGTTAGATCATGATATTATTGATAATTATACCATGGTCTGTTTACATTTACATTTATGCATTTGGCAGACGCTTTTATCCAAAGCGACTTACAGTGCACTTATTACAGGGACAATCCCCCCGGAGCAACCTGGAGTTAAGTGCCTTGCTCAAGGACACAATGGTGGTGGCTGTGGGGATCGAACCAGCGACCTTCTGATTACCAGTTATGTGCTTTAGACCACTACACCACCACCACCACTTTTTGACTTCTCGATTCTGTTTGGCTGGAACGAATGCGCTAAAACCCATGCACTTCCAGTCAGTTTTAATCACCATTCTATACTAAAGCACCTACTCAGCTGTCCTCAGTAATGAGACATTGCGAGTGTTTTATGCCTCAAAGATGGGATTAACCGTCACTTCACAAAACAGCATCATCAAGTCATCCAGTGCCATCTTTAAGTCAACTGTGAAGCGCTACAAGAAACTCTAAAATAAAGCCCCATATTTTCACCCAAATCGCTTGTAAAAAAGGAATGGTTTGACATTCAGCTGTTTTGCACGGAGGTGGAGAGAAGGTAACCAGGACCTATTCAATGCCTCTTTCACTGTGCATCAGGATGAGGCAAGAACATTTTAATTGTAAAATGATAAACACCATCTAATATTGCTGCACCACAATCACACGTTGCTGACTGAAGCTGTGAATTGAGACTGTTTTATAAAACGCAGCCTTTTGTGGTTTAGTAATCATGCAAGGCCACATCTCCAGATTCAATCAATCGTGCAGCCTTAAACCCATTGAGGATTTGTGGGATCAGCTAGAGTGTAAGGTGCATGAGATGTGCCCAACAAGACAGCCACATCTATGGCAAGTGCTACAGGAAGCGTGTGGTGAAATGTCACCTGAGTATCTGGACAAACTAACAGCTAGAATGCCAAGGACCTGTCATTGCTGCACATGGAGGATTTTTTTATGAGAACTCTTTGAAGTAGTTATGGAATATTCTGGGTTTAATATAAATTAAGCTCAATCGACAGCATTTGTGGAATAATATTAATAAACAAACAAAATATTTTGGCTTGCCCCTCCTTTTCTTTAAAAAAGCAAAAATCTGGATGACATTGAGGCACTTACAATGGTTAATGGGGCCAATTTTTGAACGTTAAAATACTCAAAATATAGCCCCAAATGTAAACAATTTGTGTGTTAACATGATTTTAGTTTGATCACTGTGTAAAGTTATAGCCCATTTTACAACTTGGTTGCCATGACGCTGTAATGTCAACAAAAAGAGTTTTAACAGAAGAATTAATGTGTGCTTTTATAAAATAATAAGCTTCACATTTCTGCCTCTAAACCCTAAAAGATTAGCCCCATCCAAGTGTTTTGGATGATTTCCCCTTCATCATGAACAGTAAGTGCCACTTTTACAACTGTCACGTCAGCAACGGCATTTGTTCCTCATTAATGTGAAAATGGCAAAGAATAGGAATATTACATGTTCACAGTTTTTACAGTGTTTGCTCTCCAAAAAACTCACTTGCATTTTTCCAATTATTCGTACAGATTTGTATTCAATTCATTCAAATAAATGTTATATTATTGCATTATTTAATCTGATTTAATCTGAGCCTGATTTCGAATAAGCAGATCTTTAGATCTAACAACCTGTAGGTAAAGTTAACCGTGATTTTTATTCTTCCTGTCAAAATGAATCAATGCTGGCATGTTACCATAGTGTAAACTGGATAATCACAGCGAGGTGTGCGTTAACATTTTAGAATGTGCCATCTGGTGGTTCTTCACCTCCACATTTTGCATTAAAATCGTTTAATGTGCACCTAACCGTACATATATTTTACCCACCCACATTACTTAGCACTTAGCACATCAGCATAAGTCTTTTCAGAGGTGGTGAAAGAAATATTTTTTTTCTCTTTAAAATAACATGCACTGATGAATCATGAATCAAAAAGAGCAGGGCAATTTATTAAAGTAAATTGAGACATTTTTAACTTCATGTTGTCTAAGTAGACAATACATCTAATGTGTTGTATGTTGTTGCCAGTAGAGCTTATAAGTTAATGTGTGCACATGTGCGAGTGTCACAGAGGACAGGATGCATGTACCTTCATGGCATGGACCACAGCCTCAGGTTTCTGTACAGATGAGAGAAATCCTGTGGAGGGGGAAGACTCGCTGGTCTGTAGCCTTCCTGTCCCCTGAAGAAGAAAACATTTGCGAAGATCAGTTTTCTACACAATGGCAAGTATTTACTGTATGAGTTACAGGACACAATTTAAAACATAAACCTTGCTAGAAAATCCATCTGAAACCGCTTAAAGGGTTAGTAATTCACCCAAAATGAATTTTTTGTCATACCACATACATTTTGTTGCTTCAAACCTGAATGACTTTCTTTCTTCCATGGAACACAAAGGGAGATGTTAGACAGAACGTCAGCCTCATTCACCATATTTTTCCATACAATAAAAATGAATGATGACTAAGACTAACATTCTGCCTAACATCTCCTTTTGTGTTCTTTAAAAGAAAGTCATATGAACTATCCTTTGAAGGCGATTACTGGTTTTTGGAAGAAAGAAGCTGGTTTCTAGTTGGGCCAAGCTGGTTTATGAGGTTGGCCAATAGGGCAACCAGCTGATAAGTTCTGCCTGGACTTGTAGATCATTATGGACCACCTACAAACTAGCCAGTTACCATGTTCCACAATATAGTCAGCTACCACATTAGGCTGTTTTTTTTACTAGATTTTCCAGCACACATAATTGTCCACACATACATGCATCATAGTTCAGTTCTCATTGGTGAAACATTAGGCTATTTAATGTTTTGATTCATCAGCTTATCTGTCTCAAATTAGCAGAGCAGAGCTCAGAGATATGAGGGTCATTTATAATGAAAACTAAATCTCCTATTAAACATTTATCTTTGCTGAAGATGTTATGAGAGCTGTAGAGGACAAACAGTCGCATGGATCACTTTTATGCTGCCATTACGTGCTTTTGGAGCTTCAAAATGTTGGTACCCTTTCACTTGCATTATATGGACCAACAGAGCTTAAATATTCTTCTAAAAATCTTTATTGCACTATTGTGTATATGCTTTATTTGTAAAGTGCTAAATTAGGATTACGAAGTGTTTTATGCAGGAAATAATACTGTTGCAGAGAGATAGATAGATAGACACTACTGGGGAAAAAACACCAATAAATAACCTGCAAATAAATAATCATTTATTTTTCAGGAGGTATTGTTTAGAATAAAACTAAATTCCAAAAGCCACCAATTACTGAATCAAATGCATATTTTAACTGTTAACTTGAGCAGTAATCATAACAAATTTGTAGTGTTTTTGTTCTTGCTAAATTCAATTTGATAAATATAATAATAATAATACTTACTTAAAAATTATGTATGACAGTATGGCATGCAATTAAACTAAATATCTATATATCTATATATATATATTAGCAATGCACCTTAAAACTGTGATATAGTGGTATTTTTGTGATGTTGTCATATCATGAAAATCTCATACTGCCGCACCCCTATTCGGCACAAACCAAATGTATGGTGTGAACCTGTATGTAGTGTCGTCTGGGTCGTATAACTTTTTTTTACCTGTTCATGTTTGTTTGAGGAAAAGGTAAAGTTTGACTGGTTGATAACAACAAAAGACATGGGAATCATTTTCTCCTTCCTTTTCAAAGTTGAAATATGTATTAAGCTATTCTAACTATACTAAATGAAATGCTTAGTTGCATTTTACTATTTGTATTTTGCACTGTTTTTGACCCATTGCTGGGTCACGAACCACCAGTTGAAAAACACTGTAGTTGAGAATGTACTATAGGACAGACGGAACAAGAATTGGAATTCAGCCTCTGATTGGGATGAGTGGATCTCGGCTAGCGTCTACATTTATAACTTTTGTGAACACAGTCACTACATAATGCAACGTTATTAAACCGTTTGTATGCTAAATTAGATGAGATTAGCAGCCTTTAATTAGCCATCGTACCTGATTAAACCAAAATGAATTTAGTGCCTCAGCAGCACAAAACAGAAAAAAATTGTGCTGAAGTACAATACTGTGTGATGGTGAAGGATGATGCTCTTTTTCAAAACGCACGCTAGTTTGAAGTGACGCCAAAATCAATAAAACTTTAAAGGTCAAATGTAATAAAATGGGAGCACAACATGTTTTCTCAGAGGAGGTGATGGGTCAAAACAAATGAAAAATATTCAATTCAAGCCCTGAATTGAATTTGTAAAGGCTTTCAGGTTACAGTGGCAATATTTTTAAGCAGGCATACAGCATAAAACACACATGGTGGAGAGACTTTCTTCCTCTGCATTGCCTGAAGGCTACACGCTCATCAAAGACTCATTTGCTTTTTAATTTTTTCCTCCGATTTCTTTAGCGTATAATTTTGCTAATTTTCCAGTAAAACATGAAAGGAAAAAAGTTTCAAAGAAATGAAAAGAGCTTCCAGTCTCGTAAAGGAAAAGCTCATGGCAATGTAAAACAGATCAAAGCTCAAACGTATGAAGAATCCCTTTTTTCACATTGTTGAACTGTGCCAAACTGTGTCCAAAGATAACTTTTTTAAATAAAGGGCAAAATTATATCCCTGGAATTGACATTCAGAGGCATTTTTTAAGTTCCACAGTGTGTCCTCCATTTATGTCAAATACCTAAATGACACTTTACATATTTTAAGTTGAGTCAAGTTGACGCTGAACAATTATGGCAGTTATCAATCAAATCCAATCAACAACTACCAAAAAAAAAAAACAAAAGTAAATATTAGTAATGCATAAGGTATCTTAAAACAACAAACTCTCTTCGCGGACGCATAATTGTCTTGTTCCCATGTTAGATTATACAGCTCTAAAATGCCTAAAATGAGATATAGGGAGCTTTTATTCAACATTTGAAACAAACTCTTGAAGCTAAGCTTTCATTTAAACAATCTCCTTGTGTTTTCACATGTTCTGTGGTTTGATCTGGGTTTATTGTCTTATGGTCTCAGAGAGGATCACTCACATTAAGCAGGGCTTCCTGGCGCTGGGGAAGAGAGGACAGCTGTGACTCTGAGTGGTAGAGGGTCATGCCCTTCCGGAGGGCTTGCAGGTCTCCAGGATTACACTGTCAAATCAATGACATGGAGAGGGAAAGAGAGGCATTAGAACTCTAGGTGTAAATCAAACTTCTTTTACACCAAACATACTTCACAGTTGTCAAGAAACTGAAAGTGGCAGGTAAGTAGGAAAAGAAAGATGACACAAAGCAGTTACTTTACTAAGAATGAATAGTGATTGTTTATTTGCATTGCTGTATGCATTGTTTAGCACCTGATTCACTAATGGGTTCATTTCAGAAATTTCCCTGGCTAAAATGTTAGATGTTGTTAATACTTTTACTGATGAAAATAAATAATTCATAAATTAGCAAAACTATTAAATGCCATTGATCGATATGAACTGATCACTAATAGTTATTTTGTACTTTTGGAAAATGGATGTTTTGACATTATTAATTTTAAGTGAATATATTAAAGTTTTTGACCACTGAAATTGGGTACAATTTAACAATTTACACATGGAGCCAAACTGAAAGCACCATATCTATAGGAATGAACCGTTTAGAGCCTTCAAGGGATAATTCAACCAAAAATAAAAATTATCTTATCAATTACTCACCACCATGCCATCCAAGATGTGAAGGTCCATACAATGCAAGTGAATGGCTAACCAAAATTTTGAAGCTCCAAAATGCACATAAAGGCAGCATAAAAGTAATCCATATGACTTCAGTGGTTAAATCCATGTCTTCTGAAGCGATATAATTTAAGTCCTTTTTCCTCCCTGCCCAGTAAGAGGCAATATGCACGAAGAATGTGAATCGGCAAAAATAAAAGAAGAATGTGAAAGTGGATATTAATAGTATAAAAATGACTTAAATATTTATTTGTTTCTCACCCACACTTATAATATTGCTTCTGAAGACATGGATCTAACCGCTGGAGTTGTATAGAATACTTTTACGATGCCTTTGGGTGCTTTTGGTGCTTTGAAATGTTTGTATCCATTCACTTGCGCTGTTAAAAAGTATTCTAAAAGTCACAGCTTGGTAAAGCCCATTGAGTCAATTTTTGCAAAGACATAAGTGTTGTTGCCTTGTCATATGAGCTTCACCTGTGACTAATAATGGATCAATTAGGTCTCAGGTGTGTATAAAAACAACCCCAGTACACTAGACCTTCACATCAACTGCAACTAGACCTCTGCAAACATGCCTAAGATTCACCCTGAGACTAAAGTTTTCATTATCAAGAGGCTGAAGACCAGATCCACTGCTGATGTGGCAGACACCTTCAATGTGTCTCAGCGTCAAGTACAGAGGATAAAAAAAACATCTGAAGACACTGGAGACATTTTTGACAAGCCCAGGTCAGGCAGACCCCACAAGACAACTGCTGAAGAGGACCGTTTGTTGGCTCGAAAATCCAAGGCCAGCCCATTTTCCACTGCAGCAGAGCTCCACGAGACCTGGTCACCTGAAGTCCCTGTGTTAACCAGAACAGTTTGTCGGATTCTGTCTCGAAATGGCCTCCATGGTCGAATCAGTGCCCAGAAGCCAGCACTAAACAAAAGACAATTGAAAAACCGTGTGGCATTTGCCAAGGCCCACAGCCTGCTAAAAGGATGGACGCTGGAAAAGTGGAAGAAGGTGGATTTTTCAGATTAATCTTCTGTTGAATTACACCACAGTCGCCGCAAATATTGCAGGAGACCTACTGGAGCCCGCATGGATCCGAGATTCACCCAGAAAACAGTGAAGTTTGGTGGCGGAAAAATCATGGTCTGGGGTTACATCCAGTATGGGGGTGTGCGAGAGATCTGCAGGGTGGAAGGCAACATCAATAGTCTAAAATACCAAGAAATCTTAGCTACCTCTTATATTCCCAACCATAAAAGAGGCCAAATTCTGCAGCAGGATGGTGCTCCATCGCATACTTCCATCTCCACATCAAAGTTCCTCAAAGCAAAGAAGAACAAGATGCTCCAGGATTGGCCAGCCCAGTCACCAGACATGAACATCATTGAGCATATGTGGGGTAGGATGAAAGAGGAAGCATGGAAGACGAAACCAAAGAATATTGATGAACTCTGGGAGGCATGCAAGACTGCTTTCTTTGCTATTCCTGATGATTTCATCAATAAATTGTATGAATCCTTGCCAAACCGCATGGATGCAGTCCTTCAAGCTCATGGAAGTCATACAAGATATTAAATTTGGATCTCACAGCACCACTACTTAATATGCTGACATATTTTTGTATTTGCAGTAAATTTGTTCAATTTCTGTATAGGCGACAAAACTTTTGTCTTGCCAAAATTTGACCTTTCTCTCTTGTTTAAATGATAAATCTTTTTTCAGTGAAACTAATTTATTTCAGTGCATTAATCATCATTTGGGAGGGTTTTAGCTTTTCATATGAGCTATTTCTAACACCAATTGATTAATTAAAAGTCAGGTTAATAGCAGGTGTTTCTACAAAATAGATAAGCGACAAGACTTTTGTCAGGGACTGTAGATGGCATGTGGTTAGTTATAGAAAGCATGCTAAAGTGGTACAACTTCTAGGTAATTTGCCCCAAGTCACTGAAGATCTGATTTGCATTTGTACCCATGTGTTAGTACCCTCGACATACATTCCTCTACGTATACTTGACAAAAGAATGTAACCTCATATCTCTTTCTGTTTCTAAAATAGAGGCACTCACAGGCTGTAGCTGGACTCATCCCTAATAACCAAGAAGTCCCAAGTCATTTTCGACGTCGTGCTCTCATGTTCTCTGAATGGGCACAGCACGTGATCACTGGTAGAGGACCTATAAATAACTGTCATTGTCTCATAGAAGAGAGGATGTGTTTAGGGTGGCTGCAAGGAACATCTGAACTTCATATCCCGCCTGCAACCTTAACAATACTGTATCACCCACTAACCATCTATGGTATTTAGGATACTTTGATGGAATAGACAAGCCACACAATTCCTCTTTTGAATCCACTTGTGAAAATCCTTCTGCTTTACATTTTTCCAAATTGAATACAGTCTTTTTTCATCAAAATAGCATCATCATGAAATGAAAATTATCATTCATTTCTGAGGTGCTATTCTGCCCACTACTGCTAGTCCGTTGACCTCTCATCAACAAGGCGTTCCGTCTGCAGAACTGCCGCTCACTGGATGTTTTTTGTTTTTCGCACAATTCTGAGTAAACTCTAGAGACTTTGTGTGAAAATCCCAGAAGATCAGCAGTTACACAAATACAGAAACATGGTTGAAATCACTGAGATCACATTTTCCCCATTCTAATGGTTGATGTGAACATGAATTGAAGCTCATGATTCTAAATGATTTTATGCATTGCACTGCCACACGATTGGCTGAGAAGATAATCACATTATATAATAAGTAGGTGTACAGGTGTACCTAATAAAGATGTCACTGAGTGTATATATATATTAATTTTATCTATAAATATGAACAGTGAATTCAATTTTTTACCATTGTCATGAATTTATTTACAGTATAAACTCATCTTTTCACTTTTCATTAGGTTATATTTAAGATCAACCCAACGCACAGAGGGAGTGTCAGAATTCCATCTGACTGACGTTATTTCTCTTGTTATCTTAGCAATACAGAATCAGAGGCTCACCCTCTAAATACCTGCGTTGTTAGAATGTAACCTGTTTGACTCTTTTGTTCCTCTAACAACATTGGAACAAGAAATTAGTTAAGCAACTGTCTAAAAAGGCCTGTTACTGATACAGTTAGCCAATTATCCCTAGCTAAACATATAAACTTTGGACTATTTCTTCTATACGACTCGCAAGAATACTTCATTTTTATTGGTCAATCAAATATTTGTGTTCAATGACTGCTAAACTATATAACTTGCAAAAAATTATTTAATGACGACGTGTAATAGCATTGTAATAAGCGAGAAAATGTACAGTATGCCGGTCATTATCGCATAATAAACCCCTTCAGGATACTTAATCCCTTACAGACACACTTTATAACATTTAAAATTATTTATCTCTATTCAACTGGCACAGAGTGGTGCGTTTTCTTCGAAAGAAATGGAACGATGCCCAAGATAGATAAGAGGACGTTTATGAAAAATGCAAAGATATTCACATTCATTTTTACATCCATAAGCTTGTCAGGCATGAAACATTGATGCTGCACTACCTGTGTTGCTTGAATAAATTATGAAGTTGTCTCAACATGGTGGGACAAGAGTTTGAGCTCATGCATTAGAAACCTCAGAGCGCAGTCCAGTGTTAGCACGAGCACTTAGCCTAGCAAGCCATTTTAGACTGCAACTTTTTTAAATAAAACAAATAACGAGTGTGAATGTAGCGACAAGAGACCAACAAAAAGAAAGACAGAAGGAGAGCTAAACTACCACTGAGCAACAGTTTTGGAGAATTACCTTCATTGGTATCTTTGATAAGCTATATCGGCTACAGGGCTAGAAAAGAACAAGATACGTTTCAAAACATCAATTAAACCTGTGCAAGGAATTTTTCACACAGTGCCATCAGAAGGGTAGTCATAATCATCAGTTTATGTTGATACATTTTTTTTTAAAAAACCCTAAAGGTGGTTTGCTAATCTTAGCTGTAGTTTAAGATGGTATATCTGAAACCTGGCCAATGAGATCATGCTAACCACAAAGCTAGCTTAAGTTTTTTTTCATTCAGCTGGGTTATTCAAATAGTTTTGCTTTATGAATTAACTACAAAACAATTTACCTATGTCCAGCTGAGTTTGCCAACTGAGGCCACAGTAGACTGGACTGTTATCTGTGGTTATGTAGAACATTTAGCATTAACTGTGTCATCTGATAAAACCATATTCAAACAGACACTAGGACAAAAACCTCTGAAGCTGCAGTTTATCTTAGCTTGGTTACACAGTCGTATTTATTATTATTATTATTTTGCCAATGTACTCTTGGCCCAGTGAAATTGATTGATATGTTTTCTTTCCTGTGTTGCTGTATTTTCTGTTAAAACAGGAAGTTGGGCAGAACATATTTAAGGGCTCAACCTTTTTTTTGAAACACAACCTTACTAACTTCAATTTGAAGCCCAAAAAAAGACAAAAGTAAAATTGTACATTAGTTCAGGTTTATTCATATACAGTAGTTTAAAGGGTAACTAAACCCTAAACCAACTTTTTTTAGTTAATGATCTGTAAGCATGGGGCTTTATTAGTACTGGTCATTGATTCAAGTAATATTTTTGACATTTGTGTATAAAGTGTTTTAATTCTACAATATATGGTGTAAAAACGTCTGAGTGCTGCCCTCTTCAGGTTGAACGGTGGCTACTGCAGTTGAATTTTCCTATTGGCTGTTGCGGTACTTCGTGACGTAAGCGGTGACAGCTGACGTAAGCAGGTTCCAGCTCACCACGCCAGATTCATGTACATGTCGTCTTGCGACCGTGTGAGGAATAATAATAACACAGAGTCTGACAGCAGCTGTCAATTAATCCGTCACTACGTGCCCCCCCCCCAACCCCCGCTCAGCCCCGCACTCGGTTCGTTCCCTCTATCCCCACCGGGGTCTGCCCACTTTTCCAGCATTTTCAAATATTTCTAGTGGGTGGAGTCAGACTCTGAGCAGGTGTTTAGTTACCCTTTAAGTATAGAAACAATACATTTCAATTTTATTGCTAAATATTCAGATATTTGCAAATATAACTGTAATTTGACTGGGTAGAGAGATGACTTGATTGCATCATTCACAGTGCTTCATGCGAGTGGGCGGTTGCAGCAGCGATTGTTTAGGACGCTTTGTTATCTGGTGATTGAATGTTGAAAAAGAAGTTGCTTTCAAAGCAAAATGCTTTCAAAAGAAATTTTGAAAGTTGAAATAATGTGGACTTCAACAAAAGCATATAGCATTATAAAACTTCAGCGCTCATGGAACAGCAGGTCTCTCTATAAAGGATTTATAGAAAAAAAAATTATGTCTTAACATTTTTTATAGATATTTTACTTCCGGAACCCAACTGACGTTTTTGGAATTAATGTGAGGGACATTATCATTCTATAGCGATAGCAAGTGTCATTTTTAACTTTCCTTATTAATCACGGTTTCAAAATGTCTCTCATCATTTACTTTCCATCATGCCATCTAAAATGTGTATGACTTTCTTTTTTCTGCTGAACACAAATTAAGATTTTTAGAAGGACATCTCAGCTCTGTAGGTCCATACAATGCAAGTGAATGGTGGCCGGACTTTTGAAGGTCCAAAAAACAGATCAAGTCAGCATAAAGGTAATTCATGGTTAATTCAATGACTTCTGGAGTGATCCAATTGATTTTGGGAGAGAACACACAAAAATGCATTTCCTTTTCCACTATACATCTTAAGAGTCTCTTTGGCAATCATGATTTCAAGCTCAATTACACTAGTGCATGCGTCAAGCACTAGGAAGTGTTATCGAGCTTGAAATAATGACAGTGAAAAGGGAGTTATATTTTGGTCTGTTCTCACCCAAAACCCGCTGGTTCACTTCAGAAGACATTGATTAAACCACTAAAGTCTTATAGATTACCTTTATGCTAAATGCATCTCCTTTTTGGTGCTTCAGAGGCCTGGTCACCATTCACTTCCATTGGACCTACAGAGCTAAGATATTCTTCTAAAATCTTTATTTGTATTCTGCAGAAGAAAGAATGTATTACACATGGGATGGCACGAGGGTGAGTAACTATAGAATTTTCATTTTCGGGTAAACTGGATACATTTTATAAATGCTAAATGTTAGTTTGGTCAACTTTTAGGGTACACTAGCGTATAAAAATGCCTCAAAATTCCACTCATAACATTGGAATTCATGGGGGAAAAATGAAATGGCTTTTAGGAAAAGCTCAGTGTATGTATTCAGGGAAATCAAGAGTTCAGTTTAGTTCATGTTCGCTCACAGAGTTCTCTGCAGAATTGAGCTCTCTTCTGAATTAATCATGCTTCAAGTGAAATCACTCGTTCTCAGAAGACTGCTGCAATGAGAAGCAAACCGTTTCTCTCATTTGGCCAGGGGGATGAAGTAAATTTCTTACATTTTAATCACAGCCTAACAAAGTGCTTTCCATCCTGGGGATAAAATGCTGTCAGACATTCAAAGCACCATGTTCCACAAGCTTAAAGAAAGATATAGCTTTGCCTTGGAAAAGACGCAACAATTTAACCATATTCTTGGCTGGTGCACCAACATATCCGTACACTGTGGGGGAGTGGTGTGGGTAGTGATGAAAATGTATGATTTAAAGAGAGAATTATTGTGATGATCGTAAGACTCATTCAAGCATGTGGGTATGCCAAAACATAGGCTTTGTTCCTGAGAGAGGTGTGATAAATTAAATAAATAAAAATGAAAAGTTTCTTAAAACTGTTCTGTAGTCAGCCTTTCAACTGTCCAGTGTTACTGTACCATTCTCAGTTGATAGTATTTAGCAGTGTTGGGAATCTAAATGTGTGACACTACTAATTTTTTTCAGTAGTGTGACAGTGGCTCAGCTGTTTTCCAAAGAGCATTAGTGTACCATGATAAAATGCAATAATGCTTTTTTTTGGTAATATTTTATTGCACACACAGGTTTACAGCCCTTCATTTAAGTCAGTGGTTCCTAAACTTCTTACAGTGGCGTACACCTCCAAACATTAAACATCCTTTTGCATACCCCCCTCTCTAACGCATTGATAACATTCACACAAGATATTTTGAAAATTTATATTTATGTATGTATATTTAGCAACATTGTAAATCAACCCCCTTATATCAAACCTGTTATATTTGTACAAGTTATGTACATGTTATATTTACAATATACTTACAGAATAAATGGCTTACCGATGAATGAGATGGGTGTGCTAGATTTGAATAACTGCATATCACCCACCCCTTTTTGTATCGCGGGAGCAAGACACAGTACCTGCACTTTATTAAAGCCGCCGGTATGAAAGAATAGCTGCCAGTACTGTGTCTGGAATTGACCCTTGGCTAAGCTCCGCCCCCCTTTGTTACAGTCGCTCACTCTGACAAGCTCTGCAGAACTTTCCACGGGAATTAATGGGAGATCGACATGAACAGCACGTTTTTGGCAAAAAACATTCTCATAAACGGAATTGATAATAGTCTTAAGTGGGCTGGAATGAAGAGTGACATTATAAGGCATATTTATCTGACATTTTTTGTAAAATAAATTGTTAAATTACCCAGTAATTTGATTGAAAACTGTGGAGACTAGAATCAGAATTAGAATCTGTGAATTAGAATCAAGGGAAACGATTATCACAATCACACAATTACACGCCTGATAACATTGTGTACACAGTGTAAGTCCGAAATGACTCCAGACTTAGCTCCTTTTGCCCTTTCCACAAAACACTTCCATTTGTTTATCAGCCATAACATTATCCACAACAAAATACTATGTGAAACACCAGCTGAACAAAAGTAGGTGTGACAGATGTGAAGCTAACTTATTATTAAGTGCATTAAATGTTATATCAATCCCTTGTGGTCTATTACTATAGACTACATTAAATAGTAAGCCAACACTCTGAATTGGAAAGAACACAAATTGGGGATTCTATTTTATATGTCGGCTAATGTAACTCTATCGATGCCCCAGAAACAGTAATCATTATATCAATATATTATGACATTCCTATAGTACAGGTTATTTAAATCAGTTATTTGTATTGCATAAATATGGAATGAGTAACCAAATTTGTTTATACACTTTTCATAAAATTAAAGTGTTGGATAGCATGCTAGATAAATGTCATGTCTGTATTGTATCAATTTGAAATTATTTTTGTTGATTGCTTGTTCTATATGGGAATAAAATTCATAGCCAAGTCATATGGTATCTTACAATTTCGCTATCGTATGCAAATTATTATGAGTTGTCATGCCACTATGTTGGCTGTATGGCTTTTTCGCTGGATGGGCTTGACTTGTTGTCTAGGGTCAATGTTGGTCAGCAGCCACATCATTCTGTAGCTCTAGACTGGTTTCCCACTGAAGCTAACTAGGGTTGAGCCTGGTCAGTACCTGGATGGTGGACCTCCTGGGGAAAACTAAGGTTGCTGCTGGAAGAGGTATAAGGAGGCCAACAGGGGGTGCTCACTATGAGTACTAACAAGCCAGTATAGTGACGAGGACACTTCACTGTAAAAAGCATCCTTTGGATGAGACATTAAACCGAGGTCCTGACAATCTGTGGTCATTAAAAATCACAGGGCACTTCTCGTAAAAGAGTAGGGGGTTTACCCCGGTGTCCTGGCCAGATCCCCCCCATGGCCCATATCAATCATGGCATCCTAATAATCCCCATCTCTATCACTCTACTATCTCCTCTGCAACAATAGCTGGTATGTGGTTAGCATACTGGCGCACTAAGGCTGCCTTTGCATCATCCAGGTGAATGCTGCACACTGGTGGTGGTTTAGAAGAACCCCCTGGTCGCTATGTAAAGTGCTTTAAGTGTAGTGTCACAAAAGCTCTATATAAGGGTAACATTTATTCATTCATTCATTCACCTAACTTGACAATTGGTGATAGGCATGTTGCTTTTGATGCCCTCTGGATAAACAGGAGACCTTGAAATGCTCTCCTTAAGGAGAGGTTAAATTGAGGCAACAGATGTTGAGGGACACCTACACAACCACCGTGTGATGGTAAGATGCTCTGTCTTTCTGCCAGAGGGGATGAAGTGAAAAGATTTATCACAGCTCAACCCACCATAAATTAAGGTAGTTTGCTGGTCTTAGCTGGTTTAAACAGGTCTATCTGGTCTCCCAGTATGGTCTAGTTGGTGTTCAGCTGGTCTAGCTGGTCTCCTTGTCTGGCCAGGCTGGTGTTTAGCTGGTCTAGCTGGTCTCCCAGTCTTGCCAAGCTGGTGTTTAGCTGGTCTCCTAGTCCGGCCAACCTGGTGTTCATCTGGTATAGCTGGTCTCCTAGTTTGGCCAAGCTGGTGTTTAGCTGGTCTCCCAGTCCAAGCTGGTTTTCAGCTGGTTTCCCAGCTTGACCAGCTGATAAGTGTGTAAAACCACTCTCAAACCATCAAAACCAAAGACCAGCCTCACTAGCTGACAAAGGTCCAAAACTCCTCTAAATCCACCATAACAGATCAGTATGAGCAAATTGGCCGAACTGGAAAACCAGCTAATCGCCTTAGGCTGGTTTTAGAGGGGTTTTTTTCAGCAGGGAAATCTAGGTCCGGAACACTTTATATAAAGAATAACGCTATATAATGAAAGCAACTCAATTCTTACTTGTGATAGAAGTTTGTTGTTATTGTCTTCTAGAATGCGGACCTTGGTTTCCAACTGACGAATGTAGTTTGAGGATGCATCTGGAACAGAAAGAGAAACAGCAAATGAAACTCAGAAGAGAATACAACTACAGTAGTAAGTAGATTTAGTTTAATTTGATATTAATTGAACTGGAACATTATCACATAGTGAAAATTCAGCTTGACTTTACCCTTTATAATAATAAAGTATCTATTTTTGTTTTTAATTCAGTAGTTCGCAAGCTAATGTAATCCTGCATTGAGGATAGTGTAAACATTTCTGGCTCACTGTCCCTGGGCGAGGTGCTCGAGACTCGAGACTTGACCCGAGCTTGAATACCCCCACAGGCTTAGATTAGTTATTGAAGAAACAGATTGGTTGAGATGGGGATATGGGGGGATGTCAGAAGGATCAATGCCACATAGAGGTAAACAGCTGTTTATATATGCTTACTCTGGCAGTGTGTTTGGTCAGATTAAACATGCTCCTCCCAAACTTTGTGAATGAAACTCCATTTCAGTAGTTCACAAGTTAATGTAATCCTGCATTGAGGATAGTGTAAACATATTTAAGTCATGCAGGATCGCCCTGGGTGGAGGTGTAAATCTAAGCAACTGGGACCCACCCTTCAGCCCCCCTCCAGATGCAATTGGTTTGACAGGATGGGCCCATGCAGGGAACGGGCAAACCCAATAGGAGAGGGGATCGGCTGCCACTCAAGTGAGCAAGCCCAACCTGCGATCGAATGGGGGCCCTCACTGCATTCGACCGGGGGAGTCCCACAGCACATTGAAGCACAATAAAAATAAACACGAGTTAGCTCACACTGCATTTGAATGGGAGAACCCCCACTGCGATTTGAAAGGGAGAGACCTTGATGTGCTTATGTGGGCCCTTACAGCGATTTGAGATGAGAGGGCTCCCGGACTGGCCAGAGGGCGCATAGTAGGCTATGCTCGAAAGAAATTGATAGATGCAAATTCAGGCTTATGGTGAACTGTTTAGGTAAGACCTAAAACAGCTTGATTGTTGTCAAACATTGGGTGGGTAATGGTTCTTTGGAATGAGTAGCATAATAAGGGTTACGGAGCCATGGATTAGTGGACGCATAGCCTGGAAGATGTGTTGCAGTTGTGGCATATAGGCAGCGTATTTGAGCTGTTTGCAGTGTAGTGGGAGGTTTAGTCACACGGCCCGCAAGACACCGTAGTTGTGGCACATGTATTGAGCCAATGGCAAGGGTGCCGTAGTTGCGGTGTTGCCAAGCTTGAGCTCACTGCCCGAGGACAAGGTTTGCGGTTTGGTACCGGGTTGGAGAAAGAGATTTGCAGTTGCAAAGTTGGGGCTTGTTACGACAACGGTGAGGCATAGACGTATGGGGCTTCAGCAGAGGCATGGTAAAACGCTGAGGCTGAGGAGGGTTAGTATTAGAGCAATTAGTGAGCCCAGCTGCCATATCACCCTGTAGCTAAAAACTGGTTGCCCACTGAAGCTAAGCAGGTTTGAGCCTGGCCAGAACCTGAGACCTACTGGGGAAAACTAAGGTTGCTGCTGGAAGAGGCTTGCATGTGCATACGTATAACGTAATTTAAAGTTATGGTTTGTCATGAAATGAGAAGGTACCTGAAATTAAGTAGCAAGATGAATATCATAGTCTAATATTTATTTAACTTAAACATATGGTTTGGAGCATGTAGATTGTTTTCCAATGTGATGCAAGTAATTCCATTAACTAAGTATGATTGACACAAGATGACTCAGCTTGTTTTGACAAGGACGTACTAAATTATTGGAGTTAGTGCCTGAGAAAAGGATTAAATATATACTATATGGTGCTGTTTGCAGAAGTGTGGTGAATAGAGACAACTTATTTTTAAAGATAACCTGTAATAAATTCTACAGGAAACATATTATTGTGAGAAATATTGTGAGTATGAAGCAAAATGTGAAGCCGAATCATCCGGCATAGATTTCAACCAGTTACTTTAAACTTGGGTGGAGCACAAGATTATGACAGACTGTTGAACACTTGTAAAGTCATGCAGCAATTAGGTTCTTTGGTTGAATTTGTTAAGAGTTTGTAATCCAATGAAGGAGTAGAAAAGACTTCTCTGTTAAAATGATGGATTGATTTTACCTGTGTGAACGTTTATCCTGGGCAGGAGGAGAGAAAGTCATGTTATAGTCTAGAGATGAGTAGAAGTTTGTAGAAGCATTGCTTCATGGTTATCAGGGCTACGTGGCAAGGTGAGAATGAGAAAGGATTCGGAACCAGGCTTGCTTGCAGAGACAGCCTCGCACAGGAAACGGTTCTGGAGTAGGGGACATTAGAATGGTAGAAAGGAGGGGGATAAAATGAAGAGGGGAATGGGTCTGGAATGGGGTTCTCCAGTGGAGGCAGCCTCATGCGGGATTCCGCTCCAGTGGCCCATAGATACAAAGGGATAGAGGGATGGGAGTTAGCAGAAAGAATAGGTTCCGTGAAAAAAAAAAGCACGCTTGCTTCATGGTTATCAGGGCTGCGCAGCGAGGCGAGCTCAAATGCCGTGAGGAGCCGAGACATATTTGCAGAATGATACATGAACGAGTTTTGGCGTGGCAAATATATATATATATTGAATATATATTGAGTATATTTTACTTTTGAAACCATCTGGTAGAGACTATAAATTTTTTTCATCAGTCCATATAATCTATTCTAGAATACGAACGGAATACCTTTGGAAACATCTTAGTCTCAGATCACGCCCTGGTGAGTTTAGAGGTGTTGCCACATACAGAGAAAAATAAATTATATAGTTGCCAGTTTAATGTATTCCTTTTGCTAAATCCTGATTTCCAACAAATGTTAAAGACATCAATGTTTATATGGAGACCAACTGGTCCTCAGTATCCTCTGTGGGCATGGCATGGGAGGCACTTAAGATGGTTCTTAGGGGTCGGACCATACAGTATGCCTCATTCATAAAAAAAATCTAAAGCACAAGAACTCGTGGAGTTGAAAGGGAATATTAAAAGTGCAGAGGCAGAGCCGAATGTCGCCTGATGGCCTCAGGGAATTTACCCAATTGAAATGCATATATAAAACTATTTTGTCACAGAAGGTGGAGTTTTGGTTATTCAGGGCAAGACAGTCATACTTTGAGTTGGGGGACAAAGCAGGGAAGCTTTTTGCTAGATATATCAAATAGAGAGAGTATTTTTCTACCATTCCCTCAGTGAAATCTGCTGGTGGTGAAATATTTACTTCGGTCATTGATATTAATAATGCTTTTAAAAATTATATTTGATCTTTATAGTTCCACGTCTTAATTTAGTGATGAAGATATTAGAACATTTGTGGAACCATTAGAACTCCCTAAACTGACAACTGAGCAAAAAAATGATCTTGATTCTGAGATAACCTTGGAGCAGCTTGACGAGGTAATTAATGCCCTACCTACAAGGCAAGTCTCCAGGGCCAGATGGTTTTGCCACTGAATTTTTTAAATCTTATGCTACAGAATTGGCTCCACTTTTGTTATAAGTTATACGGAAGGATTAAAGAATGGAAATCTTTCCCCAACCACGGCACAAGCCCGGATCAGTCTGATTCTTAAAAAGGACAAAGAGCCAAGCAAGTGTAAAAGTTATTGTCCAATTTCCCTGATCAAGCTAGATATAAAAATATTGTCAAAAATTTTGGCTAACCGATTAATTAAAGTTACGACATCTCTTATACATATAGATCAGATGGGGTTTATTCGAGGCCGTAGCTCTTCTGATAACATTAGGCGTTTCATCAATATCATGTGGTCAGTAGCGAATGGTCTCCGGTCGCTGCATCTCACTTGACTCCGACAAGGCGTTTAATATGGTAGAAAGGGATTATCTTTTTAAGATTTTGGAAATGCATGGGTTCGGGAGTGGATTAAGTTACTTTATAGTCAGTGCAAACAAATGGACTAATTTCAGATAATTTTACTCTGAATAGGGGCACTCGGCAGGGTTGCCCGCTTTCCCCATTATTGTTCTGTCTTGCCCTGGAACCATTAGCAGCCGTGATAAGAAAGGAGGATGATTTTCCAGGGGTGATTGCGGGAAGTTTGGCGCATAAGCTTCTGCTTTAAGCAGATTACATTTTATTATTTGTCTCCGACCCTACTAGATCTATTCCTTGCCTCCACAGAATTATTAATTCCTTTTTCAGTTCTCAGGATACAAAGTCAATTGGGCTAAATCCGAAGCTTTTGCACTGACAGTGTATTGTCCACTAGCAGCCTTCCAGCCGGGCACCTTCCAGTGGCCCAAACAGGCCATTAAGTATTTGTGTATTTTATTCCCAGCAAATGTGTCTGATTTAGTTAGAGTTAATAAAATCTAAAAATAAAATATTAATAAAATATTAACCCTTTAATAAAAAGATTTTCGAGCAATGTTGACAGGTGGGCTTCATTACATTTATCGATGATTGGGAAGGTTAATGTTATTAAAATTAATTTTATTCCAATATTTAACTACCGGCTACAGTCTCTTCCTATAGATGTCCCCCTCTCTTATTTCAAGCAATTTGATAACATAGTGAAGTCTTTAATTTGGAATGTTAAACTTCCCAGACTACATTTCAACAAATTACACAGGCCGATGGACATAGGTGGGCTAGGTCTACCCAAGACTTTGTTTTATTATGCATTTGGTCTCAGACATATGGCTCATTGGTCACTTCCACTTGAAAGAGCCTGGTTTCATTGCAAAGCTTTCTTCAAACTAACCCGGAGAAACTAAGTTACACACTGTTATCTCGCATTTGCACTCGGTTTGGACAAAAGTGTCCAGAGTGTTTAATTCAGACATTTATTTGAATGCTGCCTCGAGCATATGGCTGAACCCAAAATGATGTATTGATAAGTCCCCCTTCTGCTTGTCAGAGTGGATTGTGAGGGGGTTTACTACACTCGGTGACCTATATGAGGGTGGAGTGTTGAGATCCTTTGGTAATTTGGCTCAACCTTTTGGGAGGGATTCCCAGATCTCAGTTCTTTAGTTATTTACAGCTGTGCCACCTGCGCTGTACTATTTTTGGGAGTAGCATACACCCCCTAAAGTGGCAGATACTTTGGGAGATGTGATAACTGCTTTTGGAAAAGGTCATGAGGCATCAGTGTGTTACTCCCTGCTAGTTCAGAGTCTGGAGGACAGAGCTATAACCTCTATCAAGAGAATATGGGTGAAAGATTTGAATTGGGTACTGGAGGATGAAGTATGGGCTGGGATTCGAAAAAAAGTCAAGTCTATATCTAGAGATGCAAGGGTGCAACTTATTCAAATCAAGATTCTTCATAGATTCTATTGGACCCCCTCTAGACTGTATAGGCTTGGTCTTAAAGACACAGCCATCTGTTGGCATTGCCAATAGGAGGATGGAGACATGGGCCATGTTTTTTGGTGGTGCGCTGAGATTCAGGAATTTTTGTTGAAGGTATAGAGTTTTGTGTGTGAAGTGTTGGGCATTCAGATTTCGTTTTGCCCCAGACTCTGTGTCTTGGGTGATGGGGCGGTCATCAACACAGGTGACAAATACATCAAAAATTCCTCACCAAAGCAATGATAAGCAGACAGAATGTTTTTAAGGGGTTGGAAGTGGGTGGGAGCACCTGCCGGGAGTGGTGCGAGTAGATGGAAAGGGTGGCAGCTTTCAAAGAGGTAACATGTAGAAGACTGGGTATTGAGATTCTTTTAATGGGAAATTGGATAGATATTTGATGATTTTTGGGGCTTTCGGAGTGGGTCTGTGGAGAGAGAGGTATAGTTTAGAGTTGTAAGTTTATATATGTGTATGTATATATGTGTAAGTATATATGTGTATGTGTACACATACATATATATATATATATATATATATATATATATATATATATATATGTAAGCCAAACATTGGCATACAGTTCACAGCAATCCATTTTGCAAGTGAATTTCAGTTCGAGATTTATTATGAGGGGTTGTTTAAGGACCCCTCAATTTCAACAAGCGTCAGACATGCTTGTGTAGCATCTCGGGTGCGTCGCGTCATAAACATAAATTATTTAGGTCACTGTGTAAAGTTAAATATAGTTTAATACTTAGAACACATCTTGAGATCCCTTAGTTCGAATTTGTACTCTATCAAGTGTTTTGAATGCAAGAACGAAACGATTGTCTGTTTTATGCTGTCTGGTTGTTTTCTTCATTGTATAAACTGCGTGTTGCCATACAGCTGAAATTTCATCAACTGCCTTCTGGAGTAAACAGGTGGTACTATAAGCTTGCTTCCTTAGTACAATCCAGGGGCATTGCGATTAATTGCGTTTTTTTAACGCGTTATTTTTAATACAATTAATCGCACAGAATTAATGCGTTAAATCGACAGCCCTTATATATATATATATATATATATATATATATATATATATATATATATATATATATACACACACACACACACACACATATATTTGTATTTTTTATTTATTTATTTTATTCTCTGTATATGTGTGTGCTTATGTAAGACCACTGGGATGTTCGTTTGGGGTCGGGTAGGGTTTTTGATTGGGGAGGGGTAGTAGTGGGAGTTAATGCTGATTCATTGCATATATGTTTTGTTTTTCTTTGCTTTGAAAAATCAATAAAACATTTTAATCACAAAAAAAACAACAAAAACAACTCCTCATAGAACTCATAACAGATAAGGCTGCAGGAAAAGTTATTTAAAAAATGAAGAAATGATGCAAAGCAATATGGAATTATAAGATCATTTCACAACCAATGGGAGATTATGGACTGGGCCAAGGGAACCAGTGCCAAGGGGACTCTGACTACCTGGGGCCTGAAGTTGGAAGAAATGCAGAAACAACATTTGTAAAATTCAGACCAATAGACCAACATAATCACATAGGAACATGTTGCTACCAAATGTTCTGGTACCCTTACATTGACCCCATTCTGCAATTTAATGACAAGCGCCATCTCCCATCAAACATTTTTGTGTCAATTAAAATGTGTTTATTTTTTCCGGTGGCGCTACTGATAGTGTGTTGTAAAAGCAGCCTAAGAGACATGGGATCTGGTCCCATGGAAACCAGGAAGTAATCACGTTCATATAAAGGTGAGCGGGATTCTGAGGTTGCGTGTCCCCTCTAAAATGTATTTTTACCCCACTGGCAGTTAGGTTTCGGATTGGAGTTTGGGCTAAACACATCCCTCTTTACACCTTGCTTTTGGCACCACTCAGTGGACATTTAATCTGGAAATTGAAGCTCACATGTGTACATTCATTTAATGTGTTGTTTAATTAATTTATTAAATGAATTCAATTTCATATATTATTATTTGATAAAATAGGCCAACAAATGAAAATAATTTATTTAAAAATTATTAAAATTATTCTAAATATAATATATAATAAATATATAATTTAATATATTATTCGGCTGCAGTCTATTTTTCAATTGTGTTCATCAATCTCTCATTAAGACGCGTTCTGTCTGCGCTACTTGAAATTTTTGTCATTGTCCACACTGTCCATTGAAAATGCATTAATTTTGGTATGTTTATTTCTCTCATCCACACCTCACATCCTCCACTGAAAACTGAGACTTTCCAAAATCATTCCATAATCACATACTTTGGAAAACTATGTTGTTAAGAAACTGAAAACTTCAAACATAAATGGATAAGTGTGGACATGGCCTTTGAATGCAAAAGCAAATAAAAAAATAAAAAATACTCAAATCTTCTCTCAATCTAACTTCATGTGGTTGACTGTATTACAAGCATTTGGCAAACCGAATAAAAATCTGCTCTGATCCACAAAAACCTTGGACCAGTGTCCCACTATACCAGCCACTACCAAAAATCATTTTATCTAGAATCCACTATTAGATATTTGACTCCATTACCCCAAAACACTTCCAGACATTCAGTTTCCATCATTCCAGGGAGTTCTTGTCAGCAAAACTCACCCCACAAGAGACCAAGGCTCAATTATAATTATATTAATTGGATGTGTGGGGACAACTGAACTGTCCTCTATAAGACATAGCTCAAGGGACTGTAGCCACCCCATAGAAACAGCTCTTCATTATGTCTCCCAAAATCCCAATAGAACTGAACCAGGATAACATTCTAGCAAAGGCGCAGGTTTGATTCCGACTTAAAAAAATACAAATAACTCTACAAATGCACCATGTTTTCACTTGCACAGTGAAATTGCCTGTTACAGCTTTAGAAAGAGCATTAATATACAATAAAATCATCATCATTTGATTCATCAGATCTGCTTATCAGTTATTTGTGCATGTTAGCTCAGTGAAGTGACATGGCTGTGTTTATGTGTGGCAGTGTGATGCGGATGAGCACTTGGGGGTGGGGTAGCGAGAGTCTGTCCCTCTCGCTTTGTCGCTTCCAATCGCATCAGCAATGCCATGACCCACTTCTATATCTGCCGCTGCGGCTTAAGAATCACATGGGAATCTTCAGGAGAGGCCACATGGGCAGCAACTGTTAAGCTTTCAAGCTTTTTTTCACAAGCAGCCCCATCCAACAGGAGTCACATTAACACAGCTGGGTTTGTTCAGTGTAACTGTGCTTGCCATTATTGATATGATCGCAAGACTGAAAAGAAAACTAAGTATGAATTACACTAGCTAATAGCATTGTTTATTTGAATGCGCTGTCTTTGTTGTTTTAGAGTTAGATTCAATAAAGGAATTGTAATGGTAAGGTAATGGTGCAAATATGCACAAAAAGTCAATGCAGTGAAAGCAATTTGCATAATGCAATTTCGCAACTTGCAGGTCGGTTCTACACAACCACAACCTTATCTTCAATCCTATCTTACTTGGACTGCACACTCCACCACTGCCATCCAGACAGCTGAATCGGCTCTTTAAAGTATACTTGACTGCACAGCCTGCCTTAAAATATGCAATTTCTGGAGAATTGCTGCTACCATGATCATAAGAAAACACATAACAGCTTTCCACAGGCGGTAAAAGTGCAACGATAATTGTGCCAGGCAAATAGCGCTATAAGGATATTGTTTGGTTCGTTGGGTTGGACTGCATGCTCACCACAAGTGAACCGCTCCAGAGTTCGTTTGCAATCGGTCTGAGACCACCTCGTCCAGGTGGTCTCGGACTGATTGTTTTGGTGCGGATCCGAGGATTCATATATATACCTTTACAAACCGAACCAATGGAGAAAACGCACCAGGTTCCAAAACAAATGCTCCAAATGAGGTAACATGGAGTAACATACCTTGTGAAAGTGTGTGATTATCCCGTCAATGTTTGAAATGTAATGCATATGTCCAAATGAGTGAAGAAATTACGTTCAATAAAAACAGACTGTTGCGTATCCGCTTTCTGATGTCACTGTAGAATACGAAAAAAGGCGAGAAAAACGCTTGGTGATAAAATCACTATGATTATTGCGTTTGTGATTATATGATATATTGATGTCTTGTCAGTTCCTCAGTAAAAGAAGAAACGTATTGGTCTTTTGATGAGAAAACAAGACCCTGCCTCTGTGACAGAACAATTTTTTCAAGCAAGTCAGATGTGTGTTGTTTTTTTTTCCAGTTTTTGAAGCCATTAATTCAGCAGGAAGTCCCGACGATCCAGTGATTAACGCCTATGCGTGCTTCGTCATCCTCCGCCTGGCTGGTGATTATGTTAACGAAGCTCACGCCTGAAAATCACTGGAAAAAAATCGCCTAGTGTGGTGGTGGCTTAAGATGCAGGTTTATGTGCTGAAATGCCATGTGCTAAAGTATTTAGAGTATTCACACAATCTGACTTCTTAGAAACACTGATAAGCCAACAGGAATGTAGCTCAACCTCCTTTGAACATCTGTTGCAACAGAGAGTTCTCCTGACTGCTTGCATGCATGTGTTTTAAATTCAAATCAAAAGCTGTTTGTGTGTGTGTGTGTATTTGGGTGGTTTAAGAGGGCATTTTTTTTAGGTTACAAACTGGCAATTACATTATGTTATAAATGTGGTTCATGAGGACATTTCTAGTGTCCCCATAATTCAAATAATTTAAAAAACAATGTTTAGGGGTAGGGTTAGGGAAAGAATCTATAGTTTATACAGTATAAAAATAATTATATCTATGAAGAGTCCTCATAAGGATAGCCACACCAACATGTGTGTGTGTGTGTGTGTGTGTGTGTGTGTGTGTGTGTGTGTGTGTGTGTGTGTGTGTGTGTCTGTGTGTACACGACTATGTGAATCTTGAAGAAGCAAGGAAAGAGAAAAACTGGGTGTGTACAAGACATTTTTGGATCAATTGCTGCAAGATGTGGAAGTCGAATCAGAAACAACAATGCCTACAATAATTCATTCCATAATGTCTGACCTCATTCTGTTAGAAAACTACAGCACAGCAGACAAAGAAATTAAATTAAAGAGAGCTACAGACCAGAGAGAAAAAAATGTCCTCTGGCTTCACTTTATTTGTCTGAATCTAAATTTCAAACTCAGCTAAAAAAAAGTGCAGCCAAATAATCTTTTGTTTAAAAGCCTACAAAAGCCTTCATGTCTCACTGATGGATAGGGGAAATAAAAAAAGAGAAAAAGAGAGAAATAATGGATGTTACAGAAAGACACAAAAGAGTTAGGCTAGAAAGAAGGCATGTTCATGTTTAGATAGTGACTTCATGTCCAGGTTCTATAGAACTGGGATCAGGTCAGGCTTATTAGTTGGTGCTTGGTAAGGTAAGCATTAGGGATGCACTGATACAAAATATGTGTGCCAATACTGATATCCAGCTATTTGGAACCGGGGTAATCAACTTTAAAAAGCATAGGGGCCAAAAAGCATGATCCTTTTAGCCTTGATGGCAGCACTTTTTTTTTTTTATTATTGTGTTACTTATTTAAAAAGATGGAAACTTTATGGAAACTTGTCATCAACAAGAATAAAATAAAGCACATTATATATACAGTATAATATATATATACTCAGTGACTACTTTATTAGGTACACCTGAACAACTTCTTAAATGCAAATGCAATCTAATCAGCCAATTGTGTGGCAGCAGTGCAATGCTTAAAATCAGGCTGATACGGGTCAGGAGCTTCAATTAATGTTTACATCAACCATCAGAATGGAGGAAAAAATATGATCTCAGTGATTTTGACCATGGCATGATTTTTGGTGCAAGACAGATTGGTTTATATATTTCTGTTGATGAGAGAAGTCAACTGAGAATGACCAGACTGGTTTGAGCTGACAGAAAGGCTACGGTAACTCAGATAACCCCTCAGTACAACTGTACTGAGCAGAACAGCATCTCTGAATGCCAACACGTCATACACAGCCATACACATCTGGGATGGTATGGAGTGTGAGTAAATGATGAGAGAATTTCATTTTTGGGTGAAATATTCCTTAAACATACATTATAGCAATTTATAAAACCACACCAAAGAATACGTAATTCTAAATTCTTGCTTTGTAAGTAAAAAAATATTACAACATTGCTTTTTAATTAATTACAATAATTTAATTTTATTACCTTATTCATTGTAATGGTTTATAAATAGACCACTGAAAAACCCTTATCTGTCGACCACTTATCTTATCTTACTATTACAGGAGCTCATCCCACTGTGGTGTTTCACTGAATCTCATAACATGTTGAATACTGTACAGTGTTTTCAGCCCACCACTCTTAAAACTCTCCCTTTAGAAGACAAGCATCTAGATATTCACAAACTAGAGACAAACTAATGGAACACTTAAATGGAACGAGTGGTAATGAGTAGAATCAGTCACGTAACGATGAAAATGAGCTGGACCGCCATCAAAGCAGAGCAGCAGAGCTAACTCAATCTGACAAGGCCTGGCGCTCAGTCAATGGACATTGTAGTTAGTGTGCAGTCAAAAGTAAAAGCACCTCATCTTCCTCCTAACACATCACAGGGTCACAACACCTTGTTTAAAATTAAACCTGTTGTCTTTAATTGCTGTCAATCGATGTGAATTCTCCACTGCTTTTATCACTAAGAAAAATTGTACATCTGATCGTTTAGAAAAGTAATAAGCACAGCTCTCCTCAACAAGCCACACAATTTGAGGTATTATTCATGTCTGTAGCACAAACGTGTAGACAAATCATGTGCTAAATACTCAGAATTAGGGGTTATGAAAACATATGAGCAATAGTAATTGTAACGCTTACCTTAACATTTTTTAAAGTTTTTTAAGCAAACACCACAAATTAAACAGTTACAAGAGTAGCAAGTGAGTCTTAAAGTAGGGACAGGAGGGTTTTCTTTAGATAAATAATTTACTTCAGTGACCTTGATCCTTATGTGAGCAGTGAGCACACAAACATACATACTGTAGTTACAAATGAAACCATTAGCTTTGAGCTGAATCAACTGCTCAGGGAACCAAAAGAGCAGTTTACTTGCCTACTTTGTCACATACTGGGGATGGTTCAAATATATTGTCTTGTGTTTATGATGAAATGTGTAACTTTTCAATGTTAAAACTCCCTCCTATCCCAGCTTAGTATGTTGCTGCATGCACACTCTCATATGCACAAGAAAGTGAGCACTACAATGTATGGCAGAGACATAAAATAAGAAATTTGTTTGACACCCAGCCAGCCTCTGTTCCATAAACCCTTAGGCATTTCAGCTCCATGAACAAGTAAATGCTGTCCATTTGAGACTACATCATGAGGACCAACAACATTTCCTCTAGGGACAACAGACAGGTATCCTTCAGAGACAAAGCCAATCACATCACAGCTATTACATTGTTCAATCAATATTTAAGGCACAAGCAGATATTAAGATCAACAAGAGCAACCAGATCCCTTCCAGTTCAGTCCGCATGAAACGTGTGGACAGAAACGATGTGTATGACCATTATATCATCTGTTGATACATACAGTCAGGTCCATAAATATTGGGACATCAGACACAATTCTAATCTTTTTGGCTCTATACACCACCACAATGGATTTGAAATGGAAAAAAAGTGGGAGGCACATATACAAACTGTTGTAATTCCTACACCGTTCCCTGATTTGGATGTAAATACCCTCAAATTAAAGCTGAAAGTCTGCAGTTAAAGCACATCTTGTTCATTTCATTTCAAATCTATTGTGGTGGTGTATAGAGTCAAAAAGATTAGAACTGTGTCGATGTCCCAATATTTATGGACCTGAATGTATTATGCATACAATCAAATTTCTGCCAAAATACCAAGTTTAGTTATTATTACTACTGTAAAATCATAATAATATGGCAGCTCCTTCAAACAGTGTAAAAAGCTTTTGAGGATTGTTCATTTATTTTTGTTTAATTTCTTTTCTTTCGTGATTTTTATTGCAGGATCAACAGTGCAATTACTAGCTTTGACTCAGCTTTCCTGATTCGATTCAGGTTTCGATTCCTTTGGGTATATTTCAGTTATAATGTCCATTTTGCTTACATATGAAAGACATTCTCTCTCAGCTATGGCTGTTAATTATATAGGGGACCTTCTAACTTGGAACATTACGAATATATTGATTGTACAAATTTTGTTTTATCATTAGTTTTTCATCATTCTGGACACACTTTAGCTTTTTAAAATAATTAAAGTAGAGAGAATTGTTGAAATGACAACACTTCTGTTAGTTCAGGTTCATAGAGATAAAGAATATCTTTTTATATTTTAAACTTGCAAAGTGAAAAAGTGCTAGGTCCTCCTTTAGGTACTTCTAAGGAATAGTTCACCCAAAAATACTAAAACTCTCTCATGATTTACTCACCCTCCTGGTATCCCAGATGTGTGTAACTTTCTTTCTTCTGCAGAACACAAATTAAGATATTTAGAATAATATTTCAGCTCTGTATGTCCATGCAATGCAAGTGAATGGGTGCCAACATTTTTAAGCTCCAAAATCAACATAAAGAAGAAACAGATCAATATTTAAGCAATTTTTTTGTCATACATTCTTCTCCATGCCCAGTAGGGGGCGGTGTGCACAAAGAATGTGAATCACCAAAAACTGTTGAAGGAGAAAGTGAAACTGAAGGAAAAGGGACTTAAATATTGATCTGATTCTCAATCTCACCCACACCTATCATATCGCTTCAGAAGATGTGAATTAAACCACCAGAGTCATTTGGAGTACTTTTATTTTGCCCTTATATGGATTTTGGAGCCTCACCTTTTGGCACCCATTCACTTGCATTGTGATGACCTACAGAGCTGAGATATTTTTCTAAAAGTGTTAATTTATGTTCAGCAGAAAAAAGAAAGTCATACACTTCTGTGATTACATGGGGGAGAGTAAATTATGAGAGAATTAAAATTTTTGGGTGAACTAACACTTTAAAATTAAGTGCAATGTAAAATCAAATGTAAACACAATAAGTACACTGTATCATCATAGATAAAGACACCTAATATAACAAGTGTCCTGCACTTTAGGTCTAGTTCATTAATAAAAATCTTGACAAATTTGTAACAATGATCATGTTAATAGCTTTTTTTTTTTCCGGATTAACAGTTTTATTGATTCAGACACACGAAACAGAAAAGCAAACATATATACACCAAATCAACTTTTAACCCCCATAATTCCCTTTCGCCATCTAAATTCCCAACCCCACCCTAACCCCCAACAAATATCCCTGTGGTCCAATTTGAGAATACACACAAAAAAAATTTTTTTTTTAAATCACACACATTTAAAACTAAAAACATCTCTCTCCACTTCCCCTCCGAGAACCTTCAAAAAATTGACAAATAGCTGCCCCATTTTTTATTAAATAACTCCAAATTTGAATGCCGCCACCCTGCTCATCTCTTTGCACCACTCCTGAAATGAGGGTGCTCCAGCCGACTTCATCCCATAAGGATGACCTGCCTGCCGATCATAACACTGGCTAGGACCCAATTTTTTATATATTTATCCCATATATTAATGACCGCCCCATCATCTAAAACGCAGAGTCTGGGGCAAAATTTAATTTGAGTGTTCAATACGTCACACATAAAACTCTTCTCAACCAAAAATCTTGGATCTTAACACACCACCAAAAAACATGGAGTGTGTCTTTAAGATGAAGCATATACAATCAAGAGGGGGTCCAATAGAATCTATGTAAAATCTTAAATTGCATAAGGTGCACCCTTGCTGTAGCTGTAGACTTGACATTTTTTTATATTCCTAACCCACACTCTCTCCTCCAAATCCAAGTTTAAATCTCTTTCCCATAATCTCTTAAGAGAAAACATTTTATAGTCCCTACCAGATGGGTTCAAAAGTCTTAAAATATCTGTAACATATTCAGGAAGCTGAATATGTTCAGCTTCCTGTGGGGAAAGCTGCGTTTCTTGAGGAAACACTATATCATATTTCGTACTCTTTAGACGAGAATTAACCTTTCTTCTTTTTATGGGGTGTCCCAGCCCAGTCACATTCCACATGATTGTCCCCAGAACCAAACAAACAGAAAAAAGAAAAACATGCACATTAACCCTGTGCATAACAGCGCCAACTGGTGTCCATCCCTCCAAACTCAAACAGTCCACGTATGCCTTCGAGAACTTCTGCAACAACTTTGCCATCAGATTTCTCAAGTCCAGTGATTCTATAAAACTTTTGTGAGATAGAATTACACAGTAAATGATAATCTATAAAACAAACTCCAGCCAATAGGCAGAATAAACAAAAAGAGTGTGTAGCTTAATGTTATGATTTGGGAAGCAAGAGAAGGAAACAATCAAGGGAACACCAATCATAAAAATGAACTACAAAGGACTACAGAAAACCAAACAGGAACTAAAATAAACTTCAACATAAAAGCATAAAACAAAAGACAACAGTGAACATGACAACTACAAAGGACTACAAAAAACCAAACAGGAAACAGGAACTAAACTAAACTTCAACATAAAAGCACAAAAAAGAACAAAAGACAACAGTGAACATGACACTTAATCCATAAAACTGTCCTAAAGGTGTATTATTCTATAAAATAAACTCCAGCCACTACGAGGAACCATTGTACCAGATTCTACAGACAGTCAAACAAATGTTTAGTGAGCCTGTCTATTTGGGCTGCAACATTAGTACAAGCAAATGACTTACTCCAATGACTTTGCAAAAAATACTCCACAAAATAAACTCCAGCCGATCAAGCACACAAAAAAAATTGCAGGTTCCTCAAACTGCAAACGGATGTTCAGTGAGCTGTCCCACTCGGCTCCAACATGAGTGTAAGCAAATAACTTACTCCAATGACTTTGGCAGAAATACTCTACAAAATAAACTCCAGCCGCTAGGTGGAACCAGCACCAAAAGAGAAGAATCTTCAAACAATCAAGCGAATGTTCAGTGAGCCGGTCCACCCGACCGCAATGAGAGCACCACAACATGACCCACTCACTCCATTGACTTGATGAAGGACATCGCTTGCTGTGGGCATGTGAATGTTTTATGGCCATCCTTAGCATCTATTCTCAATTTGACTGGGAATATCAGGAAAAGTGACCTTCCGTTGATGTAAATGTTTCTTGCATTCCTTGAGTCGATCAAGTTTCTCTCTTGTCGAGTTCGCAAAGTCTGGGAACAAAAAAAAAAAATGCTGTGGTTCTTCCAAGAAAGCCTTTCTTTACTCCTCGCCTCACGTAACACAAGATATTTAACAGATGATCTCAGAAATTTGGCCAGAGTCTCCATCAGCGGATCGCCGAGCCTGAAAAGTTCTGCCGACCATTCATTTGCATTTTATGGACCTACAGAGCTGAAATATTAATCTACAAATCTTCATTTCACTTCAAAACTTCATGAAGTTTCACTAAAACTTCAAACACTAAACTACATTTTCTGAGATGTTGCAAGATATGTATGTGTTACACATGATAGAAGACAAAGGAATTATCCATTACTATTTATTCTAAGATGCAAGTGGATCATTTAGGGATTTTTTTTAGCTATTTTCCTCTTCCGGGTTTAAAATCAACATCAACTCAACGTCACACGATGTGACGTGTCCCTGTACTATAGTGCATCGTCGCGTCATCAGTGTCTAATAAAAATTAATAAGACTGTGTGGCTTTATCCTATGAGAACGGGCTGTCTAGTAATTATTTATTAAACCACGTGACCAGCTCTTCAAACTCTCAAGAGCCTTGGTGTAAATTGACAGAGTTGATAGTACCGACGCAAGTCCCCCCACTTACTGCAGTGGAACAGGATAGTCAAAACCTTTGAAATGTTTCTGCATCATGAATTTATTCACTTTAGTGTTTTGAGATATGCGGTGAGGTGGACTGTCTCTGACTGGGGCTCGTTGTTTACATTGATTGTCCCAGACACACAAACCCTGCTGATCAATCTATCCATCCATCCTTTATGTAAGTTTGTTAACTGATCTAAGCACATATATTTGTGAATCGACATCTAGGAATAAGTCTCAATAGTCATTTAAGTGTAAAAAACATTCACATGTTTTTAATACAGAGTACATATGGCTTGGCATTTACTTGTGCATTAAATTACAGATCTAAAATGACCAGTGTGATTCTGTGTACTGTACTGTGATCTAACAAAACAGTGAATACTTAATATTTGTATTCTGTTATGAGCAATTGTGAGAATCTTTGATACTTTAAAGTGCATTAGTGAAATAATGCTGAGTGACTACTGTAGATCAGACAGTTGTGTTTCTTTTTCCCTCACTCCGATGGCTGTATCTTTTGAAAATGTTTTGAGAACTCAATTGTGCTGAAACAGGCGGTGTTGTGATATGGCATTCAATATATTTAGTTAGACTAAACTTTGCCAGCTATAAAAATCTTCCAATTTGTCATACTTTATCCTGATATTTAGTAAGAGCCGGCATGGGCAACTGAGATGAAAGATTGCTCCCCTCTTTCTCCCCTGCCCTGCCCCACCCCACCCCACCCCACCCCACCCACTAGGGGAGAACACAGCTTGTTCTCACAGCTGTCTACGCCCAGTTGAGTTGCATTTTTCAAAATGGTTGTGAGGTGGACTTGAGCTGAAAAAGGGCTGTTTCATGACCCTTTAAGCCTTAAAAACAACAAAACTGAAAATAGTTGACGTTTCAATGGAAATTAACTAGAAGATGTCAGAACATGTATGAGCATGCACAAATATGTCCTTTAAATACTTGTGATTAGTCATAACACTTTGCCACATTTTTCTTAGCCTAATTTTGTTCAACAATCTTCATGCATGTTCTCCTCAGATCCTAACAAGGCAACTAGGGAATATTCAAGCAGGCTGCGTTACAGGAAAATAACTTGTAAAAATCTCCTCATATTCCTTTATTTAACTCCTGGTAAAAGCAGAAAGAGAATAATTCACCACAGAAAGTGGGGCTTGTGAGTTCAAAGTCAAATAGTAAGCCACTGTAGAAGATCTGTACATAATTTGGCTGAAGACAACATTCAGCCACATAATCTAAACACAAAGCAAACATTATGTTAGGGCACAGTACATACTGTATATTTAGACCCTTCCACTAAGTGTCATTAGTTCTCACTTTCATTTGTGTCTGAAATACTTAGGAGTGCATTGGCACAATTTTCAAAAGTAAAATGAAGTACTTGTGTAGCAACAGCATATTTAATAATATGATCTTGACAAGAAACGTTGTCAGCAGTAATACAGGATACCACACTGACAGAAATCATCTTAACATTTAAAAATATTCCCTCACCTTCGCTTTTGAGCATTGCCTATATTTTTTATTGAGTTAATTTCAGAGTGTGCTGTACACTCTCTCTCGGTTCCAAAACAACCATTAATCTACTCTAGTGGCCTTAGCTTGGCTATTTCTAACAGCGCCTATGTTTACAGTATGTTTCTATGGTCAGGTCACCTATATTATCTTCCAACACATTATGCAACTGACCCAGGTAAATAAAAAAACAAAACATCACTTCAACATGCTAATGAACCACAGCCAAGCCGACTTCCATCTTCATGCCATGACTTTCCATGAGGGCTTAAACTTGGACATTCCTGTGCATCAAGTCAGGGAAACATGATCTATTGGAACATAAAGTGTGTTGATGTGTTCATTCCTCTTGGGCCTGGTGGGATACTGAAGGTGTGAATTTGAATGGATGGCTGCATGCCTCCCTCTTCCTACCGGGCTTGAGTTTCAGATCAAGGTGATCTTCTGAGTAATGTCTGAAATTCCTGCAAAAACCTAGGGTTGTATTTACTTAAGCATATTCAGTCAACATGATCAAAAGAAAAAACTAATGTTGCTTTTGAATGTTCTCATACCCTGAAATCAGCCCCATTCCGCCGAATTACTGACAAGAGCCATTTCCCATCAGACATCAATGTCTAAAACTCATTACAAAAAACAGTTACAACACATTTTGACAAGTTATGACCAAAATCAAGTGTCTTAGATCTGATCTGTCCTGTGAAAGACAGGCTTGGCTCAGCAATGCTCCGATTTAGAGAAAACAGTGTGATAACTGCAGTGGCTACAGAACACACACCAAATCCAATTAACTTTGCAGTCATTTTTTTTTAGTTTCAGTGTGGTCATAGTTACTGTATTTTGTCTTTGTAGGACAGAACTGACTCCATAAACTCTGACCACTGACCATTCACTCATCTCACTGAGCAACTGTTTAAATGCACTGGTAGAGTCAGAGATAAAACGCAATGCAGAGACCTCAGGCAGGCTCTGATTTCATCCGATTGGGTTTGGGCTTCAGAGCAGTTTATACAGACCCCTGACTGACTGATCTGTGGACTGAACAAAATGAGTTCAGCCAGTGATGAGATCCTCCACTGCCTTCAACAGTTGCTCAACTAGTGTGGGTTACATAACACCCTTGTGCCATATATTGAGCACTGCGTCCCTGCTGTAAGGACAATTTCTCTGAAAAACAAAAAACAATAATCTATCATGTGCTATCATTGGCTTAAATGAATTAAGCAATTCTCCAGCTCAGAGATGTACTTACATTTGAGAGACAACAGTTGCTCTATTCATTGTTTGCATGTTGAAGGTCTGCTGAAACTTTTGAAACAAGCCTTGACCCACTTTGAGGTAAAAAAATGTGAAAAGTGACAACACCGTGTGAGAGACAACATGATCTCACAGGAAATCAGTATGTTTCTGAGAATTCCAGTACCCTAGGGTAAACCACATTATGACGACTCACTGAAAAGCATCATCTCCTCTATAAGACATTTTTGCATTGACTCCAGCGTGTTTGCCTTCCCTTGTGGTGCAACCATCAGCTCGTTGTGTCAGACCCGGGTTCGAATCCTGCATTGAAAACAGAAAGTAATTTGCTTTTGCATAATCATTGATGAGTGCAATTCAAAGGTTGCATTTTTCCCTCTGACATTACATTTTTACTCAACTGATGGTTAGGTTTAGATTTGTGGTTTTGGTTGGGGGTACAGTTTATAAAATATAGATTCCTCTTCACTTTATTAAAGCCAGTACAACTTGCTTTACAAGTCATTGTTGGCGCCCCCTGTGGACATTTCACCCAGAAAATGGACCTCACATGTGCCCATATGTCCAACAACCCTTACTGCTTTGGCAACTGGGGGCAGTTTTCACATGTCGGTAAGCACATCCCTGCAAAAAATCCAGCTTAAAGGGTTAGTTCACCCAAACATGAAAATGTTCTCATCGTTTACTCACACTCATGTCATCCCAGATGTGTATGATTTTTTTTATTCTGCTGAACACAATCAAATATATATAGAAGATTTTCTCAGCTCTGTAGGTCCATATAATGTTAGGGAATGGGTGCCAACATTTTGAAGCTCCAAAATTAATATAAGGGCAAAACACATAGCAAACACCTGGATTTAACCACTGGAGTCATATGGATTACTGTTATGCTCCCTTTATGTGGATTTTTGAGTTTCAAAATTTTGGCACACATTCATTTGCATTGTGAAGACCTACGAGCTGACATATTCTTCAAATATCTTAATTTTTGTTCTGCAAAAGAAAGAAAACCATACACATCTAGGATGGCATGCGGGTGAGTAAATCATGAGAGAATTTTAATTTTTGGGTGAACTATCCCTTTAACCACCATGCAGTTTCCATGCTGGTCTAAGCCGTTTAATGCTAGTTTGGACTGTTCAAGCTGGTGGGCCAGTATAGGCATGCCTTTCAACAGCACAACCCAGCTGGTGAAGATGGGTGACCAGCATGGTCTTTCAAGTGAACCTGGTCTTGCTAATTAAAAAGCCTGGTAGGGTCACCAGCATGCTGGGGGACAGCACACAAAACACAACTTAAGCTGGTGACCAACAATGCTGGATGTTTTTTAGCAGGGCAGACCAATTTTAGCTAAAAAAAATAAATAAAAATCATCCTACTGTTTACAAAGAGTTCAGTCTGGGAGAGAATAGCACACACTCCAAAAACACACAAAAAAAAAACGGTATCCTAGCAACTAGAGACTTAAGAGACTTGCCTGCACTGCAAAACCGAGTCTCAACCTTGAGCTTGCCATAAAAAGCACTCCTAACCCTGCAAAAAGCAACTTTCATCTGTTACACAGAGACACAGGTTCTTTTCCTAAGGAAACCAGGAAGTATTGCATTCACATAAACAATAATGAATGTGATTCACAGGTTGCAGTTTCTTACTACATTTTATTCAACTTACAGTAAGGTTTAGGGAAAGTTTAGAAAGTTCTCTAAAATGTAATTATATGCTATAGCATTCAGATTTGACTTCACTGGAATAACTGGAATAGTCAAACATGTAAAATAGAAAGGGGTGTCCACATACATACTGCATATCACATATACTGTATAGTACAGCCTGCACAATTCCACAGAGACTTTGGCTAATCTGCGCATTATCCGAAAGCCCCTCAATTCAAAAACTGGGAAAAATTATTGAAATGTATAGGAAGTGGTGGTGGTGTAGTGGGCTAAAGCACAGAACTGGATAGCAGAAGGTTGCCGGTTTGATCCCCATAGCCACCATCATTGTGTCCTTGAGCAGGCACTTAACTCCAGGTTGCCCCAGAGGGATTGTCCCTGTAATTAGTGCACTGTAAGTCACCTTTTGATAAGAGTGTCTAGCAAATGCATTAATGCAAATGTAATATAAATGAAATGTGGAAAAAAGTATACAGATTTCACAGGAACCTACTCATGAGGGATGAAAGAATTGTGGAGCACTGTTGTACAGATGAGGACACACACCCCTACAATCCACTCCACCCATGAGGACTGGAAAAACAATGAGGTCAGAGCCCAAGCTGCATGATGTGATGGAGGAGGTGTGTATATCTCCCTAGCTCAGCAGATTTCAGTATGGCCTGCAGACATGTCAAGTGCATTCAAGCCCAGAGCCCCATTCAGAGTTTTTGTCTAGAAGACAAAACCAGCAGACAGATGGCCCACTGTTTTCCAGGCACACCAAGGTATGTACATTTTCCCACCAAAAATGGAGATGCAGACACCCAGTTCTTACCAAAGAATGAGGAAATATAAAAAGCAAGTTTCAGGGATTTTAGGGGAAAGACAGGGTGGGAACAGTTTAAATGGGAGAAGTGAATATGCCCATTGCATCCAGAATGACACAATATCATTTGTATCCTTAAAGGTCACTTGATTTTGTTCTAGACCATAAGATGTTACTGTATGTTATGGTGCCTTGGAAGCCAGTCTGAAACCATTTTCCTTAAACGGTCCCTTCGTACATAAAATACAGTTAAAGCACAGCAAGGCAGCTCTGATCCTTCTTGACTTCAAAATGTTAAAGGTGAAAGTCACAGGCTCAACTGTGTGAATTTGTTTAGAGAACACACTACTCTAAAGGCAAATTGCAAAAATGGCTGATGCGCACAGGAAGTGCTCCCTCTAAATTGGCCTCCAATGACATTGGGGAGACTTTAGTTAACTTTTGCTTGTCTCAATGTAAAGGTCAGGCTTTGCGTCGACAGAATTGGATTGCTGAATGTGTGCTTTTGAGCAGCTCTTGTCCTGACAATGTGCCACCTGGCCACATCATCAACAATTTAATTAAGTTGCATTTCATCTAATAGCAATAAACAAACAAGTAATCAATTCATTTCCACCCGGAAAAAGACCAGATTCATGCCTGAAGCCCCTACAGTGGCTCTACAGAAAGTCACTTCAGTTTGCAACGATCATACAGCATGGCTAATATAATTGTTCTCCCTTCTAAGTGCCCTTGTGAGGCCGATTTATCTAGTTTGAACGTGGGGACACATGGTGAATGCTATAAATGTTCATTTTTGGATGGATCAGCAGTCTGTAAATAATTCACACCTGTGACACATAGATGTTTCTCTAATTACTATTCTTTTGTCCATTGAGTAATTCTCCTATCTGTCTGCCATAGTAACACTCATATCCTACATGTGTATTACTCATTAACCCTTTTGCATGTATGATCAAACCGAAGTGATTACATTAGAATGGGCTCAGATGTGTATGATCAAACTGGTGTGATCTGCATTCATGCTGCTGTTTACCAGCAAAATCAGTAGTCATAATGACTGAAGTGGTAGTGATAATGAATCAGCTGCTCAAATATTCTTTTCAACATCACAATTTCTTTATTTATATATGTTACAAACTTTCAAACAATCATATAAAGCAGTTACCGTCAGAGTGAACTGTTTAGATGCAGCGCTATGGCTATGTTTTCTGACGTCAAAGAATATATAAACTAGTCAGTCCACTTAAACCTTCTCCCATCAAAATCACTTCCGAGGCTGGGAGAGTGGAAGGGCTAGGTTTTTAGAATTTTCTACGCTCCTCAATTTTGTATGCTTCTATAACGATACAAACTCAGTATCCCATCTTGCATTGCAATGAAAATATGCCGGTGCACATAGCCAGCAAGTGCATTTGCGATTGTATTTTATCCATCATTATCAATCATTATAAACATCTAAAAACAACATTATATGTTTGATAATGTACCGTATAATCTGACCTTCAGTGCACTTGCTGTGATATAATCTGTCCTCCAGTGCATCTGCTGTGAAGTGTAAGGAAAGGTTTATTTTAAATTCTGTGCACATTAAAGAACTAACGCTGGGATAGCTGTCAGTACAGGAGAAACTCACATGCAAAAAGGTTAATAATCTTTGCAATAACAATAAAAGTTTTCTTTAATAAAACAAGTACTACATTTTTTTTCATTATCGTGAACTATATGTGGACTATTTTCACACCTTACATGATAAAATACAATAAATGAGGGTAACATGCATAGTCTACAAGGTTTGAGTTGTCGATGGAGTTCTGTTCAGTGCATTTTTTAATGTGTTCTGTTCATATTTTAATCGTATTTGTATTTTGTAATGTTGCATTGTTATAGAGTTGTATAGAGTTATGCAATTTTTTAGGAGGTTGTGGTATTTTTTTTAACATTCTTTACTTCTAAATTACTAAACTACACCATTAATTTTCAAATAAAATAAGAAAATTGTATGTCACATTCACTTCAGTGAAGATCTACATTTCTCATGCATTAGGGGCATGACTTTTAAATTAAAATAACCTGAAATTATACAATTATAACCAGTAGATTTGTTTGGTTGTAGCAAATTAATTAATTTATTTATTTATTTTTAGATCTCATCACAAGTTCTGTATTTGGATATATATTTAGACATTATCAAAGACATAAAAAACTAAAAGTCAAAGTTTAGCATTTTTCTGTTTGAGGTTTTTTGAAGTGTCAGTTTTTGCAATGGTTCCACACTGATTACTGACCATGGTGTTAAAAAGAGAAGACTTGAGGATAACATTTTTGTTACCTATAATTTATTATAAACATTCCAATTCAATAAATCAATAGAATAAATTAACAAAAAATGTCAATAAAACCAACAGCCGGAATGAACAATGATAATTAATTTTCTTAGTAATAATTAATATAAAAGATAATTAATTTAAAAGTCTTAGACTAAACATTTTGCTTCCACCCCTAATGTGAACTTTCTCAAAGAGGAAAATAAATAAACTGTCTCAGCCTTTGATCTGTGTGTCTGCGTGTGTAAGCATTCTTGAAGTGTGCGAAGTATTATTGATCACATTTTCATTAGTTTGTGTGCGTGCGCGCGCACGTGTTTTTGTGTGAGTGTGTTCTGCATAGTGCCTGATTTATTGATTTTATCTGACAAATAATAATACAAAAATATTTTATCATCTCACCCATTAATTTCCTATTTGGGGTCAAATTTGACTCTGAACATCACGAGTGTGACCTTTTTTGTCACACCACCACACAACCTCAAGCCAGCACAATTTTTGTGTGTGTGTGTGTATGGAAAGCAAATGTAGGAAAAGTCACCAAATCTCATGCCACTGAGAGGAAGGAAACCATGTTGTTTGAGCTGCATAAGGGTTAAAAATTACACAAACATGACAACAGTTGTGACGTCTGTCTAATTCATGTTATATGCAACAAAAAAAATATAAAAAAATTTAATAAAATTCTAAATAGTCTAGATGGGTCCCCTTTGGTGTTCAGGAATAGTTGGTCACACTAGGGCTGTATAGTGGGCAGGACAAAGGGTGCGATGACACATGTTGTGGGACGTGCAACCAAGCAATGTCTCGTTACGTCACAGTTTTTAAAAAGTTTCAGAAAGGTGGGAACTATAAATGCTCTTTTTTTAGACTGGGAAGGAAGTTTTGAGTTCTGAAATTTACAGTATGTTTTTATAGTACAGTTTCCTCTTATTAGTCACTATTAGGAAAACTCACTATTATTTACGGAGGAATGTGGGAAAAATAAGTTTTCTTTGACAATAGCCAGCTGAGTTGATCTCTCTGTCTTATCTAACTCACAGAAATGGTCTCATTAGGGAATTGTTGAATGTAGCCCAGGAAAAAGCAAACTGGGGAAAAAAAATTATAATTTACAAGTGCCTCATCAGATGAAAGTCTAAGAGGAATGATATGAATAAAAGAGCTTGGCTACTTTTTAATCTATCCATTTAATATACTCTTATGATTTGATGTCCTTTTTAGAGCTTGAAAGCCCCTGTCACCACACACTTTCACTGTATGGTAAAGAGCAGCTCGGACATTCTCGCCAATTTAAGTAAGTCTTAAGGCTTCTTTTCTCTGCACACTCTTGACAGCATGAACAAGAAGTTGTCTGTAACAATGCCATGCTGTGATTAATCAGTCTTTTCCACACTGGTAAAACAAGTTTTAATAGAGATACACTTCCTATTCTTGTCAGCAAATTGGCGCACCCTTTAAACATCGAGGATATTTTAAGGATAGACACATGCCAAACTTAAGAACTCTGCTATATTGGAACATTTCAAATTATGCAGATTTTTATGAAAACAAAAGTTGAAAACCATTTAATTGAACATTTTTGTTCTTACAGAGCCACTATCACTTAGCTATCATTTTAAAAAGATACAATCAGCAGTCTGGGCAAATGATTCATACACATGTGAATTTATATGGTGTAGAAATGGCTGCACTGGTTTATGGTTTCACTTTGACCCGCATTTGGGTCACTGCCCTCATTTTTTCCATGAGATCAATGATTTTACTACCCATTGATGTGAGGGGAAGCATCCTTAAGAGATTTTTAAGTGAAGTGTGAATACTTTTTCAATCCTGGTTTAATGTGCAAAAACAACTATTGACAACCATTATGTTTATTTCCCGACCAGCCAGACACAGCAACATTTGGTTCAATAAGTGGCATGACTTTGGGGTGGGGCAGTCTAACTAATGGAAGATGGGCCGAGTGTTTAGGCATCCTTTTTGAAAACTGTCATTATTTTTGCAATTCCATTGGTGCCGCAGTTGGCACATTACCCACTTTAAATAAAAAACTGATTAATCTGTGCCTTTAACAAGCTTATCAAAAAATGGCAAGTGCAACACCAAACATTTCCAAATTGTCAAACTTGTCAGTATAAGCCAAACTCCCAAGCATCGGTTATAAAGTTGGCTCAGATAATTGCCATATTACTGCCAAGATTAACCTTGTGCTTTTAAAGATGTAGGACACAATCAGGTAATAAAGATATAAAGTCATTAAGATGAACCATGACAATTACTCACTGTCTAAAAGTTTTGGTCTGAAATCTGATTCCAGGTCCAGTTCTTGTTGCAATTACATTTTACACGCAATATTTTAGCTTTGAGAACATTGACTCCATGAGCCAATGTTATCCAGATTCCCACATCCATTCAGAAGTTACCCAATTACTCCAAGCAGGATGCAACAGAATCATGTGTCCCATTTACCTCCCTGCTGTCTCATGCCAGATGGATTGTCATTAGTCTGTAACGGATATCATGACAAGGGTTCAGGTATACTTCGGTAAACCTTAGTAAACACCATTTGCCACTGCATCCAGAGATGCAGGTTAAGACTTTACTATGCAAAGCAGTAGTCATACATCAACACTGTCCAGAAGCACTTCTCTGGGCTCAGCCTCATCTGAGATTGAAAGTAGACTCGTGTTTTGTAGTCTGACGAGTCCACATTTCAAATAATAAAAAAAAACAACAAAAAAAAAACAGCCTTTGTGTTCTCTGGTCCAAAGAGGAAAATGACCATCCAAGATGTTATCAGTTCCAAAAGCCAGTGCCTGTCATGCATTTGGGGTGTGTCAGTGCCCATGGCTTGGGTAACATGCACATCTGTGAGGGCACTATTAATGCAGAAAGATACGTATAGATTTTGGAGCAACATATGTTGTCATCCAGATGCTGTCTTTTCCAGCAATATCCCTGCATTTTCCAAAAAGACAACGCCAAACCATATAATGCCCAGATTACAAGTGCATGGCTGCATAAGAAGAGAGTGCTGGGGTTCTAGACTGACCGGACTGCAGTCCTGACCTGTCTCCCATTGAGAATGTGTGGTGCATAATCATGCACAAAAGAAGCCACCGAAGGCCTCGTACAACTAAGCAGATGAAGACCAGCATAATGGATTAATGGGGGTAAATTCTGCTTGCTAAACCTAACATATGTGTGTCTTCATTGCCCAAAAGCTTAAGAGTTAATACAAGAAATGGTGATTTATTACAGCAGTAAACACTCCACTGTCCCAACTTTTTTATTATTATTATTATGAAATAAAAAAAAATATCACAAAAGGTAAAACGTCAAATAATGTTTTGATGTTGTGCTTTCAATATAGCACAGGTTGAATAGAATTTACAAATCTCTCAATTTTTGTATTAGCATTTTACATACTTTTTCGTAATTAGGGTAGTAAATAAAGTTCTGAAAGTGCTGTTCTGTAGTCAAGTCAAGTGGTTTTTATTGTCGTTCAACCATATACAGTTAGTACAGTACACAGTGAAATAAGACAACGTTCCTCCAGGACCATGGTGCTACATAAATCAGCATAGGACAAACACAGAACCACATGAGACTACACAGACTAAATAACATACCTATATAAAATGCACGTGCAAACGTGTGCAAAAAGTACGGGACAGTACAATAAATTACTAAAAATTAACAGGACAATAGACACAGACAGAGACAGTGCAGCGCCGACCAATACACAGTAGTCAGGACTCAGGACACCTGTGTGTGTGTCAGTCCAGTCCCTGAGTATTGAGGAGTCTGATGGCTTGGGGGAAGAAGCTGTTACACAGTCTGGCCGTGAGGGCCCGAATGCTTCAGTACCTTTTGCCAGACGGCAGGAGGGTGAAGAGTTTGTGTGAGGGGTGTGTGGGGTCATCCAAAATGCTGGTTGCTTTGTGGATGCAGTGTTTTTTGTAAATGTCTTTGATGGAGGGAAGAGAGACCCCGATGATGTCCTCACTATCCTCTCCAGGGCTTTGCGGTCCAAAATGGTGCAAGTCCCAAACCAGGCAGTGATGCAGCTGCTCAGGATGCTCTCAATAGTCCCTCTATAAAATGTAGTGAGGATGGGGGGTGGGAGATGTGCTTTCCTCAGAATTCGAATAAAGTAGAGACACTGCTGGGCTTTCTTGGCAATAGAGCTGGTGTTTAGGGACCAGGTGAGGTTCTCCGCCAGGTGAACGCCAAGGAATTTGGTGCTCTTGACGATCTCCACAGAGGAGCTGTCAATGTTCAGTGGAGAGCGGTCACTCTGTGCTCTCCTAAAGTCAACAACCATCTCTTTTGTTTTGTCCAAATCCAGAGACAGGTTGTTGGCTCTACACCAGTCCGTTAGCTGCTGCACCTCCTCTCTGTATGTGTGTAGTGCTTTCTAAAGTGCATAAACGGGGTCAGAGGCTCCTGATCAAATTATGTTTAAGTGCGTTCAAAGCGATTCTGTACTCTACACACTAATTCTATGGTCTCCTGAATGCCAGGTGTGCTCTGAGTTCGGATCGGTGTGCTCACATTCGCGGAGTTATTTATTTTTAAAGTGCTCTAGATTTACTACTTTCACATCGGTGTAATTCCACATATGTTTGGCCACTACATGTTACTATACACATCTAAAATATCCCCACTGCACTGGGCTTTTGTGGACAGAAGGGAAGATAAGAGCAGTTCACTGCATTAACAGGATGTTGTCAACACAGCTTCAAAAGTCTTCCTTCAGTTCAATTTTGTTCCAAAAATAAAGGCTTGAGTGTTTAAAGCTGGAGTATGCAATTTCTGCAACACTAAAACCACTGAACGGAATTGCAAAAATATACGTTTTTAAAACAGCTTTCTGAATACGCCCCTTGCCTGCAGTTGTTCAAACAGTCAGAAAGTCCCACCCCAAACTCGCACCATTGACTTCACAGGCAGAGTGCGAGGAGGTAGACAGATACGTAGTTAGACAGGCAGGTAGGCCATCCAATCATTGCATTCAGGCCAAATGAAATTATTGGACAGGTCTTTTACAGGCCAGTGACTGCCACAGATAAAGGTGCCACTTGATTTATTGATTGCTGTCAGGATGCAAAGAGACTTTCAACCAGAATAGCAAAAAATGCTTCTGGTATAAATTGCACACTCTAGCTTTAACCGGACTGTGTAGCAACGCAACTGAATGACTTTCAGTTCCAAAGCGTTTATAAAACGTGTATTCTTCCACCCACTGCGACTGGAACACCATCCTAAAATACTTCGAGTTTCCTGTGCTCAGTAGATTGGAGAAACAAATAGTGCAACCGGTGTAGTCCGATTCTTGAATTACTAATCTGAGCCAGTTCTTTTGAACCTTCCCCATAAAACACACTGCGCTACCCCTCCTAATTAGGGGCTCTTATGATGTGATTCTTCTGAATTTACACTGCAAAACCTACAGTACATTGCTTTCTTATGAACAAATGACTCTAATCAGCAAAAACATATTTTAACTTGCATCCGGCATCTAGATTGGTTCGCAGCGGTAGACCTGAAGGACGCGTACTTCCATGTCTCAATACTGCCTCGACATCGACCCTTTCTACAGTTAGCGTTTGACAGCCAGGCGTATCAGTACAAGGTCCTACCCTTCGGCATGTCCCTGTCTCCTCGCGTCTTTACGAAGGTTGCAGAGGCAGCCCTTGCCCTGCTCTGAGAAGCCGGCATTCGCATAATGAACTGATTACTGAATCATGGAATCTGAAATTAAACTTGAATTGTTTCTGTCACATGTATTTAATGCTCATGAGACATAAATCAGAGTAATTACTGGATGGTTATTGAGAATGTAATATGACAAAGTGTTGATAAAGATACACCGGTTTTGTGTTTAATTTGTGGTATTTTTTATTTATTTATTTTTTAAATGAAAGAATGAATAAAATATCTTAATTTAAGAAGTCTACACCTTTTTCAAGAATCTGTTAAAATGTAAAAAATCTGTTAAAATATTAAATAATCTCCTTTTGTAACAGCTACTAAGTGCAGTTAATCCAATTTTGATTGCATGTATTATTTTCCTCAAAAGTAATAAAAGAATTGTTAATAAAATCATTAAGAAACCAGAAACGCTAAGAGGAATCGGAACGATATCATTAAATTCCCTAAAATTGTAAAACACACACTCCAGGCAAATACCAGTAACTACAGATATTTCTAATTGTATTAGGTAACTGATTTAGGTAAGGCAGCCTTTCAATAGTTAGTAATTGCACAGTATGCAGTAATTTTATCCAAATAACGTTAAAGTAAGGGATCATGTACAGTCAAATCAGTCATTATTACAAAATAAACCCAACAGGGTGATCGGGACTTCGTCTTGTGATGCTCAGACAAATAGAGCAATGCTTTGAAAACACCACAGAGCCACTGTGCTTACACTTTTCAGGGACATCAACTTACAAAAGTCTTACTTAGATGTCCCAACATTTTAAGCTGGGACAGAAAGTATTTTAATACCAAAAAAATGACACACCACCAAGTGCATGAAGATCAGAAGGTAATTTCATAATCTGAATTACTATAAAAATCATTTAATAATAAGTCTCACCACAGAAACCAGAGTTAAAATTTGCCAGCAATGTTGCACTTCTATACGTGTGAGAGATGGCCTGAACTCTTGACACTATAGAATGATGAGCAGTTGTGCAGGCTGCAGCACAGCTTGTGACAGAGCTTTGAGATGAAATATGAAGCTGTCTGTCTCTGGTGATTACTGCAGCACCATCTGTGCATTGGGACGGCCAACGTCTCGACTGACTGACAAGATCCCTTTAGGAGCAAAGACAGCAAGGGAACGCACACACACACACAGAAACTTTACAGTTCATCAGCTCTCTGTTTGCCTTACACCAGCCAGCCAATATCTCCAGCAAATCCCTGCACAGGTCCCACTTCACACATTTATCACCTTCCTGCAGCTTTAAGTGTGTGTCTGAGGAACCCCTGTGGAATCTGCACATTCTCAACGTGTGCGTTCAACCCGACAGACTTATTACATGACATGAAATCCAGAACACACGCACACACACACACACACACACACACACACACACACACACACACACACTAACCTCTGGAGCTTAACCATAATAAAATGTATTTTATTGATTGGACGAGCTGGGATATTGTCAGGCCTCTTTAAGAACAAAGTAGACCACCACGTACTATGCACAATCTGTTGCAGACAAGCCATTAAGAGATTATCAGGATATAAATGGGTGAATGTAACATACAAAAAATGTATTATATTTTGCTTAAAGAACATTTTGCCTATTTTAGGACCATTAATATTTTTGCATGGTGACATTTTTATTTCTGTACATTAGGCACATTTTATCCCCCTCAGACTCATTACCATAATGTGTCTGGGTGTTATTTAATTTTTTACTTTTTGTAAAAACTTTTGTTTGTAATTATATCTCGGTGATGTTCAGAATGTGGAGAGCACTCTGTGCATGTATCAAGCATGAAGAACAAATTCAAAACACGATTGCACATGGGAGACTGCAGATGTCAAGATTTATAGTGAAAAAGAAGTACAATTTTGGTCTGTTCTCCAAAACTGATTGTATCATTTCAGAAGACATTAATTAAACCACTATAGTTGTATGGATTCTTCATGATGCTTTATGTCATTTTTGGGGCTTGACATTTTTGAATTGTATGGATATACTGTATTCACCTAATTTCTCTATCAAAATATCTACATTTGTGTTCCACAGAAGAAAGAAGTGGTTAGTGGGTGAGAAACAATAAATAAATTTAACTACAATAAATCTCCATATTTACTTTCATTCTTCTTCTTTTGTTTTTGGCAATCAACATTCTTCATTTACTCACCCTCATGCCATCTCAGATGTGTCTGAATTTCTTTCTTCTGTTGAACACAAATTAAGATTTTGAAAAGAATATTTCAGTTCTGTTGGTCCTCACAATGCATGTGAATGAGTACTGACATTTTGAAGCTCCAAAATAAACATAAAGGCAGCATAAAAGTAATCCTTATGACTCCATTGGTTAAATGCATATCTTCAAAAGCATTATGATAGGTGTGGGTGAGAAACAGATATTTTTGTTTTCACTAAATATTCTCCTCCCTGCCCAGTAGGTGGCAATATGCACAATCGAATGTTAAAACAAAAGAATGTTAAAGTGGCCTATTGTACATAGGCCCTGTCCCAATACCCACACTTGCGGTCTTGATACTTAAGTGGGCGTGCACACGGAGTGACCAATGTCTAAAACATGCCAAAGCTCAGGGCACTTATCCCACTCTAAATCCACACTAGCGTAAATACCACTTCGGAGTGATCTTTCTGGCTAAATGTATCCCTGAGTTCATTACTTTCAGCAGCCCACACCCCGCCTACCCGAGCGATCGGTGTATTTCGCCAAGATGATATCAAGGCTTTTCACAATAAAGTTATTTATTATAATCAGATAGTAAAACATAAGTGAAGCACAAATTTATTTTAGTATATATTCAACATAAAGCATAATATAATGTTCACAACGGTTTGGGATGACTTAATAGCAGCAACATAATTACAAAATATATCTTTATATGTATATTTACATTTTGGATGATGCAATTTTACAGTTTGTTTGTTGTTTTTTTTACTGTTAAACATTTTAATCTGCAAAGTAATGAAAATCAAAATGAGTATTAGTAATGAAACGACGGATGGCACATTTCTCCCATTGTGGTTAATGTGGAGATTAATTGTCAAAAAAATATTGATCTGTTTCTCACCCACACATCATATCGCTTCTGAAGTCATTGTTTTAACCACTGGAGTCTTATGGATTACTTTTATTTTGTCTTTATGTGCTTTTGGGGATTCAAAATTGTGGTACCCATTTACCTGCTGTCACGGTCTCGCTCACCTGCACCGTGTTTCGTGTCGTCTGCCCCATGTTTTCCGTTTCACCCGTCACTAGTCACGTCCATGTCACGATCCCTTGTTGTCCGCTCCGTGTTTTCTGTTTTACCGCTCACGCTTCCTGTCATGTCTTCCTTGTTGTCTGCCCGTGTTTCACTGTCTTCGTGAAAACTACACTTCCCTTCTTCCCGTCGTTTCCGGCCCTGTCAGTGTGTTATTGTCCGCACCTGTCCGTCATTTTGTCATTACCGTCTCTCTTTATTTAAACCCCGCTGTTTTCCCTTCCGGTTGTCGTGCGTTGACGTTCCATGTCTCCGCGTATGTCTCGTTTGACTCTCTCTGTTCATGTTCCCTGCCAGTCTGTCTGCATGCTCAAGGTTACCCTGTTCCCTGTCTGTCAATCCGAGGTTACCCTGTTGTTCTCCAGTACACTTAGCTTGCCTTTCTCCCATCGTGGATTTTGATTTGTTCCAGTGTTTTGTTTCTTTTGTGCTAATTCAAATAAAAGCCGCACTTGGATCCACACCCCCGTCTAATTTCTCCTATTTCCACACATCATAACACCTGCATTGTGAGGAACTACAGAGATGAAATGTTCTCCTAAAAATCTAAATTTGTTTTCTGAAGAAGAAAGAATGTAATACACATCTGGGATGGCATGAGGGTGAGTAAATGATTAGAGAATTTTCATTTTGGGTGAGCTATTCCTTTAAGATAATAAAGATAAAAGTCACTACAACAAATACTACCATGATGTATAAATAATTTACCATTTTAAAACTTTTTTTTGTTGTTGACATTTTTGTGGATTGAGAACTGTATTTTGTTTCTTTTTTTAAATTGTCACGCAAATAACATAACAATGCAAAAAATCTTAAGGGTTGGAAATTAACGGGGACTTGGGGCAAAAATGCCACAGAAATTGACAAAAATATCCCAGAAATTCCAAATATGGGGGCAAAAATGCCCACACAACGAGTTCCCTTGTTTTATTAATAATATCTGATAAAGTTACAATTGCACACATTGCAATCTTCTTTTGACTTCTGAACATAATTTTTTTTCCTGCCCTCCAGTGCCTCGCACCAGACTGGCTCTCTGCTTCCATCAAGCCGCATAAGTTCGAAATTGTACTCCCGTGTTAAATTCCGTAACCAATCTCCCCTCTTGTTAAAAAAAAAACTGACCTATCGGGTAACAGTCTCGCTCACAGTGCTGTACAGTACTTCCCTGCCCTGTCTCACCTGCTAGAGGCCAAAAGTGCACAAGGGATGAATGTTATATAAAGAAGATATGAGAAATCACAAAACATATTGTAACCAAATGCTACAATTTACTTATTATAATAATATCTCAATATGTTAATTAACCATAATGGTAATTAAGACTTTATTATTACAACAATACATGTACAGAACAGCCACTTTTAGTGTTTGAATCAATCATATCTCTCACTAAACACTGTTTAATGTTAAAAATGTTTATTTTTGCCTTGTTTTATTCGGTTGGGATGTAGGAGTTGATAACAGTTTGCTAATCTCATTCCATATTTGGATAATTGCTGCAATATCATAGAGGATACATTTCCTCCTCTGTGATATTGCATTATATTAGTTTTGTACAGTATGTTAACTTAACAGCCAAAATACTTAGACATACATGAATGAGAATAAACCTGAAATAGGAATGTTTCAGTCACGATGCACATTATGTAGTTCAGAGGCAATTTAGAGACATTCAGAATGTTACAAATGACTATTTCTATTTAAATAAATGTATTCTTAGTATGTTCTGTTTGTCCAAGAATCCTGATGCAGAAATGCAGGTCTTTGGCATATAGAAGCTGCTAGTTTAGGACATGTAAGGAGTCTGTTTCTCAAACTAGAGACTGTGATTTACTTGTCTTTTTGTTGCGCTTCTGGGCTATCAACTTCCCTCTCTATAGTGATTAGAGATTCTTTTTTCAAAACAGTAATGCATGGAACAGCCACTTTAGAGGAAAATAAAAAATAAGGGGCGGGGTCAATACTGCCCCAGTATTGAGGTAAGATGGCCCTTTTCAGAATTTTTAATTTTGTGCTGGCAAATGTTTCTATTTATTTATCTTGTTACTACCGTATGCTGGATGATGCATCATCATCCTGTACATTCTCAAAGTTTATTTATACTGTATGTTACAATTTAAAAGTAAAAGAACATTGTTTTTAAGGGGGGCATTTTACCCCATTTGACCCTATTTCACAACATATATATTTAAATGTAACAGTTAAAGTTATATATGCTTTCTAAACATTGACAATTGAACACATTAGAAACAACAAATTAAAAAATGAAAGACTGAGTCAGAGACAGTCTGTGTACCACACAAAACTAACATTTTATCTGAAATTACATCTTTCATAGAGTGCAGCTAAAGTCAGGCTTAACAAGCCATTTCATTACAGTTTTAAAACAGTTAGCTCATGTGGGTGTTGAGGGCTTGAGAGGAAATCATTGATTTCTGCTCTGCTTGATGTAAGGCCCTCCACAGCCTGAGAAAACAATGACCATTAGCAAATCCAAAATCCATGATCTACTGTAAAAGCAATTAACATAACACTTTTACTCACGGCCAAACTCACATTCTACAGTTGTTTTATTGATCCGAGGTGATTTAGGTAATTAGTTACCACTAGTATAATTAGCTATATCTTTCAGTAATGCTTGCATTTGAGATCACTTACTATTACAGTTCCCTATCGGGTTGGCATAGCCTACATTCCAGAGTTCATGTAGGCTGTTTTGAAAGTTTGCTCCTATCATTTCTTATCTCCAGATGATCATAGGGTTTTGGAAGTCTAGGCATACAAGTCCTCTTTCATGCCCAGCATCACAAAACACAGCTAGTCCAATAAACACAACCAATCAATGTGTATTAACTTTCATTTCTGCCACAAACAAACTATACCTGCCTTTGCAACTTTGTGACAACGATAATTTATGCATCAATTTACTCAAAAGAATGGATTTATATCACTATGACAAATTATCATGATGACAATTTGGTATGAGAGCTACAAATCAATACAAATGTTTTTCAACGGGACTTTAGCTGATGTGGTTTTAGAAATCACAGACGGTCTTAGTCTACAGCTGTTGATGTTTTTGCCATAGCATGCGTATTACTTTTCAGTGAAATCTGGGTCACAATTAACAGCATATTTCTTTTTTGTATATTTGTATTTTGATTATAATGTCTTCAGCCGACTGAATTTTAGGATCACAAAGACTTTCAGTCCATTACTTAGTCTTTTCAAAAACTGAAGCATCAATAAATGATTTAACTTAAAATCGTAGTATTGATTTATTAGCTCTTTTCATTTTTTTTTTTTATTCTTCTCAAGAATCACTGCTCAATGTAATCGACTGTGGCTCATAAACCTCCAAACATGATTAAGCCAGGTGATTACAAAGGCACATGTAATACTATTAAAGACCTCAAGAAATGGATTTACATATTTTCTTATCAAAACAGAAAGTTGAGATGGGGCTTTTCCCTTTTGAAAAAAAAACAAATATATAATATATATATCCTATAGTGATACAGAGCGCAAAAGTAGGGTTCCAGATGTAAAACCCTATTAATTAATTTTGTCCATTGGTATATACATTTTTAATGATAACTTATAAACCTGTAAAGATAGACCTACCTTCAGCTCCCAAGTTGTTAATCAATGGTATATGCCTCTGTTGAAGCTATCAGTCCTGCGATTTGTTTTTAGAAACTACATTATCCTGAAGAGAAACGCTCCAGCAATCAGAGAACTGCGGCCAACAAAGTGCGAATGTATGCACTGTGAATGACGCAATTAAGTCCGTCTTCTTATACACTGGTTGCCAAAAGTTTGGAATAATGTACAGATTTTGCTCTTATGGAAAGAAATTGGTATGTTTATTCACCAAAGTGGCACTCAACTGATCACAATTTATAGTCAGGACATTAAAAACATGAAAAATTGCTATTGCAATTTGAAAAAACTTCTTAAGCTACTTCAAAGAGTTCTCAACAAAAAATCCTTCACGTGCAGTAATGACAGCTTTGCAGATCCTTGGCATTCTAGCTGTAAGTTTGTCCAGATACTCAGGAGACATTTCCCCCCACGCTTCCTGTAGCAGTTGCCATAGATGTGGCTGTCTTGTCGGGCACTTCTCATGCACCTTACAGACTAGCTCAGTTTCTCAACTGGTCAGTCTATTCTGCACTGCAAAATAAATCGAGGTGCGATTCATAGCTTTTGTGCGAGTGTAATGGAACCAGTTCACGCTTATGATCTGCTCTGCTCTCTGGCACTTGCACAACAATCGTGCTTCTCTCGATATTGGGGTGCACAGACCTCAAAACTGATGAGATCAATTTCATTTCTGGTGAGACTTGTCTAGTATAAAGCGTTATGGAGAAACTGAAGTCAAACCTCCCAAACAGTAGGCATCCCGGACATGCCAAACAGCGAGGAGGAAAAGTGCAACACTTTGCTATAAGCTACCATTTTTTTTTTTCATTACACATCACATTTACAAAATTGTTTTATGATTCTACATGAGTAAAAGTAACTGATATATTTTTACAAAAAAGTTACAGCTTCATATTAAATAAATCTATAGGTAGAATCTATTACACATCATTTTTATTTCAACAGTGGCAGTTGTGGTTAAAGCTTCAATGTGATTAGGCTAGTATTTTTTTTTTTCATATATACTATATTTTATTATTATAATTATTATATATTATAACAGACTAGCATCATTGACCTAACCATTGGAATGAGGAGTCTTTCCTCCTGTGTTATATTTACGTTGGATGGTGGGTCACCTCTTGATTTCCAAGAGCAATTTAGCATGATTACTCAAGGATAAGGTGCTGAAGTGATGGCTGCTGGAAATGGGGCCTGACTTTTTTCTAATAGTGATGTTGCTGTTTGTTTACATCAGTAATGTCCTGACTATACTTTGTGATGAGTTGAATGTCACTTTGGTGAATTAAAGTACCAATGTCCTTCAAAACAGAAAAATCTGTACATTATTCCAAACGTTTGGCTGCCAGTGTATATTTGCAAATATCTAAATATTTTGCATTAAAATGTTTTTTCTAATCAAACAACATTAAATCAATAGTTTTTAAAAATGTTTTCATTGTTTTTAATTCTACTTCATCATTCAAAATTTGAAAAACGCTTATTTGCTATCTGCTACTTTCTGGCCAGATGCAGGTGGTATTTATAATTTAGGGGGAGGGACATTCCCATTCTAAAGAGCATTTCATTGGATAAAAAATTGGGTATGCCCATGAGTGCAAGATGAGTCAAAAATATTTTGGTCTGTTTTTCCAAGAAGAGAAAACTGTACATTTTATGTATACCTACATACTTTCTCCCATCCCGGTGTAATATGTAAAAACAGCAACAAGTAAATTGTGTTTTGGTTATTTTCCCCTGAAAGTATAATAACTGTGGCTCTGTGGGATTTTCACAATGCATGTGGACTAAAAGCCACAAAACAACTTTGATTTCATGGGGTCTTTAATAATGACACCAGCAAAGATAGTTGGCTATACTCACCATTGAGTCCATTAGGAATACTCCTGTGGTGATGTGGAGTGGGGAGATCATCCAACGGCCGCCTTATGGACCCTATCTTAGTCTCTACAGCTTTGTGTATATGGTTATGATGGTGGTCTGGGCTGCCAGCACTTCCACCGCTGGAGGTACTGCTCCCATCCCCAACATCTCTAATAGTCCCAGAGCCTCCATTGAGGTTGCTCAGGCTGGACTGGCTGTCAATGGAACTCCTAGATCCAGCTCCATTCCTATCTTCATCCAACATGAGAACGATCTCCTTCAACTCTGTGTTTTCCCGCAGAATGTTCTCCTGGCTGACCTCCAGTTCCTTGAGTTTCTGCTGATAGGTACTCACCTCCTTCCACACAGCACTCGCCGCATACCTCCCAAATCTCTGCCATTCCCGTGACAACTTTTTACCTTTTTGCCGATCATCGTCCAGAAAGCAGCAGAGCTCCCTGAGCTCCTGGATGTCATCCTGCAGTTTCTGGTTTATCTCCTTTAGATTACGGATTTCGTGGAGGTGCACCTGCAGTCTGCGGTTGATATCCTTCATCATGTTGCTATGTTCAAGCATTAGGTTCATCTTCTCACCGTCAACTCTTCTCAGTTTCTTGATCAAGTCCTCTTTGCTCCATCTGAGCAGTTCCTCGTCAGGGATCTTACTCAGGTCATCACTAGGACAATGCTTGGCCATCATGAGTCATCCAGAGGTACAGTTTCAGGGTAAAATGTTCAGCACAGAACACAATGCAGATCCAGATCTAACATGGCATTGTGTTTCATTCCAAAGCAATGTAAAAACGCAATTTAAACTATAGCATTCGTGAATTCGATTTTGTAAAGATCTACAAGAATCCCTTTGAAAAAAAATAAACCCCGAAGAATGTGCATCAACTTATTTGTATTCCAGATGCATTTAATAACGCTTCACTTGCCCAAAACTTCGCAATAAAGCAGGCATTCAAATCCGAAAATATCCGCGATATGTAAATCCATGAGCATCGTTTTAATTAAAGCGCCGAATTTCTGCAGGAAATAAAATCCTTTAGACACGCGTGATCGTGCAGGTTTCAAGAGCAATGTTTCAAGAAATAACAGCAACAAATATCATAGGCATTCAAAATCACGCATCCGTTCATGCTGAACCTCGAAATATCCGATTATGCTGTGACTCTTCACTCGTGTGAACGCACGGGCTCTCAGGTTCTGCTGCGAAATGATCAGACTCAGAGCGGATTTGAGCAGGTACAGTGATGAGCGACAGAAAGCGGAACTGCCCTCTTAAAGAGACAGAGCATCATTTCCCACACCGATCTTATTATAAGTTTGTCTAAAATGCTTCGACAGAAATCACCCATTCACATGTCATTCGCACCTTCCACAGATAATTTACCTAAAAGGGTTAGTTCACCCAAAAATTTAATTTCTCTCATCATTTAATCACCTCATGCTATCCCAGTATGACTTCCTTTGTTCTGCAGAACACAAATGAAGATATTTAGAAGAATATCTCAGCTCTGTAGGTTCATACAATGCAAGTAAATGTTGGCCATAACTTTAAATCTACAAAAATCTAAAAGTTACACAAAATAAAAGTAATCCATTCGACTCCAGTGGTTAAATCCATATGGATGTGGGTGAGAAACAGATCAATATTTAAGTCATTTTTTACTATCCGCATTTCCTGAGCAACCACTGGGCGACGCCATGATGATCCTAATTGCCTGTTTTCTGTTTCTGGTCTAGAGATGCGATGTAAAACTAACCGAAATGAGCAACTGAGTGGAGACATAAACACAATTTAAGTGTTATTTGAAGTGAAAATTAATTTAATAACAATTCAAAGTAGTTAATGATATCAACGTAACTAACCTCGGATCATTGCATGTCATCTACACACTGAGGCACTGTCAATTAAAAACACTGTCGGCACTATTCAGCCACGTTTGATTTTTTGACAATTTAATTTAATACTAAAAACATCACATTACATGCTAAGAATATATGCTCTTGCGAGTGGAAAAACTGGAGACCGGAAATTGAAAACAGTCGAATCGTGAAACACTTCTACTATCAGGAAAAAGGTGGATAAATCTCCACCTTTGACCAGCCTCAACCAGTAGGTGGTGATATGCTTGACGAATGTGATTTGCCAAAAAAACAAAAGAAGAGGAATGTGGAAGTGAAAGTTAAAGTGTAGGTTTATAGTTAAAGAGGATATAAATAATGATCTGTTTCTTACACACACATTATATCGCTTCTGAAGATGTAGATTGAACCACTAGAGTCTTGTAGATTTCTTTTATGCAGACTTTTAGCTGATTTTTAGAGACTCAAAGTTCTGGCCACCACTCACTTGCATTGAACGAGTCTACAGAGCTAAAAAATCTTCATTTGTGTTCTGCAGAAGAAAGTCATACACATCTGGGATATCATGAGGGTGAGTAAATTATAAAATAATTGTAATTTTTGGGTGAACTATCCCTTTAAATAGAAAACTCTTTCGTCATCTCCTCACCCTCAGTCTCTAAAAACTTCTTGTTATCAAAATGCCAGCTGTTCTTTTTCATACAAATGAATGGTGCAGTTCAGTTGCAATTTTGCTTGGTTTATTATACATATACAAAGGTCCCCTCACATGCTTATCACAAACCGGTTAGGGTTGCACCAGCTGTGCATTAACCTTGTCACTTAACGCCACTGATAACAGCCGCAATGCGCACTTACATAAAAATAAACTATAGTGCCAGATCACCACTCATTAAAACACAAATGCACGAAATGGAAACCAGATGTTTCTTCTGCATTAGATAGTAACCTGATGAAATCTATACCAAAATAGACATAATTGGCACAGGCAAAATGTGGTACGGTCATTTAAAGGTGAGATGGGTGGGAAATGTCCCTACCACTTTTTGCCTTTGCCAATTTTGTCCCCACTACTTTTTTGGACTAGCTCTCTCGCTTCTCATTTCCAATTAAATCGCAAAGCACACTCCAAACAAATGTGTCCCACTCATGATATACTGTATATTGATTCACTGATACACAGATGCAATCATTGTTTATAAAAAAAAAATGTTTTTACTTTAAACTAAAGCTATAAACTTAACCATGAGACCACTCAGTCATACAGTCTAATGTATTGCTGATCTATGCATTTATCCACTGACCAACAAAATCCCAATACTGACAGTGTTAAATGCATGGATCAAGTTCTCAAATTAATTGTGTGACATTTTTATTTGAGCAATTGAATTGGTCATTGTAACAGGGTTTAAAATGGGCAAGGAGGAGGCAGGAACCGGACGAAGCATCAAAGTTATATTTTAATGAAAACTATTTGTGTCAAAAAGACACAAAACACACACACGGCAGCTGCGTATGGCTCTCTCTCTCTCTCGAACTGCCACATCTGGCTCTGCCTTATCTCTCTCCTCGGCTGATTTTCCTGATTGGGGGTTGGCCATGCACACTAATGGCCCAGCCCGGGCAACCCTCCTCTTCATCATCACAGTCATTAGTAATAACAATTTATCAAAAAAGAAAAAGATTATTTGACAATATCTGCTCATAACCTTTTCATATTCATGAGTTTCACCACTTTGTGACATCACAAACTGTCTCCATCACTTTTTAAAACAAAGAACATGTCCCACCGGTCTCACCCATAAATTATACCTATAGACATGGGGTGGGTGAAATTCCCATTGCAGTGTTGCCAGATCTCACCAGAGAGATAAGCAACCTGTTTTGGAAAAACAAGCCAAAACATGCCACTTGTCTCACCAAAATAAGCACACAAAAAAAGCTTATTTTTTCCCGTGTGGTGGATTTATCGGTAAAGAAATCTCCTTCTGAGTCAAAACTCGGCAGCATCAAATCTGTATAAATCTATCATATCAACATTATAACAAACATTTTGTGAAGACTTGCAAACAACTGAGAAATGTACTTTTTCACTCAAGTATTTTTTTCCTTGTATCTGGATTAACCATACATGTACAGTATACAGTATTTTGCAATTGTATTTGTTAAAAAGGTTCGCTGTCATTTACTGCATAACGCGGTGCCGTTTTGTGTTCCGTTCTGCATAACACGGTAGCTCATTTTAGCATTCACCCCATTTGAACATACTTTGCAGCCAACCCACCAGACCCCTTGGTTCTCCCGATGGCCAGTCCTCCACTGATTATGCCTCAAAGTGTGTCAACCCACCGGGAAAATGCCTGGTATGCCAGATTACCAGTCCAGCCCTGCACAGAATCTATATACTATATTCATATATAATAATCGCACATATTGACAACTACACCTCTCTCTCCACTGCCGAAAAGCCCTCCAGAAATGCCAGATATCCACCCCATTTCCCCAAAAACAAGCCCAATTTCTCCAGTCTTCTAACAAACCTTCTTCAAAGGCCGCCACCCTCCCCATCTCCGAGCACCACTCCTGAAATGAGGGAGCTCCAGCTGACCTCCATCCCCTTAAAACTATCTGTCTGGCTATCATGACACTGGTTAGGACCCAACTCTTTATGTGTCTATTCTCTATATCAATGACCGCCCCATTGCCCAAAATACAGAGTCTGGGGCAAAATGAAACCTGAGTGCCCAATACGTTACTCACAAAACTCTGAACCTTCAACCAAAATTCTTGGGTCTTAACACACAACCAAAAGACATGGATTGTGTCTCCATCCTCTGATTGGCATCGCCAGCAGGTGGGTGTGTCTTTAAGACCAAGCCTATACAATAAAGAGGGGTGTCCAATAGACTCTATGTCAAATCTTGAATTGCATAAGGCGCACCCTTGCATCTCTAGATGCAGACTTGATGTTATTTTGAATCCTAGCCCACACTCCCACCTCCAATACCAAGTTTAAATCTTTCTCCCATAGTCTCTTGATAGAAGTTAGAGCTCTGTCCCCCAGACTCTGAATTAGCAGAGAGTAATATACTGATGCCTCATGACCTTTACCAAAAGCAGTAATCACCCCTCCCAGAGTGTCTGCCGCTTTAGGGGGGTGTATACTACCCCCAAATATAGTACAGAGCAGGTGGCACAGCTGTAAATAACTAAAGAACTGAGATCTGGGAATCCCAAAATGTTGAACCAAATTTTCAAAGGATCTCAACACTTGCTCTCATATAGGTCACTGAGTGTAGTAACCCCCTCACAATCCACTCTGACCAGCAGAAAGGGGACTTATTAATACATAATTTTGGGTTCAGCCATATATTTGAGGCAACGTTTAAATGTCCAAATTAAACACTTTTGTCTATACCAAATGTCGCAAATGGTCCGACAAACTAACTTAACTTCTCCAGTTAGTTTTTATAGAAAGAACATCCTGTTCAATAGGGAGGGGCTCTCTCATGTGGAAGTGACCAATGAGCCATATGTCTGAAACCGAACGCATAATAATAAAAATAAATCTTGGGTAGGCCTAACCCACCTTTGTCAATCGGCCTATGCAACTTATTGAAATTGAATTCCATTCCAAATGTCTTTGTTATGCTATCAAATTGCTTGAAATAGAAGGGGGGGGCATCTACAGGGAGTAACTGTAGCAGGTAGATACATTTTGGAATACAATTCGCTTTAATAACATTAACCTTCCCAATCATGATAAATGTAATGAAGCCCAATACCCACATCACTCGAAAACCTTTTTATTAAAGGGTCAAAATTAACTCTAACTAAATCACAAAAATTAGCTGGGAATAAAATATCCAAATACTTAATAATGACCCATTTGGGCCACTGGGCAAGACAGAACAATAATGGGGAAAGAGGGCAACTCTGCCAGGTGCCTACAAAGTAACTTAATCCATCCAATAAACGTATTCCCAAACCCGTACATTTCCAAAATCTTAAAAAGATTATCCCATTCTACCATATCAAACGCTTTTCGTCATCAAGTGAGATTGCAGCGACCGGAGTCATGCCACTGACCACATGATATTGATGAAACGACTAATGTTATCAGAAGAGTTATGACCCCGAATAAACCCCACATGATCTATACGTATAAGAGACATAACTTTACTTAATCGGTTAGCCAAAATTTTTGACAATATTTTAACGTCTAGCTGGATCAGGGAAATTGGATGGTAACTCTCTATGTCACTCGCTTGGACCTTTGTCCTATTTAAGAATCAGACTGATCCAGACTTGCTTCATGGTTGGCGTAAGTCAAGTCAAGTCAAGTCAATTTTATTTGTATAGCACCTTTCACAACACACATCGTTTCAAAGCAGCTTTACAGATATCAGCATTAACAGACGATAAAACTGTAATGTCTATAAAGTCGATTAATCATCACTGTGTAATTTCGATAAAATGCGATTTTTAATAGTGTTTAAAAATAATTAAATGATAATTGTATTAATAACCCCAGTGAGCAAGTTGTAGGCGACTGTGGCAAGGAACACAAAACTCCATAAGATGTTGATTAATGGAGAAAAATAACCTTGGGAGAAACCAGACTCACTGTGGGGGCCAGTTCCCCTCTGGTTAACATTTTGAATGTAATGTAAATATTAATTATGTATAGTTAAAATCATGGTTTAAAATTATTAAAGTGTTAAGGGTCAGTGATTAAACATCGATTGTGTTTGAACTGTAAGATTAATGACCAAAGTCTTTGAAGTCCATCTTGATTAATTGCAGAAGTTCACATAGATGCAATTGTCCTTGTTAATTGGCTGATGAAGGCTTTTGTTGGCAATAGTTAGTCTATGCATTCCATTTCAAGATCGTAGTCCATCTATAGACCGAGGTGATGCAGGTTGGAGTTGGCATCATTTCATCCTCTGAAGTCCGTCATAATAGATTGAAGTGATGTTTGGCTGGCACCGGCTGCATTTAGTCATCATCATTCTGCGACATGTAGCAGTGGAGTCCAACATGAAGCAGGAATGGTGCTGGATCCAGCCGGTTCTGGTGACCTCAGGATAGGAGTCCCGAGGTTGAGACAGGGAAACAAATAAAAAGATGTAAGCGTAGATGCCATTTAATTTATTGCAGAGTAAGAGATCATGCTCAATGTTTCTGGTTTCTGGTTCCAGCAGACCCAACTAAAGCAGCCTAATTGTGGTTTGGAGGATAAATTAGGTGTATGCCTGGCTAAATAGATGAGTCTTTAGTCTAGACTTAAACTGAGAGTGTGTCTGCATCTCGAACAGTGTTTGGGAGACTATTCCATAGTTTAGGAGCCAAATATGAAAAGGATCTTCCTCCTTTAGTGGATTTTGATATTCTAGGAACTATTAATAGGCCAGAATTTTGCGATCTTAATGAACGTGTTGGAATATAGCGTGACGGAAGATCACTTAAGTACTGCGGAGCTAGACCATTCAAAGCTTTGTACGTAGTTAACAGAATTTTAAAATCAATACGGAATTTAACAGGTAGCCAATGTAACGATGATAAAATGGGGCTAATATGATCATATTTCTTGGTTCTCGTCAGCACTCTGGCTGCTGCATTTTAAACCAATTGAAGTTTATTTATTGATCTTGCTGGACATCCTCCCAGTAATGCATTACAATAATCTAGTCTTGAGGTCATGAATGCATTAATTAGTTTTTCGGCATCAGCAACCGAGAGCATATGCCTTAATTTAGCAATATTTCTTAGGTGGAAGAATGCTGTTCTACAAACATTTGTAATTTGATTTTCAAAGGACAGATTGGTATCAAATATAACACCTAAGTTCTTCGCTGTTGAAGATGATGTAACAGTACATCCATCTAGAGACAAATTATATTTTAGTGGCTTATTTTTAGAGTTTTTTGGTCCAATAATTAGAACCTCTGTTTTGTCAGAATTGAGTAGAACGAAATTTCTGGCCATCCAATCTTTTATTTCATTAATACACTCTGCTAATTTTGAGAATTGTGAAATCTCATCAGGTTTTGAAGAAATATAAAGTTGTGTATCGTCAGCATAGCAGTGGAAACTTATTCCACGATTCCTGATAATATCTCCCAGGGGAAGCATATACATGGAGAAAAGCAGAGGCCCTAAAACTGATCCCTGTGGCACTCCATATTTTACTTTTGTTTGGTTTGACAATTCCTCATTTACATAGACAATGTGGTAGTGGTCTGCTAAATATGACCTAAACCATGCTAATGCCACTCCACAAATTCCAACATAATTCTCTAGCCTATTCAAGAGAATGTCGTGATCTATCGTGTCGAATGCAGCACTAAGATCTAAAAGCACTAGAAGAGAAATGCAACCGCGATCAGATGATAAGAGCAAGTCATTTGTAACTCTGATAAGTGCAGTCTCTGTACTGTGATGAGACCTAAATCCTGACTGAAATTCTTCATATATACTATTTCTCTGTAGAAATGAACATATTTGGGAGGATACTACCTTTTCTAGTATTTTTGACATAAACGGGAGATTTGAAATCGGTCCATAATTAGCAAGTTCTCCAGGATTAAGTTGTGGCTTCTTAATTAGCGGTTTGATAATTGCCATTTTAAAGTTTCTTGGGACATGTCCTAAGCATAGCGAGGAGTTAATGATATTAAGAATAGGTTCTGATATTACAGGAGATACCTCTTTTAAGAGCTTAGTTGGTATAGGATCTAACAAACAAGTTGTGGCTTTTGATGTTTCGATAAGTTTTGTTAGCTCTTCATGACCTATGATAGCGAAGGATTGAAGTTGCACATGAGGGAAATTATTCGACATTGTTTTCTGGGGTGCTATGACAGTTGATTGCATAATTCCAATTTTATTTCTGATTATTTCAATTTTATCTGTGAAGAAATTCATGAAGTCATTATTCTTGAGCTGTGATGTAATATCTGGTTCGGTTGAGGCTTTATTCCTAACCAATTTAGCCACAGTACTGAATAAACATCTAGGATTGTTGTGGTTATTTTCTACGAGTTTACTAAAATATGCTGACCTGGCAGCTTTGAGTGCGTGTTTGTAGCTACAGACACTATCCTTCCATGCACCCTGAAATACTTCTAATTTTGTATTTTTCCACATGCGCTCCATTTTCCGAGCTGCTCTCTTGAGAGCATGAGTGTGATCATTGTACCATGGTGCAGGGCTTATTTCTTTAATTTTCTTTAATCGAAGTGGGGCGACAACATCAAGGGTGCTAGAGAAGACTGCATTTAAATGTTTTGTTATTTCATCAAGTTCTTCTGGGCTTTGGGGTTTATTGAGTATATGAGATAGATCTGGAAGAGTATTAGTAAAGCTATCTTTAGTGGTCGAAAGAATGGTTCTACCTGAACGATAGCGTGGTGTAGATTGAGTAACATTAGCTGATTGCAGCATGCAAGAGACGAGCTAATGATCCGAGATGTCATCGCTCTGTTGCAGAATTTCTATATTATCAACATCAACTCCATATGAAAGAATTAAATCTAGTGTATGATTATGGCGATGAGTTGGTCCTGTTACATTTTGTCTGACTCCAAGAGAGTTGAGAATATCGATAAATGCTAATCCCAATGTATCATTTTCATTATCTATGTGAATGTTGAAGTCACCAACAATTAAGGCTCTATCTACAGTAACTACAAGATCTGATAAAAAATTTGCAAATTCACTAAGGAAATCTGAATAAGGCCCGGGTGATCTATACACTGTAGCAAGGGTAAAGGACGACAGAGATTTTTTATTTATATTTGTATTTGACGGTGTCACCTTAAGCATTATTAGTTCAAAAGACTTACATTTATATCCTGTCCTCTGAGTAACACCAAAAACTTCACTGTAAATTGTAGCAACACCTCCTCCGTAAGCTTTCCATTCTTTAATGATTCTGTATAAACTTCTAGCAAAAGGAGCCAGTTCTATAGCATAAGATCTAAAAACAATTGCATGCAATAAGATTCCATTTCTGAGTAATCATTTTGAATAGGCTCTTTATAAGTGCAAAATTTAAATGTCTCAGATCCACGATTGGCCGAAGCCAGCAATCTTTCTTTGAAACAAGAAAATAACGGCTGTAAAAACATTTTTGCACTTTGAGCTTTGAAAGTGTATGAACTTTCTTTCTTATTGAACACAGGGGGAACAGTATCTGACAGTAACATTCCCAGCTGTCAAGATGCGTTCAACCTGCTATAATGGGGGTGGTTTTAAGTAAAGATAAACCTAAAAACATGTTATTTTTATCTACAATTTCTTTTGAACTTTCCTCAGTAAATTGCGGTGAATGTGTACTGTTGGGACAGAAAACCATCAGATTTGGTTTACTCTAAACGGCTGAACTAAAGTGGACAACGGAGCTCTTTTGTGGCCAACTCATGCAATTGCGTTTCTAAAAAAAAAGAAAAAAAAAAAAAAAAATCTGGGCTAAGCGAGATAAAAAAAATAATAATAATATGTCCAGGTATTGTGCCCTGTGAATACGGTCGCAAATTTAGCCTATAAAACGTATCGGTTACCTAACGTAACCTCGGTTCTCTCTAGATGAGGGAACGAGTATAGCGTAGCCGGCCGTGCTCGCGCCACGAGCGACTTTTCGCTTCAGTCAATGAAAACCAGGGTTCCAGCCTACGAACTACGCTTATATGCACTCTAGTCACGCCCATTTTGGCGGGCTTTGTTGCAGTGAGCGCGCGGACGCCTCTCATTGGATGCGAGTTCGCCCAAGCTCGTCTATAGGCTGCAGCAGTTGCCGCAGAGCAACCTATGAGCTCGCTACCTAGCCCGCTCAAGGTCTGCAGCTGCCGCACTGCGTTGACAATGGATACAAAAATTAAGGATAATTTTTTGGCTTCAATATCTCAGAAAAGATTAATCTTTCCCGTAGCGTAAGCTAGCTTACGCAATACTCGTTCCCTCATCTAGAGAGAACCGAGGTTACGTTAGGTAACCGATACGTTCTCTTACGAGAGGTTCTCTCGTATTGCGTAAGCTAGCTTACGCTACGGGAACCCATTGTCAATGCCGTGCGCGCCAAGCATCCACTGTATGAGCCCCGGGGAATTAAGGGGGGACCCGGGGGAGCCCTTATGAGTGGGGAAATAATCAAAGAATGCGGGTCATTGATTGTGTAATACATAAGCACATTGTGGGAAGGGAACGACAGAGCGGCGGTGTCGTGTGGAATGTGTCCCATCAGTGCAGCTCACCAGGGGAGCTGTAGCGTATTAAACCGCTAGTAGTTTTGCCTGCAGAGCGGGCACTTCCATATTGTAAAATCTGACAAAGGTGGAGGGGGAAGTCCATCCCGCTGCCACACATATGTCGTGAATGGAAATCCCGCTGGACCATGCCCACGAGGATGCCATGCCTCTAGTGGAGTGAGCCCTAATGCCCAACGGGCATGGCAGGTCTTTTGACGCGTATGCAGCAGCAATAGCGTCCACTATCCATCTAGATAGTGTCTGTTTCGGGCGGCGAGACCTTTGGTGCGCCCTCCGAACGAAACGAAAAGCTGCTCAGAGCGTCTGAAAGAGGCGGAGCGCGCAGTATACAATCTCAGTGCTCTGACCGGGCAAAGGAGATTGGCGTCGAGTTCGCTATCGGGTGCTGGCAGCGCCGATAGGGAAATTACCTGTGCTCTGAAAGGAGTACCGATCACCTTGGGAACATAGCCGTGTCTAGGCTTTAAAATCACCTTGGAGTCACTTGGTCCAAACTCAAGACACGCAGCGCTGACAGACAGCGCGTGAAGGTCTCCCACACGTTTGACTGATGACAGGGCAGTCAGAAAAACGGTTTTGAGTGAAAGGTATTTCAAATCCACGGATTGAAGTGGTTCGAAAGGGGGGGCTTTCATAGTTTCGATAACTATAGAAAGATCCCAGATAGGAACCGATGGGAGGCGCGGGGTTCATCCTTCTAGCTCCCCTGAGGAAGCGGATGACCAGCTCCTTTTTACCCCATGACTGGCCGTGCAGGGGTTCAGCGAACGCCGCAACGGCCGCCACATACACTTTGAGTGTGGATGGGGATCTGCCCTTATCCAGCAGCTCTTGTAGAAATACGAGCAGCGACGACACCCCACATGTCCGCGGGTCCAGGTCTCGGTCGGTGCACCATTTTGAGAACACAGACCATTTTGACGCATAGAGTCGTCTCGTGGAAGGGGCTCTAGCATGCATGATGGTGTTTATTACTCCTTCTGGCAGAGCGACGGGTAGTCGTTGATCACCCACGCATGCAGCGCCCAGCGCTCTGGGTGGGGATGCCAGATTGTGCCGCGAGCTTGAGAGAGGAAATCTGCTCTCACTGGGATGGGCCACGGCGCTGTCAGTGACAGCTGCGTAAGCTCCGGGAACCATGTCTGATTCTCCCAACGTGGGGCTATGAGGAGCACCGAGTGACGCGTTTCCCTGATCCTCTGCATTACCTGTGGCAATAGCGAGACGGGAGGGAAGGCGTAAAGCGGGCGTCTGGGCCAGTCCTGGGCCAGCGCGTCCTCGCTTTCGAGAAAAATATTGGGCAGTGAGAGTTCTCTTTGGACGCAAAGAGGTCTATCTCTGCTCTGCCGAATAGGTGCCATAACGTCTGGACTGTTTGAGCGTGCAGGGACCATTCCCTTGGGGGAATATTGTCTCTGGACAGTCTGTCCGGGCCGTCGTTCAGGTGGCCTGGCACGTGCGTCGCCCTCAGCGAGCGCAGGTGGCACTGGGACCAACTCAGTATGCGTTTCGTCAGATGGAAGAGGTTCCTGGATCTGACACCGCCCTGACGGTTTAGGTAGGATACCACAGATCTGTTGTCCGAACGGACCAGGACGTGGTGACCCTGAATGACCAGGAGAAAGCGCACGAGCGCGTACTCGACCGCTATCATTTCCAGACAATTTATGTGAAGGAGCTTTTCCTGAACTGACCATAGGCCGAAAACAGGAGAGCCCTCGCAGACCGCGCCCCAACCCGTGTTGGACGCGTCTGTCGAGATGACTTTTCGGCGAGATACAGCTCCCATTGTCACTCCCCGCTGATACCATTCGGCCACTGTCCAGGGCTGCAGAGCTGAAATACAGGTCTGAGTCACCTTGATGGGCTGGCGGCCTGTGGCCCAAGCCTGGCGAGACGCGCAGGTGTTTAGCCAATGCTGAAGCGGGCGCATGTGCAGTAAACCCAGCTGAAGTACTGCTGCGGCTGAGGCCATGTAGCCTAGCACTCTCTGAAATTTCTTCAGAGGTGTGAGGCTGTTCATCTGAAATGACGCGGCTAGTCGCTGCACACGGCGCGCGCTGTGTAGATAAGCGAGCCGTCATTGCCACTGAGTCTAGTTCTATTCCAAGGAAGGAAATTGCCTGACTGGGCTGTAGTGAGCTCTTGGTCCAATTGACTGCAAGGCCCAAACTGTTCAGATGACTGAGGAGAACTGTCCTGTGAGACAGAAGCTCCGTATGTGATTGTGCCAAAATCAGCCAATCGTCCAAATAGTTCAGAATTCGCAAACCCTGACTCCGCAGGGGTGCGAGTGCAGCGTCCATGCACTTTGTGAAAGTACGAGGTGCTAAGGACAGGCCGAATGGAAGGACGGTGTATTGATAAACCTGGCCGTCGAGGCGAATCTCAAGAATGGCCTGTGACGGGGATTTATCTGAATCTGAAAGTATGCATTTTTCAGATCGAGAGAAATAAACCAGTCCCCTGGCGCATCATGCGTGAGGAGTTTGCTGGTTGTAAGCATTTTGAACGGTCTTTTGCAAGCGCTTTGTTCAAAACCCTGAGATCTAATATTGGTCTGAGGCCGCCGTCTTTCTTGGGGACAAGAAAATAACGGCTGTAAAACCCCGACTCGCTCAGGGAGGCGGCACTCTCTCTATGGCCCTTTTGCACAGAAGGTTTGCTATTTCTGAACGAAGCATGCACGCTGCTTCCGTGTTCAAAGTAGTTTCGAGCCAGCTCTGAAGCAAGGAGGACGGCGATCGAACTGTAGCAAATAGCCCTGTTTTATTGTGCTTAACACCCATTCGGATATCCCTGGAATATCTTCCCACGCTTTGAAGCGTAATGTTAGAGGGTGAATGGCCAAATCGCTCTGATTGCCGCACACAGCGCGCTGAACAGAATGTGTGAGCGCGCTTACTGTGCTTATGCTGGACTGCTCGCAGACAGCATGGACAGGCTGTTCTGTGAGTGACTTCCCGATTGAGGTGAATAGGGAAAGAGTCACGTCTGTTAAGTGATGCGCAAGCATAGCCACGTGCACGGGACTTACATACAGAGAAGTGTTTGCTGGCCGTGTAACAGAGCGGGCAGAGAATGGGCGCGCGCACGTATTCGTGAGCGCATTTATTGACTCTAACACTCGAGTGGTTCGTAACCGCTTTTGAGTGTGCTCTGATGGGGACACGGAACGTGTAATGCTTGTGTGTAGAGGTGAACACTAGATTGTGAGCACATTTTCTACACATAAGGCTGGTCGTGTGACAGAGCGGCCAGAGAATGGGCGCGAGCACGGATTCGTGGGTGCGTTTATTAACCCTAACACTCGAGCGGGTCGTAACCGCTTTATGTGAGTGTGCTCTGATAGGGACACGGGACGTGTAATGCTTGTGTGTAGGGGTGAACACTGGATTGTGGGCACATTTTCTACACATAAGGCTTTATTTTGGGTCGCTGTGGAAACGGCGTTTGAGTGCAGGCAACGGGTAATATCACCGGCTTGTTGGCTGCTGAATCCACCACTGCAGTAGCCTGAGAGAAGGGGACTGACAGGGGCGTACGGGACTTACATACAGCTGGCCGTGTGACAGAGCGGGCAGAGGAGGGCGCGCGCACGGGCTCGTGGGCGCGTTTATTAACTCTAACACTCGAGCGGGTCGTAACCGCTTATGTGAGTGTGCTCTGATAGGGACACGGGATGTGTAATGCTTGTGTGTAGGGGTGAGCACTGGATTGTGGGCACATTTTCTACACATAAGGCATGTTTACTCTTTACAAGATTTATTTGGGTCGCCGTGAAAACGGCGTTTGAGTGCAGGCAAACGGGTAGTATCACCGGCTTTTTGGCTGCTGAATCCACCACTGCAGTAGCCTGAGAGAAGGGGACTGACAGGGGGCGAAGCTTTGACGGTGGTCCGGCCGTGGCGATACTGAGCCGTCGTTTTCTCAACAATGCTAGGAGGACTTCGGTTGCTCAGGTTTCAGTACAATCTTAGGCCGAGGCCCGCAGGGGGGCGGCGGTCTGCGGCGGCTGTCTGAGCGTGATCGAGGGCGGCCGCCCTGTCGACGCTGAGAAGTCTGGCTTGTTGAGCTGGGCGCTGTGAAGAGGCTCGTGCAGGAGGCTGGTCACGTGGGCGGCCTGCAGAGGAGCTAGCGCGACGAGGCAGAAAGAGATTCATGGCTTGGGCTTCGAAGCGGTCAACAATGCCACTCACCGCGGAACCGAAGAGACCGGACAGAGAGAGCGCGCGTAGTGTGTTCAGCTTCTCCCAAGTCGGCTAGTCAGATCTGAAACAGCCTCTGTCTGTAAGACGGCCATGGAATGCAGAGCAGATGCGGCTTGGCCGGCGGCGGTATAGGCGCGGCCAACACAGGCGGAAGTAGTTCTGCAGGCCTTAGACGGGAGCACCAGCTTAGACCACCATCTCGCGGAGGGCGGGCAAAGGTGCGGCGTGGAGTCTGTTGGGAGCCTGCTCAGAGGGCGGTGACCACTCGAGCCGAGGCGGTCGACGGCCTGTGTGAGGAGGCGCGTTAGTTCCCCTTCGACTCCGGCGCGGGTCCTGCTGGATTCCTGGGCCAAGGAGGAGGCGTGTGAGCCTGACCACTCCTCGCTGTCCGAAGCCATGATGGAACAGCCCTTATCCTCCGCTTCTTCGTCCGAGATGGCAGCAGAGCAGCCGCTCGGTGGCAACTGCGTGTCCCGGGTGGGCGGGGAGGGTGAAGGCGATGCTCGAGGGAGGGGCTCCGGCGAGGCAATCGCTTCTACCACTGGTTCCGGCAGCCTTTGAGAGCGGCGCTTTTTACTGCGCAGCTGAATGGAAGGCGGCGCGGCGGCTTCGGTCCTGAGCGCTCGAGTCGAGCCCGCAGGGTCGACATCGAAGCTCCTCGCAGAGATCGCATCCGCCTTCAGCGGGCGAGCTCTGCATGCCCCAGTCCCAGGCAGAGAGCGCAGATGACGTGGCGGTCTCCGGTGCTGAGAGGGGCGCGCATGAGGCGCAAGTGGAGCGAGGCATCTTTAAAAAGACGCTCGTACTCTTTTGTGAAGTTCATAAGAACTAGCTTGCTTTAAAAGGATACGTCGCCGGATGGCGTAGCTCGCAGGACGGCTGAAGGTGGCGAAGACGGCAGGCTTCTTCGAGCGCTGTCCACGCTTGCTTGATGCCCCTCGAACGGCGACGCGGCTTCCAGTTCAGAGATGCGAAGAGCTTCAGCTGAAGTCAGATGAAAATCAGGGTTCCAGCCTACGAACTACGCTTATATGCACTCTAGTCACGCCCATTTTGGCGGGCTTTGTTGCAGTGAGCGCGCGGACGCCTCTCATTGGATGCGAGTTCGCCCAAGCTCGTCTATAGGCTGCAGCAGTTGCCGCAGAGCAACCTATGAGCTCGCTAGCTAGCCCGCTCAAGGTCTGCAGCTGCCGCACTGCGTTGACAATGGATACAAAAATTAAGGATAATTTTTTGGCTTCAATATCTCAGAAAAGATGAATCTTTCCCGTAGCGTAAGCTAGCTTACGCAATACGAGAGAACCTCTCGTAAGAGAATCACAGTTATGTGAGTGAGCACACATGTATTCCAATATTCCAAATGAAAAATCTCACAAATATAATATTATTTATTTATATTATTTATTGAAATAAAAGTCGGTGGTTGTTACTAAAGACATAAAAAATGCAACAAACATAGGTTCTGTTTCACCATTTTTAAAATATAACTAGACAGTCATGAAATTTGACTTTCATTTTCTAGAATACAACATTCTGCCAATAAAACTCGTTAAAAACGTCTCGATTACATACGTAACCTCGGTTCCCTGAGACGAAGGGAACGAGACATTGCGTTACTAACACATATGGGGAGTGCCTTCATACACAACCTAGTTGAAACCTCTCTACAATAATGCCAATATTCTAATATTGGCTATGGTGTTTGAGCCAGCCTGTTTTGGAGCGAAACTGACCGCTCGTTTCGGCGTGAACTGACCGCTATAAAACAGGTGCACAGACACCATTTCCTCAGAATTTGTGACTGAGAACAAGGAGCGCATTGCTCGTGCCTCAAGAACTCTGAGTCTTGTGGTGCGGCTAGCATTTGCAATGTCTCGTTCCCTTCGTCTCAGGGAACCGAGGTTACGTTGGTAACCGAGACGTTCCCTTACGACTTCAGTCCACTTGACATTGCGTTACTAATGCATATGGGGAACAGAATCCCATCACGCCGCACTACACGACATAACTTCCTAGAGAGGAAACATGGCGGTTGTGTAAATGATGTGGAGCCCATCCTTAAAAAGGGGGCATAAGTATATATATATATATATATATATATATATATATATATATATATATATATATATATATGGCCAATGAATAGCAAGGACTTTTGAAGAAAGAGATGTTACTTCTAGGTTGTAAAACCTTGCAAACGTGTTTTGTGAGGACCATCCTGCTGCAAAACATATGTCTTGTAAGGACACACCATTCGTCCATGCCCATGAGGAGCCCATGCCTCTATTTGAGTGTGCTTAACACCAATTGGACAAGACTGAACCTGCGATTCATAAGCCAGGGTAAGAAAGTCTTTGCTTGGAGAAGGACATCCCTTTTGCATGTCCTCCATAGCATATAAAAATCTGATCAGACAGTCTGAACTGGCAAGTATGCTGAACGTATGTATGTAGCGCCCGCACAGGGCATAACAAATGCAATGATTTTTCCTCATCTGAATTAAATGGAGGAGGGGAGAAGGCCTGAAGATGAACCACCTGCGCTTTGAATGGTGTGGTCAGGACCTTGGGTAAATAGCCTATCCTGGGTTTGACAGTGGCTCTTGAAAGACCAGGCCAAACTCCAGACATGAATTGTTGACTGATAATGCATGTAGGTCAACGACAACGAGTCCAGAGCCAGCAGTAGTGTGGTCTTAATAGAGAGCAAATTAAAAATAGTTGACGCAAATCAACAGAGTCCAAAGGCTCGAAGGGGGGCCCTGCGTGAGCATTTAGGACTAAAGGTAAATCCCAAGTCGGGACTGTAGCCTGCCGAGATGGGTTTAAACGTCTTGCTCCTTTAAGGAACTTTATGATTAAATCACACTTGCCTATAGAGGCGCCTGTGTCATGTGCATGATACGCAGATCTAGTTGGCACATACACTTCGAGCTTTGACGGGTGAGTCCTGCGTCTAATCGCTCTTGAAGAAATATTACAATTTCATGTATGGGGCAGTTTACCGGGTCCTTGCTGTGTGAGAGACACCAATCAGCGAACACCTTCCATTTTAGTGCATAGAGGCGTCTAGTGGACCATGCTCTGGCTTGTAAAATTGTGTTTATGACTGAACACGTCAGTTCTGGTGCATTTAGTACGCTCCATTCTGGAGCCACACATGCAGGTTCCACAGCTGGGGCTGGGGATGCCAAATTGTGTGCCTGAGAGAGGAGATCCCTCCTCAGTGGTATTTCCTATGGTGAGCTGTACAGCATCTCCATCATTTCCAGAAACCATGGCTGGTTGGCCATTTCGGTGCAGCTAATAGAACGTTTCCTTGTCCTCTCAGACTTTGCATATGGCAGAGTGGATCAGGTATACTGGAGGAAACGCATTTGTTTTTCACCGGCCATTTGTGTGCCATTGTATCCCTTCCCAGCGGGGCTTGGGACTTCGAAGAACAGAGGGGATAGTGGGCATTCTCCACTTAGGCAAATAGATTGATTTCTGCTTTGCTGAATATTTCCCAAATCCTCAGTATAGTTTGAGGATGAAGTCTCCATTCACCCGGTATCACCCCTTAGCGTAACAGACATGCACAGTAATTCAGGCAGCCTGGGACATATGTCACTCAGGGAGAGATGATGCTCGCTCCATAGGAGGGGGTGACGCGTCATTCTCGACAGTGGCGGTGAATGAATTCCACCTTGGCTGTTTATATATACCACAACTGTCATGTTGACTGAGCAAACCAGGACATGACAGCTCACTATTTCAGACTGAAAGCCTTTAAGGCTAGAATTACAGCCAATAGCTCTAAGCGGTTGATGTGCCACGCCCTCCTCACACCTGTCCAGCTGCCAAAAGTTGGGTGTCCATTGCACACCGCCCCCCAACCTGTGTTGGAAGCATCCGTGGTCACCCCTTTTCGCCTGACAACTTGGGACTTCGAGTACCAGAGGGGATAGTGAATATTCTCCATTGAGGCAAATAGATTGATTTCTGCTTTGCCAGATATTTCCCAAATCCTCAATACAGTTTGAGGGTGATCCTTCAGATCTATCAACGCAAACCTATCATGTGGGCGTACATGCGATAAGATCCTTTTCTGAATAATCATTTTGAATAGGCGCTTACAAATGCGTGATTTAAATGTCTCAGATGCAGGATTGGCCGAAGCCCGCCGTCTTTCTTTGGAACAAGAAAATAAAGGCTGTAAAACCATTTTGTGCTTGACAATTTGGCACAATCTCGAACGCGTTTTTCACGATGAGAGGTGTATTTTGGCTCGTAACACTGGTTTGTCATCGGACGAAACTGTGGAAGACAGAACGCCGTTGAAACGGGGTGGCCGGTGTGCAAAAAAGGATCGTATAACCTTGTTCGATCGTTTTTGCACCCATTCTGAAATACCCGTTAGGGATCACCACGCATCCGCATAATGGGACAGAGGGCAGTTTGGTTTGTATGATATGATTTGACGCTCACTCTAGGGAAGCGGTTGAGCATAATGTGTGTGCTTTGAAGAGGAAAAGGGGGCTCTTTATTGAGAATGTGTGAGCATCTTGTGCATTTGCAACGAATGCTGTATTCTTTTTTGCACTTATTGCATTTTTATTATTGCATTTATTTGAGTGCAAAACACAGAAACAACATTTTGAATAACAATATCCCTTTCCCGACCAAAAAAAGTGGGGAGATGGGGAACAGTGTTTTGTGTCTCTCCAATCGAGCCTTTTTTGGAGCAGACCCGGAGGGAATCGCGGGCTCTGCATTCCGCTTCAAATGCTATTGCCCGTCAGGAGCGCTTTGCTGCGCGTAATGATATGCAGGTGCCTGTGAGGCTTTTAGTCGCCCGCTGACTCGAAACAGAGCGAGGGCGAACCGGCTGTGATATACTCCAAAGTGTCTCATAGCCTGTGACTGCTGCTGAATCGCGACATAACGCTCAGCAAACTTATTCATAGAGCCGCCAAAAAGGCCGGCTGGGGACACAAGAGAATCTAAAAGAGTGGCTTTTTCTTTATCACTCATTTCTGCCCTGGAGCACCACCATTGTGTTGAGTGCTGATCCAGCTTGTTCTGCTGCTGAATAAGCTTTTCCCACCAGTGTGGACGTTTGTCGACACGGTTTGGAAGGACGTATATGTTACTCGCTGTGCAGAGGTGTGCTGCTACCACCTCCTCCACAGGGGGTAATTGGGCATAACCGTTTTCTTTCCCAAAGAAATTATCCACATTAAAGAGGATGGCGTCATATAAGGTCGCGCGCAAGGGCTTGAATAGTTTTCATTATGAACTTCGGGGAAGAAATGTGAGGGATGCTGCCGTATAATGGGTGCCCGTACTGCTGGAATCATTCATCGAGGCGAGACGGTTCCTCTGGGGGAGACCAGTCAGGGTGAAGTTCTTCGAATGCCCTTGTAAGGACGCGGAGCATCTCCCTGTCAGTGGTGCATGCACGTTCCTCGCCGGGGGAGGGGGTGGCAGCATTATCCACTGACCATTTGCCTGATGTGGCGAGAGACATGACATCGTCATCATCCCCAGCATCAGATCCACCAAACGAGACGAGGCCGCACGCTCATCATAGGGCCGGAGCTCGTCTCGCACATAGCGTATGGGGATATATGCACTTCGTGGAGATTGAGGGGCTCGTGGGGCATGTGCCGGCACAAAATCCACCTCAAGTTCGTCCTGCTCTGCCTCGCGGCCCCGCCGTGCGGGGGTTCCTGTGAACCCTCGGGAATCACAGAAGAGGCTGGTGGGAGGGCGCGAGAGGCTGAATCGTCCCTCAGAACGAGGGCGATTCGTGAGCGAAGCGACTTGAGACTCATGTCCTCACAGTGAGGACAGTCTGTCTCCATGAGAGCTAACTCTGCGTGGGCGTGGCCCAGACAGAAAACGCAGCTCTCTTGCTTGTCTGATGGCGGGATGTGTCTCTCGCACAAGGAACACTTACGGAACAACATCTTGAAAAAGATGTGAACATGTAAGTGGCTCTTCTAGATATATAAATATAGATTTATATGTATATAACTTACATTTATACACACAAGTACAATTTTGCTTTAAAAGGATACTCTACACCTGCCGACACGCTGCGGAGAATCAGGATGCTGAGGTCCGTTCACCAGCGAAGCGTCAAGCGGCTGGCAGAGTGATGTTCGCCGGAGCACTGCAGGGGAGCGGAGAGTCTTCTCGCTGCCGTGAAGATTCCGTCCACTGACTATTGTGAATCAATGGCGAAGGTAGAGGGCTTCGAGACAAGAGGTAATCGCTGTCTTGAAGGAAGAAATTCTGAGGAAATGGTGTCTGTGCACCTGTTTTATAGCGGTCAGTTCGCGCCGAAACGAGCGGTCAGTTTCGCGCCAAAACAGGCTGGCTCAAACACCATAGCCAATATTAGAATATTGCCGTTATTGTAGAGAGGTTTCAAATAGGTCGTGTATGAAGGCACTCCCCATATGCGTTAGTAACGCAATGTCTAGTGGACTGAAGTCGTAAGGGAACTCTAGTTTTGAGCCTTAGTAGTACCTCAGTGGTATGAGCACAGCATCTCGGGGGCGAGCTTTTTGAGAACGCGAGCTTCCTTCGCCGTTTGGACGGGGGCGGGGCTAGGAGAAAACAGAATCCAACGGTGGAACAGACTTCGACACAACACCCTGTACTCCGCCACGGCGGTATTGGAGTCCACAATAAAGGATGGTACATTTTGTTACGTTGACTCTATATTCTGCTTGAAAGCTTCACTATATTTAATTGACCAGCTACTGGAAAGCTTGCTTCTAAAACAACCAGGCCAGTTTACCTGTTGCACTTGTGTAAAATCACCATGCAACAACTGCTTTATGCAGCATAATAAGCTAGTAGCTAACAGCTAGTGGTCATGTTATTGTTTATGGTCAGTAATGTTTGTGTCGCGTTTATGATGATGCCAGTGCAGTAGAGGCGGTGAAACTTTGACGACCAGTCTATAATCCCACCCATTTTTGGTTGGCAAACAACTGCAGTGGAAAAGGAAGTGCAGAAACGTTTAGCGAGCAAAGTCGAACCGTAACGTGCAGTTGAAAAGTGCCAGACTTCAATATTTGACAGGTGTCCTTATAGAAGTGAACAACACCTGAGCACTCTTGACACAGCACGATCATGTCAGTTCTTCAGGAGATCACAGGATGGGCTGCATATCTGATGTTGTGCCTGCTTTTTGTTGTTTTTATCGCATTTATTGCATACTGTCTGTATGTTAAACATATTCATCAGAAATATGATCATATACCTGGACCTCCAAGAGACAAGTAAGAAGTTAATGAATCTATTGTAATGTGAATGATACGATTATATAAAAGATAAGCTTATTTGTTTTATGATCAAAGTTCATATGAATTGACATGACAATTGAATTCTTGATAGTTTTCTGCTGGGACATACACCAACTTTTATTAAAGCAACAAAATCGGACCGCATCATTCACGACTTACTTCTGCAATGGTAAGAGTTAAGCACAATTTTTTGGTCAAACTATTTAAATGTGTATTTATTATTATATTGTGTTTTAGAGATGAACTTGCACCTATTAAAACTGCATGTGCATATTACGTAATAATCAGTGACGTCTTAAAGAGGCTAGGCACTGAGTTATGAAAGCCAGATTACCTGATTTATTGTTTAAGATAATACGTAATAACAGTGAACGTTACAAGCGCGGCATATCAAGAAATGTACAAATCAGGATGTAGGCCTATATCATGCACATACTCTCTCTCTCTCACGCACGCACACGCACCAGTGTTGCCAGATTCAATTGGACTCCTTTTGGTCAAGTCTGACCGGAAAAAAATGCATTGGGCGGGTCTTTAAAATTTGGGCTGGTTTTTGATGCAACGGGCGGGTTTTTATTTTTAACTATAAACAGTATTTTTTTTATATTTTTCATGAAAACGAACTATAAAATAAATTATATAATGTAGGATGACGTTTAAATTAGGTATGGTTCAGGTTAGCCAATAAGGTTCACGGGAATCCTGTCCAATCGGACTTCAAGCTTGATTGGCGGGTTGTTGTAGGCTAATCGTTCTATTCGTTATATCGTCAAAACTGCATCATCATCATTCATCATTAACATGCCAAAGTGGGGTAAATATAAAAAGTCCTACAGAAAGGAATGGGAGAGCGACCCGTCTCTGAAAACATGGATTGCACCTGTGGTAGGCGATGAGTCAAAGGCATTTTGTAAATAATGTCAATCAGAAATCAGAGCACAGTCCAACGATTTGAAAGAGCATGCCAACACAAAAAAAAAAAACACAAATCGCGCTGTGCACCAAGTGTAAAATCTGTTACTGTGCCAGCGGGAGCAGCGCAGTGTCCGATCAAAGATGACCAAAAGCGCCGGGAAATTAGAATCGCTGCCTACATTGTTTGCCACAGTTCAATAAATGCGGTGGACGATTTGTCAGACATTTTGAAAGATGAGATGGGAACATTCCAAATGCACCGGACAAAGTGCACTATTATCAAATCTGTCCTCGCGCCACATTTCAAAGAAGAACTTGTGGAGGATATTGGTGAGTCTCCATATTCCCTGTATCTCGATGAAAGCACTGACATATCCGTGAACAAACTTCTTTGCATTTGTGTGAAATACCACTCAAAAAAACACAGCAAGTTTGTCAGTTTGTCTTGGACTTGTGGAGCTGACAGATGCTGATGTTAAAGCCATATCAGACACTGTTGTTGCTTTTCTATTCAAGAACGGCCTGCAGATTAAAAACATGATGGGCATTGCCACAGATGGTGCCAGCGTAATGGTTGGAAAAAACCACTCGGTTTTCACCCTACTTAAACAAATACAGCCAAACCTGCAGCTTATTCGCTGTGTTTGCCATTCACTTGACATTGTTGCAAATAAAGCAATGAAGCTTCTTCCGAGCAACATAGAATACATGGTTAGAGAAACCTACAACTGGTTCGCTCATTCAGCAAAGCGGCAGTATATGAATACAAGAACATATACGAGACTATTAATAACGGGGGCTGCCCTTGAAATTAATAAGTCCAAGCTGTACCCGTTGGCTTGTGATGGCTGACCGCATTAACCGCATTGTGGATCAAAAAGATGCCCTCACATTGCACTTTAACATGGCTTCATACAGAACACTGTTATACTGCCCGGCTTTTTAAAGGAAATGTACAATGACAAAAGTAATCTCCTTTACATGTACTTTCTTCAACCTGTTGTGATGGAAATCAAAGCTGTAAATAAATGCTTTCAATTAGAAACAGGAAACACTCTCGGTGTGTTTAGAGACTTGGAAAGGCTATACATGACAACTGTTAGACGCATTCTCAAACCGAGCGTCTTGCGTAATCACAAGCAGCTCCGTGAACTTGACCTCACACAGTCTGGCATATTCCTATCCCCTCTGGATGCGGACCTGGGTACCACATTTATGGACAAACTGGAGGAAAGTAGGTTAGCCCCAGACATGAAGGAGAGAATTGCTTTGCGTTGTATGGATTTTTTGAAAGAATTTGTAAAGCAGTACCAATTGCGTTTACCTGCTTCAATGGAATTCCTGCGCAAACTGGAGCTCATCTGCCCGAAATCTGTTATGTCCACTATAAATATGCCTGGAGTAAAGGACTTGCCAGCTGATCTTTTCTCGTGCCCCGTACATTAGAATCGCAGTGGAGGAATGTGACAACCGCAAGCTTCTCTGATGATCAGGACATTGACAAGTTTTGGCTCGAAGTCGAAGCGTTTAAAGATGCAGGGGGGCACAAGTGTTTCCAGGAATTGGCACAAGGTGCCATAAGACTTCTTGTTCTGCCTGTATCCAATACCCATGTTGAGCGAGCATTTTCCCTCGTCTCGCTTTTAAAAGATGACACTAGGAATCGTATGGGACTACCGCTACTCTCCAGCATCATGGATGTGCGCACTGGCCTGGTCAGAAATGGCTTTACCTCGGCAACGTTCAAACCTCCCTGGCAGTTGCTGGAGAGATTTGACTCAACAATCTATTAATCTATCTGGTTGTGACTGTACAAAGTTGGTTCTATAATTTCATAGTTCTATAATTGTTCTATAATAGAGACGTTTTCATCAGTTCTGCGGAGATTCTCTACGTTAACTCCATATTAAAAGGTAAGCGTGTTTATGCTATTATAGCACACTTTTATTTTGCTGTACAATTCTGATGTCATGTTTGATCATTTCTTAAACCTAATAACATATAGGCTACAAGTAGCTGATATAGTGTCTAGTGACGATTCAGTGTATCATTCAGTCGTTATTTTATTTAAAATTAAAAGAAGGAAAAAATTGCCCAGTGGTCTATAAGTTAAATAATAATAATTTAAATAATAATATAAATTTTTTTATTAGTTGTAAATAAAGCACACATTTTTAAGCACTAATGCAAAAAGTAACGTGTAATGAAATGATTTGAGAATTGGCCTATTAGAGAAGAACTGTAGTTCTGACAATAGTAGCACAAGAACAATAAAAAATGTTGTCCCCTTCTGAGGTTTCCGACGTAGACCTTGTGTTTTATTACAATTATTATTTCTATTTTAAAAAAGATGCACTGGAAATATGCTGCGAGCATGGTGCTCTGCGATTTGTTATTCTGGTTGTTTAATAAGAAAATAAATTCTGTGTGTTTTATTGTATAACAGTTTTAATAACAGTATGTATTTTGGGCTGGTATTTTTTGAAATGGGCGGGTTTTAAGCTGTAGTTGGGCTGGAAATCTTTAGTCCAATCTGGCAACACTGACGCGCGCGCGCGCACACACACACACACACACACACACACACACACACACACACAAGCGTGTAAACAGTGAACGTTAGGCATTTATCAGATCCTTCAAACCTTTACCTTTTCATTGTGGTAGGTTATATTCAGCTTCCTTTGCTTGTCAAGTGCAAGGTCGATCCGAGATTTTCCAAAGGTTTTCAGTGTAATTTGACACTGGATGTGAGCTGACGACTTCTCATGCTTGGTTAAAGCTGCGGGCAGGTTGTTCAAATCACAATATCCCGCTGAAGTCCAAACAGTCTGACTGGTTGAAAAAAGCAGGCAGGGATAGCAGTACAGCCGCTGATTGTTAGCACAGCCACATAGTCAATCATTTCTTACATACCAATCAGTTTGAAATGATCGGATAATTTTTGGGCCCTTTTGCTGTACTAGTCCATCTAAGGCTGGCGTAGACCTCCCTCTTGCAAATAACTCATATTTGGAATTAAAATCGAGCTTGGAAAAATTTATTAATTCCGTGATTACGGCCGGTGCTGTCATTTTGATTTTGAATTTGGCGGGGATTAGGCATGTACGCTAGCTGTGGTGTAATGACGTTAGCTACGCAAATGTCCAGGAATATCTCGATTTTAATTGGTCCATGTCTGATACGTAACGGAGATGATTACGGGCATAACATATTTACGTCAAAAGGCACAGCAGATTTGTGCTTTTTGCCGTACATGTTAAAGGGTAACTAAACACCTGCTCAGAGTCTGACTCCACCCACTAGAAATATTTGAAAATGCTGGAAAAGTGGGCAGACCCCTGCGGGGATAGAGGGAACGAACCAAGTGCGGGGCTGAGCGGGGGGGGGGGCACCTGAGACTCGTAGTGACGGATTAATTGACAGCTGCTGTCAGACTCTATGTTATTATTATTCCTCACAGGGTCGCAAGACGACATGTACATGAATCTGGCGGGGTGAGCTGGAACCTGCTTACGTCAGCTGTCACCGCTTACGTCACGAAGTACCGCAACAGCCAATAGGAAAATTCAACTGCAGTAGCCACCGTTCAACCTGAAGAGGGCAGCACTCAGATGTTTTTACACCATATATTGTAAAATTAAAACACTTTATACACAAATGTCAAAAAAATTACTTGAATCAATGACCAGTACTAATAAAGCCCCATGCTTACAGATCATTAACTAAAAAAAGTTGGTTTAGGGTTTAGTTACCCTTTAAAGAATACAGGATAGAAGTGCGCATCCGCAACATGGGTTTTCCGCCTGTCGTCTGCAATGAATGGACCGTAAAAGCACTGCTTATTTTACCATTTGTTTTTAGTTGATTATGCGTAACTGCTACATTTGTCATCATAACGTCTAAACAATTGGAATAACACACATATTGTATATATAAAAATCACAAGAATAAAAAGTACAAATACAAGTTTATTATTTAATAAACATTTTATTTTTGAATTTTGGCAGGGTAAGCAGTGCCTAGTTTGCCTACCCAGACTGCACGTCAGTGGTAATAATGTGATAACAGTTAGCCTATCACTTAATGTTTGGTGATACTGCATTCTCTCTCTCTCTCTCTCTCTCTCTCTCTCTCTCTCTCTCTCTCCCTCTCTCCCCCAGATAGGTCAATTACTTTATAACAGGTTAAGTTCTTTATTAACTCTAAAGTTCACTCTACAGAAACAGTAATGTTGTAATCTTATATAATCAGTTTTAATAATCACACTTTGTTATTTCACTCAATAGCAGGCATTTTCTTACTTGAAAAAAGAAGATAGATACACAGTTCAGGGCCAGAGCTAGGGGGTAGCCGTGGCTACCCCATTGGCCACCCACTCACAATTGCCGTTTTGGTAATTTTTTTTTTGTCTTCATGGGTTCACAACCCCCCCTCCTTCAACCCCTCCAAGTAAAGGTCTTCACGGATACACCCAAGGACCCAGGACCCGTACGGGTTCAGGTCCATATTTTAAACGGTCAGCCATGTCCGGGTCGGGCCCATTCTTGTGCTTCGGGTCCCAGTGCAGTGATGCAATGACTTTACCAATTGACGATTGGCTCTTTTATTTAGAAGGCAGGACTTATTCCACCACATCAGTGTTTGACAGATGACGTAAACCGAAGTGTATTATTGGCATCACCGCAGTCTTTTAGAGTCAGACACGTCTCCGAGAGCACAGAGGACCGCAAATAGAGACTTTAATCTGCAGTTACGAGCAATCGTTGTTGTAGTTCAAAAGGGCAAGCATTGGATGTTATGGAAGTTATCGTATTATGCAAGATACAAAAAAGCTGCAAAGTCACGTTTGTCATCTGCCACCGTGACCGCAATTGGACTTTTGAAGCTGAAGTAATGAGTGGATTATACATGCTCTTTCAATCAGCAAGAGAGGAACAAAAGGATGGATTGTAGTTGTTACGGTCAGGTACAGGAAAGAACATTAGGTAAGACACAAATGTTTATTTTCACAACTTGTAAATTAACTTGTTAATAGCAATTAGATGTGGGATCTGTACTGATCAGTTTCAATCGGGTCTGTGTGTCCCGGCCGGGTCCGGGTCCAGATTTCCAATAATAGACTGGTCCGAGTTGGTTCCGGGTAGTACATTTACTGCATTTCTCGGTTCTGCACAGGTCCGGGTCCAAATTTTCAAATAATAGACGGAACTGTGTCTTTCCGGATGGCACATTTCCTTGTTTCTATGGGGTCGGGCACACATTTTTGGACCCGTGAAGACCTTTACCTCCAAGGATACAAACAACGTACCCCCCTCCCCTGTTCCTGTGAAAAACTCCTGACTCCACCCCTGATAGAGATACAGTGGGTATGGAAAGTATTCAGACCCCCTTAAATTTTTCACTCTTTGTTATATTGCAGCCATTTGCTAAAATCATTTAAGTTCATTTTTTTCCTCATTATTGTACACACAGCACCCCATATTGACAGAAAAACACAGAATTGTTGACATTTTTGCACATTTATTAAAAAAGAAAAACCGAAATATCACATGGTCCTAAGTATTCAGACCCTTTGTTCAGTATTTAGTAGAAGCACCCTTTTGATCTAATACAGCCATGAGTCTTTTTGGGAAAGATGCAACAAGTTTTTCACATCTGGATTTGGGTATCCTCTGCCATTCCTCCTTGCAGATCCTCTCCAGTTCTGTCAGGTTGGATGGTAAACGTTGGTGGACAGCCATTTTCAGGCCTCTTCAGAGATGCTCAATTGGGTTTAAGTCAGGGCTCTGGCTGGGACATTCAAGAACAGTCACGGAGTGGTTTTGAAGCCACTCCTTCGTTATTTTAGCGGTGTGCTTAGGGTCATTGTCTTGTTGGAAGGTGAACCTTCGGCCCAGTCTGAGGTCCAGAGCACTCTGGAGAAGGTTTTCGTCCAGGATATCCCTGTACTTGGCCGCATTCATCTTTCCCTCGATTGCAACCAGTCGTCCTGTCCCTGCAGCTGAAAAACACCCCCACAGCATGATGCTGCCACCACCATGCTTCACTGTTGAGACTGTATTGGACAGGTGATGAGCAGTGCCTGATTTTCTCCACACATACCGCTTAGAATTAAGGCCAAAAAGTTCTATCTTGGTCTCATCAGACCAGAGAATCTTATTTATCACCATCTTGGAGTCCTTCAGGTGTTTTTTAGCAAACTCCATGCAGGCTTTCATGTGTGCCACTCTGCCATAAAGCCCCGACTGGTGGATGGCTGCAGTGATGGTTGACTTACTACAACTTTCTCCCATCTCCCGACTGCATCTCTGGAGCTCAGCCACAGTGATCTTTGGGTTCTTCTTTACCTCTCTCACCAAGGCTCTTCTCCCCCGATAGCTCAGTTTGGCCGGACAGCTAGCTCTAGGAAGGGTTCTGGTCGTCCCAAACGTCTTCCATTTAAGGATTATGGAGGCCACTGTGCTCTTATGAACCTTAAGGGCAGCAGAAGTTTTTTTGTAACCTTGGCCAGATCTGTGCCTTGCCACAATTCTGTCTCTGAGCTCTTCAGGCAGTTCCTTTGACCTCATGATTCTCATTTGCTCTGACATGCACTGTGAGCTGTAAGGTCTTATATAGACAGGTGTGTGGCTTTCCTAATCAAGTCCAATCAGTATAATCAAACACAGCTGGACTCAATTGAAGGTGTAGATCCATCTCAAGGATGATCAGAAGAAATGGACAGCACCTGAGTTAAATATATGAGTGTCACAGCAAAGGGTCTGAATACTTAGGACCATGTGATATTTAAGTTTTTCTTTTTTAATAAATGTGCAAAAATGTCAACAATTCTGTGTTTTTCTGTCAATATGGGGTGCTGTGTGTACAATAATGAGGAAAAAAAATGAACTTAAATGATTTAAGCAAATGGCTACAATATAAGAAAGAGTGAAAAATGTAAGGGGGTCTGAATTCTTTCCGTACCCACTGTACCTTAATAATCCTCAAGGAGACATTTAGTGTTCATTATGAGTCTTTGTTCCTTGTTTTAAAGGGCAGAGAAGTACGGCCCTGTCTTCAGGATAAACACCTTGCATTTTGCCGTGATCATGGTTTATTGCCCTGAGGCTACAAAGGTAAACATTTAATCTCATTTATGTTCTTAAAGGGATAGTGAAATTAAAATTCTGTCATTGTTTACTCACCCCTGTGTTGTTATAACCCCATAGGACTTTCTTTTTTTTTTTTTGGCAAAAAAGCGAAAATGGCAGCTTATGGTGACTACCTCTTCAAGTTTCAAAGGCCCACAAATGTATAATTCAGAAGTGTAAGAAATTATTCCATGAGACTCAAGGTTGTTATGAAAGCATTCGTTAATATCTGGTGAGAAACAAACCTAAATCTAATGTATGATTTAGTGAAACTGTTGACCGACCGTTGCTCTTCTCTGCATGTTCATGAGGCTGCATGAGAGTAGTATCTGTCACAAGAGGGTGGGTTCAAGCGTAAACTCGTTTTGTAGTTTTTAAAAACAGGTTTGCCACAATGATGTTAACAACAGAACACAACACAGCTGCACAAACCAGAGAACAGAACTTACTAAATATGTCTGATGAGATGAGTTTGTAGTCATTGAATAGATGAATAGACATTGGAGGCTGAAGGCAGCTACTGTCACACCATCCTAACCCGATGGCAAACAACATGTGATAAAATGTCTACATTCAATATTAAGAGTTTTTGTCCTAACCATCCATGATGAGCGACGGCACATTCTGTCAATCATTTGGTTTCTATTTTCGGCAACGCTTGATTCACGCTGTGCAGCCCTGCCCACTGTGAACTGGCACTGGTCCAAAAACTTTCTCATAACAGTTAAAAACTACTTGATTTTGGCCAAGAATGTCATGCCTAAATGTTTTCGCTGAGGTGTCGCTCTCTTCTGTCGGGAGTCTGTCACAAATGCTCACCCATTCAGATCAGAATGGAGAAAAGACTTTCCCGCCTCCTCAATCTCTATCTCAAACAGAGTCTTCTGTTACAAATGAGCCTGGGCATAGCAATGCATCTATTCTCTAACTACAAACTCATCAGATATATTTAGTAAGGTCGGTTCTCTGGTTTGTGTGCAGCTATGTTGTGTTCTGTTGTTTCTATCGCTGTGGTGGGCCAGTTTTTAGATAAACAAAACAGGTTTTTGCCTGAACGCCCTGTCTCGTGACAAATACTGCTCTTGTGCAGTATCATGAATGGGCAGAGGAGAGAGCAATGGTTGGTCAAAAGTTTCACTAAATAATACATTAGATTTCAGTATGTTTCTTGCCAAACCTTAACGAATGCTTTTATAACAATCGTGAGTCTCGTGGAATAATTTATTCGATTTCTGAATTATACTTTAGTGTGCTTTTGAAGCTTGAAGAGATGGCCTCCATAAACTGCAATTGTATGACTTCTCTGAGCACTATTTTTTTTTCACAATTTCTCCCTTTGTGTTAAGAAAAAGAGTCATATGGGGTTATAACAACACAGGGGTGAGTAAACTATGACTGCATTTTCTTTTTTGGGTGAACTAGTCCTTTAAGAAACCACACAAAGTAATCACAATCTCTGACCTGTTTTTGTAGACAATCCTGATGTCACCCAAGTACCCCAAAGATCCCTTTGTCTACAAACGTCTCTTTAGCATGTTTGGGAAAAGGTAAGCTTCGATTTGTGCTGGGTTATTCATGAAGATGCTACTCCATTAATAATCTGCTCTCAATACTTCTTTGATAGCAATGGATACATGACGACTCATTAGCAGATTTCCACTATTATCCCCTTGAAGTATCTATTTAAAAAATTTCATGGATTCAAAATTTAGTTTTTTGTATTTCTGTACCTATCTGTTAGCTTTGAAACCATCTTGATGTAAGTGTGCCTCTAAAAGTTGACAAAATAAACTTTTGGCAGATATACTGTTAGATAATTTTGTCATCCAATGTATTTAATTTATTTTGTTGATCTGTAATCCCCGTCTCGATACGGCTCAGCTGAGGGAAGAAAGAAATGACACAGATACCCAATGGTATCAAATCCTTCTTCAAAGTTTATTGTTCAGCATTCTGTTATATGGTCCAGAGAAACCACATTCCACTGGACCCCACCAATGAAATGGTTATTTACCTTATATGGGGGTGACATATATCTTTGAGCTACGTGTGTTACGTGAGAGTAGAGACAAGGAACACATTCCTTTAGTACAGGGAGCAGCTGCAGCTACCCAACAAAAGAAGTTTAAAAGAGGCCTTCATTATTCCACATTACATCACCAGAGAAGTTGTTGAGAAGCATTAATTATTTCACATATACACAATTAAAATGCACAGTGTTTCTCTTCTTGGAATATGGACCAAAATATTGATGACATCATCTCATGCATAGGTATATACAAAATGTAATGCTCTTTACATTGAGAATGTCCTTCCCTCTACTACCACCAGCCTCAGCCTAGAAAAGAGCAAGTAGCAAATCATGGTTCTCTTACGAGAGGTTCTCTCGTATTGCGTAAGCTAGCTTACGCTACGGGAAAGATTCATCTTTTCTGAGATATTGAAGCCAAAAAATTATCCTTAATTTTGTATCATTTGTCAACGCAGTGCAGCAACTGCAGACCTTGAGCGGGCTAGCTAGCGAGCTCATTGGTTGCTCTGCGGCAACTGCTGCAGCCTATAGACGAACTTGGGCGAACTCGCGTCCAATGAGAGGCGTCCGCGCGCTTATCTCCATCAAAGCCCGCCAAAATGGCCGTGGCTAGAGTGCATATAAGCGTAGTTCGTAGGCTGGAACCCTGATTTTCATCTCTTCAGCGAAGCTCTTCGCATCTCTGAACTGGAAGCCGCGTCGCCGTTCGAGGGGCATCTAGCAAGCTTGGACAGCGCTCGAAGAAGCCGGCCGTCTCTGCCACCTTCAGCCATCATGCGAGCTACGCCATCCGGCGACGTATCCTTTTTTAGAGCAAGCTAGTTCTTAACGAACTTCACAAAAGAGTAACGAGCGTCTTTTTTAAGATGCCTCGCACCACTTGCGCTTTATGCCGCGCCCCTCTCAGCGCCGGAGACCGCCACATCATCTGCGCTCTCTGCCTGGGACTGGGGCATGCAGAGCTCGCCCTCGCTGAAGGCGGATGCGACCTCTGCGAGGAGCTTCCGATGTCGACCCTGCGGGCTCGACTCGAAGTGCTCAGAACCGAAGCCGCCGCCGCCTTCCGTTCCGCCAGCGCAGGAAAAGCGCCGCTCCCAAAGGCTGCCAGAACCGGTGATAGAAGCGACTGCCTCGCCGGAGCCTCTCCCTCGAGCATCGCTCTCACCCTCCCCGTCCCCCCGGGACGTGCAGTTGCCGCCCAGCGGCCGCACTGCTGCCATCTCGGAAGACGAGGCGGAGGATAAGGGCTGTTCCATCATGGCTTCGGACAGCGAGGAGTGGTCAGGCTCCCACGCCTCCTCCTCTGCCCAGGAATCCAGCAGGACCCGCGCCGGAGTCGAAGGGGAACTAACACGCCTCCTCACACAGGCCGTCGACCGCCTCGGGCTCGAGTGGTCACCGCCCCCTGAGCAGGCTCCCAACAGACTCGATGGCTGCTTTCTTCAGAGCCGTCGCTGCGCAACTGGACAGCCGCCGCAGACCGCCGCCCCCCCGCGGGCCTCGGTCTAAGGTTGCGCTGAAACCTGAGCAACCGAAGTCCTCCTAACCTTGTTGAAAAAACGACGGCTCAGTCCCGCCGCGGCCGGACCACCGTCAAAGCTTCGCCCCCTGTCAGTCCCCCTTTCCCAGGCTACTACAGTGGTGGATTCAGCAGCCAACAAGCCGGTGATACTGCCCGCTTGCCTGCACTCAAATGCCGTTTTCACGGCAACCCAAAGAAATCTTGTAAAGAGCAAACATGCCTTATGTGTAGAAAATGTGCCCACAATCCAGTGTTCACCTCTACACACAAGCATTACACTTCCCGTGTCCCGATCAGAGCCCACTCACATAAAGCGGACACAAACCGCTCGAGTGTTAGAGTCAATAAACGCGCTCACGAATACGTGCGCGCGCCCATTCTCTGCCCGCTCTGTCACACGGCCAGCAAAAACTTCTCTGTATGTAAGTTCCGTGCCCGTGATTATGCTCGCGCATCACTTAACAGTTGTGACTCTTTCCCCATTCACCTCAATCGGGAAGTCACTCACAGAACAGCCTGTCCCTGCTGTCTGTGAGCAGTCATGCATAAGCACAGTAAGCACGCTCACACATTCTGTTCAGCGCGCTGTGTGCGGCAATCAGGGCGATTTGGCCATTCACCCTCTAGCGTTACGCTTCAAAGCGTGGGAAGCTATCCCAGGGATATCCAAATGGGTGTTAAGCACAATAAAACAGGGCTATTTGCTACAGTTCGATCGCCGCCCTCCCGCTTCAGAGCGTGCTCGAAACTATTGTGAACACGGAAGCAGCCTGCATGCTTCGTTCAGAAATAGCAAACCTTCTGTGCAAAAGGGCCATAGAGAAAGTGCCGCTTCGCTGAGCGAGTCGGGGTTTTACAGCCGTTATTTTCTTGTTCCCAAGAAAGACGGTGGCCTCAGACCAATATTAGATCTCAGGGGTTTGAACAAGGTGCTTGCAAAAGACCGTTCAAAATGCTTACAATCAGGAAACTCCTCGCGCATACGCGCCAGGGGACTGGTGTATCTCTCTCGATCTGAAAGATGCCTACTTTCAGATTCAGATAAATCCCGTCACAGGCCATTCTTGAGATTCAGCCGACGGCCAGGTTTATCAATACACCGTCCTTCCGTTCGGCCTGTCTTTAGCACCCCGTGCTTTCACGAAGTGCATGGATGCGGCGCTTGCACCCCTGCGGAGTCAGGGCTTGCGAATTCTGAACTATTTGGACGACTGGCTGATTATGGCACGGTCACATACGGAGCTTCTGTCTCACAGAACAGTTCTCCTCAGCCATCTGAACAGTTTGGGTCTTGCAGTCAATTGGACCAAGAGCTCACTACAGCCCAGTCAGGCCAGTCAGACAGCGTGCGCGCCGTGTTCAGCGACTAGCCGCATCCTTTCAGATGAACAGCCTCACGCCTCTGAAAAAATTTCAGAGAGTGCTAGGTTACATGGCCTCAGCCACAGCAGTACTTCAGCTGGGTTTACTGCGCATGCGCCCACTTCAGCATTGGCTAAACACCCGCGCGTCTCGCCGGGCTTGGGCCAAAGGCCGGCAGCCGATCAAGGTGACTCAGACCTGTATTTCAGCTCTGCAGCCCTGGACAGTGGCCGAATGGTATCAGCGGGGAGTGACGATGGGAGCTGTATCTCGCCGAAAAGTCATCTCGACAGACGCGTCCAACACGGGTTGGGGTGCGGTCTGCGAGGGCTCTCCGGTTTTTGGCCTATGGTCAGTTCAGGAAAAGCTCCTTCACAGAAATTGTCTGGAAATGATGGCGGTCGAGTACGCGCTTGTGGGCTTTCTCCCGGTCATTCAGGGTCACCACGTCCTGGTCCGTTCGGACAACAGATCTGTGGTATCCTACCTAAACCGTCAGGGCGGTGTCAGATCCAGGAACCTCTTCCATCTGACGAAACGCATACTGAGTTGGTCCCAGTGCCACCTGCGCTCGCTGAGGGCGACGCACGTGCCAGGCCACCTGAACGACGGCCCAGACAGACTGTCCAGAGACAATATTCCTCCAGGGAATGGTCCCTGCACGCTCAAACAGTCCAGAAGTTATGGCGCATATTCGGCAGAGATAGACCTCTTTGCGTCAGAAGAGAACTCTGCCCAATATTTTTCTCGAAAAGCGAGGACGCGCTGGCCCAGGACTGGCCCAACCGCCCGCTTTACGCCTTCCCTCCCGTCTCGCTATTGCCACAGGTAATGCAGAGGATCAGGGAAACGCGTCACTCGGTGCTCCTCATAGCCCCGCGTTGGGAGAATCAGACATGGTTCCCGGAGCTAATGCAGCTGTCACTGACAGCGCCGTGGCCCATCCCAATGAGAGCAGATCCTGCCAGAAGGGGTAATAAACACCATCATACACGCTAGAGCCCCTTCCACGAGAAGACTCTATGCGTCAAAATGGTCTGTGTTTTCAAAATGGTGCACCGACAGAGACTTGGACCCACGGACATGTGGGGTGTCGTCGCTGCTCGTGTTTTTACAAGAGCTGCTGGATAAGGGCAGATCCCCATCCACGGTCAAAGTGTATGTGGCGGCCGTCGCGGCGTTCGCTGAACCCCTGCACGGCTAGTCACTGGGAAAAAACGAGCTGGTCATCCACAGATTGTATACTGTGCGCTCCGCCTCTTTCAGACGCTCTGAGCAGCTTTTCGTTTCGTTCGGAGGGCGCACCAAAGGTCTCGCCGCCTCGAAACAGACACTGTCTAGATGGATAGTGGACGCTATTGCTGCCGCATACGCGTCAAAAGACCTGCCATGCCCGTTGGGCATTAGGGCTCACTCCACTAGAGGCATGGCCTCATCGTGGGCATGGTCCAGCGGGATTTCCATTCACGACATATGTGTGGCAGCGGGCTGGGCTTCCCCCTCCACCTTTGTCAGATTTTACAATCTGGAAGTGCCCGCCCTGCAGGCAAAACTACTAGCGGTTTAATACGCTACAGCTCCCCTGGTGAGCTGCACTGATGGGACTCATTCCACACAGACCGGCACCGCCGCTCTGTCGTTCCCTTCCCACTATGTGCTTATGTATTACACACACACTGGCCCGCACTCTTGCCGGCCAAATATTATTTCCCCACTCACAAGGGCTCCCCGGGTCCCCCACCCCTGGGGCTCATGCAGTGGATGCTTGGCGCGCACGGCATTGACAATGGGTTCCGTGGCGTAAGCTAGCTTACGCATATCTGAGAGAACCTCTCGTAAGAGAATGAATCGGTTACCTAACGTAACCTCGGTTCTCTCTAGATGAGGGAGCAAGTATTGCGTAGCCGGCCGTGCTTCAGCGCCACGGCGACTTTCGCTTCATTCAATGAAAACCAGTGTTCCAGCCTCACGAACTACGCTTATATGCACTCTAGCCACGGCCATTTTGGCGGGCTTTGATGCAGTAGCGCGCGGACGCCTCTCATTGGACGCGAGTTCGCCCAAGTTCGTCTATAGGCTGCAGCAGTTGCCGCAGAGCAACCAATGAGCTCGCTAGCTAGCCCGCTCAAGGTCTGCAGTTGCTGCACTGCGTTGACAAATGATACAAAATTAAGGATAATTTTTTGGCTTCAATATCTCAGAAAAGATGAATCTTTCCCGTAGTGTAAGCTAGCTTACGCAATACTCGTTCCCTCATCTAGAGAGAACCGAGGTTACGTTAGGTAACCGATTCGTTTTACATGGTATCATGGTATGACTTAAACTAAAGGCTATTAGCTATTTAAAAAAAAAGAAAGAAAAGCCATTCTATATGTCCCTACCCAAATTCCTGTTACAATAGGAAATACATCTGCACAGGAATGAAAGTTACGTTCATCAAATTATTTAATGGGGGACTTAGTACACTTCAAGCCTTTGCTATAGGGCTGGGAACTAATACGGATTTCCCAATTCATTTAGATTCCGATTCACAAGCTCTCGATTTGATTCGATTCAATATCAATTAATACGGGTTTATTTCAGTTATAATGTCCCTTATGCTTACATATAAAATAAATAAAATAATCTCTCAGCAGCTAATGCTGTTAATTATACAGGAGACCTTTTATCTAGGAACATTTGGAAAATATATTTTCCAAAAACTATATTTTTTCATTATTTTAGTCACAATTTGTCTTTTAAAAAATGAACAAATAAATATATTCAATCAATAAAAAAGACATATTTCATATTATTTTTGTTACATATTTATTATTAAATAGCATAATTTGTACTATTTGCAAGTATTTACATTGATTTGTTGAACACGTGCAAACCGGTACTGTCTCTTTAACAAAAAAACTGAATTTCTGTAAACAGCGCCTTTAAATGTTAGCTAGAGATGACTGGAATGCTTTACCTCATCTGTGCAATGCGTGATCAAAATTACAAGTTTTGTAGATACTTTTGCTTTTAGATTTTGATGAATCTTATTCAATTTGTTAAAATTGTCATTTTAATTGATTTAGCTGTGAAATGTTTTAGAAAAATTCATAAACATACTCTTTAGAGTGGGATGGAAACAAATTCTTAATAGATAAATATACAGTAATCCTTTTGATTTATTTGACTGAACAACTAACTGGAAAGAACAGAAAAGGTATTAAGAGACAATATTCAATGACGAATGGGTTGCGTGGATCTCGTCTTGAACACACATTACACGGAACAACTTTTACTCTCAACACACTGTGAAAGTATCTTGCTGCTGAACACTTCATGACTAAACTACACAATTACTGGTTAGTGAAATGTAAATATTTACCAGCCAGTGGCCAAATATATTCACTTTAGCGCGAAATTTAGTTGCAAATGCATGTGATTGAGTAAAAAAAAAAGAGCGATCTTGGGATTTAAAAATCAATATCGAGACTATACAAATGAAGATCGCAATTAATCTGAAAAACTATATTTTTACCCACCCCTACTTTTTTTATGAGTATCTGCATATTTGTAGTGTTTCCAATATAGCTGATATGAAAAACAATAAGATTATTTAAAAAGAAGACAAGAAGAGCATAACACACGGTAAAGGTTTGGGTATGGATGGAGGAGATTGGGAGCAGTGGCACGCTTCAGGTAGGCTTTTATTTTCTGCCTTCAGTCTATTTGAGCGCAGCCTTCTCAGGGCTTTTCTTATTTTAGTCAGTTCAATGTAACAAAACTCTCAGATAACAAACTTCTCAAAATCTTCAGCTTCACAATAAAACACAATAATGCACGGCAATCGCAGCGCTCTCATGCTGTTCTCTCTCAGCTGTCTGCCGTGTTTTGGCTGCTTTCGAAGTCTCTCCCCGCTATCACTGTAACAAGAAACAGCTGTTAGAAATGATGCCAACCAGCTTGACGAGCCACACCTCTCCCTGACACACAGACACATGACCACGGCCCCATCCCCACAAAGAGACAAACAAATTAAATAAATGGATCTGAAGAGGTCAAACATTCCATAATTTAATTGCATAAATAAGATATTAATTATTTTTAATAACTTAAATAAATTATTTTAAATAATCAAATATGTTCACACAATTTTTAAGGCTTTTAAACTCCAGCCTAATTTTTCCCATACAATTGAAATAAAATTATGTTATTTCCAGATATCATATGTGTGTATTTATCGATCTGAATTTTATTTGTCATAACTTTCAGAAAAATCTTGTAAAAGTCACTTCCGAAACACAGAAATGCACTTAAAGTCAAAGGATTAATGTATATGTATCTATTAAGAATTTGTTTACATTCCCAATCTGAAGAGTATTTTTATGAATTTTTCTAGAAGGTTTTCACAGCTGAATCAATTCAAATGACAATTTTAACCAATTGAATAAGATTCATCAAAATTTAAATGCAAATATTTAAGGTATGTCAAATTAAAAGTATTTCAGCTTTGAACAACAAGTCTCAAGACCCCTATTTGCTGTTCCATTCTGTTGCGCTGTGTCTAGCTGTTTTTATCACAAGAATGTGTCCTATGTGAACGGCTGCTGAGAGAAAAAAATCACAGAATTTATCTATAGGCCAGAGGGCATGATTCTTTCTGTTAATTGTTTTAAAATGTGTTATTTTGGCATATAATTAATAAATGAGTGTGATAAATCGACAGACCTAATATGTATATAGTTGAGTGTGTGTTATGGATTTTGCTCGAAAGGTAAATGACTCACATGACATCGTTTCAGGTTCCTGGGAAACGGACTAGCGACTGCTGCGGACCATGATGTGTGGTACAGGCAACGACGTATCATGGATCCAGCCTTTAGCAGCTCGTAAGTCAAAAACAGAACATCTGTGAGATACTGAAATGTTCTAATGGTACAGTGAGTACAACCGACATGATTTCATCCACCAGATACTTGCGAGGCTTGATGGACACTTTTAATACGATGTCAGAACGCCTGATGGACAAACTCGAGGAGAAAGCTGATGAGAAAACACCTGTCATCATGCACGGCCTGGTCAACTGTGTCACACTCGATGTCATTTCCAAGGTTTCACCCTTCTTACCTACCATGCACTTGGGCGATGGAGGATTTAGCTGCCACCAGAATTAAAGCAGCCTTGATGTAGATGTGTCAAATCACCTGTTAATCATTACTTACTGGTTTTATTTACTAAAATGTTTATCCACAGGTGGCTTTCGGTGTTGACTTGAACCTGTTAAAGGAAACTGATTCCCCCTTCCAGAGAGCAATAGATCTATGTTTAAAGGGCATGGTATATTATCTCAGAGACCCATTTTTTACAGTAAGATAATTTATTTATTTTATCATCCTCAAGTGGTAGGGTCAATTAATGTAACACTCACAATCATACTGTTGTACTCATAGATATTATATAGAGACTAGATGCCCTGTTGGCTGCTGCGCACTGAGAAATATGGCCACCATCTTAAACCGGTCGTACTCCTAGTTTCATACCGCGGCAGCAGTTAAGATGCCAGAGCACTGTGGAGCATTTTCCTGTTCTAATCGGCGGACCATCGCAAATAGGGCCCGGGGGATTACTTTTCACAAGTAAGGTTTAACATGACCATACTATTGGTTGTATTTTGTGAATAGAATATTACCAGATAATTGAGGAGCAAGGATCTTTGATATTACTGTACTGAAATCGTAGCCAGCTAACGTTAGCTAGGTGTGTGTGTGAGAGAGTGAGTGAGTGTGTGTGTGTGTGTGTGTGTGTGTGTGAGAGAGTGAGCGTGTATTTATCACTTTGTGGGGACCAAATGTCCCCATAAGGATAGTAAAACCCGAACTTTTTGACCTTGTGGGGACATTTTGTCGGTACCCATGAGGAAAACAGCTTATAAATCCTACTAAATTATGTTTTTTGAAAAGGTAAAAATGCAGAAAGTTTTCTGTGAGGGTTAGGTTTAGGGGTAGGGTTAGGTTTAGGGGATAGAATATAAAGTTTGTACAGTATAAAAACCATTATGTCTATGGAAAGTCCCCATAAAACATGGAAACACAACGTGTGTGTGTGTGAGAGAGAGAGAGTGTGTGTGAGAGAGAGAGAGAGTGTGTGTGTGTGAGAGAGAGTGTGTGTGAGAGAGAGTGTGTGTGAGAGTGTGTGTGTGAGAGAGTGTGTGTGTGTGTGTGAGAGAGTGTGTGTGTGTTTGTTTGTGTGTGTGAGAGAGTGTGTGTGAGAGTGTGTGTGTGTGTGTGAGAGTGTGTGTGAGAGTGTGTGTGTGTGTGAGAGAGAGTGTGTGTGAGAGAGAGATTGTGTGTGTGTTTGTGAGAGAGACAGTGTGTTCATGTTTGTGACTGTTCGTGTTTGTGTGTGCGCGCTTGTTTGTTTGTTTGTTTGTGAGAGTGTGTGTGTGTGAGAGAGAGAGAGAGAGAGAGAGAGAGAGAGAGAGTATGTGTGTGTCACAAATCATTATAAATAGTTTCTTCAACTTATTAAAATATCTTACTTTACTGCAACTATCTGTTTCTGATTCTTTATCATATTTATAGTGTGTGATTTATAAAATACCTTATATCCTACATCACATATTTTGATTTTGGACGTATGGTCACTTTATATCTTATATCAGAATATTATATTACTGTTAAGCCTGCTATGAATATTAAAATATGCCGAACCATGTGTCCTGTATCATAGCTACATGAATGACCTTTGCAGCAAAAAAACTCCGCGCGAAAATCAGTTCGGTATTCAGTGAGGTATGATTAATTAAATGCGCTGACAGTTCATTGCACCTGCCATACAGATTACACTGAGTGGAGAGGGTGACCGGTCTAAGATGGCGGCGCCACGGCTCGTCCGCGCCAGTAGGCAGAAGCGGTTGATAGGGCGTCTATCTATATGATGTCTATGGTTGTACTGTACATCAGTGCGGCTATGATTCAACTGTAGACACAAAGCTTCAGGTAATCACATCCGTGCTTTTATGCAGTACAACAGCACAATTGTGATTATGATATTGCAATTATTCAACAGTCTCAGACTACATTTGGCCAGTAAGTTTGGAATTAGCTATTGTGTAATGTGGTATATTGTTAAGTGTTTTTATTTGTGGGACCTCAGCTTTTCCCCAAGAACTGGAAGATGATCAAACAAATTAAAGATGCAGCTGAACTCCTGCGTAAAACGGGAGAGATATGGATACAAAACAGGAAAACAGCCGTGGAAAATGGTGAAGATGTCCCTAAAGATATTCTGACCCAAATCCTCAAAACGGCAGGTACAGTATATGGATCCTGAGTGGCTGAAACAATAAATAGTTCACTGTGCTTTCCCTCATCTAAGTTTTCTTGTACAGGGAAGCTATAGTGTTCAAGAGTCTGGTTCCGGAACTAAAAATCTCGTAATATTTTTCTATAGGCGAATTAAGGCAAAATAGGCAAAAACCTGTAAAGACAGACCTAACATGAGCTCTGAGATTTACAGATGGTATACGCTTCTATTGATGCCATCAGTCTGCATTATTTCAACATTTAATGTTTTATACAAAATGTTTAATAGTGCAATATCTGTTGGAAAAACTGCACTACCCATGATCCTGCAGTGAAACAATGCACCAATTAGAGAATTGCGGCCAACAAAGCACACCAAAAGAGCTCTGCAGCAACCGCCCATTCACATGATGCACTGTGAAAGTCATAATCAAAACTTTTTTCCCACACCATCAAACTCATAAAAAGTCTATTAGAGTATTTCTAAATATTATGCAATAAACTTATTATATATTGTTTCTATACTTATCAACAACTTGAAATCAATAATTTTGCTTTCCATAATTTTTATTTGAATGATGTAGTTGTAGTTCATTGCCTCATGAAATATGTTAAGTTACACAGTCTTGTACCTTTGTCTTTTTGTCTGATTTTCAAATAGTTTTTTACTTAAAATCTCAGTTTGTAAAGTTGATTCACCTCGGAGCTGGTTGGTTTGGTTCATGGCATAGAACTCCTTTATGAAGAATTTTATTAAATCTCTGTGGAAAAATGAATGGGAAAAACGTCCGGACTGGAACCAAGACTGCTAAAAAAGTGGACTGGCACTGCTGCACACTGTTGCTTGTTATAGTAACACCATTAACTCAAAGCTGAACACCTCTGCAAATCAAGGCCATACCAGTGGCCTCATAATTGACCCTGCGCAAAGCTCCACCCCTCTTGGTTACCATCCTCGCTCTTTATAAGCTTTGCAGAACGTCTCATAGAAATGAATGGGAGATTGTTGTAAAAGTTTTTTGGCTACATATTCCCATTAACTGAATTTTTTATATTCTTATGTGGACATTTTAAAGCATATTTATTTGACATTTTTTGAAAAAGAAATTATTAATTTAATTATTCATTCATTTCATTTCAATCTGTGGAGACTGTGAATTGAGGCAAACGATTATCAGTCACTTGAAAAGAGAAAAACATAATTTGACGGCAATAACATTTGTGTAAGGGAACAAAACGGCTCAAAAAGCCTCATGACACACTCACTATGATGCCGTGAACACTATTTACTTGAGCCTTTACTAACACCTGAATCAATTCATAAATTAATTACTGTTAAGCTGTTATCTTTAATATACCTTGGAGCAAATGTAGGTGTCCTTGCTGATGTTATAAATGTTATTATTTTTTGGATTATTTCTATAAAATTACACTTAAAACTACTCAAACACATTACTTCTGTAGACTCTTGTTGGTAAAAAAAAAAAAAAAAAAAGCAAGCACCTGTCAGAGAAATGGAGGATGGCAACAGTTGGGATTTATCAGAAAGTCATTTAAGGTAGGGCTTTGTGAAGGGTAGAGTCTGTGGTAGACCGTCAGAACCCCCCCCCCCCAAGCTAGATTGATGCAACAGAATGGCACAATGGCACTTTTTAAAAAGTCTTTTAGAATGCGTCTTCAGTGAACAGCCCCTAACACATGTCTTTTTTGCTGTAGAGGAGGAAAAAGCAAACAATGCAGAAGATCATGAACTGATGCTGGACAATTTTGTAACTTTCTTTATTGCAGGTGAGTTACTGCTTCTTTTTTTATTTTTTCTCCATAAACTTCAGCAGTTATAAGCAATGCCAAAATCTTATGCAGGGCAAGAGACAACAGCCAATCAGATCTCATTTGCAATCATGGAATTAGGGAGACACCCAGACATATATAAACGGTAAAACCCTTAATGGAAATGTGGACTGATTCCATCAACTTATTATTACAATGCTTTTACTGTTCAAGTTATTTCAATCCCCAGTGCTAAAGCAGAAGTGGACGAGGTCCTTGGGACAAAAAGGGACATTTTATATGAAGACCTTGGAAAACTCACTTACTTGTCTCAGGTTGGTCCTTTGACATAGACATCCTGGTCAGTCATAAGGAGTGTTGAATGGTCATTGTCTTTATTTTGTTGCAGGTGTTGAAGGAGACTTTGCGTCTGTACCCCACTGCTCCAGGAACATCTCGCTGGCTGCCTGAGGACATGGTTATTAATGGGCTGAAAATTCCAGGCAAATGTATTGCTGTTGTAAGTATTCTACTCATAAGTTCCTCAGTGCTGTAAGCATTTCAGGTAAAGATTTGTGTTTTCCTAATACTAAGGACACACGACAAATTTCGGGTGTGACATCCACATTTATTTGTTGGTCTAAATCCCATTAATTATCATTCTGTGTGTACAGAATACAAATGTCTCTCCCAAATCCATAGTGACTGACATGGTAATAACCATAGCAACATTTTTCCTTCCAAAAATGTTAGAGTTCTGGCAAATTTGCCACTATTTTTATGGATGCCAGCTAACGTTCATGTGAGTTCTCGAGTTGATTGACACATGATATCTGTAATTGAAAGGTGGCTCGTTGACCTGTAAGGCAGGACTTAAATATTATATATTGAATTCAATTATTATGTACTATTAATAGCTGGCTGGAGCTACTATGATGGAGAGAAGAGACCGACTGGTGACCGACACTCATTTAATGTGAATGCAGTTGTCACAGCACTCAGTTGTTAGTACTATAAATAACCAATTTCTTAAAACTTATAAAAAATTATCTTAAACTTTACAATTGTGAAATGCATATTTTTTGCATTTTTTGCATATTCCCATACAGTTCAGTAGTTATACCTCCTCAAGACTGGAAACCTTTTTCATAGATCCGTTGAAATTTGATCCAGAGAGATTTGATGTGAATGCCCCAAAGTAAGTCCTTACTTACAGTACTTTATAAATATATTTATACATGTATATACAGTATATATAAATACATTTATATTTAGAGACATTTTATATATAAGTGTTTCAGACAGTTTTATTTAGAAAAGTTGTATTTTTTAAAGTTTAAATAGACAACATTTTTTTTAAAGGCCTTATTACTGCTACTATCCATTTTCACTTGGACCACGATCCTGTTTAGGACAGGCCTTCTCTCAGGTGATGAAACATTTACATTTGCACCTCCTTTACAGAATTTATAGACTTACATATCTGTCTCATGACCGGTCCGTTGTGTTTCTTCATTTAGATGGAGGCAAAAGTTGTGCTTGCCAAACTGCTTCAGAGATTTGATTTCAGTCTGGTTCCTGGACAGTCATTCGACATTATAGACACAGGAACTCTGCGGCCCAAGAGTGGAGTGATCTGCAACATCAAATACTCTAGATAGGACATCTTCTAGGCCCAGGATCTGAATATCCTGTGTTACAACTCATATGTACTGATCTGTCTGCCAGCAAATTCATGTTCATTCCTCAAATATAAACCTGAACACAGAGGTTTTAACAATTTAGTTTACGATACTCCAATACTCTTTCGATTATTGTGTTTTTTATATTTTTGTCTGAAGTCTTATCTCTTTATCATAAGCATTGGCCACCTATATATATATATATATATATATATATATATATATATATATATATATATATATATAATAAATATCTTAAGGCTTATGCTTACAGTAATGCACTCTATGACATTTTTGGTTACTATGTACTGTAATTCTCATAGTATTATTAAAAAATGATGATAATTACTCTAAAATGTGGAATCTGTTGTCAAAAGTTTGTACATTTATACTTTGTATTAATATAATGCAAATTTTGTTCTTGTGTAAGATAGATTGACAGACAGACCAACCACCCTAGTTAGGAAGAGCCTTGCATTAAAAACAACATGTAAAACACTTAAAAACAATCCTACTGTCCCCAGGGTTGGGGAGTAACGGAATACACGTAATGGGATTATGGATTTAAAATACAAAATATATGTACAGTGCATCCGGAAAGTATTCACAGCGCTTCACTTTTTTCCACATTTTTTTATGTTACAGCCTAATGGACTAAATTCATTATTTTCCTCAAAATTATACAAACAATACCCCATAATGACAACGTGAAAGAAGTTTGTTTTAAATCTTTGCAAATGTATTAAAAATAAAAAACAAAATAAATCACATATACATAAGTATTCACAGCCTTTGCCATGACACTCAAAATTGAGCTCAGGTGCATCCTGTTTCCACTGATTATCCTTGAGATGTTTCTACAACTTGATTGGAGTCCATCTGTGGTAAATTCAGTTGATTGGACATGATTTGGTAAGGCACACACCTGTCTATATAAGGTCCCACAGTTAACAGTGCATGTCAGAGCACAAATCAAGCCATGAAGTCCAAGGTATTTTCTGTAGACCTCCGAGACGGGATTGAATCGAGGCACAGATCTGGGGAAGGGTACAGAAACATTTCTGGAGCATTGAAGATCCCAATGAGCACAGTGGCCTCCATCCGTAAATGGAAGAAGTTTGGAACCACCTTCCTAGAGCTGGCCGCCCAGCCAAACTGAGTGATCGGGGGAGAAGGACCTTAGTCAGGAAGGTGACTAAGAACCCGATGGTCACTGACAGAGCTCCAGCATTTCTCTGTTCTCTGAGAGAGAACCTTCCAGAAGAACAACCATCTCTGCAGCACTCCTGTATAGTAGAGTGGCCAGACGGAAGCCACTCCTCAGTAAAAGGCACATGAAAGCCTGCCAGGAGTTTGCCAAAAGGCACCTGAAAGACTCTCAGACCATGAGAAACAAAATTCTCTGGTCTGATGAAACACAGATTGAACTCTTTGGAGTGTATGGCAAGCGTCATGTCTGGAGGAAACAGGCAACGCTCATCACCTGGCTAATACCATCCCTACAGTGAAGCGTGGTATTGGCAGCATCATACTGTGGGGATGTTTTTCAGCAGCAGGAACTGTGAGACTAGTCAGGATCGAGTGAAAGATGAATCCATGTACAGAAACATCCTTGATGAAAACCTGCTCCAGAGCACTCTGGACCTCAGACTGGGGCGAAGGTTCATCTTCCAACAGGACAACAACCCTAAGCACACAGCCAATATAACAAAGGAGTGGCTACGGGACAACTCTGTGAATGTCCTTGAGTGGCCCAGCCAGAGACCAGACTTGAACTCGATTGAACATCTCTGGAGAGATCTGAAAATGGCTGTGCACCGATGCTCCCCATCCAACCTGATGGAGCTTGAAAGGTCCTGCAAAGAAGAATGGGAGAAACTGCCCAAAAATAGGTGTGCCAAACTTGTTGATCATACAATTACATTTACATTTACATTTATGCATTTGGCAGACGCTTTTATCCAAAGCGACTTACAGTGCACTTATTACAGGGACAATCCCCCCAGAGCAACCTGGAGTTAAGTGCCTTGCTCAAGGACACAATGGTGGTGGCTGTGGGGATCGAACCAGTGACCTTCTGATTACCAGTTATGTGCGTTAGACCACTACACCACCACCACACCAATCATACACAAAGACTTGAGGCTGTAATATATATTATATATATATATATATATCACTTTTTTTTTTTTTCTCTCAATACATTAATATTAATATGTAATATTCTGCCTTTGGACATCACCATAAAAACAAAGGATAATGTACATCTGATCTGCACCAAAATTAACAGGTAAATAATCCAAGACATGCATGTGGCGGTAAAGTTGTCCATGTTGTTGTTGTGTGGGTCGCGTTGTAGCTGATTAATCGACGAGCTACTCTGACACAAAGGTCAACAGGAAAACGTCTATGTCATTTCCTCAGCTGACATACTTTCCAGAGAACTTCTACCATTTTAATTGCACACGGTGTCATGTCAACTTGGAAAAAGAGATGGAGACCGCACCTCGACAATGCAAAAACCTGTGGTATATTGATTATAACTGCCGATGTAAACATACTCACTGCAGCAAAATGTGTCTCTTAAGTCTCACACCTCTCAGTTTATTCCGATTTAGAAAAAACTCACTATTGTTTGCGGAGGAATGTGGGAAAAAGAAGTTTTCTTTGACAATACCCAGTTGATCTCTCTGTCTTGTCTAACTCACAGAAATGGTCTCATTAGGGAACTGATGAATATAGCTCAGGAAAAAGCAAACTGGGGGAAAAAAAAATATTTAGAAGTGCCTCATCAGATGAAAGTCTAAGAGGAATGAAATTAATAAAAGAGTGTGGCAGGGCGGAGGGCGGGGCCGGGTCATGATCCTACATACCCGGTCCCGTATTAGGCTAATCAAGCCTCCGTGAGGGATAAAGGTCGACTGCAGGGGATCGTGCGGGAGAGAGATTGTTAACGGACATGTCCGTCAAGTGTTTATGTTGTCTTTTAAGTTTATCATTAAACCATTATTTATATCGTCAAGCCGGTTCTCGCCTCCTCCTTTCCATTGATCCCTTTACAAAGAGCTTGGCTACTTTTTATTCTATCCATTTAATATACTCTTTTATGATTTGTTGTCCTTTTTAGAGCCCCTGTCACCACACACTTTCACTGTATGGTAAAGAGCAGCTTGAACATTCTAGCCAATTTAAGAAAGTCTTAATACTTCGGAATGAGACAAGAGCGAGGAATGATTGCATTTTCTCTGCACACTCTTGACAGCATGCACAAGAAGTTGTCTGTAACAATGCCATGCTGTGATTCATCAGTCTTCCACACTGGTAAAACAAGTTTTAATAGAGCTACACTTCCTATTCTTGTCAGCAAATTGGCGCACCCTTTAAACGTCTAGGATATTTTAAGGATAGACACATGCCAAACTTAAGAACTCTGCTATATTGGAACATTTCAAATTATGCAGATTTTTTTCTTTAACAATCTCATCAAAAATGGCAAGTGCAACACCAAACATTTCAAAATTGTCAAACTTAATCTATTAGGCTTATAGTTAATGTCAGTATAAGCCAAATTCCCAAGCATTGGTTATAAAGTTGGCTCAGATAATTGCCATATTACTGCCAAGATTAACTCCATGAGCCAATGTTATCCAGATTTCCACATCCATTCAGAAGTTAAGCAGGATGCAACAGAATCATGTGTCCCATTTACCTCCCTGGTGTCTCATGCCAGATGGATTGTCATTAGTCTGTAACGGATATCATACTTCGGTAAACCTTAGTAAACACCATTTGGCACTGCATCCAGAGATGCAGGTTAAGACTTTACTATGCAAAGCAGTAGTCATACATCAACACTGTCCAGAAGCACCACCACCTTCTCTGGGCTCAGTCTGTGATTGAAAGTAGAACTCTGGTTTTGTATTCTGACGAGTCCACATTTCAAATAATAAAAAAAAAAAACAGCCTTTGTTTTCTCTGGTCCAAAGAGGAAAATGACCATCCAAGCAAGCTGTTATCAGGTCCAAAAGCCAGTGCCTGTCATGGATTTGGGGTGTGTCAGTGCCCATGGCTTGTGTAATATGCACATCTGTGAGGGCACTATTAATGCAGAAAGATACGTATAGATTTTGGAGCAACAGATGTTGTCATCCAGATGCTGTCTTTTCCAGCAATATCCCTGCATTTTCCAAAAAGACAACGCCAAACCATATAATGCCCAGATTACAAGTGCATGGCTGCATAAGAAGAGAGTGCTGGGGTTCTAGACTGACCGGCCTGCAGTCCTGACGTGTCTCCCATTGAGAATGTGTGGTGCATAATCATGCACAAAAGAAGCCACCGAAGGCCTCGTACAATTAAGCAGATGAAGACCAGCATAATGGATTAATGGGGGTAAATTCTGCTTGCTAAACCTAACATATGTGTGTCTTCATTGCCCAAAAGCTTAAGAGTTAATACAAGAAATGGTGATTTATTACAACAGTAAACACTCCACTGTCCCAACTTTTATTATTATTATTATTATTATTATGAAATAAAAAAAAATAATATCACAAAAGGTAAAACGTCAAATAATGTTTTGATGTTGTGCTTTCAATATAGCACAGGGTGAATAGAATTTACAAATCTCTCAATATTTTATTAGCATTTTCCATACTTTTTCGTAATTAGGGTAGTAAATAAAGTTCTGAAAGTGCTGTTCTGTATTCAAGTGGTTTATGTTGTCGTTCAACCATATACAGTTAGTACAGTACACAGTGAAATAAGACAACGTTCCTCCAGGACCATGGTGCTACATAAAACAGCATAGGACAAACACAGAACCACATGAGACTACACAGACTAAATAACATACCTATATAAAGTGCACGTGCAAACGTGAGCAAACAGCAAGGGACAGTACAATAAATTACAAAAAATGAACAGGACAATAGAAACAGTGAGAGACAGTGCAGCGCCGACCAGTACACAGTAGTGCAAAAAGATGACAGTTTGTAAAAATGCCAAATGTAAACATAACATACTATAAGATAGTGTTCTATGCACATAGCAGTTATTGAGGTAGCAGCCAGGTATAAAGAGACAATAATTAAAGTGCAACTCAGGACACGCGTGTGTGTCAGTCCAGTCCCTGAGTACTGAGGAGTCTGATGGCTTGGGGGAAGAAGCTGTTACACAGTCTGGCCGCGGCGGCCCGAATGCTTCAGTACCTGTTGCCAGATGGCAGTAGGGTGAAGAGTTTGTGTGAGGGGTGTGTGGGGTTATCCACAATGCTGGTTGCTTTGTCCAATGAAATTATTGGACAGGTCTTTTACAGGCCAGTGACTGCCACAGATAAAGGTGCCACTTGATTTATTGATTGCTGTCAGGATGCAAAGAGACTTTCAACCAGAATAGCAAAAAATGCTTCTGGTATAAATTGCACACTCTAGCTTTAACCGGACTGTGTAGCAACGCAACTGAATGACTTTCAGTTCCAAAGCGTTTATCAAACGTGTATTCTTCCACCCACTGCGACTGGAACACCATCCTAAAATACTTCGAGTTTCCTGTGCTCAGCAGATTGGAGAAACAAATAGTGCAACCGGTGTAGTCCGATTCTTGAATTACTAATCTGAGCCAGTTCTTTTGAACCTTCCCCATAAAACACACTGCGCTACCCCTCCTAATTAGGGGCTCTTATGATGTGATTCTTCTGAATTTACACTGCAAAACCTACAGTACATTGCTTTCTTATGAACAAATGACTCTAATCAGCAAAAACATATTTTAACTTGCGTCCGGCATCTAGATTGGTTCGCAGCGGTAGACCTGAAGGACGCGTACTTCCATGTCTCAATACTGCCTCGACATCGACCCTTTCACAGGTTAGCGTTTGACAGCCAGGCGTATCAGTACAAGGTCCTTCCCTTCGGCATGTCCCTGTCTCCTCGCGTCTTTACGAAGGTTGCAGAGGCAGCCCTTGCCCTGCTCTGAGAAGCCGGCATTCGCATAATGAACTGATTACTGAATCATGGAATCTGAAATTAAACTTGAATTGTTTCTGTCACGTGTACTTAATGCTCATGAGACATAAATCAGAGTAATTACTGGATGGTTATTGAGAATGTAATATGACAAAGTGTTGATAAAGATACACCGGTTTTGTGTTTAATTTGTGGTATTTTATTTATTTATTTTTAAATGAAAGAATGAATAAAATATCTTAATTTAAGAAGTCTACACCTTTTTCAAGAATCTGTTCAAATGTAAAAAATCTGTTCAAATATTAAATAATCTCCTTTTGTAACAGCTACTAAGTGCAGTTAATCCAATTTTGATTGCATGTATTATTTTCCTCAAAAGTAATAAAATAATTGTTAATAAAATCATTAAGAAACCAGAAACGTTAAGGCAGGTAAGGCAGCCTTTCGAAACACTTGTCAATAGTTAGTAATTGCACAGTATGCAGTAATTTTATCCAAATAACGTTAAAGTAAGGGATCATGTACAGTCAAATCAGTCATTATTACAAAATAAACCCAAAAGGGTGATCGGGACTTCGTCTTGTGATGCTCAGACAAATAGAGCAATGCTTTGAAAACACCACAGAGCCACTGTGCTTACACTTTTCAGGGACATCAACTTACAAAAGTCTTACTTAGATGTCCCAACATTTTAAGCTGGGACAGAAAGTATTTTAATACCAAAAAAATGACACACCACCAAGTGCATGAAGATCAGAAGGTAATTTTATAATCTGAATTACTATAAAAAAAAATTAATCATTTAAAAATAAGTCTCACCACAGAAACCAGAGTTAAAATTTGCCAGCAATGTTGCACTTCTATACGTGTGAGAGATGGCCTGAACTCTTGACACTATAAGATGAGCAGTTGTGCAGGCTGCAGCACAGCTTGTGACAGAGCTTTGAGATGAAATATGAAGCTGTCTGTCTCTGGTGATTACTGCAGCATCATCTGTGCATTGGGACGGCCAACGTCTCGACTGACTGACGAGATCCCTTTAGGAGCAAAGACAGCAAGGGAACGCACACACACACACAGAAACTTTACAGTTCATCAGCTCTCTGTTTGCCTTACACCAGCCAGCCAATATCTCCAGCAAATCCCTGCACAGGTCCCACTTCACACATTTATCACCTTCCTGCAGCTTTAAGTGTGTGTCTGAGGAACCCCTGTGGAATCTGCACATTCTCAACATGTGTGCGTTCAACCCGACAGACTTATTACATGACATGAAATCTAGAACACACGCACACACACACACACACACACACACACACACACACACACACACTAACCTCTGGAGCTTAACCATAATAAAATGTATTGTATTGATTGGACGAGCTGGGATATTGTCAGGCCTCTTTAAGAACAAAGTAGACCACCACGTACTATGCACAATCTGTTGCAGACAAGCCATTAAGAGATTATCAGGATATAAATGGGTGAATGTAACAAAAATCAAAAGAAAGAAATTTATTATATTTTGCTTAAAGAATATTTTGCCTATTTTAGGAGAATTAATATTTATGCATGGTGACATTTTTATTTCTTTATATTAGGCACATTTTATCCCCCACAGACTCATTACCATAATCTTCAAAAGCATTATTATAGGTGTGGGTGAGAAACAGATCAAGATTTAAGTTCCTCCTCCCTGCCCAGTAGGTGGAAATATGCACAATCGAATGTTAAAACAAAAGAATGTTAAAGTTAATTGCTGCAATATCATAGAGGATACAGTTTCTCCTCTGTGATATTGCATTATATTAGTTTTGTACAGTATGTTAACTTAACAGCCAAAATACTTAGACATACATGAATGAGAATAAACCTGAAATAGGAATGTTTCAGTCACGATGCACATTATGTAATTTAGAGGCAATTTAGAGACATTGAGAATGTTACAAATGACTATTTCTATTTAAATAAATGTATTCTTAGTATGTTCTGTTTGTCCAAGAATCCTGATGCAGAAATGCAGGTCTTTGGCATATAGAAGCTGCTAGTTTAGGACCTGTAAGGAGTCTGTTTCTCAAACTCGAAACTGTGATTTACTTGTCTTTTTGTCGGGCTTCTGGGCCATCAACTTCCCTCTCTTTCCTGGTTAGAGATTCTTTTTTCAAAACAGTAATGCATGGAACAGCCACTTTAGGGGAAAATAAAAAATGCCCCAGTATTGAGGTAAGATGGCCCTTTTCAGAATTTTTAATTTTGTGCTGGCAAATGTTTCTATTTATTTATCTTGTTACTACTGTATGCTGGATGATGCATCATCATCCTGTACATTCTCAAAGTTTATTTATACTGTATGTTACAATTTAAAAGTAAGAACATTGTTTTTAAGGGGGGCATTTTGCCCCATCTTACCCTATTTCCAGAGCCATATATAGAGAGAGTTGCGACAACGGAAGTTCTAAATGCTTGATCGTCACTTGATTCACGTAGACTTCAGATAGTTCCAGGAAGTGCTTTGGCGGGCATTCCAAATTGTTAGAGTAGAGTGACAGAACTGCGATTTCTGGTAATTAGTAGTCAATAAATGCATTTATTTTATATATTTATGTAACACACCGACATATGTATGTAGCATGAGTATGTTGTTACAGCGATGTTGTTTTTTAAAGATCAAATCAGCTAATATTTGAGGATTAGTGTTCGCTTACCGTTATTTGCCTCAACTTATTTCAGGCTAGGGTTTCTGTTGCCTTTTTATGTTACCTTATGTTCATTGTTTTCACTAATCTCATGGTAACTAATGTCATATTTATGACTTTTCAGATAGTACAGAGAAAGGCTTGTGACAGGTGATTTCCAGCTCGTACCGCACAATGGGTCAATGAACTATTAACTATTTAGTGAAATGAAGATTATTGTTTACAATTCTTACAATTCTATATATAGTAATATAATTATTTATATATTATAAATATTATATATCTAATGTATAATTCTTACAATACTTATTCATATACACAATATATACAGCTTTAAAACAACTTAAGCATACTCGTATATAAACTGCCGTTCAAAAGTAATGAGGCTGAAAATTCAGCTTGGCATCACAGGAGTAAATTACATTTTAAAATACATTAAATTGTAATAATATATTACGATATTACTTTTTTTTTTTAAACGATGGATGAAACTGAATCAAGAGAACAGATTTTACAATTAATAGGGTGTTCGTTACTAACTTTATCCAGCTCCAATCCTTGCCTAATCTGTTAGTTATCCGATAACATCCCTTATCTCCTAATTTAATGAGTAATACTCAACTATAAGGTTTTAATTTACAAGTTATTTTTATTTAGATGTACTGATAATATACAGAATAAGATAATATTATTCTTTAAACATCTCACCTTTTAAAAGTGCGTCGCAAACGGTTTGTTCTGCTGCATCTCTACGGCGCGGCATGTGTTTGCTGCTACTTCCGGGAACTATTGAGAGGCTCCACGAGCCGCCACTGCTGTAAAAAAAACGTTCCATTGGAGTCAATGGAGTTGTCGAAACTCTCTCTCTATATGGCTCTGCCTATTTCACAACATATATATTTAAATGTAACTGTTAAAAGTTATATATGCTTTCTAAACATTGACAATTGAACACATTAGAAACAACAAATTAAAAAATGAAAGACTGAGTCAGAGACAGTCTGTGTACCACACAAAACTAAAATTTATCTGAAATTACATCTTTCATAGAGTGCAGATAAAGTCAGGCTTAACAAGCCATTTCATTACAGTTTTAAAACAGTTAGCTCATGTGGGTGTTGAGGGCTTGAGAGGAAATCATTGATTTCTGCTCTGCTTGATGTAAGGCCCTCCACAGCCTGAGAAAACAATGACCATTAGCAAATCCAAAATCCATGATCTACTGTAAAAGCAATTAACATAACACTTTTACTCACGGCCAAACTCACATTCTACAGTTGTTTTATTGATCCGAGGTGATTTAGGTAATTAGTTACCACTAGTATAATTAGCTACATCTTTCAGTAATGCTTGCATTTGAGATCACTTACTATTACAGTTCCCTATCGGGTTGGCATAGCCTACATTCCAGAGTTCATGTAGGCTGTTTTGAAAGTTTGCTCCTATCATTTCTTATCTCCAGATGATCATAGGGTTTTGGAAGTCTAGGCATACAAGTCCTCTTTCATGCCCAGGATCACAAAACACAGCTAGTCCAATAAACACAACCAATCAATGTGTATTAACTTTCATTTCTGCCACAAACAAACTATACCTGCCTTTGCAACTTTGTGACAACGATAATTTATGCATCAATTTACTCAAAAGAATGGATTTATATCACTATGACAAATTATCATGATGACAATTTGGTATGAGAGCTACAAATCAAGAAAATGTTTTTCAACGGGACTTTAGCTGATGTGGTTTTAGAAATCACAGACGGTCTTAGTCTACAGCTGTTGATGTTTTTGCCATAGCATACATATTACTTTTCAGTGAAATCTGGGTCACAATTAACAGCATATTTCTTTTTTGTATATTTGTATTTTGATTATAATGTGTCAGCCTGCTTTCTCAGTGTCTGACAAACTTATATCCAACTGAATTTTAGGATCACAAAGACTTTCAGTCCATTACTTAGTCTTTTCAAAAACTGAAGCATCAATAAATGATTTAACTTAAAATCGTAGTATTGATTTATTAGCTCTTTTCATTTTTTTTTTTTTATTCTTCTCAAGAATCACTGCTCAATAATGTAATCGACTGTGGCTCATAAACCTCCAAACATGATTAAGTCAGCTGATTGCAAAGGCACATGTAATACTATTAAAGACCTCAAGAAATGGATTTACATATTTTCTTATCGAAACAGAAAGTTGAGATGGGCTTGTCCGTTTGAAAAAGATATATATATATATATCCTATAGTGATACAGAGTGCAAAAGTAGGGTTCCAGATGTAAAACCCTATTAATTAATTTTGTCCATTGGTAAATACATTTTTAAAGATAACTTATAAACCTGTAAAGATAGACCTACCTTCAGCTCCCAAGTTGTTAATCAATGGTATATGCCTCTGTTGAAGCTATCAGTCCTGCGATTTGTTTTTAGAAACTACATTATCCTGAAGACAAACGCTCCACCAATCAGAGAACTGCGGCCAACAAAGTGCGAATGTATGCACTGTGAATGACGCAATTAAGTCCGTCTTCTTATACACTGGTTGCCAAAAGTTTGGAATAATGTACAGATTTTGGTCTTATGGAAAGAAATTGGTATGTTTATTCACCAAAGTGGCACTCAACTGATCACAATTTATAGTCAGGACATTAAAAACATGAAAAATTGCTATTGCAATTTGAAAAACTTCTTAAGCTACTTCAAAGAGTTCTCAACAAAAAATCCTTCACGTGCAGTAATGACAGCTTTGCAGATCCTTGGCATTCTAGCTGTAAGTTTGTCCAGATACTCAGGAGACATTTCCCCCCACGCTTCCTGTAGCACTTGCCATAGATGTGGCTGTCTTGTCGGGCACTTCTCTTGCACCTTACAGACTAGCTCAGTTTCTCAACTGGTCAGTCTATTCTGCACTGCAAAATAAATCGAGGTGCGATTCATAGCTTTTGTGCGAGTGTAATGGAACCAGTTCACGCTTATGATCTGCTCTGCTCTCTGGCACTCGCACAACAATCGTGCTTCTCTTGATATTGGGGTCCACAGACCTCAAAACTGATGAGATCAATTTCATTTCTGGTGAGACTTGTCTAGTATAAAGCGTTATGGAGAAACTGAAGTCAAACCTCCCAAACAGTAGGCATCCCTGACATGCCAAACAGCGAGGAGGAAAAGTGCAACACTTTGCTATAAGCTACCATTTTTTTTTCATTACACATCACCTTTACAAAATTGTTTTATGATTCTACATGAGTAAAAGTAACTGATATATTTTTACAAAAAAGTTATAGCTTCATATTAAATAAATCTATAGGTAGAATCTATTACACATCATTTTTATTTCAACAGTGGCAGTTGTGGTTAAAGTTTCAATGTGTTTAGGCTAGTATTTTCATATACACTATATGGGAATGAGGAGCCTTTCCTCATGTGTTATATTTACGTTCTGTTTGAATTATTTTTGAAATTAGGAAACAAAAGCCATAATAATGGGCTCATTTAAAAACAAAATGCAATATATTTTTTAAAAGGGGGTAAGAAATCTTCCTGTAGCTTTTGTCAACAACAAAAATAATGTAATTGATGCATGCCCTTATACTTGAAAACCATGAACAATACTTTGCAAGGTAAAAGGAAATGCGACCCAGGATAAATTAAATACAGGTTACCTTTTACGATGGTGGGTCACCTCTTGATTTCCAAGAGCAATTTAGCATGATTACTCAAGGATAAGGTGTTGGAGTGATGGCTGCTGGAAATGGGGCCTGTCTAGATTTGATCAAAAATGACTTTTTTCTAATAGTGATGGTGCTGTTTGTTTACATCAGTAATGTCCTGACTCTTTGTGATGAGTTGAATGTCACTTTGGTGAATTAAAGTACCAATGTCCTTCAAAACAGAAAAATCTGTACATTATTCCAAACGTTTGGCCGCCAGTGTATATTTGCAAATATCTAAATATTTTGCAATAAAATGTTTTTTCTAATCAAACAACATTAAATCAATAGTTTTTAAAAATGTTTTCATTGTTTTTAATTCTACTTCATCATTCAAAATTTGAAAAACACAGATTTTCTATCTGCTACTTTCTGGCCAGATGCAGGTGGTATTTATAATTTAGGGGGAGGGACATTCCCATTCTAAAGAGCATTTCAATGGATCAAAAATTGGGTATGCCCATGAGTGCAAGATGAGTCAAAAATATTATGGTCTGTTTTTCCAAGAAGAGAAAACGTCTAGGTTACGTATGTAACCTCCGTTCCCTGATGGAGGGAACGAGACGTTGTGTCAGAGAAGCGACACTAGGGGTCTCTCTTGAGCGCCGATATTCACCTCTGAACTATGAAAAAAGGCCAATGAGAGTTGGCAACCAGTATTTGCATGTCCCGCCCCCGGACATACGGGTATTTAAGCGGCGCAAATACGGGAGTTCATTCAGGATTTTTCTGAGGAGCCGGAAATGGTCCCGCCACAACAGTGGCTCGGCTCAGCGACGTGGCAGGGGAGACACAACATCTCGTTCCCTCCATCGGGGAACGGAGGTTACATACGTAACCTAGACGTTCCCCTTCTGTCGCTCTCTCCACGTTGTGTCAGAGAAGCGACACTAGGGGTCCACTTATAAAAGCGCCACGCGCTGAGCCGTGTACGTGAACTGCTGATGCAGGAGCGAGCAGGTATTCTTACATGCAGGACGACCAACTGTATCAGGCTGCACGTACCCTTCCCCAACGCCCCATTTAAGCCATCAGGATTCCTTATCGTTACCCTGGAGGAGGGAACAAGGTGCTGGCCGCCAACCTGGGAACGGGCCAAGCCTGGCCGGGCCTCTTTTCTCTCTATGTTTCTCGCATAGAGCAACTTAGGCCGGGGCCCTTACACGCATTGAGGGAAGGGGGTCTTAGCCCTTATTCAGGGCGGAGAAGACCCTGCGGAGGCCACGCCTACCCGAGAGGGGAGGCAAGTTTAAGTGGCAAAACCATCAGAGGCCTGACTTAGGGCCTATGTGGAAAAGTCGGTGCGGTGGTGGATCCAGCCTATAGAGGGGGGAACATACAGCACGGCAACCGAGGCAGCCGTGACTGCCTAAGGGAAGTATGGGAGTCCACTCGCCAGAGGGGACAGAACCGTGGCGTTACACACAGGGGTAGTCCGAAGGAGGCCTTACCTGTGGAGCACCTATACCAGTGCAGGGTAGCTTGCGGTACCCGCAGTGGCTTGGGTCGGCGAGTTCCTCCGCTGAACTGCGACCCACGAGGGCTAGGGAGGAATCAACCAGTGTCCCAAACCTGAGATCTCCTGGGAATGAAGGCGCACTGTTTCCCCTGGTTAGGGGGAAGGGCGCTGGATGCAAGCGATTCACCCAGTCAGATCGTGGGCGTGCCACCGAGTTCTACGGGCTCGGTACCTGAGAGAACACGGGACGATACTGACTCAACTCGGAGATTGTAGAATCTCGCGAAAGTGTTCGGTGTTGCCCAGCCCGCTGCTCTACAAATGTCTGCTAGGGCAGTGCCCCTAGCCAGTGCCCATGAGGACGCAACACTCCTGGTGGAGTGGGCTCGGACCCGCAAAGGGGGGGGGGCACGGCCTGGGTGTGATAAGCCAGGGAAATGGCGTCGACAACCCAGTGGGCGAGTCTCTGCTTGGAGACAGCATTCCCTTTCTGCTGTCCCCCAAAGCAGACGAAGAGCTGCTCAGAGCGTCTACTGCTCTGTGTGCGGTCCAGGTAGATACGTAAGGCACGTACTGGACACAGCAGTGAAAGGGCTGGAACTGCCTCCTCCCGGGGCAGCGCTTGCAGGTTCACTACCTGATCCCTGAAGGGTGTGGTAGGAACCTTGGGCACATAGCCCGGTCGCGGTATTAGGATCACGAACGTGTCTGCCAGACCGAACTCCAGGCAAGCGTCGCTAACAGAGAATGCATGCAGGTCCCCAACCCTCTTGATGGAAGTGAGCGCGATCAGCAGGGCGGTCTTGAGAGAGAGGGCCCTGAGTCCAACTGAGTCAAGCGGCTCGAAGGGGGGTCTCTGGAGTCCCGTAAGGACGACCGAGAGATCCCAGGAGGGGAACAGGTTAGGCCGGGAGGGAGCTATCCTCCGGGCACCTTTTAGGAACCTGACGATTAAGTCGTGCTTACCAAGAGACTTTCCGTCTACCGTGTTGTGGTGGGCCGCGATAGCGGCGACATACACCTTGAGGGTGGAGGGGGACAGCCTCCTCTCCAGCCTCTCCTGAAGAAACACGAGCACTGACCTAACTGCGCAATTCTGCGGGTCTTCGGCTCGGGAAGAACACCAGTCCGCGAACAGACGCCACTTTAGGGCGTAAAGATGCCTGGTAGAGGGGGCTCTGGCTTGATTGATTATATCTACGACGACAGATGGTAGACCGGCTAGATCTTCCGCATCCCGTCCAGGGGCCAGACGTGGAGGTTCCAGAGGTCTGGGTGCGGGTGCCACAGCGTGCCCAGTCCCTGAGAAAGAAGGTCCTTCCTCAGGGGAATTTGCCAGGGAGGGGCTGTCGTGAGGAGTGTGAGGTCTGAAAACCAAGTCCGGGTAGGCCAGTAGGGGGCTACCAGAGTGACTTGCTCCTCGTCCTCCCTGACCTTGCATAGCACCTGTGCAAGAAGGCTCACTGGGGGAAATGCGTACTTGCGCAGCCCCGTGGGCCAGCTGTGTGCCAGCGCATCTGCCCCGAGGGGAGCCTCTGTCCGGGCATACCAGAGCGGGCAGTGGGAGGTTTCTTGGGAGGCAAACAGGTCTACCTGGGCCTTGCCGAACCGGTCCCAAATCAGCTGGACTGACTGGGGGTGGAGTCTCCACTCTCCGCCGGGCAAGCTTTGTCTTGACAGCGCGTCCGCCATCACATTGAGGTTGCCGGGGATGTGAGTGGCGCGCAGTGACTCCAGTCGCTGCTGACTCCATAGGAGGAGACGACGGGCGAGCTGTGACATGTGGAGGGAGCGTACTCCGCCTTGGCGGTTTATGTAGGCTACGACCGTGGTGCTGTCTGTCCTGACTAAGACGTGTTTGTGCCGAATTAACGGAAGAAACTTCTGCAGGGCCAGAAAAACAGCCAGCAGCTCTAGGCAGTTGATGTGCCAGCGCAGCGGGCCTCGGTTCCACCGGCCTGCAGCTGCGCGCCCGTTGCACACAGCGCCCCAACCCAATTTGGAGGCGTCGGTCATGACCAGAACGCATCGGGACACCTGCTGCAAGGGTACTCCAGCCCTTAGCAAGCAAAGGTCTGTCCAGGGTTTGAAGGTCTGGAGGCAGGCAGAGGTAACTTTTACGTTGTGCGTGCCGCGGCGCCATGCTCGTCTCGGGACTCGAGTCCGGAGCCAGTGCTGAAGTGGTCTCATATGCATCAACCCCAGCGGCGCGGCCGCCGCGGAGAATGCCATATGCCCCAGGAGCTGTTGGCTTGAAGGAAGCGAGGCATTTCAGCACTGACTGAGCACGCTCGTTGGAGAGACGTGCTGTCATTGAGACTGAGTCTAACTCCAAACAGAGAAAAGAGATGCCCCTGGACCGGGGAGAGCTTGCTCTTTTCCCAGTTGACCTGAAGCCCCAAACGGCTGAGGTGCCTGAGCACCTGGTCTCTGTGTGCGCATAGTAACTCTCGAGAGTGAGCCAGTCGTCGAGGTAATTGAGTATGCGTATGCCGGCTACTCGGAGCGGGGCAAGAGCTGCCTCTGCGACTTTCGTGAAGACGCGAGAGGACAGAGACAGGCCGAAGGGGAGGACTTTGTACTGATACGCCTGACCGTCGAACGCGAACCGTAGGAAGGGTCGATGTCGAGGGCAAATTGAGACGTGGAAGTACGCGTCCTTCAGGTCTACCGCTGCGAACCAATCTAGATGCCGGACGCCAGATAGAATTTGTTTCTGGGTGAGCATTTTGAACGGGAGTTTGGACAAGGTCCGATTGAAAACTAGCAGGTCCAAGATCGGTCGTAAGCCGCCGCCTTTCTTGGGTACAACAAAGTAAGGGCTGTAGAAACCCTTCTTCGTTTCGGTTGGAGGGACAGGCTCTACCGCGTCCTTTAATAGAAGGGAGGCGATTTCTTCACGCAGGGAATGGGCATGTTGGCCGTGTACTGCGGAAAAATGTACGCTCACGAAGGGGGGCGGAGACCTGGCAAAACTCCGTGCTAGGGGCACCAAAGGGACGGGTTTTTTGGACGTACCCGGCGGGGCTTCGCAGCGGTGCGGAACAGGTAACGTGGCGTCGCGAGGCAACGTGGCGTCCCGAGGCTCTGGTGCTGAGAATAAACTCAAAGCACTTACCTTGCTCCGCGCACCCGGCAGGGGGCGGGTTCGTGACTGAGGAGGAGGTCTGATGGTGGCGTCCTCTGGACTCGTCTGAACCGGCCGGCCGGGGAACAGTCGTGGGGCTGAAGGCGGGGACACCGCGTCCATGGAGCCGGGACTGTTGAGGCCTGAAAGCAGAGTGCCATGAGAACGGCATTTGCGGGCCATATGCCCCAGAGACAAAGGAAATAGCTCTTTTATTGAGAATTTGGGTACCGCAGCCCCTGTTAAGGGGTGCGGCAAATGAAAAAACAAAGGATTCTCCTCCCGGCTCTCCACCGGGGGACGGAGCGGTCTTACCACCTCCGGAGCTAACTTCTTGGACTCTGGGCGTGTTGTCTCAGGAGCGCCTGGGAGCCTTCCAGGTCCTCGAGGGGGTCCGTGAGACAGGGGGCGTGCGCTTCCCGCGGTTTGCTCGACGCTGGGGCTGAGAGCTGGGCCCGGGTTGAGGCGGAGCAGGAGCTTGTCTTCTGGCCACGGGAGGACGACCTCGGCGAGCAGACGGGGCATGGGCCGTGGCGGCAGGCTTGCGGCGAGGCATGATGTGAGAGATGGCCTCCGTCTACTTCTTTACCGTGGAGAACTGCTGGGCAAAGTCCTCGACGGTGTCGCCGAAGAGGCCGAACTGGGAGACAGGGGCGTTGAGGAAGCAAGTCTTGTCGGCTTCACGCATCTCGACCATGTTCAGCCACAGTTGACGTTCCTGGACCACTAGCGTGGCCATCGCCCGCCCGAGCGCTTGTGCTGTGACCTTCGTCGCTCTCAGGACGAGGTCGGTCGCTGAGCGCAGTTCCTGCAGCGTGTCGGGATCAGGGCCACCCCCGTGCATGTTGCAAAGTGCCTTGGCTTGGTGGACCTGCAGGAGAGCCATGGCATGCAGGGCGGAAGCGGCGCGTCCGGTGGCGCTGTAGGCCTTCGCTGTCAGCGAGGAGGTTGCTCTACAGGTCCGGGAAGGGAGTACGGGGCGACCTCGCCAGGTGGTAGGGGTACCGGGGCATAGATGGATTGCAACCGCCCTATCCACCTGGGGAATTGCCGTGTACCCGTGGCGCGCTCCGCCGTCGAGGGTGGCGAGGGCGGACGAGTCTGTGGTGGTGTGACGAGTGGAGAGGGGTGCTCTCCACGAAGACGTCAGCTCGTCATGCACTTCCGGGAAAAACGGAACCGGGGGGGGCGAGGCTGTGAGCGGCGCGCAGACCCCAGGAACCAGTCATCCAGCCGTGATGGCTGTGGGGAGGATGGAGGGTTCCAATCCAAGCCCACGCTGTTGGCTGCCCGGGAAAGCATGTCGGACATCTGTGCGTCAGCCTCAGCCTGGGCGTGCAAGCCCGAAGGCGGCAGCCCAGGGGAGTCCTCTGCATCAGATGCCGCGCCCTCCGATGTCGCGGCGAGCTCATCGGCTTCCATCGCAAGAGGGTCGGCTGACTGGCTTTGAGGCGAGTCGCCGCCGCCTCGAGCACGGACGGGAATCAACGAGCGTGCTGGGGTGCGGGTGGTCTGAGGGGGCGTACCCGGTGGAGCTGCACCCGCAGCCATCCCCAAATCGCCTCCATCGCCAGCCGCATCATCCTCAATCCCGTGGGAAGAAGGAGCAATGCGGGGGGCGGCTGGAGTGGCTTGCTCACGGTTGTAAGCAAGCCGCGACCGCAACGTTGTCATGGTCATGTTCTCGCAGTGAGAACATGAACCATCCACAAACGCAGCCTCTGTGTGATCGCTACCCAGACACACGAGACAGCGCCTGTGGCCGTCGGAAGCGGAGAGCACTCTACCGCATCCAGAAACAACACAGGGGCGGAAGGGCATCTTTATAAAGACGCGTCCTTAAAAGGATGTTCAACGCCGCTGTGTTTTGCTCTTTTAGAGGAAATTACTCTTTTAAATAAAATCACTCTTTTAGGAAAAAAACTCGTGAGAGTTTTTAAATCTGCACTGTCGATGCGCCCAGGCGCAGGAATGCACAGCCGTGCAAACAGGAGAAAGCCGCTGTTGTGCGCCGTGGAATCCAACAGTTATGCAGCAGAGGGATGACAGGAACTCGGTGTGTAATATGCAGCAGTTGCAGACACGACCATCGGCTCCGAAGAAATTTTCTGAATGAACTCCCGTATTTGCGCCACTTAAATACCCGTATGTCCGGGGGCGGGACATGCAAATACTGGTTGCCAACTCTCATTGGCCTTTTTTCATAGTTCAGAGGTGAAGATCGGCGCTCAAGAGAGACCCCTAGTGTCGCTTCTCTGACACAACGTGGAGAGAGCGACAGAAGGGGAACTGTACATTTTAAATGTGTATACCTACATACTTTCTCCCATCCCGGTGTAATATGTAAAAACAGCAACAAGTAAATAATGTTTTGGTTATTTTCCCCTGAAAGTATAATAACTGTGGCTCTGTGGGATTTTCACAATGCATGTGGACTAAAAGCCACAAAACAACTTTGATTTCATGGGGTCAATAATGACACCAGCAAAGATAGTGGGCTATACTCACCATTGAGTCCATTAGGAATACTCCTGTGGTGATGCTTATGGAGCCTATCTTAGTCTCTACAGCTTTGTGTATATGGTTATGATGGTGGTCTGGGCTGCCAGCACTTTACAGGTACTGCTCCCATCCCCAACATCTCTAATAGTCCCAGAGCCTCCACTGAGGTTGCTCAGGCTGGACTGGCTGTCAATGGAACTCCTAGATCCAGCTCCATTCCTATCTTCATCCAACATGAGAACGATCTCCTTCAACTCTGTGTTTTCCCGCAGAATGCTCTCCTGGCTGACCTCCAGTTCCTTGAGTTTCTGCTGATAGGTGCTCACCTCCTTCCACACAGCACTCGCCGCAAAATCTCTGCCAATCCCATGACAACTTTTTACCTTTTGCCGATCATCGTCCAGAAAGCAGCAGAGCTCCCTGAGCTCCTGGATGTCATCCTGCAGTTTCTGGTTTATCTCCTTTAGATTACGGATTTCGTGGAGGTGCACCTGCAGTCTGCGGTTGATATCCTTCATCATGTTGCTATGTTCAAGCATTAGGTTCATCTTCTCACCGTCAACTCTTCTCAGTTTCTTGATCAAGTCCTCTTTGCTCCATCTGAGCAGTTCCTCGTCAGGGATCTCACCCAGGTCATCACTAGGACAATGCTTGGCCATCATGAGTCATCCAGAGGTACAGTTTCAGGGTAAAATGTTCAGCACAGAACACAATGCAGATCCAGATCTAACATGGCATTGTGTTTCATTCCAAAGCAATGTAAAAACGCAATTTAAACTATAGCATTCATGAATTCGATTTTGTAAAGATCTACAAGAATCCCTTTGAAAAAAAAAACCCCCGAAGAATGTGCATCAACTTATTTGTATTCCAGATGCATTTAATAACGCTTCACTTGCCCAAAACTTCGCAATAAAGCAGGCATTCAAATCCGAAAATATCCGCGATTTGTAAATCCATGAGCATCGTTTTAATTAAAGCGCCGAATTTCTGCAGGAAATAAAATCCTTTAGACACGCGTGATCGTGCAGGTTTCAAGAGCAATGTTTCAAGAAATAACAGCAACAAATATCATAGGCATTCAAAATCACGCATCCGTTCATGCTGAACCTCGAAATATCCGATTATGCTGTGACTCTTCACTCGTGTGAACGCACGGGCTCTCAGGTTCTGCTGTGAAATGATCAGACTCAGAGCGGATTTGAGCAGGTACAGTGATGAGAGACAGAAAGCGGGAACTGCCCTCTTAAAGAGACAGAGCATCATTTCCCACACCGATCTTATTATAAGTTTGTCTAAAATGCTTCGACAGAAATCACCCATTCACATGTCATTCGCACCTTCCACAGATAATTTACCTAAAAGGGTTAGTTCACCCAAAAATTTAATTTCTCTCATCATTTAATCACCTCATGCTATCCCAGTATGACTTCCTTTGTTCTGCAGAACACAAATGAAGATATTTAGAAGAATATCTCAGCTCTGTAGGTTCATACAATGCAAGTAAATGTTGGCCATAACTTTAAATCTACAAAAATCTAAAAGTTACACAAAATAAAAGTATTCCATTCGACTCCAGTGGTTAAATCCATATGGATGTGGGTGAGAAACAGATCAATATTTAAGTCATTTTTTACTATCCGCATTTACTGAGCAACCACTGGGCGACGCCATGATGATCCTAATTGCCTGTTTTCTGTTTCTGGTCTAGAGATGCGATGTAAAACTAACCGAAATGAGCAACTGAGCGGAGACATAAACACAATTTAAGTGTTATTTGAAGTGAAAATTAATTTAATAACAATTCAAAGTAGTTAATGATATCAACGTAACTAACCTCGGATCATTGCATGTCATCTACACACTGAGGCACTGTCAATTAAAAACACTGTCGGCACTATTCAGCCACGTTTGATTTTTTGACAATTTAATTTAATACTAAAAACATCACATTACATGCTAAGAATATATGCTCTTGTGAGTGGAAAAATTGGAGACCGGAAATTGAAAACAGTCGAATCGTGAAACACTTCTACTATCAGGAAAAAGGTGGATAAATCTCCACCTTTGACCAGCCCCGACCAGTAGGTGGTGATATGCTTGACGAATGTGAATTGCCAAAAAACAAAAGAAGAGGAATGTGGAAGTGGTAGTTAAAGTGTAGATTTATAGTTAAAGAGGACATAAATATTGATCTGTTTCTTACACACACCTAGTATATCGCTTCTGAAGATATAGATTGAACCACTGGAGTCTTGTAGATTTATTTTATTCAGACTTTTAGCTGATTTTTAGAGACTCTAAAAAGTAAGTAAATTATAAAATAATTGTAATTTTTGGGTGAACTATCCCTTTAAATAGAAAACTCTTTCGTCATCTCCCCACACTCAGTCGCTAAAAACTTCTTGTTATCAAAATGCCAGCTGTTCTTTTTCATACAAATGAATGGTGCAGTTCAGTTGCAATTTTGCTTGGTTTATTATATATATACAAAGGTCCCCTCACATGCTTATCACAAACCGGTTAGGGTTGCACCAGCTGTGCATTAACCTTGTCACTTAACGCCACTGATAGCAGCCGCAATGTGCACTTACATAAAAATAAACTATAGTGCCAGATCACCACTAATTAAAACACAAATGCACGAAATGGAAACCAGATGTTTCTTCTGCATTAGATAGTAACCTGACGAAATCTATTCCAAAATAGACATAATTGGCAAAGGCAAAAAGTGGTACGGTCATTTAAAGGTGAGATGGGTGGGAAATGTCCCTACTAATTTTTGCCTTTGCCAAGTTTGTCCCCACTACTTTTTTGGACTAGCTCTCTCGCTCCGCTATTCCACAGCTCACACTCATTTCCTATGAAATCGCAAAGCGCACTGCAAACAAATGTGTCCAACTCATGATATACTGTAAATTGATTCACTAATACACAGATACAATCATTATGTTTATCACAAACATTTTTTTTTACTTTAAACTAAAGCTATAAACTTAACCATGCGACCACTAAGTCATACAGTCTAATGTATTGCTGATCTATGTATTTATCCACTGACCAACAAAATCCCTGTCACGATCCCCTGTTGTCTGCCCCGTATTTCACATGTCACCTCTCAAAAACTACAATTCCCACAATTCCCGGCCCTCATCACTGCCAGCCCTGTGTCATTGTTCTCACCTGATTGTCGTTTTGTTATCATCATGTCTCCTGTGTATTTAAACCCTGCTGTTTCTCCATTCCTTGTCGATCGTTGTTTGTAGATGTTGAACGTAGATTTATGTTAATGTCACCTTTGCGCTCCATTGATGTTAATCCTGTCTTTGTATTCCTTGGATGTCTTTCGTGTTTTTGTTTTATTTTTCCCATCGTGGATGTTTTATTTGTTCCAGTCTTGTTTGTCCTATTATTTTCAATTAAACCACATTTAGATCCTCACCCCTCGTCTGCCTTCGTCTGCCTCCACCTACTAACGTTACAATCCCAATACTGACAGTGTTAAATGCATGGATCAAGTTCTCAAATTAATTGTGTGACATTTTTATTTGAGCAATTGAATTGGTCATTGTAACAGGGTTTAAAATGGGCAAGGAGGAGGCAGGAACCAGACGAAGCATCAAAGTAATATTTTTATGAAAACTATTTGTGTCAAAAAGACACAAAACACACACACGGCAGCTGCGTATGGCTCTCTCTCTCTCGAACTGCCACATCCATCTCGGCCTTATCCCTCTCCTCGGCTGATTTTCCTGATTGGGGGTTGGCCGTGCACACTCATGGCCCAGCCCGGCCCCACCCTCCTCCTCATCACAGTCATTAATAATAACAATTTATCAAAACAGAAAAAGATTATTTGACAATATCTGCACATAACCTAATTAATATTCATGAGTTTCACCACTTTGTGACATCACAAACTGTCTCCACCACTTTTTAAAACAAAGAACCTATAGCACCTATTACCTATTACACCTATAGACATGCATTTCAGTTTTATCTTGTTAACGTTGATGTTTAAACATTGTATGTCTCATGTAACTGTCAGCTGTAATAAATTACATCCCCATTGAAATATTGCATGTAAAAAAAAGTGGCTTGTGTCTTCACCACATACGCTGCATCCAAATATCCATATATCCTTTCAGGGACTAAATACAAAATGTTTTTCATTTTGGTTCGATCTGAGCAAAAACTGGAGTAACTGTAGCAGGTAGATACATTTTGGAATACAATTCGCTTTAATAACATTAACCTTCCCAATCATGCTAAATGTAATGAAGCCCAATACCCACATCACTCGAAAACTTTTTTATTAAAGGGTCAAAATTAACTCTAACTAAATCACACAAATTAGCTGGGAATAAAATATCCAAATAGGCTACTTAATGCCCCATTTGGGCCACTGGGCAAGGCAGAACAATAATGGGGAAAGAGGGCAACTCTGCCAGGTGCCTACAAAGTAACTTAATCCATCCAATAAACGTATTCCCAAACCCGTACATTTCCAAAATCTTAAAAAGATTATCCCATTCTACCATATCAAACGCTTTTCATCATCAAGTGAGATTGCAGCGATCGGAGTCTGATCATTTGCCACTGACCACATGATATTGATGAAACGACTAATGTTATTAGAAGAGCTACGACCCCGAATAAACCCCACATGATCTATAGGCTACGTATAAGAGACATAACTTGACTTAATCGGTTAGCCAACATTTCTGACAATATTTTAACGTCTAGCTGGATCAGGGAAATTGGATGGTAACTCTAACACTCGCTTGGACCTTTGTCCTATTTAAGAATCAGACTGATCCAGGCTTGCTTCATGGTTGGCGTAAGCTTTCCATTCTTTAATGATTCTGTATAAACTTCTAGCAAAAGGAGCCAGTTCTATAGCATAAGATGTAAAAAAATATTGCATGCAATAAGATTCCATTTCTGAGTAATCATTTTGAATAGGCGCTTTATAAGGGCGAAATTTAAATGTCTCAGATCCACGACTGGCCGAAGCCAGCCATCTTTCTTTGAAACAAGAAAATAACGGCTGTAAAACCATTTTTGCGCTTTGAGCTTTGAAAGTGTATGAACTTTCTTTCTTATTGAACACAGGGGGAACAGTATCTGACAGTAACATTCCCAGCTGTCAAGATGCGTTCAACCTGCTATAATGGGGGTGGTTTTAAGTAAAGATAAACCTAAAAACATGTTATTTTTATCTACAATTTCTTTTGAACTTTCCTCAGTGAATTGCGGTGAATGTGTACTGTTGGGACAGAAAACCATCAGATTTGGTTTACTCTAAATGGCTGAACTAAAGTGGACAACGGAGGTCTTTTGTGGCCAAAATTGCAATTGCATTTCTAAAAAAAAAAAAAAAAAATCTGGGCAAAGCGAGATAAAAAAAAAAAGGAATAACATTAGGCCTAATATGTCCAGGTATTGAGCCCTGTGAATACTGTCGCAAATTTAGCCTATAAAATCACAGTTATGTGAGTGAGCACACATGTATTCCAATATTCCAAATGAAAAATCTCACAAATATAATATTATTTATAGATAGAAATAAAAGTCGGTGGTTGTTACTAAAGACATAAAAAAAAAATGCAACAAACATACGTTCTGTTACACCATTTTTAAAATATAACTAGACAGTCATGAAATTTGACTTTCACTTATAGAATACAACATTCTGCAAATAAAACTCGTTAAAAACTCATCCTTTCAGAGTTAAAACTCGTTAAAAACAAAAACTAGTTTTGAGCCTTAGTATAGTACCTCAGTGGTATGAGCACAGCATCTCGGGGGCGAGCTTTTTGAGAACGCGAGCTTCCTTCGCCGTTTGGACGGGGGCGGGGCTAGGAGAAAACAGAATCCAACGGTGGAACAGACTTCGACGCAACACCCTGGACTCGGCCATGGCGTTATTGGAGTCCACGATAAAGGATGGTGGTACATTTTGTTACGTTGACTCTATATTCTGCTTGAAAGCTTCACTATATTTAATTGACCAGCTACTGGAAAGCTTGCTTCTAAAACAACCAGGCAAGTTTACATGTTGTGCTTGTGTAATATCACCATGCAACAACTGCTTTATGCAGCATAATAAGCTAGTAGTTAACAGCTAGTGGTCATGGTCATGGTCAGTAATGTTTGTGTCGCGTTTATGATGATGCCACGGCAGTAGAGGCGGTGAAAGTGTGAGGACCAATCTATAATCCCACCCATTTTTGGTTGGCAAACAACTGCAGTGGAATAGCAAGGGCAAAAGTTTAGCGAGCCAGACTTCAATATTTGACAGGTGTCCTTATAGAAGTGAACAATAGCTGAGCACTCTTGACACAGCACGATCATGACAGTTCTTCAGGAGATCACAGGATGGGCTGCATATCTGATGCTGTGCCTGCTTTTTGTTGTTTTTATCGCATTTATTGCATACTGTCTGTATGTTAAACATATTCATCAGAAATATGATCATATACCTGGACCTCCAAGAGACAAGTAAGAAGTTAATGAATCTATTGTAATGTGAATGATACGATTATATAAAAGATAAGCTTATTTGTTTTATGATCAAAGTTCATATGAATTAACATGACAACTGAATTCTTGATAGTTTTCTGCTGGGACATACACCAACTTTTATTAAAGCAACAAAATCGGACCGCGTCATTCACGACTTACTTCTGCAATGGTAAGAGTTAAGCACAATTTTTTGGTCAAACTATTTAAATGTGTATTTATTATTATCATTATACTATTATGTTTTAGAGATGAACTTGCACCTATTAAAACTGCATGTGCATATTACGTAATAGTGTGATAACAGTTAGCCTATCACTTAATGTTTGGTCATACTGCATTCTCTCTCTCTCTCTCTCTCTCTCTCTCTCTCTCTCTCTCTCTCTCTCTCTCTCTCTCTCTCTCTCTCTCTCTCTCTCTCTCTCTCTCTCTCTCTCTCTCTCTCTTTCCCCCCCTCTCCCCCAGATAGGTCAATTACATTATAACAGGTTATTTAAGTACTTTATTAACTCTAAAGTTCACTCTACAGAAACAATAATGTTGTAATCTTATATAATCAGTTTTAGTAATCACACTTTGTTGTTTCACTCAATAGCAGGCATTTTCTTACTTGGAAAAAAAAGAAGATAGATACACAGATCAGGGCCAGAGCTAGGGGGTAGCCGTGGCCACCCCATTGGCCACCCACTCGCAATTGCCGTTTTTGTAAAAAAAAAAACGTATCGGTTACCTAACGTAACCTCGGTTCTCTCTAGATGAGGGAACGAGTATTGCGTAAGCTAGCTTACGCTACGGGAAAGATTCATCTTTTCTGAGATATTGAAGCCAAAAAATTATCCTTAATTTTTGTATCCATTGTCAACGCAGTGCGGCAGCTGCAGACCTTGAGCGGGCTAGCTAGCGAGCTCATAGGTTGCTCTGCGGCAACTGCTGCAGCCTATAGACGAGCTTGGGCTTAACTCGCGATCCAATGAGAGGCGCCCGCGCTCACTGCATCAAAGCCCGCCAAAAAGGGCGTGACTAGAGTGCATATAAGCGTAGTTCGTAGGCTGGAACCCTGGTTTTCATTGACTGAAGCTGAAAAGTCGCCGTGGCGCTGAAGCACGGCCGGCTACGCAATACTCGCTCCTCATCTAGAGAGAACCGAGGTTACGTTAGGTAACCGATACGTTCTCTTACGAGAGGTTCTCTCAGATATGCGTAAGCTAGCTTACGCTACGGAACCCATTGTCAACGCCGTGCGCGCCAAGCATCCACTGTATAAGCCCCAGGGAATTAAGGGGGACCCGGGGAGCCCTTATGAGTGGGGAAATAATATTTGGCCGGCAAGAATGCGGGTCATTGATTGTGTAATACATAAGCACATAGTAGGATCGGAACGACAGAGCGGCGGTGCCGGTCTGTGTGGAATGTGTCCCATCAGTGCAGCTCACCAGGGGAGCTGTAGCGTATTAAACCGCTAGTAGTTTTGCCTGCAGAGCGGGCACTTCCATATTGTAAAATCTGACAAAGGTGGAGGGGAAGTCCATCCCGCTGCCACACATATGTCGTGAATGGAAATTCCGCTGGACCATGCCCACGAGGATGCCATGCCTCTAGTGGAGTGAGCCCTAATGCCCAACGGGCATGGCAGGTCTTTTGACGCCGTATGCAGCAGCAATAGCGCCCACTATCCATCTAGATAGTGTCTGTTTCGAGGCGGCGAGACCTTTGGTGCGCCTCCGAACTAAACGAAAAGCTGCTCGGAGCGCCTGAAAGCAGCGAGCGTGCAGTATACAATCTCAGTGCTCTGACCGGGCAAAGGAGATTGGCGCCGCGTTCAGCTATCCGGTGCTGGCAGCGCCGATAGGGAAATGACCTGTGCTCTGAAAGGAGTACCGATCACCTTGGGAACATAGCCGTGTCTAGGCTTTAAAATGACCTTGGAGTCACTTGGTCCAAACTCAAGACACGCAGCTGACAGACAGCGCGTGAAGGTCTCCCACACGCTTGACTGATGACAGGGCAGTCAGAAAACGGTTTTGAGTGAAAGGTATTTCAAATCCACGGATTGAAGTGGTTCGAAAGGGGGCTTTCATAGTTTCGAGAACTATAGAAAGATCCCAGATAGGAACCGATGGGGGCGCGGGGTTCATCCTTCTAGCTCCCCTGAGGAAGCGGATGACCAGCTCGCTTTTACCCCATGACTGGCCGTGCAGGGTTCAGCGTAACGCCGCAACGGCCGCCACATACACTTTGAGCGTGGATGGGGATCTGCCCTCATCCAGCAGCTCTTGTAGAAATACGAGCAGCGTACTTACACCCCACATGTCCGTGGGTCCAGGTCTCTGTCGGTGCACCATTTTGAGAACACAGACCATTTTGACGATAGAGTCTTCTCGTGGAAGGGGCTCTAGCGTGTATGATGGTGTTTATTACTCCTTCTGGCAGAGCGACGGGTAGTCGCTGATCACCCACGCATGCAGCCCCAGCTCTGGGTGGGGATGCCAGATTGTGCCGCGAGCTTGAGAGAGGAGATCTGCTCTCACTGGGATGGGCCACGGCGCTGTCAGTGACAGCTGCGTAAGCTCTGGGAACCATGTCTGATTCTCCCAACGCGGGCTATGAGGAGCACCGAGTGACGCTGCTTCCTGATCCTCTGCATTACCTGTGGCAATAGCGCAGACGGGAGGGAAGGCGCAAGCGGGCGCCTGGGCCAGTCCTGGGCCAGCTGCCCTCGCTGAGAAAAATACTGGGCAGTGAGAGTTCTCTTTGGACGCAAAGAGGTCTATCTCTGCTCTGCCGAATAGGTGCCATAACGCCTGGACTGTTTGAGCGTGCAGGGACCATTCCCCTGGGGGAATATTGTCTCTGGACAGTCTGTCCGGCCGCCGCTCAGGTGGCCTGGCACGCGCGTCGCCCTCAGCGAGCGCAGGTGGCACTGGGACCAACTCAGTATGCGCTTTGTCAGATGGAAGAGGTTCCTGGATCTGACACCGCCCTGACGGTTTAGGTAGGATACCACAGATCTGTTGTCCGAACGGACCAGGACGTGGTGACCCTGAATGACCGGGAGAAAGACGCAGCGCCGCATCGACCGCTATCATTTCCAGACAATTTATGTGAAGGAGCTTTTCCTGAACTGACCATAGGCCGAAAACCGAGAGCTCTCGCAGACCGCGCTCCAACCCGTGTTGGACGCTGCCTGTCGAGATGACTTTTCGGCGAGATACAGCTCCCATTGTCACTCCCCGCTGATACCATTCGCCACTGTCCAGGGCTGCAGAGCTGATATGCAGGTCTGAGTCACCTTGATGGGCTGGCGCCTGTGGCCCAAGCCCGGCGAGACGCACGGGTGTTTAGCCAATGCTGAAGCGGGCGATGTGCAGTAAACCCAGCTGAAGTACTGCTGCGGCTGAGGCCATGTAACCTAGCACTCTCTGGAATTTCTTCAGAGGCGTGAGGCTGTTCATCTGAAAAGATGCGCTAGTCGCTGAACACGGCGCGGCGCTGTGTAGATAAGCGAGCCGCCATTGCCACGGAGTCTAGTTCTATTCCCAGGAAGGAAATGGTCTGACTGGGCTGTAGTGAGCTCTTGGTCCAATTGACTGCAAGACCCAAACTGTTCAGATGGCTGAGGAGAACTGCTCTGTGAGACAGAAGCTCCATATGTGACTGAGCCATAATCAGCCAGTCGTCCAAATAGTTCAGAATTGCGAAACCCTGACTCCGCAGGGGTGCGAAGCGCCGCATCCATGCACTTTGTGAAAGTACGGGTGCTAAGGACAGGCCGAACGGAAGGATGGTGTATTGATAAACCTGGCCGCCGGCTGAATCTCAAGAATGGCCTGTGACGGGATTTATCTGAATCTGAAAGTATGCATCTTTCAGATCGAGAGAAATAAACCAGTCCCCTGGCGCACATGCGCGAGGAGTTTCCTGATTGTAAGCATTTTGAACGGTCTTTTGCAAGCACCTTGTTCAAAACCCTGAGATCTAATATGGGTCTGAGGCCGCCGTCTTTCTTGGGAACAAGAAAATAACGGCTGTAAAGCCCCGACTCGCTCAGAGAGGGTGGCACTTTTCTATGGCCCTTTTGCACAGAAGGCTTGCTATTTCTGAACGAAGCATGCACGCTGCTTCCGTGTTCACAGTGGTTTCGAGCCGCTCTGAAGCGAGGGGCGGCGATCGAACTGTAGCAAATAGCCCTGTTGTATTGTGCTTAACACCCACTTGGATATCCCTGGAATAGCTTCCCACGCTTTGAAGCGTAACGCTAGAGGGTGAATGGCCAATTCGCTCTGATTGCCGCACACAGAGCTGAACAAAATGTGTGAGCTGCGTTTAGTGTGTTCATGCATGATTGCTCGCAGACAGCATGAACAGGCTGTTTTGTGAGTGACTTCCGATTGGAATGAATGGGGAAAGAGTCACATCTGTTACGTGATGCGCAAGCATAGTCATGGGCACGGACTTACACACAGAGGAATGGTTGCTGGCCGTGTAACAGAGCGGGCAGAGAATGGGCGCACGCACGCATTTGCGGGCGCATTTATTGACTCTAGCGCCGAGCGGTTCAGTAATCGCTTTATGTGAGCGTGCTCTGGTGGGGACACGAGACATGCAGTGCTTGTGTGCAGAAGTGAACACTGGATTGTGGGCACATTTTCTACACATAGGGCTGGTCGTGTGACAGAGCCGGCAGAGAATGGGCGCACGACGCATTTGTGGGGCTTTCATTGACTCTGACGCCGAGCGGTTCGTGAATCGCTTTATGAGAGCGTGCTCTGATAGGGGCACGGGATGTGTTATGCTTGTGTGTAGGGGCTAACACTGGGTTGTGGGCACTTTTTCTACACATAAGACATGTTTGCTCTTTACAAGATTTATTTGGGTCGCCGTGAAAACGGCGCTTGAGTGCAGGCAAGCGGGCAGTGTCACCGGCTTGTTGGCTGCTAAATTCACCACTGTAGTAGCCTGAGAGAAGGGACTGACAGGGGTAAAGCTTTGACAGTGGTCCGGCCGCGGCGGACTGAGCCGCCGCTTGTTCAACACAGTTAGGAAGACTTCGGCTGCTCGGGTTTCAGCGCTACCTTAGATCGAGGCCCGCTGGGGAGGCGGTCTGCGGCGGCTGTCTGAGCGCTGACGAGGGCGGCCGCCCTGTCGACGCTGAGAAGTCTGAGATTGTTGAACTGGGCGCTGTGAAGAGGCTCGTGCAGGAGGTTGATCACGTGAGCGCCTGCAGAGGAGCTAGCGCGACGCCGCAGGAAGAGGTTCATGGCTTGGGTGGCTTTCTGGACTTCTGAGAAGCGGTCAACAATGCCACTCACCGCGGAGCCGAAGAGACCGGTTGGAGAGAGCGGTGCGTTGAGGAACGTGGAGCTCTGCTTCTCCCATGTCGGCTAGTGTTAGCCATAAGTGTCTCTCGGTCACAGTCAGCGAGGCCATGCACTTCCCTAGAGCTTGGGCTGCAGCTTTGGTAGCCGAAGGGCGAGGTCTGTCGCGCCAGAGATCAGTAACAGCCTCTGGGTGCCTGCCTTTCTCATCCCACTCCGAAGAAGGTCTGCTTGTAGGATCTGTAAAACGGCCATTGAGTGCAGAGCAGATGCGGCTTGGCCGGTGGCGGAATAGGCGCCGCCAACATAGGCGGTAGTCGCTCTGCAGGCCTTAGACGGGAGCACAGGCTTGGAACGCCATCTCGCGGAGGGCGGACAAAGGTGTGCTGCTACCGAGTCCTCGACCGGGGATGGAGGAGTAGCCTCTCTCAGTGGCGCCGCCCACCGACGCCAGAGAGGTGGAGACGTGTGAACGGGTCCTGGCTGAAAACGGAGCGCTCCACGACTTTGCAAGCTCCGTATGTAATTCCGGCAGGAAGGGAGCGGCCCGGCCGCGGGTGTAGAGCGGCGATGGCTTTGAAGAAAGCAGCCGTCGAGTCTGTTGGGTGCCTGCTCAGGGGCGGTGACCACTCGAGCCCGAGGCGGTCGACGGCCTGTGTGAGGAGGCGTGTTAACTCCCCTTCGACTCGGGCGCTGGTCCTGCTGGATTCCTGGGCTGAGGAGGAGGCTTGGGAGCCTGTCCACCCTCGCTGTCCGAAGCCATGATGGAACAGCAGCCCTTATCCTCCGCTCGTCATCCGAGATGGCAGCAGTGCGGCCGCCGGCGGCAACTGCGCGGCCCCGGGGGCGGGAGGGTGAAAGCGATGCTCGAGGGAGAGGCTCCGGCGAGGCAGTCGCTTCAACCACAGTTTCCGGCAGCCTTTGTGAGCGGCGCTTCTTCCTGCGCGGCTGAGGGTAGGCGGCGTGGCGGTTTCTGCTTTGACCGCTTCGAGTCGAGCCCGCAGGGTCGACATCGGTAGCTCCTCGCAGAATCGCATCCGCCCTCAGTGAGGGCGAGCTCTGCGTGCCCCAGTCCCAGGCAGAGAGCGCAGATGATGTGGCGGTCTCCTGTGCTGAGAAGGGCGCGACATGAGGCGCAAGTGGAGCGAGGCATCTTGAAAAAGACGCCGTACTTTTTGTGAATAGTTCTTGAGAACTAGCTTGCTTAATAAAAGGATACGTCGTCGGATGGCGTAGCTCGCAGGATGGCTGAAGGTGGCTGAGACGGCCGGCTTCTTCTAGCGCTGTCCACGCTTGCTAGATGCCCCTCAAACGGCGACGCGGCTTCCAGGTCAGCGATGCGGAGAGCTTCGCTGAAGAGATGAAAATCAGGGTTCCAGCCTACTGAACTACGCTTATATGCACTCTAGTCACGCCCTTTTGGCGGGCTTTGATGCAGTGAGCGCCGGACGCCTCTTATTGGATGCGAGTTCGCCCAAGCTCGTCTATAGGCTGCAGCAGTTGCCGCAGAGCAACCTATGAGCTCGCTAGCTAGCCCGCTCAAGGTCTGCAGCTGCCGCACTGCGTTGACAATGGATACAAAAATTAAGGATAATTTTTTGGCTTCAATATCTCAGAAAAGATGAATCTTTCCCGTAGCGTAAGCTAGCTTACGCAATACGAGAGAACCTCTCGTAAGAGAACTGTGTCTTCACGGGTTCACAACACCCCCTCCTTCAACCCCTCCAAGTAAAGGTCTTCACGGATCCACCCGAGGACCCAGGACCCGTACGGGTTCAGGTCCATATTTTAAACGGTCAGCCATGTCCGGGTCGGGTCCCATTCTTGTGCTTCGGGTCCCGGGTCTGTTTAACATCTGCAGTTATGCGATGACTTTACCAATTGACGATTGGCTCTTTTATTTAGAAGGCAGGACTTATTCCGCCACATCAGTGTTTGACAGATGACGTAAACCAAAGTGTATTATTGGCGTCGGCACGATTTTTGAGAGTCTGACACGTCTCCGAGAGCACAGATGACCGCAAATAGAGACTCTAATCTGCAGTTACAAGCAATCGTTGTTATAGTTCAAAAGGGCAAGCATTGGATGTTATGGAAGTTATCGTATTATGCGAGATACAAAAAAGCTGCAAAGTCACGTTTGTCATCTGCCACCGTGACCGCAATTGGACATTTGAAGGTGAAGTAATGAGTGGATTATACATGCTCTTTCAATCAGCAAGAGAGGAACAACATGGATGTTATTATGCTGTCTTTCTTGGCAAGGAGGATGGATTGTAATTGTTATGGTCAGGTACAGGAGAGAACATTAGGTAAGACACAAATGTTTATTTTCACAACTTGTAAATTAACTTGTTATAGCAATTAGATGTGGGATCTGTACTGATCAGTTTCAATCGGGTCTGTGTGTTCCGTCCGGGTCCAGATTTCCAATAATAGACTGGTCCGTGTTGGTTTCGGGTAGTACATTTACTGCCTTTCTCGGTTCTGCACAGGTCCGGGTCCAAACTTTCAAATAATAGATGGGTCTGGGTCTTTCCGGATAGCACATTTCCGGGTCTCTTCGGGTTCGGGCACATATTTTTGGACCCGTGAAGACCTTTACCTCCAAGGATACAAACAACGTACCCCCCTCCCCCGTTCCTGTGAAAAACTCCTGACTCCGCCCCTGATAGAGATACCTTAATAATCCTCAAGGAGACATTTAGTGTTCATTATAATGAGTCTTTGTTCCTTGTTTTAAAGGGCAGAGAAATATGGCCCTGTCTTCAGGATAAACACCTTGCATTTTGCCGTGATCATGGTTTATTGCCCTGAGGCTACAAAGGTAAATATTTAATCTCATTTATGTTCTTAAAGGGATAGTGAAATTAAAATTCTGTCATTGTTTACTCACCCCTGTGTTGTTATAACTCCATAGGACTTTCTTTTTCTTTGTTTTTTGCAAAAAAAGGGAGAAATTCTGAAAAAATGTGCTCAGTGATTTCATACAATGGCAGTTTATGGTGACTACCTTTTCAAGTTTCAAAGGCCCACAAATGTATAATTCAGAAGTGTAAGAAATTATTCCATGAGACTCAAAGTTGTTATGAAAGCATTCGTTAATATCTGGTGAGATACAAACCTAAATCTAATGTATTATTTAGTGAAACTGTTGACCAACCGTTGCACTCCTCTGCAAGTTCATGAGGCTGCATGAGAGCAGTATCTGTCACAAGAGGGTGAGTTCAAGTATAAACTCGTTTTGTTTATCTAAAAACAGGTTTGCCACAATGATGTTAACAACAGAACACAACACAGCTGCACAAACCAGAGAACAGATCTTACTAAACATGTCTGAGATGAGTTTGTAGTCAGAGAAGAGATGAGTAGACATTGGAGACTGAAGGCAGCTACTGTCACACCATCCTAACCCGATGGCAAACAACATATGATAAAATGTCTACTTTCAATATTAAGAGTTTTTGTCCTAACCATCCATGATGAGCGACGACACATTCTGTCAATCATTTGGTTTCTATTTTCGGCATCGCTTGATTCACGCTGTGCAGCCCTGCCCACTGTGAAAGGCACTGGTCCAAAAACTTTCTCATAACAGTATATTGAAGCCAGCATCTCACTAGCCAGTTAAAAACTACTTAATTTTGGCCAAGAATGTCATGCCTAAATGTTTTCGCTGATGTGTCGCTCTCTTCTGTCGGGGGCTGTCACAAATGCTCACCCGTTCAGATCAGAATGGAGAAAAGACATTCCCACCTCCTTAATCTCTATCTCAAACAGAGTCTTCTGTTTCAAACAAATGAGCCTGGGCATAGCAATGCATCTATTCTCTAACTACAAACTCATCAGACATATTTAGTTCTCTGGTTTGTGTGTAGCTGTAACGAAGACTCAGGCTGGTTAGGATCCATATGCGGTTTATTAGGAAAGTGCAAACTCAGGTCGTACAGGCAGGGTCAGGAAACAGTGAAACAGAGAGAGAAGAGGACTGGCAGGCTCGTAACTAGAACAGGCAGTGGGTCAGGGCAGGCAGCAAACGATCGTAAGACGGTAAACAGGCAGGAATAAACTAGGCAGGCGGCAAACTACCGAGGTCGGGAAAATAGGCTAGGTTGGTACACAGGATAACAAGACTAAGGAGTAAACACGCTTAGTAATGTGGCCGGGGCTAACAAGACTTCGCGAGGAAGGAATTCACAGGCACGGTTAAGTAGACAGGGGTAATGAGAGGCAGCTGGGAACAATCAGGGCTGTTAGTACTCGGGCGAGTGCGATCTCCGCAGGCCAGGGAGGGAAACGCCCTCGTCGGTGTTCGTGACAGAGCCCCCCCCGCGAGCGGCTCCTGACGCGAGGACACGACCTGCGCCGGGGTCTTCCCCGAGGTCGAGGGGCCGGTCTCTCCGGGTTGGTTCGGTGGAACTCAGTGATGAGGTTGGGGTCGAGGATGTCATCAGTGTCTACCCAGGATCTCTCCTCCGGGCCGTACCCCTCCCAGTCTACCAGGTACTGGATCCGACCTCGGCGTCGCCTTGAGTCAAGCAGTCCTCGTACCTGGAACGCTTCCTCGCCGCCTATGATCGGGGGGGGGCGTGGGTCCCCTCCTCGTCTGCCCTCGGGGTGTCGGCCGGTTTGAGTAGGGAGACATGGAAGGTAGGAGAAATACGGTAATCAGTGGGGAGTTGTAAACGAACGGTGACAGGATTAATCTTTCTGAGGATCTTAAAGGGTCCCACATACCTGGGGCTGAGTTTCTTGCTGGGTAGGTGGAGACGGAGGTCTCGGGTGGATAGCCAAACCCATTGGCCTGGAGTGAAGTCGGGGCCGGGTCGGTGGTGTCGGTCCGCCTGGGTCTTGGAGCGGTTCATGGCCCGTTGTAGGTGGACGTGGGCCTGGTCCCACACTGTCTCACTGCGTTGGGCCCAGTCGTTCACCGCAGAAACTTCCGAGGGCTCGCCGGACCAGGGGAATAGCGGGGACTGGTATCCCAGAACGCACTGGAAGGGGGTCAGGTTGGTGGATGGCTTGAGCAGGGAGTTTTGGGCGTACTCAGCCCATGGGAGGAACCGGCTCCAATCCGATTGGTTCTGATGGCAGTATGTGCGTAGGAACCTGGTGATTTCCTGGTTGAGACAATCCGCCTGGCCATTGAACTGTGGATGGTACCCGGACGAGAGACTGAGGTTAACGTTTAGGAGGTGGAAGAAGGCTTTCCAAACCCTGGAGGTGAACTGGGGCCCCCGGTCCGAGACAATATCCTCCGGCAGGCCGTAGAGACGGAACACATACTGAAGGAGGTGTTCGGCGGTTTCAAGGGCGGTGGGCAGCTTGGGAAGAGGGATGAGGCGACACGCCTTTGAGAAACGATCCACGACGGTGAGTATGGTTGTGTGTCCTCGGGAACTGGGTAAGTCGGTAACAAAGTCCACTGCTATGTGGGACCAGGGGCGCCGGGGTGTAGGTAGGGGCTGAAGAAGTCCGGCCGGTGGCTGCTTAGGGACCTTCACCAAGTTGCACGGACGGCACCTCTTGACGAAGTCAGCGGTGTCCTCGGAAAGTGTCTCCCACCAGAAGCGGTTTCTCAAGAGGCACGTGGTAGCTGTGATGCCAGGATGCCCGGAGTTCTGGGCGTCATGTACCCAGCGGAGCACTCTCTCCCGGAGGATGGGGGGCACGAATGTCCGGTCAGGTGGACACTCGGGAGGAGGCAGAGCGGTGGCACTGGCCTCGGTGATGTCGGCCATGATGTCCCACTGGACGGGGGCTAGGATCAGCGCGGGGGGGAATGATGGGTTCGACCATGGTTTTCTGGAGTTCTTGGATCCAGGGAGGTAGGTGATGGTAAAATCGAATCGGGTGAAGAATAAGGCCCATCTGGCTTGTCTGGGGTTGAGGCGCTTGGCTGAGCGTAGATATTCGAGGTTGCGGTGGTCAGTAAGTACCTGGAACGGGTGTCTGGCCCCCTCCAGCCAGTGTCGCCACTCCTCCAGGGTGGCTTTGATGGCCAGGAGCTTGCGGTTGCCGACGTCATAATTTTGTTCGGCGGCGGTGAGTTTACGGGAGTAGAAGGCACAGGGGAATAGCTTCGGAGGGTCGCCCTGACGCTGGGAGAGCACGGCACCTATGCCGGTGTTTGAGGCATCCACTTCTACCACGAACGGGAGGTCAGGGTCAGGGTGATGCAGGATGGGTGCGGTGGTGAATCGCTCTTTGAGTTGGGCTAGGGCCTGGAGGGCTTTGGCGGACCAGTGGAGTTTAGTTCTTCCCCCTTTTACCATGGCGGTGAGTGGAGAGGCGACGGCGCTGAAGTTCCTGATGAACCTGCAGTAGAAGTTGGCAAAGCCCAGGAAGCGTTGGAGCTCCTTCACCGTGGTGGGCTGGGGCCACTCCTGGACGGCCCGTACCTTGTTGTCATCCATGGCCACCCCTTCGGGGCTAATAACAAACCCCAGGAAGGCTACCGACCTCAGGTGAAACTCGCATTTCTCGGCTTTGGCGTATAGCTGATGTCGGATTAAGCGCTTGACCACCGTTCTGACTTGACTCACGTGTTCCTCGAACGAGTCGGAGTAGATCAGGATGTCATCTATGTAGACTATAAGGCACCGGTTGAGCATGTCCCTAAATACGTCATTGACGAAGGATTGAAACACGGACGGGCTGTTGGACAATCCGAACGGCATAACCAGATATTCGTAGTGGCCGCTGGTGGTGGAAAAGGCGGTCTTCCACTCGTCCCCCTTCCGGATGCGAATCAGATTGTAGGCACTCCTTAGGTCTAGTTTAGTATAGATTTTAGCGGTTCTTAGCTGTTCCAGGGCCGCGGGCACTAGGGGCAGGGGGTACCGGAACTTGACAGTGACGTCATTCAGGCCCCGGTAATCAATACAAGGACGGAGGGTGCCGTCCTTCTTGCCCACGAAGAAGAATCCGGCTGCCGCCGGGGAAGTGGAAGGCCGGATGAACCCCTTGGCTAGCTCCTCCTCGATGTAGGACTTCATGGCCAGGGACTCAGGCCCGGACAGGGGAAAGGTCCGACCACGGGGTGGCGCGGCTCCGGGTTTTAGTTCTATGGCGAAGTCACTCGGCCGGTGGGGCGGAAGAAGGGATGCCTTGGCCTTGTTAAAGGCCTTGCTCAGGTCGGCGTATTCGTGGGGTATCAGTGAGGCGACGTCGGGGTCCTTCTGAACCTTGGTGGCCCCCAAGGTGGAGGGAACCACAGTCCTCAGACATCTAGTCGAGCAGTCCGTCCCCCACTGCATGATCTGGTTGGTCTGCCAGGAGATTCGTGGGTCGTGGAGTCTGAGCCAGGGGTAGCCGAGGACTACTGGATGGTGGGGGGAGGTGACGACGTTTAGGCGCACGGTCTCAGTGTGCAGGACGCCCACCTGCAGGAGGACGTCAGAGGTGGTGTAGGTCACACGACCGGTGCCCAGGGGCGACCGTCTAGCGCCGCCACTGTTAATGGAGGAAAGCAAGCCGTTAGGGGAATGTTATGAAGTTTGCAAAACCCTTCGTCAATGAAGTTGCCCGCTGCACCGGAATTTATCATAGCTTGGGTGTTCACGCTGAATGATAAATTACTGAGCTTAACGGGCACCCCAAGACAGTCCCCGATTAGAGAGGAAGAGAGCAGAAAACTCACCCCGGGACGCTGAGGTTCGGGTGGTCGAGTCGGGCAGTTTATGCGGATGTGTCCGGCTTGGCCGCAATACAGGCAAAGGCGCCGTTCTCTCTCCTCCTGAGTTAGGTGGGCTCGATCGAGTTGCATGGGCTCTGAGGTTACGGGCTGCTGGGGTGCCGGCGCGGGCTGCAAGGTTAATCTGCCCGGTCGCCTGGAGCGAATGAGGTTATCCACGCGGATGGCCAACGAGACGAACTGATCGAGGGAAATCCCCTCATCACGACAGGCCAGCTCCGACTGGAGGTCCGTATTCAGCCCCTGCCGGAAGAGGAGTTTCAGGGTGCTCTCGAGCAAGCCGGTTTGTGTGGCAAGAGTACGGAAAGTAAGGGCGTAATCCGCTGCTGTGCGATTTCCCTGGCGGCGCGCCAGCAGCTGCTCTCCGGCGCTCTTTCTGCTCTCTGGGTGGTCGAACACATCTATCAGGCTTTGCATGAACGAGTCAAATGTAAATTGCGCGAACCCCTGATTGGTCCAGACCGCTGTCGCCCAGTCGAGTGCTCGGCCAGTAAGCACCGAGCTGACAAAGAGGATCTTGCTTTCATCGGTGGGGTACAGCGCCGGTTGTTGCGTAAGGAAAATCGAGCATTGCATGATGAAGCCCCTGCATTTAGAGGGCGTGCCGTCGAATTTCTCTGGAAGCGCCAGGCGAGGGCTGGCGGAGGGGTGGGGGTTCGGTGCAACTGCGGACGCTAGGCTGGGCGGAGGCGCGGCGGCTGCGGGCACGGGAGCAGGTGCCGGTGGGAGCTGGTGCGAAGCCTGAACGGTGCGCATGATCTCTTCTATGGCTGATGTGAGCCGTCCGGGCTGGTGTTGTTGGGCGGACAACAGGTTTGCTTGAGGGGTGAGTTCCTCCGACATGTGGGCAATCACCACTGGATCAATGGGTGGCGAAGTCTTCTGTAACGAAGACTCAGGCTGGTTAGGATCCATATGCGGTTTATTAGGAAAGTGCAAACTCAGGTCGTACAGGCAGGGTCAGGAAACAGTGAAACAGAGAGAGAAGAGGACTGGCAGGCTCGTAACTAGAACAGGCAGTGGGTCAGGGCAGGCAGCGAACGATCGTAAGACAGTAAACAGGCAGGAATAAACTAGGCAGGCGGCAAACTATCGAGGTTGGGAAAATAGGCTAGGTTGGTACACAGGATAACAAGACTAAGGAGTAAACACGCTCAGTAATGTGGCCGGGGCTAACAAGACTTCGCGAGGAAGGAATTCACAGGCACGGTTAAGTAGACAGGGGTAATGAGAGGCAGCTGGGAACAATCAGGGCAGTTAGTACTCGGGCTAGTGCGATCTCCGCAGGCCAGGTAGGGAGACGCCCTCGTCGGTGTTCGTGACTGTAGCTATGTTGTGTTCTGTTGTTTCTATCGCTGTGGTGGGCCAGTTTTTAGATAAACAAAACAAGTTTTTGCCTGGATGCCCTGTCTCGTGACAAATACTGCTCTTGTGCAGTATCATGAACGGGCAGAGGAGAGAGCAATGGTTGGTCAAAAGTTTCACTAAATAATTAGGGCTGTCAATCGATTAAAATTTTTAATCAAATTAATTACATGGTGTCCCGATTAATTAATCGCATATACAAATATTTGCTGAGAAAGCCCCTCATATACCAATAATTCAATATATAATGATGAAATAATTATACATATAATTTAGTTAAAAATAGAGGTACGTACAAACAAACAAACTTTTCATCTACAGCATTACAGAAGGAGCAACGTGGATCAATTTCAGGGAGCATGTTTCCTAAATAAAGATTGATTGGGTAAAAACTGTGTAACAGTTTAAAGGACACCTCCTTAACCTCGTTGGTAATTAAATATGTATGAGGTAAAGACCGTACGACCTGCGTCAGACATGCTTGTGTCGCGTCTCATGTGTTGCGTCATAAAAATAAAATTATTAGGTCACTGTGTTGAGTTAAATATAGTTTAATACTCAATCTTTAAACACATCTTAAGATCCCTTAAAGATCGCATTTGCGCTCCAAGTGTTTTGAAGGCAAGAAATTGTTTTCTTCACTGTATAAACTGTGTGTTGCTCACACAGCTGAAATTTCAATTACTGCCCTCTGGAGTAAACAGGTGGTACAACAAGCTTGAATTTCTCAGTTAAGCAATGCGATTAAAGTGCGTAAATCTTTTTAAAATCGACAGCCCTATAAATAATACATCAGATTTCAGTATGTTTCTTGCCAAACCTTAACGAATGCTTTTATAACAATCGTGAGTCTCGTGGAATAATTTATTTGATTTCTGAATTATACTTTAGTGTGCTTTTGAAGCTTGAAGAGATGGTCTCCATAAACTGCAATTGTATGACTTCTCTGAGCACAACATTTTTTCACAATTTCTCACTTTGTGTTTAGAAAAAGAGTCATATGGGGTTATAACAACACAGGGGTGAGTAAACTATGACTGAATTTTCTTTTTTGGGTGAACTAGTCCTTTAAGAAACCACACAAAGTAATCACAATCTCTGACCTGTTTTTGTAGACAATCCTGATGTCACCCAAGTATCCCAAAGATCCCTTTGTCTACAAACGTCTCTTTAGCATGTTTGGGAAAAGGTAAGCTTCGATTTGTGCTGGTTTATTCATGAAGATTCTACAGAAGATATACTGTTAGATAATTTTGTCATCCAATGTATTTAATTTATTTTGTTGATCTGCAATCCCCGTCTCGATACGGCTCAGCTGAGGGAAGAAAGAAATGACACAGACACCCAATGGTATCAAATCCTTCTTCAAAGTTTATTGTTCAGCATTCTGTTATATGGTCCAGAAAAACCACATTCCACTGGACCCCCACCAATGAAATAGTTCTTTACCTTATATGCGGGTGACATACATGTTTGAGCTACATGTGTTACGTGAGAGTAGAGACAAGAAACACATTCCTTTAGTACAGGGAGCTGCTGCAGCTACCCAACAAAAGAAGTTTAAAAGAGGCCTTCATTATTCCACATTACATCACCAGAGAAGTTGTTGAGAAGCATTAATTATTTCACATATACACAATTAAAATGCACAGTGTTTCTCTTCTGGGAATATGGACCAAAATATTGATGACATCATCTCATGCATAGGTATATACAAAATGTAATGCTCTTTACATTGAGAATGTCCTTCCCTCTACTACCACCAGCCTCAGCCTAGAAAAGACCAAGTAGCAAATCATGGTTTTATGACTTTATGGCTATGACTTAAACTAAAGGCTATTAGCTATTTAAAAAAAAAAAAAAAAAAAAAAAAGGAAAAGCCATTCTATATGTCCCTACCCAAATTCCTGTTACAATAGGAAACACATCTGCACAGGAATGAAAGTTACATTCATCAAATTATTTAATGGGGGTTTTAGTACACATCAAGCCTTTGCTATAGGGCTGGGAACTAATACGGATTTCCCAATTCATTTAGATTCTGATTCACAAGCTCTCGATTTGATTTGATTCAATATCAATTCATATGGGTTCAGTTATAATTTCCCTTTTGCTTGCATATAAAATAAAAAAATATTAAATAGCATAATTTGTACTATTTACAAATATTTACATTGATTTGTTGAACATGTTCAAACTGGTACTGTCTCTTTAACAAAAACACTGAATTTCTGTAAACAGCGCCTTTAAATGAGCGCATGTTAGCTAGAGATGACTTGAATGCTTTACCTCAGTGGTTCTCAACCGGGGGGCGCGCCCCAGACACTCTCCACGGGGGGGCGCGAGTAGGCTATGATGGAAGGGGAAAAAAACGGCCCCTTGAATAAAACATGTGTCTGTAGTAACCATTGGCTGTAAGGAGTTTACAAAATAGATATTTTAATATTTTATATTAAGAAAACTAAATACGAATGTGCTAAGTATCTTTTTTAAAGTATACTGGGCATGTTTATTGGGTTAAATTTTATCTGTAAAAAATTTAGGGGGCCCAGAAATTTTGGTTTCCATAGGGCCCAGAATTTCTGGCGGCACCCCTGCCCGTCCAAAAGCACTCACAGGCGGTCAGTCTCTCAGTAGCCTCGCGCAGCAGTCAAAGCAGAGAGGAGACACACACCCCTCCGCGTCCAGGCTGGAAATGAATCGCGCATGCGCATGGCCGCTGCCGTTCCTGCCCTAGCTTACAGAGCGGGGTATAAATGTAAATGTTCACTCACTCTCACACAAAAATAAATCACTGCATTTAAATTGACTCACGACATAGCTTTCCATTCACTCTAGTCTAGTCTCTTGCCAAGTTCGCTTGTGCCAGCTCTCGCTAGTCTTATCAATCTCGATTTACATAGGCCTTTACTACAAAACACCAACATTCTTTTTAAAGACTAAACCCACAAACATTCTTTTTTAAGATTAGATAAAATCTCAGCCCTAGCCAGTATTTTTTTTAACTGTTAGGCAGTAGCTACACTTAGCTAAAACTACCCACACGACATGCATGGTCCATCGCGAAGCACTAGCTGCTAAAAAAATGCTGGTTCTCTTTGACTCCGTGCTGAACCAATCCGTGAAAATACTAAATCTCATCAAATCACGGCCGCTAAACTCTCGCTTGTTTGGGGTCCTCTGCCAGGAGATGGGGTCAGGGCACGAACAGCTGCTTCTGCACACTGAAGTTCGCTGGCTGTCTAGGGGGCGGGTGTTACAGCGGTTGTATGAGCTGCGAGAGGAGGTGAAGTGGTTTTTGACAGAAATCAAATCAGATCTGGCGAAGCATCTGGATGACACTATGTGGCTTGCGTCTCTGTCCTATTTGGTCGATATATTTGACCGCTTGAATGGCCTCAACCTGTCTTTGCAAGGCCGCGAAACTCATAGTTTGCTCCTTGCAGACAAAGTGCACGCCTTCACACAAAAACTAGACCTCTGGCATGGCCGCATCAGTCGAGGGAACTGCGACATGTTCCCCAGCCTTGCAGACTTTATCACTGATGCAGGCACGTCACACGATTTCTCCTCCCTATTTCAATCAGCGTCTGAGCACCTGTCAGCAATGAGAAAACAATTTGCGACGTACTTTAAAGAGGATTATCGCTCTTTTGCGTGGGTTCGAGATCCGTTTGTGTGCACAGCAAACGAGCTATCAATTGATATGCAGGAACAGCTTATTGAGCTGAAGAGTGACAGTAGACTGAAGGGACTCTTTAGCTCCTGCCCTCTTTCGTCATTCTGGGCAGCATTGATGCAGGAATACCCTGAACTCTGTGACGTCGCCTTGAAGATTCTCCTTCCTTTCACGTCGACATATTTGTGTGAGGCAGGATTCTCAAAAATGACTGCACTCAAAACGAAATACCGCAATCGTGCACAAATCGAGGAGGATTTGAGGCTATGTTTATCAAACATTGAGCCAAGAATTGAGGATCTTTGCAAGGCAAAGCAGGCTCAGGTCTCACATTAACATCACCTACCAGCAAGCTTCTGTAAAAAATGCAGATGATGCCTACTATTAGGCCTAGTAATAATAACAATAATAAAGCATAAATTAATATCAGAGGTCTGGTGCCAATTCCCAATTATAGCAATAGCCTAGTAATGATAATAGGCCTACTGATGATGATAATAATAATAATAATAATAATAATAATAATAATAATAATAATAATAACAACAATAAAGCATGTATCCTCATATAATTATATAGCAATAGCCTAGTAATGATGATAGGCCTACTACTATTCATAATAATAATAATAATGCCTGCAAGCTCACATTAGAAGTCTGGTGCTACCTCCAATTATAATAATAATAATAATAATAACAACAATAAAGCACGGGGCGGGGGGCACTGGGGCCCCAACTGCAATGAACCAGCTTTGGGGGGGCCCAGCTTGCAAAAGGTTGAGAACCCCTGCTTTACCTCATCTGTGCAATGCGTGATCAAAATGACAAGTTTTGTTGTTACTTTTGCTTTTAGATTTTGATGAATCTTATTCAGTTTGTTAAAATTGTCATTTTAATTGATTTAGCTGTGAAAATCTTTTAGAAAAATTCATAAAAATACTCTTTAGAGTAGGATGGAAACAAATTCTTAATAGATAAATATACAGTAATCCTTTTGATTTATTTGACTGAACAACTAACTGGAAAGAACAGAAAAGGTATTAAAAGAGACAATATTCAATGACGAATGGGTTGCGTGGATCTCGTCTTGAACACACATTAAACGGAACAACTTTTACTCTCAACACACTGTGAAAGTATCTTGTTGCTGAACACTTCATGACTAAACTACACAATTACTGGTTAGTGAAATGTAAATATTTACCAGCCAGTGGCCAAATATATTCACTTTAGTCACATGGTGCGAAATTTAGTTGCAAATGCATGTGATTGAGTAAAAAAAAAAAAAAGAGCGATCTTGGGATTTAAAAATCAATATTGAGGCTACACAAATGAAGATCGTGATTAATATGAAAAACTATATTTTTACCCACCCCTACTTTTTTGCGAGTAACTGCATATTTGTAGTGTTTCCAATATAGCTGATATGAAAAACAATAAGATTATTTAAAAAGAAGACAAGAAGAGCATAACACACGGTAAAGGTTTGGGTATGGATGGAGGAGATTGGAAGCAGTGGCACGCTTCAGGTAGGCTTTTATTTTCTGCCTTCAGTCTATTTGAGCGCAGCCTTCTCAGGGCTTTTCTTATTTTAGTCAGTTCAATGTAACAAAACTCTCAGATAACAAACTTCTCAAAATCTTCAGCTTCACAATAAAACACAATAATGCACGGCAATCGCAGCGCTCTCATGCTGTTCTCTCTCAGCTGTCTGCCGTGTTTTGGCTGCTTTCGAAGTCTCTCCCCGCTATCACTGTAACAAGAAACAGCTGTTAGAAATGATGCCAACCAGCTTGACGAGCCACACCTCTCCCTGACACACAGACACATGACCACGGCCCCATCCCCACAAAGAGACAAACAAATTAAATAAATGGATCTGAAGAGGTCAAATTAATGATTAACATTCCATAATTTAATTGCATAAATAAGATATAAATTATTTTAAATAACTGAAATCAATTATTTTAAATAATCAAATATGTTCACACAATTTTTAAGGCTTTTAAACTCCAGCCTAATTTTTCCCATACAATTGAAATAAAATTATGTTATTTCCAGATATCATATGCGTGTATTTATCGATCTGAATTTTATTTGTCATAACGTCAGAAAAATCTTGTAAAAGTCACTTCCGAAACACAGAAATGCACTAAAAATCAAAGGATTACTGTATATGTGTCTATTAAAAATTTGTTTACATTCCCAATCTGAAGAGTATTTTTATGAATTTTTCTAGAAGGTTTTCACAGCTAAATCACTTCAAATGACAATTTTAACCAATTGAATAAGATTCATCAAAATTTAAATGCAAATATTTAAGGTATGTCAAATTAAAAGTATTTCAACTTTGAACAACAAGTCTCAAGACCCCTATTTGCAGTTCCATTCTGTTGCGCTGTGTCTAGCTGTTTTTATCACAAGAATGTGTCCTATGTGAACGGCTGCTGAGAGAAAAAAATCACAGAATTTATCTATAGGCCAGAGGGCATGATTCTTTCTGTTAATTGTTTTAAAATGTGTTATTTTGGCATATAATTAATAAATGAGTGTGATAAATCGACAGACCTAATATGTATATAGTTTTGTGTGTTATGGATTTTTCTCGAAAGGTAAATGACTCGCATGACATCGTTTCAGGTTCATGGGAAACGGACTAGTGACTGCTGCGGACCATGATGTGTGGTACAGGCAACGACGTATCATGGATCCAGCCTTTAGCAGCTCGTAAGTCAAAAACAGAACATCTGTGAGATACTGAAATGTTCTACTGGTACAGTGAGTACAACTGACATGATTTCATCCACCAGATACTTGCGAGGCTTGATGGACACTTTTAATGAGATGTCAGAACGCCTGATGGACAAACTCGAGGAGAAAGCTGATGAGAAAACACCTGTCATCATGCACGGCCTGGTCAACTGTGTCACACTCAATGTCATTTCCAAGGTTTCACCCTTCTTACCTACCATGCACTTGGGCAATGGAGGATTTTGCTGCCACCAGAATTAAAGCAGCCTTGATGTAGACAAAGAATGATTATGTGTCAAGTCACCTGTTAATCATTACTTACTGGTTTTATTTACTAAAATGTTTATCCACAGGTGGCTTTCGGTGTTGACTTGAACCTGTTAAAGGAAACTGATTCCCCCTTCCAGACAGCAATAGATCTATGTTTAAAGGGCATGGTATATTATCTCAGAGACCCATTTTTTACAGTAAGATATTTTATCATCCTCAAGTGGTAGGGTCAATTAACACTCACAATCATACTGTTGTACTGTATGTACATCAGTGCGGCTATGATTCAGCTGTAGACACAAAGCTTCAGGTAATCACATCCGTGCTTTTATTCAGTACAACAGCACAATTGTGATTATGATATTGCAATTATTCAACCGTCTCAGACTACATTCGTGTTTTTATTTGTGGGACCTCAGCTTTTCCCCAAGAACTGGAAGATGGTCAAACAAATTAAAGATGCAGCTGAACTCCTGCGTAAAACGGGAGAGATATGGATACAAAACAGGAAAACAGCCGTGGAAAATGGTGAAGATGTCCCTAAAGATATTCTGACACAAATCCTCAAAACGGCAGGTACAGTATATGGATCCTGAGTGGCTGAAACAATAAATAGTTCACTGTGTTTTCCCTCATCTAAGTTTTCTTGTACAGGGAATCTATAGAGTTCAAGAGTCTGGTTCCGGAACTAAAAATCTCGTAATATTTTTCTATAGGTGAATTTAGGCAAAATAGGCAAAAACCTGTAAAGACAGACCTAACATGAGCTCTGAGATTTTCAGATGGTATACGCTTCTGTTGATGCCATCAGTCTGCATTATTTCTACATTTAATTTTGTATTCAAAATGTTTAATAGTGCAATTTCTGTTGGAAAAACTGCACTACCCATGATCCTGCAGTGAAACAATGCACCAGTTAGAGAATTGCGGCCAACAAAGCACACCAAAAGAGCTCTGCAGCAACCGCCCTCTCACATGATGCACTATGAATGACGTAATCAAAACTTTCTTCCCACACCATCGAACTCATAAAAAGCCTATTAGAGTATTTCTAAATATTATGCAATAAACTTATTATATATTGTTTCTATACTTATCAACAACTTGAAATCAATAATTTTGCTTTCCATAATTTTTATTTGAATGATGGAATTGTAGTTCATTGCCTCATGAAATATGTTAAGTTACACAGTCTTGTACCTTTGTCTTTTTGTCTGATTTTCAAATACTTTTTTACTTAAAATCTCAGTTTGTAAAGTTGATTCACCTCGGAGCTGGTTGGTTTGGTTCATGGCATAGAAGAATTTTATTAAATCTCTGTGGAAAAATGAATGGGAAAAAACTTCCGCACTGGAACCGGAACTTATTTTTTGGATCATTTCTATAAAATTACACTTAAAACTACTCAAACACATTACTTCCGTAGACTCTTGTTGGTTAAAAAAAAAGCAAGCACCTGTCAGAGAAATGGAGGATGGCAACAGTTGCTAAGATAGGATTTATCAGAAAGTAATTTAAGGTAGGGCTTTGTGAAGGGTAGAGTCTGTGGTAGACTGTCTAAGGTGGGCCAAAAAACAGCTAGATTGATGCAACAGAATGGCACAATGGCACTTTTTAAAAAGTCTTTTAGAATGCGTCTTCAGTGAACAGCCCCTAACACATGTCTTTTTTGCTGTAGAGGAGGAAAAAGCAAACAATGCAGAAGATCATGAACTGATGCTGGACAATTTCGTAACTTTCTTTATTGCAGGTGAGTTACTGCTTTTTTATTTATTTATTTTTTTTTCTCCATAAACTTCAGCAGTTATAAGCAATGCTAAAATATTATGCAGGGCAAGAGACAACAGCCAATCAGATCTCATTTGCAATCATGGAATTAGGGAGACACCCAGACATATATAAACGGTAAAACCCTTAATGGAAATGTGGACTGATTCCATCAACTTATTATTGCAATGCTTTTACAGTTTAATTTATTTCAATCCCCAGTGCTAAAGCAGAAGTGGACGAGGTCCTTGGGACAAAAAGGGACATTTTATATGAAGACCTTGGAAAACTCACTTACTTGTCTCAGGTTGGTCCTTTGACATAGACATCCTGGTCAGTCATAAGGCGTGTTGAATGGTCATTGTCTTTATTTTGTTGCAGGTGTTGAAGGAGACATTGCGTCTGTACCCCACTGCTCCAGGAACATCTCGCTGGCTGCCTGAGGACATGGTTATTAATGGGCTGAAAATCCCAGGAAAATGTATTGCTACTGTAAGTATTCTACTCATAAGTTCCGCAGTGCTGTAAACATTTCAGGTACAGATTTGAGTTTTCCTAATACTAAGTACACGTGACAAATTTTGGGTGTGACATCCACATTTATTTGTCGGTCTAAATCCAATGAATTATCATTCTGTGTGTACAGAATACAAATGTCTCTCCCGAATCCATAGTGACTGACATGGTAATAACCATAGCAATATTTTTCCTTCCAAAATTTTAATGGATTCTATTTTAATGGGATCTATTTTAATGGATTCCAGCTAACGTTCATGTGAGTTCTCGAGTTGATTGACACATGATATCTGTAATTGAATGGTGGCTCGTTGACCTGTAAGGCAGGACTTAAATATTATATATTGAATTTAATAATTATGTACTATTAATAGCTGGCTGGAGCTACTATGATGGAGAGAAGAGACCGACTGTTGACCGACACTGATTTAATGTTAATGCAGTTGTCACAGCACTCAGTTGTTAGTACTATAAATAACCAATTTCTTAAAACTTATAAAAAATTATCTTAAACTATACAATTGTGAAATGCATATTTTTTGTTTGTTTGTTTTTACCACTGACTACTTTTCCCATACAGTTCAGTAGTTATACCTCCTCAAGATTGGAAACGTTTTTCAAAGATCCGTTGAAATTTGATCCAGAGAGATTTGATGTGAATGCCCCAAAGTAAGTCCATACTTACAGTACTTTATAAATATATTTATACATGTATATACAGTATATATAAATACATTTATATTTAGAGACATTTTATATATAAGTGTTTCAGACAGTTTTATTTAGAAAAGTTGTATTTTTTAAAGTTTAAATACAGACAACATTTTTTTTAAAGGCCTTATTACTGCTACTATCCATTTTCACTTGGACCACGATCCTGTTTAGGACAGGCCTTCTCTCAGGTGTTGAAACATTTACATTTGCACCTCCTTTACAGAATTTATAGACTTACATATCTGTCTCATGACCGGTCCGTTGTGTTTCTTCATTTAGATGGAGGCAAAAGTTGTGCTTGCCAAACTGCTTCAGAGATTTGATTTCAGTCTGGTTCCTGGACAGTCATTCGACATTATAGACACAGGAACTCTGCGGCCCAAGAGTGGAGTGATCTGCAACATCAAATGCTCTACATAGGACATCTTCTAGGCCCAGGATCTGAATATTGTGTTACAACTCATATGTACTGATCTGTCTGCCAGCAAATTCATGTTCATTCCTCAAATATAAACCTGAACACAGAGGTTTTAACAGTTTAGTTTATGATACTCAAATGCTCTTTCGATTATTGTGTTTTTTTTAATCTTTTTGTCTGAAGTCTTATCTCTTTATCATAAGCATTGGCCACCTATATATATATATATATATGAAATAAATATCTTAATGCTTATGCTTACAGTAATGCACTCTATGACATTTTTGATTACTGTAAAATGTCTCATTGTATTATTAAAAAATCTTGATAATTACTCTAACATGTGGAATCTGTTGTCAAAAGTTTGTACATTATACTTCATATTAATATAATGCAAATTTTGTTCTTGTGTAAGATAGATAGACAAACAGACCAACCACCCTAGTTAGAAAGAGCCTTGCATTAAAAACAACATGTAAAACACTTAAAAACAATCCTAATGTCTCCAGGGTTGGGGAGTAACGGAATACATGTAATGGGATTATGGATTTAAAATACAAAATATATGTACAGTGCATCCGGAAAGTATTCACAGCGCTTCACTTTTTTCCACATTTTGTTATGTTACAGCCTAATGGACTAAATTCATTATTTTCCTCAAAATTATACAAACAATACCGCATAATGACAACGTGAAAGAAGTTTGTTTGAAATCTTTGCAAATTTATTAAAAATAAAAAACAAAATAAATCACATATACATAAGTATTCACAGCCTTTGCCATGACACTCAAAATTGAGCTCAGGTGAATCCTGTTTCCACTGATTATCCTTGAGATGTTTCTACAACTTGATTGGAGTCCATCTGTGGTAAATTTAGTTGATTGGACATGATTTGGAAAGGCACACACCTGTCTATATAAGGTCCCACAGTTAACAGTGCATGTCAGAGCACAAACCACGCCATGAAGTCCAAGGTATTGTCTATCGACCTCCGAGACAGGACTGAATGGAGGCACAGGTCTGAGGAAGGGTACAGAAACATTTCTGGAGCACTGAAGGTCCCAATGAGCACAGTGGCCTCCATCATCCGTAAATGGAAGAAGTTTGGAACCACCTTCCTAGAGCTGGCCGCCTGGCCAAACTGAGTGATCGGGGGAGAAGGACCTTAGCCAGGAAGGTGACCAAGAACCCGATGGTCACTATGACAGCTCTCCAGCATTTCTCTGTGGAGAGAGAACCTTCCAGAAGAACAACCATCTCTGCAGCACTCCTGTATAGTAGAGTGGCCAGACGGAAGCCACTCCTCAGTAAAAGGCACATGACAGCCTGCCTGGAGTTTGCCAAAAGGCACCTGAAAGACTCTCAGGCCATGAGAAACAAAATTCTCTGGTCTGATGAAACACAGATTGAACTCTTTGGAGTGTATGGCAAGCGTCATGTCTGGAGGACACAGGCACCGCTTATCACCTGGCCAATACCATCCGTACAGTGAAGCGTGGTATTGGCAGCATCATACTGTGGGGATGTTTTTCAGCAGCAGGATCTGGGAGACTAGGTATTGTATTTTACAGTATGTATTCTGTAATCTGTAGTGGAATAAATGTAAAAATTAACTCTCCCAACTCTGACTGTCTTTTGTGTAGTGTACATTTTGTACTAAAGCACTATTTATTTAGTCATATTTGTAAAAACTATTGAATCATTCTTCGGCAAGGCCCCAGCGAGGATCGAACTCGCGACCCTGGTTTACTAGCGCCTAAAGCAGCGTTTCTCAACGGGGGCGGTACCGCCCCCTAGGGGGCGTTTGGACAGTGTTGGGGGGCGGTGTGAACGAGGCAGCAGAGAGGGGGCTCAGGCACAAATGGGGGCGTTACTCAGAGGTACTCAACAGGCGGCCTGCGCAAAAATCTTTTCAGCTCTTCTCCTTAGCCTATGTCTTCGTCTTGCTCGGATTACTGCTGCCACTTCACCAGGAGGATATGCCAGGAGAGCCGCTTCCTAAGTTACACATGCTTTTAAGAGGCGGAGAATTTTCAGCGCAAAATAGAGGCGCGCTTTCACCGGCTTTTTCTGTACATAACGCGGAATACATAATTAGGCGCATAATTAGTGCTCAGGGCTCACACTAATGGCCGTAATTAATAAAAAAAAAGGGCCTGTTTTTGATGTCGTTTTTTCTTCGGTTCAGTTCAGGTGGCCGAGCTGTTGTCGTCTTTGTTCGTCATTTGAAATCAAATGACCGTTTGTAGGCTATTCAAATTTGAAGCCTAGTATATATTGCCTAATTGAGTGCGCGAACGACCGCTGCTTTTTCATTGGCCATTTAGGTTTGTTCACGTGATTGGTTCATCTTAAAAAAATTTGTGTGTGAGCCTGAATTTGTTTGAATTTCTAAATACATTTGCAATACCTTTCAAACAATCCATGTGTTTTTGCATTTTTTTTCCAAACACAATATTACTCAACTTGAGGCTTTAACATGTAGTTTAAATACAATAAGAAACTTCTGTTTCAGTTTTTTTTTTTACCAAAATTCAGGCTTCAGGTATCAGTGTTGCAATTGTTTGGCTGTAATAGTATTTCTGAAGTGTTTTTTGTTTTTTGTTTTTTTTTTGGGGGCGTTAAGAGGATCATGAAGAGGTCAGGGGGGCGTTTGTTCAAAAAAGGTTGAGAACCACTGGCCTAAAGCAACCTGTCAGTAGAGCTCATTTCAGGTAGTGTATCCAGAAATGGTCCAATCATGGGACGCATCGCTACCAAGAATATTCGAAGAATTAACCAATGTAACTACCTGGTTGCGACCAGGAATTGACCAATCACGGCCCATTCAGTTACTTGGAATTTTCGAGAAATTGGCCAATGAGATGCGCGTCTCTACATGGTTGCCAAGAGGAATGGACCAATCAGCAGAAGAGCGATGCTGCAGCGGGTGTTATAATAAACTTTTCGTTCGGCGCTCAAGTGTTTCTTCTGATTCGAGATTATTACTACAAATCATTTGTTTTTGACGACGTTGAAATGGAGGTAAGTTTCTCTCTCTCTCTCTCTCTATATATATTTAGACAGTATATGAATGCACGTACAGTATATGTGTATTGTAGCCTACTTTACTGTAAGACTTGTAACATACGCATATCCAACGCTAAGCATTTAAAAGTACTTTAAACTTTCAGAAAGGGTACCACCCAAAATAAAATATAAATATCTTCTTTGCCCAACCACATAAGCCTGGTTATTTTTGTAATATTGAGGAGAAATGCACTTATTTCAATGATTAGTATAATTTGTTTTTGTTCGACAACCCTTTTATACAAAGCATGAAGCTTAACCCTATAAAGCCTAAATAATGAAATAATAGTCAGAAAATACACATTTAAAATGAGGTTTTATTAAGGGGGCCTTGTATAAACCTTGAATCTAATAAATATTCAAGCTTATACTGTTAAATTGTATAGTGTATCGTTGTGGCAATGTACTGTATCTCTGCTATATGTTGAGAAAGTGTTAATGACATTAACAAAGTGTTAATGACATTTTCTAAAGACAAAATCGTTTATTTGACAAGACTGCAAATGTATTAAAACAAACAAATGTCATAATACTTAGAATTATGATTATCATATATTGATTATTTTCATCACATTAAAGCGATTGTACATTAAAAAAAGGCTAAATGAAAAGTATCATTACTTATTTACCCTCATGCCTCATTACTTTCTTTATTCTGCTGAACACAAACAAAGATCACATGGTCATACACATCTGGGATGATATAAGGGTGACTAAATTATAAGATTATTTTCATTTCTTGGGGAACTATCTCAAATGCATCATTCAGTACTCTTCACAAAACAGGTATAATTTGGACAGAGCAGCTGCTGCAACCTTTGAGGGCTTGCACGATCCCCATTCTTATAGTGGCCTCCTTCGTCATGGTGCTAACGTGCTGGCAGAGGATGTTCTTGGAAAGAAGATTGTGTCCTTTGTTACTCCACGTAAATATACTGGTACGTTCATTATATTTTCTGTTAAAGTAAATTGCTAATTTGTCTAAAATATAACTGTGTCATGAATCAGTACAGTCTTCACAAAGACTTTAATGACAGACAGTTCACAAACTGGATCTCATTTGGTTTATTGCTGCCTAACACAAAATATTTATTTGTGTTTCAGGAGAACTGATTGGAGTGGAGTATCTTTACCAGCAGACAGGGAGTGTAGCCAAGGTCTACAAGTCTGCAATTAAAGAATTAGAGACCACTGATGTCTCTGTTGCAGAGGATGAGGGTTATGTGGAACCTGTGCAATTGAGGATTTTACTATTTCCACCATGGTTGAAGAAGAGCATCCTGCGCCATCTACAGTCACCTCTGTTTCCATTGGTCCCATGCTTACTCCACCTGCCACACAATCTGCACCACCTGTTCACCCAGCATGCACGCAATCTACACCATCAGCAGCCATTAACAGTGAGTTTTTTGTAATGTTGGTGTTTTGCTTCTGATTATCACACAAGTTGTGCTATAATTTATGTAATTAACACTCTTTGCAATTAATTTATGGAAAACTTGTTTCACATGCATTTAGCTTCTGTGAATCCAACATCAATGCACACAAACCTGTCCAATGAGCCATCTTCCTCTGCTGGACAATCTTCTTTTCCTGATGTAAGCATCTAACTACTTTATACTTTTCACGTATTGTGTTACCAAAGGTAAACCATTTATAATGTTTTAGTTTTCCTTTATTCGGTTTATAAATGGTAATCTTGTATACCTTATATAGGATTCAGTTGGCCCTGACAACATTGAAGGCTTCAGATCAGTCCAGAATTTGGCAGAGTTCTTAGTTAGCCTCAGGGAGCACAGTATTGCCTTGAAAAGGGAAGAATCTGCACGCATTATTGCTTCATGGCAGGCTTGGGGATTACGTCAAAGAGCGGACCGTGTATTCTCCACGCCACAAATCCTCCCTTTCCAATGGACGGTTTAGGGCCACCAAAAAAAAATGTGACACCAGGGGTCGAGAGCACTAGAAGTAGAATCGAGTTAAAGCCGCAGTTTGAGCCAGCGGCTCGAATTGATATGGCTCCGGCCCTGTGTCCACAGACAATTCACCCTCCTCCACTTCAGGTGAAGGTGGGGGAGAAAAGTCCTCGACTTCAAAAGACCGCTCCGTGGCAAAGCTACTTGCGTCACTCCAGTCACTCTCCATTTTAGAGTCTGACAGCAGCTGTCAGTTAATCCGTCACTACGGGTCTCAGGTGCAGGGTTTAGTTACCCTTTAAAGGGTAACTAAACCCCTGCTCAGAGTCTGACTCCACCCACTAGCAATATTTGAAAAATGCTGGAAAAGTGGGCAGACACCAGCGGGGATAGAGGGGACGAAACGATGGCGGGGCTGAGCGGGGGGGTGTGCACCTGAGACCCGTAGTGACGGATTAATAATAATAATAAAATAATCGCTAATTTCTGGTAGTGATATCCAGAAATGGTCCACTCTCTATATGGCTCTGGTTGCAACCAGGTAGTGACAAGCGTCTGATTGGTTCATTCTTCGAACATTCTTGGTAGCGATGCGTGCCGCGATTGGACCATTTCTGGATATCATTACCAGAAATTAGCTCTACTGACAGGTTGCTTTAGGAGCTATGGAGCCAACTGCGACAGCTTTTGAAAAATATATGTATTTAGATAGACACATTTTTAATATTCTTTATTCTTTCCCAGCCCAATCACAAAAATAAATATTTTTACGAATTGTTCATCGAGATTTTCATCGCTATGGCCATATAACGAAACAGCCAGTCAGGACCCAGATGTAAGTATTATTTTCGGCCACTAGAGGGTAATATCCGACAATAAAACACCGGATTATTTTTTTTTTAATTATTATTATTATTATTATTATAGAACAATCACAACAAAAAATACATTCAGAGGATCACAATGTACTTACTGTTACAATTATAGTAGCATCAAAGAGTATAAACAGAAAAGATAGAGGAAAAAACAACAAATAATAATAAACCAAATAAAGCCAGGGGATAACTTAAAATGTATTTAAAACACCGGATTATCATCGCTGCGGACTGTAACGCAATGACGTAGTGGATTTAATCCCAGGGGGTCAGAAATTGGCTGGTTAGCAGGTCCTTGAACATAGGCCTACCCTGTCAAAGATTATATTATTAAAATATGTAAAGGTGAAATTAATAATGAATGTGCATTCTGTAAAGCTGAACCAGAAACATCATCCCACCTCTTTTGGAATTGTCATCTTGTCAAAAGTTTCAGGAAGGAAGTCGCTCAATTTATGTGTAGAAAAACAAATTATAAATGTTCCATTGAAGAAAACAATGTTTTACTTTATTTTCACCACAATAACAAAGTTATTGTAAATTTATAATTATTTATGGAAGATTATTTTTACATAAATTGAAATGGTCAATTTATAGGGCTTCTTACATTGTTCTGACTACATATGTGAATAAACCACTTTATTGAGTTGGGACTGTACTACTAGTGAAAAGTTTTCCTTTCATTAGGCTTAATGATTTAATAAGGCAAACGATACATGGCCAGTTTGCTTGATATCAGACCTCATTAGAACAGGATTAAAACTTTGTCCATAATTCATGGAGGTTCAGACTTTAAACATCTTCCATTGTATTTGCCCTAGTCAAAGATTACCATAGTTCTTAGTTTAACAGTGGCATTTAATAAGGTCATCCTAATCACCATGATTAGGCTGGCCAGTATTATATTTGTTATGAGACAACTGCAAAGTCTACACAATAGTTTGATTTAACAGATTACATATCAAACTATAACATTTCACTTATAATACCAGTTACTATAACGGGATATTAGGGTTGGGCGATGTCCCCTAAATTGGCAGTTGACGATGTTGACAGTAAAACATCGCGATGGACGATGATATCGTCGGTGGGGTGGGGCGGGGCGTTATATAATTTCATATAATTTTCAAAAATTATATGACAAATTATAATTTCATTATTTTACTAACCCAACTAATGACTCATCGGCGCTTTATCAGTAGGTTGCACGATACGTGAAGCAGTTTTTTTTTTAGCTTTCACTTAAGAAGAGTTGTGCACTTTTTATTTTAATCTCTTTACATAAATACTATTTTCCACTTAAAAACTATAATTTCGTAATTTTACTATCGCGACTGACTCATCCGCGCTTTCCAATAGGTTGCACGTAAGGGGGAAAAATATTTCTTCCACTTAAGAAGAGTTGTGCACTTTTAAGCACTTTTTATTTTAATATATCTCTTTACATAGATATTTTTTTTCTACTGAAAAACTATAATTTCGTTATTTTACTAGGCCAGCTAATTAGTAGCCTACTCATCCGGGCTTTTTAATATATTAGCTCTAAGAAAAAAAGTCGTCTTTGGGCAGCCTTCTTGCGAAGAGAGCAGCCACAGCCACGCTCACTGATGAGCAAAAGGTCGAGGCAGAAATGACCATGTACCTGCAGGAAATGGCCATTGATGGGGAAGAGGACCCGCTGACTTGGTGGAAAACGAACGACAAAAGGTTTCCGTTCATGGCAAGATTAGCACGGAAATATCTGTGCATATGTGCTACCAGTACTCCATCAGAGCGGGTCTTCAGCACAGCGGGTAGTGTAGTTACTCCAATCCGTAGCTTATTAAAACCAGATTAAGTGAATATGTTGGTATTTCTGGCCAGAAACATCGAAATTTAAACATGGTCTATGGTGAAAGATATTAGACTTCTTTGCGGAGCTATTCGATTTTGCATATTATTTTTTAAACGTTCATTTGTGTAGTTCATATGACCACTTTACAATATTTCAATAACATAATTTATTTTGTAGCCTGTGCTGAAGATAATTGTGCTGCTAATTATAAGTGAAATGTTAATGCCGAGTTTCGGTCTGAGTGTTGTACCCGTTTTCTTGTTTTATTTGTTGTTCTTCTATGTTTTAATAAATGTGTGTTATTCATATTCACCTTGTTTCTTTCATTTGATTTGACATTATGGATTTATGGCCAAGGAAATTTTTCTTTAAAAGTATTAACCAGACAAAAGTTATTTGACGTTCGCTGGTCTGGGTTTATCACTGCCGCTTCAGTGTATACAAGAGCTATGTGACAATGAGCAAGATTTTCTGAGACACTACAACTAGGCCTACTAATAATTCATTAATAAAGACTATTTTCTTGTAGCCTACAACATAAAATATTTTAATCTAAATGTACAGTGTAAGACATGTAAAAAAAAAAGACAAGAAGCTAACAATCAATATTTGTGTAGCCTGCCTGACACGGTATTTTCACAGACTAACATGTCACGTCTCTGGCATATACTACAGTATTTAAAATAGCATATATGCGTTAGTTATATTCTCAATTTAATTTACAGAGCAATCCCTGCAAAGTTTTTAGGTTAACTATAGAAGAGACTAGGATTAGTGAGTCACACTAGCAAGACTCGCAAAAGGGGGCGTGGCATCACGATGGTGGCTCTACATCGTGATGTTGGTCAGCCATCACGATGGACGATGATATCGTCCATCGGCACAACCCTACGGGATATATTTTAGTAATTGTGATGTGCAGTTTGTAAAGCCTTGTATTTATATTGATGCATGGCACATTGTTGTGTCCTCTTTTCCTCATCAGTAGGCTGATAATGTCGAGGCTGTAAAGCCATTTGAGAGGTTTGACTTCCTCCATAGTGCTTTAAAATGGAATATTCTTCTAAAAGGTTTATGCTCTGCATGCCACGTTATCCAGTGAAGATGACTAACTTAACAGATGTGCTCGATCTAAACTCTGAAGCACTCTGGTGTGTACACTGCACTGGTCCGCGCAACACTCACACGAAACAAGAAAGATGCGTTTTTAGTTAGGATGAAAATATAGCACTTACAAAGCGCAGAATGCATGAGACGGAGCCTGAAAGTGTCTCATACCAAATGCGTGAGAGTTGGCTTACTTTGCATTATCTACTGCACAGTGGCTATAACAGCTTCTTTTACTGAACCTATGTGGATTACATTCATTGAATGAGGTAGAAATAATTATTTTTATTAAATATGCAGCCTTAAGCACATGACAGGTACAGAAGTAGAACTGTTTATAGAGGTCATGAAATGCTATTTTTTTAATAATTTTATTATCTTCCCTAAGGTCCAGTGATAATGGCAGTAACATTTTTTTGCACCAAAACTGTCATAGTAATAAATGGTAATTTTTCACCCTGTCTCTGGCCCTCTCTTTCAAACACTCAGTTTTAGCCTCAGCATCTCCTTTAAACTTCAATGTTATGTTGTGATTGGCTAACATCGTGCAGTCCCTCAAATACAGCCATATTTTAAACTCAATCGAAAGAGACTGAACAAGCTCCATAACATTACAGTATAAAACAAAATTTCAGCATTTACACATAACGCACATCCAACACATTGCATCTAAATGTTTTAAAGTACTCAAGCACATCAGCACCATAACTATTAAACAGTCATGACATTTGAAATATTCACAAATTAAACCAGTGTTTCCCAACAACTGTGCCACGGCACACTAGTGTGCTGTGAAAGATTGTCAGGTGTGCTGTGGAAAATTATAAAATTCCACAAAATAAATAAATGCATGAAAATATAATTCCAAATCCAAACTGGTCACCTTTCAGAGAAATTTGCCGTTTTGAAACCATAATTGGTCCCTTTTGTTATTGTTCAGAGCAACGATTAATGTGCAAAAGTGACATTTATGCGCGTTAAGGGTCTTTCACGTGACTCGTGTCAGTGCTGCAGAATACATTGAAGTCTATGAAGTGACGCCACTTTACACCAAAGTGTTCACACACACGTTTTTTGCTTCACCAGTAACGCCTTTGAGAGTACGAAGCAACAATAAATATTTTAAAACTGTCCAAATTTGTGAAGAGACATTGAATTTCTTGTAATTAAATATTGATGAAATATAATGCTTAGAGCTAAACATAAACAAGTTATTTTATTACTTTCTGCTATCAAAGCAACTGCAAGCTTTTTTCTCTCTCTTCCAAATACATGTTTTCAATGTTTATTGTGCACCTTTACAAAAAACAAATACGATTAAAATATGAACAGAACACGTAAAAAATTAACTGAACTCTTTCAGGGTGAACTGAACTTTTATGTGGCAAACTCGTAAAATCGCCCCTCTGTGAAACATTTTGCAAATCTTGTCATGTGGAGGGCAATGCGGCGCTTGATGCTGGGTTCAGCCTCAAGAACCAAATAAAAACTGCCATGAGAAGTCGTCTGTCTGAGGCAAAGACGGAAAATAGAATGAATTGCCTCAGCGTCAGTCTCCCTTGAGCGTATGAATACGCACAGGCGAGTTTAAGTCGATTTGGACCAGGCGGAAGGTTTGAGCTGTCGATTGAAATCTGTTCAGTTCATATTTTAATCATATTTGTATTTTGTAATATTGCATTGTAATAGAGTTGTGCAATTTTTTAGGAGGTTGTGGTATTTTTTTTTACCTTTACCTCTAAATTACTAAACTACACCATTAATTTTCAAATAAAATAAGAAAATTGTATGTCACATTCACTTCAGTGAAGATCTACATTTCTCATGCATTAGGGGCATGACTTTTAAATTAAAATAACCTGAAATTATACAATTATAACCAGTAGATTTGCTTGGTTGTAGCAAATTAATGTATTTATTTATTTTTAGATCTCATCACAAGTTCTGTATTTGGATATATATTTAGACATTATCAAAGAAATAAAAAACAAAAAAATCTTTTGTCAAAGTTTAGCATTTTTCTGTTTGAGGTTTTTTGAAGTGTCAGTTTTTGCAATGGTTCCACGCCGATTACTGACCACGGTGTTAAAAAAAAAAGTTTAATTTTAAAAGTAAAATTTTATTTACCCATTATTTATTACAAACATTCCAATTCAATAAATCAATAGAATAAAGTAACAAAAAAGGTCAATAAAAACCAACAGCCTTAAACAGGAATGAACAATGATAATTCATTTTCTTAGTAATAATTAATATAAAAGATAATTCATTTAAAAGTCTTAGAATAAATATTTTGCTTCCAACCCAAATGTGAACTTTCTCACAGAGGAAATAAAAAATCAACCGTCTCAGCCTTTGAACTGTGTGTCTGCGTGTGTAAGCATTCTTGAAGTGTGCGAAGTATTAAGTGTGCGAAGTATACTATTATTTCATTAGTTTGCGTTTGTGCATGTGTGTTACACATTGTTTAGTGTTAAAATAAAAATATTTTATCATCTCCCCCATTAATTTCCTATTTGTGGTCAAATTTGACTCTGAACATCACGAGTGTGACCTTTTTTCCAAACAACCTCACGCCAGCAAAATTTGTGTGTGTGTGTGTGTATGGATAGCAAATGTAGGAAAAGTCACCAAATCTCATCCCACTGAGAGGAAGGAAACCATGTTTTTTGAGCTGCATAAGGGTTAAAAATTACACAAACTTGACAACAGTCATGACGTCTGTCATACTATATGCAAAAAAATAAATAAAATTCAAAATAGTCTAGATGGGTCCCCTTTGGTGTTCAGGAATAGTTGGTCACACTAGGGCTGTATAGTGGGCAGGACAAAGGGTGCGATGACACATGTTGTGGGATGTGCAACCGAGCAATGTCTCGTTACGTCACAGTTTTTAAAAAGTTTCAGAAAGGTGGGAACTATAAATGCTCTTTTTTTTTAGACTGGGAAGGAAGTTTTGAGTTCTGAAATTTGTTTTTATAGTATAGTTTCCTCTTATTAGTCTAAATAAGAAGGAAAATAGGATTTTCCATTTCATAACCCCTTTAATACAGACAACAAATAACTGCGATTGCTAGGAAATTATAGACAAACCATATATTTTCTTAATACTCAATTTTTTTACGACATCTCTCATTCTAAACATTATTTTTAAGATTTACATGGAGATTATAATGAAGAACGTGAAGCAAAGCAGAGCTTGTATAGTTAGAACAAATAGGAGTAAACTGTGTATTATTCTGCCTTTGGACATCTCCATAAAAACAAAGGATAATGTACATCTGATCTGCACCAAAATTAACAGGTAAATAATCCAAGACATGCATGTGGCAGTAAAGTTGTCCATGTTGTTGTTGTGTGGGTCTCGTTGTAGCTGATTAATCGACGGGCTACTATGACACAAAGGTCAACAGGAAAACGTCTATGTCATTTCCTCAGCTGACATACTTTCCAGAGAACTTCTACCATTTTAATTGTACACTGTGTCATGTAAACTTGGAAAAAGAGATGGAGACCGCACCTCAACAATGCAAAGACCTGTGGTATATTGATTATAACTGCCGATGTAAACATACTCACTGCAGCAAAATGGGTCTCATTTAAGTCTCACGCCTCTCAGTTTATTCCGATTTAGAAAAAAAAACACTATTTGCGGAGGAATGTGGGAAAAAGACGTTTTCTTTGACCATACCCAGCTGAGTTGATCTCTCTGTCTTGTCTAACTCACAGAAATGGTCTCATTAGGGAACTGATGAATGTAGCCCAGGAAAAAGCAAACTGGGGAAAAAAAATTATAATTTAGAAGTGCCTCATCAGATGAAAGTCTAAGAGGAATGATATGAATAAAAGAGCTTGGCTACTTTTTAATCTATCCATTTAATATACTCTTATGATTTGTTGTCCTTTTTAGAGCTTGAAAGTCCCTGGTCACCACACACTTTCACTGTATAATAAAGAGCAGCTCAGACATTCTCACCAATTTAAGAAAGTCTTAAGAAATCGGAATGACACGAGCGAGGAATGATAGCATTTTCTCTGCACACTCTTGACAGCATGCACAAGAAGTTACAATGCCATGCTGTGATTAATCAGTCTTTTCCACACTGGTAAAACAAGTTTTAATAGAGCTACACTTCCTATTCTGGTCAGCAAATTGGCACACCCTTTAAACAGAGGATATTTTTAGGATAGACACATGCCAAACTTAAGAATTCTTTTATATTGGAACATTTCAAATTATGCTGGCTTACAGAGCCACGATCACCTAGCTATCATTTTAAAAAGATGCAATCAGCAGTCAGGGCAAATGATTCATATGAATCATTCTTTAACAATCTCATCAAAAATGGCAAGTGCAACACCAAACATTTCAAAATGGTCAAACTTAATCTATTAGGCTTATAGTTAATGTCAGTATAAGCCAAATTCCCAAGCATTGGTTAAAAAGTTGGCTCAGATAATTGCCATATTACTGCCAAGATTAACTCCAGGAGCCAATGTTATCCAGATTCCCACATCAATTCAGAAGTTAAGCAGGATGCAACAGAATCATGTGTCCCATTTACCTCCTTGGTGTCTCATGCTGTAACGTTTGGTGTCACTGGATGCAAGAGGAGACGCAGGAGTTGGAACTTCAAGTCCTTTAATAAACACTGAAGTAGAGCTCAAACACTGCAGTAGAGCTCAAACATCACGATTCAAGGACTGACCCAGACTGACAAAACTAAAGAGTATATATACACTTAGGATAAACGAGGGAATGACACACAGACTTAGAGTCCATTACTTAGTCTTTTAAAAAACTATATACAAATAATGTACAGATTTTGCTCTTATGGAAAGAAATTGGTATGTTTATTCACCAAAGTGGCACTCAACTGATCGCAATTTGAAAAACTTCTTAAGCTACTTCAAAGAGTTCTCATATAAAAAATCCTCCACATGCAGCAATGACAGCTTTGCAGATCCTTGACATTCTAGCTGTAAGTTTGTCCAGATACTCGGGTGACATTTCCCCCCATGCTTCCTGTAGCACTTGCCATAGATGTGTTCTCATTCACCTAACAGTCTAGCTCAGTGTTTCTCAACTGGTTTGTCGCAGGTCTATTCGCACTGGGTCGTGGACAGCAGAGAAAGAACAATGCCTTGGATTTTTTGCCGGCTGCACAAGTGATATCCTATTTAGGACTGCAGAGGCAAATTTAATGATAATCTCGCAGCTAAAGGCTTTTCATCTGCACTGCAAAATAAATTGAGGTGCGATTTATAGCTTTTGTGCGAGTGTAATGGAACCAGCTCACGCTTATGATCTGCTCTGCTCTCTGGCACTCGCACAACAATCGTGCTTCTCTCGATATTGGGGTGCACAAACCTCAAAACTGATGAGATCAATTTCATTTCTGGTGAGACTTTTCTAGTTTAAAGCGTTATGGAGAAACTGAAGTCAAACCTCCCAAACAGTAGGCATCCCGGACATGCCAAACAGCGAGGAGGAAAAGTGCAACACTTTGCTATAAGCGTACCATTTTATTTTTTTCATTACACATCACCTTTACAAAATTGTTTTATGATTCTACATGAGTAAAAGTAAAATAATTAAATAAATCTCTAGGTAGAATCTATTACACATCATTTTTATTTCAACAGTGGCAGTTGTGGTTAAAGTTTCAATGTGTTTAGGCTAGTATTTTTTTCATATACACTATAGTTTATTATTATTATTATTATATATATTACAACAGACTAGCAACATTGACCTAACCATGGGAATGAGGAGCCTGTCCTCCTATGTAATATGTACGTTCTGTTTGATTACAGGGGGTACTGGGTCTTCATTGGGGGGTATAGTACCCCCCAGTACCCCCTGTAATTCGAACTATGATTTGAATGCCTGCTTTATTGCGAAGTTTTGGGCAAGTGAAGCGTTATTAAAGATGTTGGTGCAAAAATAAATGCATCTGGAATACAAATAAGTTGATGCACATTCTTCGATTTTTTTTTCAAAGGGATTCTTGTAGATCTTTACAAAATCGAAGGGACAGAAATATCAGTTTTGGGGGGGGGGGGGTCAGATAATTTTTCTGATATTGTGAAAAAATATATTTACGGTTACAATACAAGTCAACTCCTATTTTCACTGTAGGAACATTTTAATGTAAAGTGATTTCAGACACCCCTATTGTGGACCGTACCATTTTTAACCACCGTGGCGGCTAGAAGCAATGGAGATAGAGAACGGTTTGCTGCTGACGTGCATGGATAAATGTAAGTTGCTAGCTGACGTCTAGCTTGTTGATTTTACAACCTTCATTTATTAACGTGTTTTGTTCTTTCATAGCTCATGTCACGTCTTCATACATTGAATTACCGGCTACTTACCTGTAGGGATGGGACAATTACCGGTTTCACTATAAACCACTATAAAATGTACTGACGGTTAGTATTATCGTTTCAAATTTAATTATCATTAAAACCGTGTTTGATTATCGCAATTTTAATAACTTACTATAAATCATGTCCACAGTCTGACGCAGCGCGCAATGTTGGGTTTTTTTTTATTTGAGAAGGAATGGCGGAAGGCAGTGACCGTGCTCGGGAGATTTTTCAGCCTTTTAAGAGGTCCAAATCTGAGGTGTGGTCATATTTTGGTTTTTACAAAAGTCTTGAGGGAAACTTAATCGAGGATGGTCATTGGTCACCCTGTCTGCAGAACATGCACAAAAAAGTCGCTGCAATAGAAACACTTCAAATCTGCCGAGTCGTCTTGTGTGACCATCACCCACTGTTGTATAGCGAACGCAAGGCAAGTTAACTTTGACCTCAATACCAAAACTACATCTGGGAAATAATTCACAGAGACACTATGAGGAAAAGGAAAGGGCACACAGACATCAGGCACTTTTTTGGTGCTAAAAGAGTAAGCAGGAAATATTAGCACTAAGATCTACAAACAATTACATTAAAAGTGTAGGTGCGGTTAGGTTTTATACACTGAATATGTGTTAAGGAAAGGGGTGCTCAGCAGACAGGAGAGGCACAGGATGAAAGCCGTGAGCAGGCCGCAGGGAGACGACAGGATGAGGGCAGAGTGCAGAACATAGAGCAGGCAGTTGATAGATGGCTGGAGGACGACATTGCACAAGACATTCAGCAGGCAGCAGGAGGGCGGCAGGAGGATGACAGTGCGCAGGACATTCGGCAGGCAGACGGCAGGACAACAGTATACAGAACATTCAGCAGGCAACAGGCGGACGACAGTGTGCAGGACATTCGGCAGGCAGAAAGGAGACGGCAGGAAGATGAGAGTGTGCAGGACGCTGAGCAGGCAGCAGGCACACAACAGGATGAGGGCAGAATGCAGGACATTGAACAGGCAGCATGTGGCCAAGAGGTGAGTTAGAAATTAGGCTGTACTTAAGGGATTGTCTGGACTGAATCAACTCATAGCCCTGTTGTCCGGGCAGGTATAGGAAAGAGAGAATTTGGTGCATGTAAACCAAATTTGCAAACTGCTAGCTAATGCTAACTAATGGGGGCATAGAAGAACAAAACTAAAACAAAACTTCCTTACCCTCATGAGTTAGAGTTGGCTGTTATTTCACTATTTGGCCCATGTTGTACCAAATTCTGTTGTTCTCATACCTCCCTACAACACTCTGCAACATCAAACAACAGGGCTATGGGTTGATTCACTCCAGATAATCCCTTTAAGGCCTACTGTGTCATCAAGAATGAAATTAGTCTTACAAGCAAATATTTCTGTCTGAAGGCCATTGGAGATGGAGGGACAGAGAGGACAGAGACACCACACTGCTGGACCAGAGAGCAATGTCAGGGCTGGATAGAACGTAACCCCTGGTTATACATAAAAGATGGATGCCTTGTTTGCAAGCCATGCAGAGACGCAAAGACTTTGCTATTGTCTGGTAAATATCTGGGGATGAATTTTGCTAGTGAATGGGTTAATGGGGCAGTGGGGAGTACCTGCAAACGGACATAAGCAAAAAAAATATACAAACACAGAGATAGTGCTTCGCACCAGAGGACTACTGAGATAGCACAACAGAAACAAAAGGAGGTCCTGCCAAAAGCCATTTTGGAAATCAATGCAGCTTTAGTGTAAGAAACAACCAGCTCTTTCAGAACTGTATATGCAGTAGCGAAAGAAAGGTTAGCTTTCAGAAAGATGCCACCTCTCATGATTCTGCAAGAACTTAATGGTGCTGTCATAGGGAATGTGCATAGGTCAGATCATTCTTGTGCTGAAATTGTGAACCACATTGCCACAGAAATGAAAAAAGTGGTAGTGAAGAACATTAAAGAAAAAAACTCACACATTTCATTGACAGTTGATGAGAGCACAGTATTTGGGCTGGCCTATATGATAGTATTTATCAGGTGTGATGTTACAGGTGATGGGGATGTTGAGAACATCTTCTAAGATCTTGTTGAATTAAAGGAGGGTACAGATGCCAGTTCCATTTATGATGCATTGAGACAAAGCCTAAAGACAGCTGGATTAGATGATGACTTCTTACAAAAAAACCTCATAAGCATTGCAACTGATGGGGCCTCAGTTTTGACAGGGTGCAAGTCTGGTGTCATTACTAGATTTAAATCTGAATTTCCAAAGCTAAAAGCCATCCACTGTATGGCTCACAGGTTGGAATTGGCTGTCCATGACTCCATAAAATCCCTGCCTGCCTGCAATAATTTTGAAATATTCATCTCTAAATTGTACAGTTTATTTAATCAATCGCACAAACTGGCCAGATTGCTAAAAGAAGTAGCAGATGAGCTCAATGTTCAAATTCTGAGGATAGGGGAGATCTTTACAATCAGATGGGTTGCCAGCAGCTTTAACACTGTGAGAGCTGTTTGGAAAAATTACCCTGCTCTGGCTAGACATTTTCAAATTGAAAGTGAAAATACTGGCAACTCTGATAAAGTGAGGAAGAAGTTCCTGGGTCTATTGAAATACCTTAGCAATGCCAGATTTGTGCATGATTTAGCCTGTATGAAAGATGTCTTGCGTGAATTGCAGAGCCTGTCACTTAAACTACAAAAATGGGAGACAACCATTGTCCAGAGTTACCACCACATCAAACAGACAACAGAAATTCTAAATGCCATGAAATCGCAAGGTGGAAAGTCTGCCGCAAAGGCACAACAAGGCTTGTCAGCTGGTGTTTTTAAGGGGGTGAACATTGTGGGTGACAGAGCAGGAAAGATTAATAGGCAACAATTTTATCAAGCGGTAGTGGACAATCTGACGGCCCGAATGCCAGCTGATGACCTCATTTGCATCCTCCAGCCACTTGAGAAGTCCAGCTGGCCAGAAAAACGTGAGGACCTAGTACTGTTTGGAGAGACTGAGGTCCGTACATTGGCAAAGCTCCTTGGTGAGCCAGGCAGAGAAGCAGTGGAGGAGTTCAGAAATTATAAATTACAAGGAACACTGGAGGGAGGGACCCTGAAAAAACTTATCATTGCAAGTAACACGTACTTGGCCACCTCTGCTGAATGTGAGAGAGGATTTTCGGCAGTAAATGATACAGATAGAAAAACGCGCAACAAGCTCAGTGCAAGGAGTCTGTCTTCTCTGCTTTTTGTGGACCTTAATTGCCCTCTTTTGGAGATCTTTAACCCTGCTCCATATGTGATGTCCTGGGTAAAGGCAGGGCATCGCCTTTCTAAATCATGGGTGCCAGGGAGGAAGGCAAAAGAGGCAAAACCCCGACCTCTGTGGTCAGTATTTTAAAACAAGCCTGATTTGCTGCATATATTACAACAGTGTTTGTTGGAATACATAGCCATTTACTATTTCAGTTTTCAGTGCACTTCAAGCATAATACATATACAATACAATATACACCTTTTACACATACTCATACATAACATACTTATGTCAGATTTGGACAGGTCTAGAAATATAGTGCTATATAATGTAAATACAATGTCTGGAAGTAGTGTATCTGTGTTTGTGCATGTGTGTATATGTGACTCATTTGTAGGATACTGTAGTGTTGATACCCAGCTTGTTCTGACATTAACAGGTTATCGGATTCTTGTGTGTTACCACTATGTAGTTCTTCTGTGGTAGTATGGTTTTTCATAGTATGCTCCTTAATCACTATACTGTCCTTGCAATGAGTTGCTTCTTCAAAGCTCGTCAGTTAGCTAACAGTGTAAAGTTCTCCAAAAAAGACACAAGGCATAACTTTTCTTTTCTTATTATACTGTAAAACTGTAACAAATAACAAAAGACAAACAGAAATGTGATCAAACCAATACAGATATCTAAAGTACACAATTTATAGCAACAGAAATGCTAAGTAGCCATGCTAACTATCAATTTAGTCTTTTGACATGAGAAAACTCCAATAAACAAAAGATATGCCAAGTACAATTACTTTTAACATTTTTTAGTATTATGTACAGTACTTACGGACAAATAGTATCCAAGGCAACAATGTAAAAAGGAAAAAAATGCAGCAGGAGAAAACAGCACTGGCACTCTGCTCTGCAGTACACTCAACTAACTGTTGATGGAAATTTACCTCAGAAACTTAAACTAAAGCTACTGCTGCTGGTTAGCCAAAAGGGGGCACTGTTGCACACAATTATGTAAAAAAAAAAACTCTTAATTTACTTCAGAGAGGTCAGAACACTCCCCGCCTGGCACAATAAGGTTGTGTCACAAAAAACATTAGATTTAACACAAAAGCGATACAGAGAACATCTTTTTTACTGTCCCTCAGATAAAAGAAAAACCATGTCGGAGATTGGTCTCAGAAACACTTTCACAGTTCCTTCTTTTACTGTTTTTACTTCTGCCTTTTGAACCTTGTTGTCACTGCTGAGGAATGTTTTGATGACACGTCCCACCGGCCAGTCATTCCTGTGAGCTTGTTTTTCTTTGAGCAAGACAACATCTCCAAGTTTGATGTTGGGCTTGTCATCTGTCCATTTCTGTTGACTCTGAAGAGTGGCAAGGTACTCCCTCCTCCATCTCTTCCAGAAGGTGTCTGCAAGACACTGAACTTGTTTCCATTGTTTTGTATGAAGCTCTGCTGGGTCAAAGTTGCCAGATGGGGCCTCTAGAGCACTGGTCTTCTGAGTTAAGATCATTGCTGGCGTGAAAACAGTTGGCATGTCTGGGTCGGTAGACACTGGCAGTAATGGTCTGGCATTTATTATTGCCATCACTTCAGCCATCAAGGTACTCAGTACTTCATGTGTGAGCCGAGTATGTACAGACTGAAGAAGCATGGCATCCAGGATCCGCCTGGCTATCCCGATGAGTCTTTCCCATGATCCCCCCATGTGTGAGGAATGTGGGGGATTAAACTGCCACGTACGTTAGCCGTTTAATGTTGCATCACTGTGGTCGATTTTCAATTCTTTACAGGCACCAATAAAATTAGTGCCTCTGTCAGAGCGAAGAAGCTTGGCGGGTCCACGTACTGAGAAAAATCTTCTCAGTGCATTTATGAAGCTGGATGTGGACATGGATTCCACAACCTCAATGTGTACAGCTCTTGTCGTCATGCATGTGAAAAGTACCGCCCACTTTTTATTGTCTGCACTGCCTCCTCTTGTGCGACGCGTCATAACCGTCCAGGGACCAAAGACATCAAGTCCAACATTGGTAAAGGGTGGCATTGGTGAGAGCTTGTCAGCTGGTAAGTCTGCCATCTTTTGAATCTGTAGTGTTCCTCTGAGTTTACGACAGATAACACATTTGAAGATAACAGATGAGACCAGGCATTTGCTCTCGACGATCCATAGTCCTGCAGCTCTGATTGCTCCCTCTGTGATGTGACGTCCCTGGTGCGCCACCTTCTCATGGTAGTATCTCACTAAGAGAGTAGCAACGTAATGAGTATGGGGAATAATAAGAGGGTGCTTTTTTTCTTTTGTCATGTTGGCAGGTGCGAGACGACCTCCGACTCTTAAGTAATCCATCTTCATCAATGATGGGGTTGAGCTTTTTGAGTGGACTCTGCTTTGGTAATGTCTGCTTCGTTTCCAGACATTTGAATTCTTCCCTGAATATTTCAGACAGCACAGTGAGAATAATTACAACTTTTGCACGAAAGATCTCACTTATGGTGCTTGCCTCAGTGTTACACTTCCATCCTTGAAAATTTCTCTGATCTGAAGTTGTCTTAAATGATCTTGCCACACGGATGAGCAAAGCTATGGCGCGGCACAGAGTCATCCAATGAGAGAATCTTTCAAAGCGATGTGACTTTAACTGTGTTTCTGAAGTTGTTGTGATCGAAGTCGTTACATCAGGTCGTATCTCCACATCCACGTCAGGTTCCAATAGAGTGAAGATGTCGATCTGTGCTGGCTCTGGGTTGGATTGTGTTAAGAATGATGGTCCCGAGAGCCAAGTTGTGTGTTGAAGGTGAGAAGCATGGATAGGTCTGGTGGCATGGTCTGCAGGATTGTTCTCTGTAGAGATGTAATGCCACTGCTCAGGATGAGAAGACTTACGGATACGAATCACTCTGTTTGCAACATATGTGTAAAATCTCCTAGTGCTGTTGTGAATGTATCCAAGGATGATTTTACTGTCTGTGCAGAATTTCACAGCATCCATGTTAATGTCTATCTCGTCTCTGACTAGCTCATAAAGCTCCACAGCTAGAACAGCTGCACACAACTCTAGTCGTGGGACAGTATGTGCGGGTCGTGGGGCTAGTTTGGATTTGCCCATAATGAATCCAACGTACTCCTGACCTTCACTGTCGATACACTATAAATAGGCAACAGCTCCAATTGCTATTATGGAGGCATCCGAAAAGATGTACAGCTCTTTTCTTTGGGCAGAGGACTGTGGGAACGGAACATAGCAACTTGGTATCTGGAGACGTTGGAGATCTTTCAATGATTCTTTCCACCTACTCCATTCTTACTTCTTTTCGGAAGGAAGTAGTTCATCCCAGTCATTCTGCTCAGCTGAGAGTTCACGAAGGAGAGCTTTTCCCTGCATTGTTATAGGAGCCACAAATCCTAAAGGATCATACAAACTGTTGACTGTGGCCAAAACACCTCTCTTAGTGTATGGTCTTTCCTCTTGAGACACTTTGAATGTGAAACTGTCTGTTTCCAGGTTCCACAAGACCCCCAAGCTGCGCTGTAAGGGGAGATCATCTGACGTGAGGTCCAAATCCTTCAGATCCTTGGCCCTCTCATCAGCTGGAAAAGCTTCCATAACCTTGTGACTGTTGGATGCTATCTTGTGCAGTTTCAGGTTGGAGTCAGCTAGCATCTTCTGTGATCTTCTTAGGATGTCAATCGCTTCTTCAGGGGTTGGTGCAGATGCAAGTCCATCATCAACATAAAAATGTCTTACAACAAACTGCTTGGCATCAGCGCCACGTTCTCTCTCACCCTCTGCTGCAGCGCGCCTCATGCAATAAATAGCCACAGCTGGTGAGGGGCTATTTCCAAATACATGGACCTTCATTCTGTAGTCCCTCACCTTCTTGCTGAGATTGTTGTCTTCATACCAAAGGAACCTGAGGTAGTCTCTGTGGTCTTCGTGTACAACAAAACAATAAAACTTTTGCTGTATATCAGCTGTGAATGTAATGGGTTCTTTTCTGAAACGTAGAAGGACCCCCAAAAGGCTGTTATTCAAATCAGGACCACTAAGCAGCACTTTGTTTAAGGACACTCCTTCATATTCAGCACTTGAATCAAATACCACTCTTAGCTGGTCAGGTTTCTGAGGGTGATATACGCCAAATGACAGTAAGTACCAGTGTTCTTTATGTTTCTTCAGTGGATGAGCAGGCTCTGAATGCTTGTTTTCTAACATTTTCTGCATGAAGTCAATGTACTGCTTCTTCATGTCAGGTTTTCTGTCCAGTGTTTTCCTGAGAGAATAAAGACGCGTCATTGCTTGCTCTCTGTTACTTGGAAGGCACTGTCTGGTGGAGCGGAATGGTAATGGCGCCACCCAGCTGTTTGCTTCATTTTGATAGACTTCTCTGTCCATCAAGTCAAGAAAAACCTGATCATCCACTGAAAACGCTGATTTTTCATCTTCTCTTGTTCTTTCAAAACAGCAGATCCCAACATGTCTATACTACCACTATGGCACTCTTCCTGTGTACAAAAAGCTGGAGAACAGCCGAGATGTGATGACTGACTGAGAGTCTCCTTCACTAAGATTTTGTTTGGGCATGGGCTAAGAAAAGATGTGCGGCCGTTACTGAGCACATGTGTTTTCAGGACATTAACACTTGATGGCTTGTGAGTTGTTCCTAGGCAGATGTCACCCACGATGACCCATCCCAGGTCTAGCCTTTGAGCATAAGGAGCACTGTGGGGTCCGTTAATTTGCTCTCTGACCTTGTGCACCCGCAGGATATCTCTTCCCAAGAGTATGAGGATGGGAGCGTCTGGATCCACAGGAGGAATCCTCTCAGCAACTCGCTGTAGGTGTGGATGACAACGTGCCACCTCAGGAGATGGGATCTCTGTGCAGTTATCAGGAATCATGTCACATTCAATTAAACTTGGTAGTGATAGTTGTATTTTGCCATCCATGGATTCAATCATCAGGTTTATAGCTCTTCTGCCCATTGCTTTGGTTACCCCTGAGCAAGTTTTCAGTGTGTAAGGGTCTGATGTGGTTGTAATGTTAAAAAGATGAAAGAATTCTGATTTAGCGAGTGATTTATTACTCTGCTCATCTAACACCGCATACATTTTCTTTGCTTCCTCTCTTCTTCCAGCAGGATACACTATCACTGGACTGATTTTGGAGCAGGAATGTTGACCATCTGAATTGCCGCATATCTCTGTGCATTTGGATGTCACTGGTGTCAAAGCATTTCCATTCACCTCCCCGCCATCATCTTTGTCGGCTTCTTGGCTCCCTGTTGTAGTAGGTGGAGGACCAGGATGCAGCGCTGAGACGTGTTTCTCACTGTTACATTCTAGACATTTAAGTGTCACTCTGCGGTCTTTTGCCATATGCTTTACTGACCCACAACATCTGAAACAAATACGGTTCTCTTTCAGAAATGATTTTCTTTCGTCAATATGTTTAGCTCTGAAGCTCCTGCATTTTTTTAGCGGGTGGGGCTTTTTATGTATGGGACATAACTTATCAGGACTTTCCATAATCTTTTCACCAGAGCTACACTGGATTGTCATAGAATCTTGTGGAACATCTGTTTTGTGCACAGTTACAGATGCTCTGTTGCCACTTCTTGTGTATTTCTCAGTTTTCAAGCTCTGGGTGCTGGAGGATGTAAAGGCAAATCTGGGGTCGTTTTTCACTCGTGCCTGTTGTCTTACAAAGCTGGAGAAGAAACAAAAAGGTGGGAATGCGACTCCATTGTCATCCTTATATTTGGATCCTGTGGCAACCCATCTCTCTTGCAAGCTGTAAAGTAATTTCTCCACGATGGGATTTACTCCACCAGCTGTGTCCAAATATGACAAGCCAGGTAAATATCCTCCCTCTTTTGCACACTATCTCCTGAAGAATGTCACCTAACTCCCTTAGCCTGACATTATCTCTGTTGGTGAGTTTAGGGAAATCTTCAACCTTTTTCAGCAGAGCATGTTCTACTGCTTCTGATGACCCATAACATTCTTCTAGTCTTTGCCAGACTAAGTTGAGTGCTGCTGTTGGGTTGAACACATGCACAGAGCGAATCCTCTTTGCCTGCTCTGCAGAATCCTCGCCAAGCCATTTAATTATCAAATCCAGTTCTTCCCTCGATGAAAGGTTGAGATCTTGGATGGCACTTTGGAATGATGCCTTCCATGCCCAGTAATTCTCAGGGTGGTCATCAAATTTCAGGAGACCTGCACTCAACATCTCCCTGCGAATAAGGTATTTTGTTACGTCTTGCACACCTTGAGTCTCGGATAAAGGCTTCCTTTGAGGATGAAATGACTCTCTTGCAGGTTCCGGGTCGTAAAGTTTATCGTCAACAACTTTTTTTCACATAATGTTGAGTATCTGCGTCCTTCATGGCCATTTCACACTGCGCAAGTGCCACCTTGTGGCAGGCTAGTGGATCAACCTTCAATGGAAATTCCCCAGAGTGTGCTCCTGAGTATTGCCTGACATATTCAGAGGTGCGTTGAGCTGAACTGATAGGTAACTCTAATAACTCTGGACTAAGTTCACTCTTGATAGACTTATCATCTTCTTCATATGCAGCTGCTTCAGCTGTTGCAGCAGCAACAGCCTTCTGACTTTTTAATATATGGAGACTCGCTTCTAGGTCAGCTTTTTGCTTTATAATTCTGGCTGCTTCTTCTGCAAAGGAAAGTTCAGCACGGGCAGCCTCTGCCTTAGCCCGAGCTTTTATCGCTGAGGAACTAGCTGTGGAAGCTCCACTTGACTGTCTTGAAACACGTGACTGTACTGACTTTGCACCTTGAGTAACTCCTTGCTGTTTTTCCACACTTCCATTCTGTGAAGATGGCTGGTACCGTTTGCCTGACCGTAGACTCATTATTGCTGCACGTAACCTTGTTCAATTGTGCCTGCCGTGCTCTTGTCCTTTTACTATACTGTCCTTGCAATGAGTTGCTTCTTCAAAGCTCGACAGTTAGCTAACAGTGTAAAGTTCTCCAAAAAAGACACAAGGCATAACTTTTCTTGGGTTCCACGAAGAAACTTTACTTTTCTTATTATACTGTAAAACTGTAACAAAGAACAAAAGACAAACAGAAATGTGATCAAACCAATACAGATATCTAAAGTACACAATTTATAGCAACAGAAATGCTAAGTAGACATGCTAACTATCAATTTAGTCATTTGACATGAGAAAACTCCAATAAACAAAAGATATGCCAAGTAAATTACTTTTAACATTTTTTTGTATTATGTACAGTACTTACGGACAAATAGTATCCAAGGCAACAATGTAAAAGGATAAAATGCAGCAGCAAAAAATACACTCAACTAACTGTTGATGGAAATTTACCTCAGAAACTTAAACTAAAGCTACTGCTGCTGGTTAGCCAAAAGGGGGCACTGTTGCACACACAATTATGTAAAAAAAAAAACTCTTAATTTACTTCAGAGAGGTCAGAACAATCACATTAAAGATTGCTCAGGTTTCACATATCTTCAAGTAATTGTGTTGATTTGACACTGACTACCATAGACCAGGGGTCACCAACCTTTTTGATACTGAGAGCTACTTCATGGGTACTGAGTCATACGAAGGGCTACCAGTTTGATACACTCTTCTGAAATAACAAATTTGCTTAGTTTGCCTTATACATTATTAATAATGTAAAGACTCTGATCACGTTATCAGAGTATCATAACAGATATCAATATTCAGCACTTTATTTCTATTTATCTCAGTAATTGTAAAATGTTCAGATGATCACTTACATTACATTTCTTAGGAAAAATGTCCCATTTTCACTAGCCACTGACAAACCTTTTAAACAAATCATGAACCATGTTTCAAAAAGTTATCAATTATGTACATTGTAATGTCTGTAATGTAGTGAAAAATCTTAAATATTTTTAAATAAATCTTGTCACATTTTGAACTAATGACCAAATCTGCTGTATTTTTAATAAAATAATAACTGTTACATGTCATGAACACACATTTTAAATTGAACAATTCTTCAATATTTTAATTAAACTTTGCCATAGCACTGACATGTTGCCACTGACATCTGGTATAATTTTCTTTGTTAGTGGGAAGACTGGCATTGCATGCTGTTTACCATTGTATTGTAATCTGGTGTGTAACTTGACACTGCATCTGTGAGTAACTCTTTTGATGTGCATCAGTGAGGCGTGTTCTGTGTTTGTTCTTGATGAAGTTCATGTCAGAAAATGCTGATTCACATAGATAGGTAGAACCAAACAGGCTGGCAACCTTCATAGCTGCTGTACACACACACACCACTGTGTCAACTAGGCACCAAAAGTTTGGTGCAGCCTGGTAGGCTTTGAGGTGGAGGTCATTTTGCAATGTTATGATTTCAATCTCCACCTGTCCAGCATCCAAGTTGAACGTTGTACTTAGTTGCTCAGCAAAGCTTGTTGTGTCCACATTCATGAAAGGATTGGAAATGAATTATACACATGGCTCAAGCTGATCTAGGTCACAAAACCTATTCTCAAACTCTTGCCCAAGTCTGTTTATGACTTCATAGTACTTGTCTGCAACTTTGTCAAATGTATCAGATGCAGAAGCATTGTCTTTCAGCACTGACTGCACAGAGGGAAAGTGCAGCACCTTTTTCTCTGTAGATCCACAGAGAAAATGTTCATTTTGGCTTTAAATGCATTTAAAGCACTTATCATATTAACAACAGTCTTGCCTTTACCTTGCAGCTCGCAGTTTAATTGGTTTAGTTTCCCATTTATGTCCGTCAAAAATGCAATGTCAAGTGTCCACTCTGTGTCCTCTAGCAGTGAGACGTCTTTGCCTTTGGACTGCATAAACTCTTTGATTTCATCCAAAAGTGACAAAAAACGAAGTAAAACTCGTCCTCTGCTGAGCCATCTGATTTCTGTGTGTAGTAGCAGGTCACCATATTCAGCTGCCATCTCCTCCAATAGCACTTTGAAAATCCTGCGCTTTGGAGCGGATATTGTTTATGATTTTCACAACGGAGTCATCACGTGCCCAGAGCCGATCACTTTGGCACACAATGCCTGCTGGTGAATGATGCAGTGGTAATGCAGAAATTTTGGGAAGTCTGGGTCACCTTTACAGTGAGCAATGAAACCTGCATGTCGGCCAATCATAGCAGGAGCCCCATCTGTGGTCACCGCTACCAGCTTTTCCAATGGTACCTTTTTCTGCACTAAAAACTCCTTCACTGTGTTATAAATGTCAACTCCCTCGTAGTTGTCTTTATGGGCAGTAGTGTTAGGAGTTCTTCTCTTGTGGAGAAATCTTCAAACACCATCCCGATGAAAACCATCAGCTGCGCTTGTGCTGTCCACGGACTCGTCGCGACTGGATGCTAAACCACCTGCACCTCGCCAGATCCCGTCCAGCTGATCGACCAAGTTACTGGACAAAGCTGACACTCGTCTAACCATCGTAGATGCCCCCAGTTGGACGCCGGAGAGAGTGGCGATTACATCGCTCCATATTTCTCGCCTTTAAGTACAGTGTTAGCAATTATCATCATTGCTTCTTTGACAACTTCAACGCCTGAAAATGCCTTCTTCTTTTTGATCAGGAAATGCGTAGCTCTAAAAGAGGCTTCGGTTGCTTTTTGTGACTTTTTCACGGCCTTGTGAAAAAGCTTGTTGCTTACCCAAAGCTGTCTTTAGCTCAAGGGCTTTTTCTACCCGTAGTGCGCTTCCGGTGGGTAGTTTTTGTGATTCAGTAGTAAAGTGTCTCTCCACATTGTGCCGCTTTGCCGTTGCCACAGTCGCCCGCGATATAAGACACACGCAGGTTTCTTTCACAGTCGTAAAAAGAACTCCCGACTCCCATTCATTGTGAAAGTGATACGCTTTCTTTCTTTTTCTGCCATGTTTTTGGGGTAAGAATCTACGCTCAGCCAATCTTCGCTGCACCCTCTAGCTTAGCCTACTCTCCACGAGCACTGTTTTGTCACACGCACAATACTGACCGAACTGGAGTACGTCAGAGTTCACCTAAACTTATCTAAACTTCATGTATAAGAAACATATTTTTAAGATATTTTCATTTTTTAAATCTATATAAATGCAAGTGTGATTAAAACAAAAATGAATAGCAACAGAATAAAATATAATTTTATACGCAGCTGAGTTGTGCTATTTTTAGAACAGGCCTGCGGGCGACTCATGTGGTCTTTGGGGGCGACCTGGTGCCCGCGGGCACCGTGTTGGTGACCCCTGCCATAGACTATAATGGAAAATTGGTTTCTGTTTACACAGTATATGAGAGGATTGAGTCTTACCTCCAGGTTTTATGAAATCTAAAAATAAAACAAATCAATATTTCATGAAATAGGCAATAGGCTTCTTGTAAAAGTATTACTTTTACTAGTAATTAGAATGGTATTTCAGTGCACTTAACTTCTAACTTTTGGGAGTTGATCAAAACAGTTCTCTTTTGGATATATAATAACAATGAGATATTCTGTAGCCTACTGATTATCAGTTTGTCGCATGTTTAGACCTTGTATGTGTGTTGCACAACACATGTTGCACTTGGCGATCACGGTGGGGATTGATATGGTAGTGGACCATGATGGTCATAGAAGAAGTGAAGGAGCAGTACCCCCCAATTATGGTGGGGTAATTCGCACTCTGATTCAAATCAGAAAATATCCGCAGTATGTAAATCCATGAGCATCGTTTTAATTAAAGCGCCGAATTTCTGCAGGAAATAAAATCCTTTAGACACGCGTGATCGTGCAGGTTTCAAAAGCAATGTTTCAAGAAATAACAGCAACAAATATCATAGGCATTCAAAATCACGCATCCGTTCATGCTGAACCTCGAAATATCCGATTATATTGTGACTCTTCACCAGGGCCGTATCAAGACAGTGTGGTGCCCCTGGGCACTATTTACCTCAAAAGCCCCCCCCCAATCAGACAAGACACACACACACACACACACACACACACACACACACACACACACAGTTCGATCGCGACCACGGCGCTCTCTCTCACTCACACACGCACACACACAGTTCGATCGCGCCCGCGCCTCTCTCTCTCGCTCTCTCTCTCCACTGGTCTATATAATGACATTCTATAATAGATCAGTGTCTCTCTCTCTCACACACGCAGTTCGATCGCGCGCGCGCACACACACACACACACACTCCAGCATTGCAATCTTGATCAGACTGTTCATTATGCGAAATAGAGCGATATGTATCGCTATTTAGTTTTATTTATTTTTATACCGTGTATTCTCCGTGTAAATTCGTGCACCGAGATGTGACGCCCGTCTGTCCATTTTGGATTTTGATTCATTTTCTGTAGCCGTTAAAAAAATGACACATTTGCGCGTACTTGTTGTGGACCAACTCAACTCTGACAGATTGGGGAGGGGGGGAGTGATAATGGTCATGTAATCTTCATTTATTTATAATTTATTATTATTATTATTGTTAAATTAGTGTTCATAAACAAGTTATGTATGGTCTTTCAAGAATTTCAAGTTAATAATATAACAATTTAAGAAAAATATTTTTAAAGCTTGTGTCATGTGGTGACCCCCTAGTGGTTGTGAATGGTTGGTGCCCCTGGGCACTGGCCCAAGTGCCCTTATGGATAATCCGGCTCTGCTCTTCACTCGTGTGAACGTACGAGCTCTCAGGTTCAGTTCGTCATCTGGACTGCTGCGAAATGATCAGACTCAGAGCGGATTTGAGCATGTACAGTGATGAGAGACAGAAAGCGGGAACTGCCCTCTTAAAGAGACAGAGCATCATTTCCCACACCGATCTTATTATAAGCATCTTTTTATAAGTATAAGACATGTCAGATCGCACCTTCCACAGATAATTTACCTAAAAGGGTTAGTTCACCCCAAAATTTAATTTCTCTCATCATTTAATCACCTCATGCTATCCCAGATGTGTATGACTTCCTTTGTTCTGCAGAACACAAATGAAGATTTTTAGAAGAATATCTCAGCTCTGTAGGTTCATACAATGCAAGTAAATGTTGGCCATAACTTTAAATCTACAAAAATCTAAAAGTTACACAAAATAAAAGTAATCCATTCGACTCCAGTGGTTAAATCCATATGGATGTGGGTGAGAAACAGATCAATATTTAAGTCATTTTTTACTATCCACATTTCCTGAGCAACCACTGGGCGACGCCATGATGATCCTAATTGCCTGTTTTCTGTTTCTGGTCTAGAGATGCGATGTAAAACTAACCGAAATGAGTAACTCAGGTGGAGACATAAACACAATTTAAGTGTTATTTGAAGTGAAAATTAATTTAATAACAATTCAAAGTAGTTAATGATATCAACGTAACTAACCTCGGATCATTGCATCATGTCATCTACACACTGAGGCACTGTCAATTAAAAACAGTGTCGGCACTATTCAGCCACGTTTCATTTTTTGACAATTTAATTTAATACTAAAAACATCACATTACATGCTAAGAATATATGCTCTTGCGAGTGGAAAAATTGGAGACCGTATATTGAAAACAGTCGAATCGTGAAACACTTCTACTATCAGGAAAAAGGTGGATAAATCTCCACCTTTGACCAGCCTCGACCAGTAGGTGGTGATATGCTTGACGAATGTGAATTGCCAAAAAACAAAAAAAGAGGAATGTGGAAGTGAAAGTTAAAGTGTAGGTTTATAGTTAAATAGGACATAAATATTGATCTGTTTCTTACACACACCTATTATATCGCTTCTGAAGATGTAGATTGAACCACTAGAGTCTTGTAGATTTCTTTTATGCAGACTTTTAGCTGATTTTTAGAGACTCAAAGTTCTGGCCACCACTCACTTGCATTGAACGAGTCTACAGAGCTAAAAAATCTTCATTTGTGTTCTGCAGAAGAAAGTCATACACATCTGGGATATCATGAGGGTGAGTAAATTTTTAAATAATTGTAATTTTTGGGTGAAATATCCCTTTAAATAGAAAACTCTTTCGTCATCTCCCCACCCTCAGTCTCTAAAAACTTCTTTTTATCAAAATGCCAGCTGTTCTTTTCCATACAAATGAATGGTGCAGTTCAGTTGAATTTTGCTTGGTTTATTATATATATACAGGTCCCCTCACATGCTTATCACAAACTGGTTAGGGTTGCACCAGCTGTGCATTAACCTTGTCACTTAACGCCACTGATAACAGCCGCAATGTGCACTTACATAAAAATAAACTATAGTGCCAGATCACCACTAATTAAAACACAAATGCACGAAATGGAAACCAGATGTTTCTTCTGCATTAGATAGTAACCTGATGAAATCTATACCAAAATAGACATAATTGGCAAAGGCAAAAAGTTGTAGGGACATAGTAGGCGTCATTTAAAGGTGAGATGGGTGGGAAATGTCCCTACCACCTTTTTGGACTAGCTCTCTCGCTTCTCATTTCCAATTAAATCGCAAAGCACACTGCAAACAAATGTGTCCCACTCATGATATACTGTATATTGATTCACTAATACACAGATGCAATCATTGTTTATAAAAAAAATGTTTTTACTTTAAACTAAAGCTATAAACTTAACCATGAGACCACTCAGTCATACAGTCTAATGTATTGCTGATCTATGTATTTATCCACTGACCAACAAAATCCCAATACTGACCGTGTTAAATGCATGGATCAAGTTCTCAAATTAATTGTGTGACATTATTTGAGCAATTGAATTGGTCATTGTAACAGGGTTTAAAATGGGCAAGGAGGAGGCAGGAACCGGGCGAAGCATCAAAGTTTAATGAAAACTATTTGTGTCAAAATGACACAAAACACACACACGCAGCTGCGTATGGCTCTCTCTCTCTCTCGAACTGCCACATTCTGCTCTGCCTTATCTCTCTCCTCGGCTGATTTTCCTGATTGGGGTTGGCCGTGCACACTCATGGCCCAGCCCGGCCCCACCCTCCTCCTCATCACAGTCATTAGTAATAACAATTTATCAAAACAGAAAAAGATTATTTGACAATATCTGCACATAACCTAATTCATATTCATGAGTTTCACCACTTTGTGACATCACAAACTGTCTCCACCACTTTTTAAAACAAAGAACATGTCCCACCCGTCTCACCCATAAATTACACCTATAGACATGGGGTGGGTGAAATTCCCATTGCAGTGTTGCCAGATCTCACAAGAGAAATAAGCAACCTGTTTTGGAAAAACAAGCCAAAACATGCCACTTGTCTCACCAAAATAAGCACACAAAAAAAGCTTATTTTTTCCCCTGTGTGGTGGATTTATCGGTAAAGAAATCTGCTTCTGAGTCAAAACTCGGCAGCATCAAATCTGTATTAATGTATCATATCAACATTATAACAAACATTTTGTGAAGACTTGCAAACAACTGAGAAATGTACTTTTTCACTCAAATAATTTCCTTGTATCTGGATTAACCATACATGTAAAGTATACAGTATTTTGCAATTGTATTTGTTAAAAAGGTTTGCTGTCATTTTCTGGATAACGCGGTAGCTCATTTTAGCATTCACCCCATTTTGCAGCCAACCCACCAGACCCCTTGGTTCTCCCGATGGCCAGTCCTCCCCTGATTGGCCTCAAAGTGTGTTGACCCACCGGGAAAATGCCCGGTATGCCAGATTACCAGTCCAGCCCTGCACAGAATCAACTGTATTCATATATAATAATCACACATATTGACAACTACACCTCTCTCTCCACTGCCGAAAAGCCCTCCAGAAATGTCAGATATCCATCCCATTTCCCCAAAAACAAGCCCAATTTCTCCAGTCTTCTAACGAACCTTCTTCAAAGGCCGCCACCCTCCCCATCTCCGACCACTCCTGAAATGAGGGAGCTCCAGCTGACCTCCATCCCCTTAAAACTATCTGTCTGGTTATCATGACACTGGTTAGGACCCAACTCTTTATGTGTCTATTCTCTATATCAATGACCGCCCCATTGCCCAAAATACAGAGTCTGGGGCAAAATGAAACCTGAGTGCCCAAAATGTCACTCACAAAACTCTGAGCCTTCAACCAAAATTCTTGGATCTTAACACACAACCAAAAGACATGGATTTTGTCTCCATCCTCTGACTGGCATTTCCAGCAGGTGGGTGTGTCTTTAAGACCAAGCCTATACAATAAAGAGGGGTGTCCAATAGACCCTATGTCAAATCGTGAATTGCATAAGGCGCACCGTTGCATCTCTAAATGCAGACTTGATGTTATTTAGAATCCTAGCCCACACTCCCACCTCCAATACCAAGTTTAAATCTTTCTCCCATAGTCTCTTGATAGAAGTTAGAGCTCTGTCCCCCAGAATCTGAATTAGCAGAGAGTAATATACTGATGCCTCACTGAGGCATCTATAGGGAGTAACTGTAGCAGGTAGATACATTTTGGAATACAATTCGCTTTAATAACATTAACCTTCCCAATCATGATAAATGTATTGAAGCCCAATACCCACATCACTCGAAAACCTTTTTATTAAAGGGTCAAAATTAACTCTAACTAAATCACACAAATTAGCTGGGAATAAAATATCCAAATACTACTGTAAAACAGCTCAAGGATGGGGCAAGGAGGAGGCGAGAACCGGCTTTTCAACATAAATAATATTTTAATGAAAAACTTAACAGTACACATAAACAAACACACATGGCGGACATGTCCGCTAACGATCTCTCTCTCTCGCACAGCCCTCTGCTGTCGGCCTTTAAACCTCAGGGACAGATAATTAGCCTAATACGGGACCGGGCGCGCAGGATCACGACCCGGCCCCGCCCTCCACCCTGCCACAACTACTTAATGCCCCATTTGGGCCACTGGGCAAGACAGAACAATAATGGGGAAAGAGGCAGTGGCAATTTTAGGGGGTGGCCTGTGGTGGCCAGGGCCACCCCTGAAATCTCATTGGCCACCCTGTGGCCACCCCAGAACTGATTGGTAGTTCAACATGTCCATCAACACAAGAAAGAAGAACCAAGAGAAACACCTGTCAATCAAAGATGACATCAGCCACACTGACCCAGGGTCAGTTTTATATTTCTGACCATTATAGTAGTGGTGGGACTGAAGCTGTGTGAGCTGATCTCTGATCAGTGGGGAGGGGCAGACCGCGGGTGGCCAGGCAGGTGCCGCAGGTCACGTGCAGCGAGCGCCAGGTCTGGAGTATAACGGTCGGTCAGAAGCGCCATAATCATAAATCAGAAGCTGATATAAGCTAGCATCTACCTCAAACTTCCAAGGATTTGAATTTTGACGACGTCGATTTTGTTAATTGAGAGGTACGTTCATCTAATTTAACATTTAATTCATCACGAATTTCCATCTGAATGTGAAAACATTTTTGTAGCATGTTAACAGTAGCTAGGTTAAAGAGTAAGCTAGACCCTACACCACATTCAGCACGTTATCTTGATATTGTCATGAAATATGAAATGCCATGTTTTCTGATTTAATGACGGAGGTGTGTAAAGCATTTTTGTATATGTTCAATAGCTAAAGTTATATATGGCTAACCTGTGTGTGAAATGGGGGTGCTGTGACTATACTTTAAGTCTTTACATTAGTTATTTATTTATGAGCTCTTTATGTGTATTATTGTGTATCAATCAAATCTTCAAAGTTTTATACCTTATTTGACATTTTAAATATGCAGAGGCAGGGCAAATTGCACTTAAAGGGTAACTAAACCCCTGCTCAGAGTCTGACTCCACCCACTAGCAACATTTGAAAAATGACGAAAGCAGCCGTCCCAAGGGAGAATGGGGTCAGTGTCTAGCTCGTACCAAGGGCGTGGTGAGCTGGAACCTGCTTACGTCAGCTCTCACCGCTTACGTCACGAACTACCGCAAACAGTCAATAGGAAAATGCAACTGCAGTAGCCACCGTTCAACCTGAAGAGGGCAGCACTCAGACGTTTTTACACCATATATTGTAGAATTAAAACACTTTATACACAAATGTCAAAAAAATTACTTGAATCAATGACCAGTACTATTAAAGCCCCATTCTAACAGATCATTAACTAAAAAAAGTTGGTTTAGGGTTTAGTTACCCTTTAAATGCCGCAAATGAATTGACTAACTATTTTATTTGGTAATATCCAAAGGAATTGAAGCTATCAGAACATGTGGGAAATAAACCTGTGTAGACACTGTAAATTGAGTTTGGTTTTTTACTGTATACAGAGCTCAATCTCCAATTTTGGGGTTTCCAGACAGACACATTTCACACACGGATTTTGTACCCAATTTAACCATTTATCTGCTGGATAGTGCAGTTATAGCAATAAATGAATGAATAAATGATTGAATGATTGATTGAATTGCATTTCCCCCAGGATAACAGCTATGAAGAGAAGCAAAGATATTAAAATCTTTTTCTTAAAAAAAAGAAAAGAGTCAGAACCAGCCACAGCTCCTTCCAGCAGCAGTGGAAAAGCCCACTCACTGCCTGGATACAGCAGTGATCAGTCAGCTCCCCCTGCACAGCACTGTAAGTCATGTTTAGATATTCCCTGTGACTTCTGGATGAACATATATTTGCCATATACTCTAACATTCAAGTTGTCACTCACGCACAATCATATGATCAAATATCGCTGCAGCAGAAGATTAGTTAAAAATTGATTTATAAATCATCACACACACACACAGATTTCATCCTAGCTCCACCGCAATGCAGAGAGAGAGAGAGAGAGAGAGAGAGTGTGGACAAAGCAAAAGACATAGAGAAAAGCCTCCAACCTAATGTCTATTTGTATTCAGACACTGCAGCTTCAACTTCAGTTGACTGGCCACATTCTCAACAGAAAGTTGTGGGAGATGATTTTGATCCAGGAGTGTCTGGAGCACCACCTGCCTCACCTCACAATAGTATGTCAAATTCAGTTGCTTCCTTTTCTGAGTTCCATGAATATTTACTTGTTTTTTGTGCTAATATTTGATTTAATTTAAAAAGGGTTATCCACTTTTGCTCCGTGTATGATATTAATTTGCTAATATAGAGCAATCCCACACAGCATACATAATATTATTAATATCTCAGTATAGAACATACAAAGATACAGTAAGAAAAGTCACATGAATGTGTCCATGAGCAAACTATGAATGTGATGATAATTATTTGTATCACTTCAGGTTCTTCATCTAGTGGGGAAAGTGATTATAACGATATTACAAGAGGTGTTGTTGGCACCATTGATGAAGAGGCTCTTCAGGCTATAAAAGCACATGCTTCCTCACCCAGATCTCATGGTATGTTTTGACATTTAATCTTTCAGTCTAAACAAAATTATGAGTGCCTTCTATGTAATTATCATGGAACAAGTTGTAATACTGACTGTTACTTGACTTTGTAACTAATCCTTTTGAATGTTACATTCTTGCTCATATGACATGCTTTATAAAATTATGTAATAATGCATTGATACATTGCACCAGTTAGCCTCACAGTGATGGACTGATTTTGATTTATTATTTGCAGATGTTTCACAGTCCAGAGCAGCCGGTCCAACACAGCCTCATCTGAAAGTATTTCCCCGGACACTGCAAGGTAACAGGAAGAGGTGCTTCCAGAATGACTGGTATAAACGGTATCCATGGATTGAATATTCTCAAAGCCAAGACTCTGCCTACTGTTATGCATGTAGACATTTCTCGCTGCCAAATACCCCAGCATCTGTGTTCACATCACAGCAAGGCTTTAATCATTGGAAAAAGGCAATGTACAGAGATGCTGGGTTCAAAGCACATGATGAGTCAGAGGGTCATGTCAATGCTATGTTTGCATGGGGTGAGCACAAGAAGGCAGTACTCACTGACTTTTCCATACGTGATGCCATACATATATTGTATTATCCTCTTGTTCTTGAGTTTAAAGTTTACAGAACAGTGTTTTATTGTATATATTGTATTATCCTCTTGTTCTTGAGTTTAAAGTTTACAGAACAGTGTTTTTATTGTGTATATACTGTATTATCCTCTTGTTCTTGAGATTAAAAGTTTGAAGATCATGACTTGTAAGTCCATTCTTTATAAGATTACCTCACAAGGTTATCTGTTATTAATTATAAGATTAATTATTTGTTTAAGATATAAGATTAATTAACTATAAGGCAATTTGGTGCAAATTATACTGGAATTTTGTTCTTTTGACTGGATTGATTTTTTTAATTTCCTCAGTTAGCACCTGTACTTTTGACATGAATCTTTTTTATGATTATACAGTATACCTGATGTTATACTTAAAATGTGTAACTGATTTTTCCTAAACAATTACTGATTTAAAAAATGGATGTTATGTTAAAATAACCAGAGATTCCCAGAAACTGTAATAGGTTGAAATAGAACCGGAATAGAAAACTGTCAAATGTCAAAACAACAGTCTAATATTTAATACAAACAATTCAGTGAATGCTAACTTGAGTTTTAGAATTAATTTATTATACAAATATAGATGTTGAAGCAAAGCAATGCAATATTTACACATTTTGATTATGTGCCATTCATAAAGTTTCTCCTGGTATTGCCACCTCACACTAGGTCTGGGCCCCATCTTGGCCATCCCAGTAAAAATTTCCTGGATACGCTACTGGAAAGAGGGCGACTCTGCCAGGTGCCTACAAAGTAACTTAATCCATCCAATAAACGTACCCTATTCCCAAACCCGTACATTTCCAAAATCTTAAAAAGATTATCCCATTCAACCATATCAAACGCTTTTCTGCATCAAGTGAGATTGCAGCGATCGGAGTCTGATCATTTGCCATAATGTTATCAGAATAAACCCCACATGATCTATAGGCTACGTATAAGAGACATAACTTGACTTAATCGGTTAGCCAACATTTTTGACAATATTTTAACGTCTAGCTGGATCAGGGAAATTGGATGGTAACTCTAACTCTTGGACCTTTGTCCTATTTAAGAATCAGACTGATCCGGCCTTGCTTCATGGTTGGCGTAAGCTTTCCATTCTTCAATGATTCTGTATAAACTTCTAGCAAAAGGAGCCAGTTCTATAGCATAAGATGTAAAAAAATATTGCATGCAATAAGATTCCATTTCTGAGTAATCATTTTGAATAGGCGCTTTATAAGGGCGAAATTTAAATGTCTCAGATCCACGATTGGCCGAAGCCAGCCATCTTTCTTTGAAACAAGAAAATAACGGCTGTAAAACCATTTTTGCGCTTTGAGCTTTGAAAGTGTATGAACTTTCGTTCTTATTGAACACAGGGGAACTGACAGTAACATTCCCAGCTGTCAAGATGCGTTCAACCTGCTATAATGGGGGTGGTTTTAAGTAAAGATAAACCTGAAAACATGTTATTTTTTATATACAATTTCTTTTGAACTTTCCTCAGTAAATTGCGGTGACTGTGTACTGTTGGGACAGAAAACCATCAGATTTGGTTTACTCTAAATGGCTGAACTAAAGTGGACAATGGAGCTCTTTTGTGGCCAAATCACGCAATTGCATTTCTAAAAAAAAAAAAAAAAGGAATAACATTAATATGTCCAGGTATTGAACCCTGTGAATACGGTCGCAAATTTTGCCTATAAAATCACAGTTATGTGAGTGAGCACACATGTATTCCAATATTCCAAATGAAAAATCTCATAAATATTATATAATATATAATATTATTTATTGATAGAAATAAAAGTCGGTGGTTGTTACTAAAGACATAAAAAATGCAACAAACATAGGTTCTGTTACACCATTTTTAAAATATAACTAGACAGTCATGAAATTTGACTTTCACTTCTAGAATACAACATTCTGCAAATAAAACTCGTTAAAAACTCTAGTTTTGAGCCTTAGTAGTACCTCAGTGGTATGAGCACAGCATCTCGGGGGCGAGCTTTTTGAGAACGCGAGCTTCCTTCGCCGTTTGGACGGGGGCGGGGCTAGGAGAAAACAGAATCCAACGGTGGAACAGACTTCGACGCAACACCCTGGACTCGGCCATGGCGTTATTGGAGTCCACGATAAAGGATGGTACATTTTGTTACGTTGACTCTATATTCTGCTTGAAAGCTTCACTATATTTAATTGACCAGCTACTGGAAAGCTTGCTTCTAAAACAACCAGGCCAGTTTACCTGTTGCACTTGTGTAATATCACCATGCAACAACTGCTTTATGCAGCATAATAAGCTAGTAGTTAACAGCTAGTGGTCATGGTCATGGTCAGTAATGTTTGTGTCGCGTTTATGATGATGCCACGGCAGTAGAGGCGGTGAAACTTTGAGGACCAATCTGTAATCCCACCCATTTTTGGTTGGCAAACAACTGCAGTGGAATAGCAAGGGCAAAAGTTTAGCGAGCCAGACTTCAATATTTGACAGGTGTCCTTATAGAAGTGAACAATACCTGAGCACTCTTGACACAGCACGATCATGACAGTTCTTCAGGAGATCACAGGATGGGCTGCATATCTGATGCTGTGCCTGCTTTTGGTTGTTTTTATCGCATTTATTGCATACTGTCTGTATGTTAAACATATTCATCAGAAATATGATCATATACCTGGACCTCCAAGAGACAAGTAAGAAGTTAATGAATCTATTGTAATGTGAATGATACGATTATATAAAAGATAAGCCTATTTGTTTTATGATCAAAGTTCATATGAATTAACATGACAACTGAATTCTTGATAGTTTTCTGCTGGGACATACACCAACTTTTATTAAAGCAACAAAATCGGACCGCATCATTCACGACTTACTTCTGCAATGGTAAGAGTTAAGCACAATTTATTGGTCAAACTATTTAAATGTGTATTAATTATTATCATCATACTATTATGTTTTAGAGATGAACTTGCACCTATTATATACAGATTGTATTAGATTTGCATTACGTGTGTGTATGTGGGTATGTATGAAGGTGAGTGTATGTACGTATATGTATAATTATTTCTTTTGTGTTCTTTTTTGTTTTTAATTACCTATGTCTTGATGCTGTTTTTGGTATTGTTTGTATTGTTGTTGACTGGAAGCTCCTGTCACCTAGACAAATTCCTTGTATGTGTAAGCATTCTTGGCAATAAAGCTGATTCTGATTCTGATTAAAACTGCATATGTGCATATTACGTAATAGTGTGATAACAGTTAGCCTATCACTTAATGTTTGGTCATACTGCATTCTCTCTCTCTCTCTCTCTCTCTCTCTCTCTCTCTCTCTCTCTCTCTCTCTCCCCAGATAGGTCAATTACTTTATAACAGGTTATTTAAGTTCTTTATTAACTCTAAAGTTCACTCTACAGAAACAACAATAATGTTGTAATCTTATATAATCAGTTTTAATAATCACACTTTGTTATTTCAGTCAATAGCAGGCATTTTCTTACTTGAAAAAAGATAGATACACAGATCAGGGCCAGAGCTAGGGGGTAGCCGTGGCCACCCCATTGGCCACCCACTCGCAATTGCCGTTTTGGTAATTTTTTTTTGTCTTCATGGGTTCACAACCCCCCCTCCTTCAACCCCTCCAAGTAAAGGTCTTCACTGATTCACCCAAGGACCCAGGACCCGTACGGGGTCAGCCATGTCCGGGTCGGGTCCCATTCTTGTGCCCGGGTCTGTTTAACATCTGCAGTGATGCGATGACTTTACCAATTGACGATTGGCTCTTTTATTTAGAAGGCAGGACTTATTCCGCCACATCAGTGTTTGACAGATGACATAAACCGAAGTGTATTATTGGCGTCAGCGCAATTTTTTTAGAGTCAGACACGTCTCCCAGAGCACAGATGACCGCAAATAGAGACTCGAATCTGCAGTTACGAGCAATCGTTGTTATAGTTCAAAAGGGCAAGCATTGGATTTTATGGAAGTTATCGTATTATGCGAGATACTGTCGTGGAAAATCGCTACGAATCTCTCTAAGTTGTAAGAAGAGTCTTGAGTTCCAGATGCCAAAGTTGTAGTTTATTGAACACCAACAAACATGAGACTGGTCAGCTGTCCGTTCTGACTCATTATCCTAAGTTCTCAGTTATATACCTTTTTGTTATCTTGTTACCCACTATTTCTGACTAACGAGGTCACTGCCTTGTTTCTTTCCCTTGCTCATCTATTAAAAAGAAACATATCCTTGCCTCTCTATTGAAAAGAAACATATATCTTTGGTAGCTTCTCATATCTTGACCTCATGTTACAGTTCATGGACAGAGTACATCAACTCCTAGATACATCTGCGTAAACAGCCATGTCCCCATCAAATACTTTTTATCTTTGTCCTACATTTTCAGCGCATTCCCACAATGAGGCAGCCTTGTTTGCTCATACACATTATTATTTGAAAGAAAACACTAGCTGCAAAGATATAATACATTCAGCTTATTAGAACAAGACACCATTCATATAATAACTGATTAAAAGTATCTTTGAAAAGATATGTGCCAGCACAAAGGAAACACACCAAGGACTCACATCAGAATACTATTGATTAACAGAAACACATTTTGTTTTTGAAGAAATACATATTTTGTTTTTGAAGAAATACACCTGTTTTTCAAGGTTATATACCATAATACAAAAAAGCTGCAAAGTCACGTTTGTCATCTGCCACCGTGACCGCAATTGGACTTTTGAAGCTGAAGTAATGAGTGGATTATACATGCTCTTTCAATCAGCAAGAGAGGAACAAAAGGATGGATTGTAATCGTTACGGTCAGGTACAGGAGAGAACATTAGGTAAGACACAAATGTTTATTTTCACAACTTGTAAATTAACTTGTTAATAGCAATTAGATGTGGGATCTGTACTGATCAGTTTCAATCGGGTCTGTGTGTCCCGGCCGGATCCGGGTCCAGATTTCCAATAATAGACTGGTCCGAGTTGGTTCCGGGTAGTACATTTACTGCATTTCTCGGTTCTGCACAGGTCCGGGTCCAAACTTTCAAATAATAGACGGAACTGGGTCTTTCCGGATAGCACATTTCAGGGTCTCTTTGGGTTCGGGCACACATTTTTGGACCCGTGAAGACCTTTACCTCCAAGGATACAAACAACGTACCCCCCTCCCCCGTTCCTGTGAAAAACTCCTGACTCCGCCCCTGGTAGAGATACCTTAATAATCCTCAAGGAGACATTTAGTGTTCATTATAATGAGTCTTTGTTCCTTGTTTTAAAGGGCAGAGAAGTATGGCCCTGTCTTCAGGATAAACACCTTGCATTTTGCCGTGATCATCGTTTATTGCCCTGAGGCTACAAAGGTAAACATTTAATCTCATTTATGTTCTTAAAGGGATATTGAAATTAAAATTCTGTCATTGTTTACTCACCCCTGTGTTGTTATAACCCCATAGGACTTTTTTTTTGCAAAAAAGGGAGAAATTGTGGAAAAAAATGTGTGCAGCCCTGCCCACTGTGCAGCCCTGCCCACTGTGAACTGGCACTGGTCCAAAAACTTTCTCATAACAGTATATTGAAGCCAGCATCTGACTAGACAGTTAAAAACTACTTGATTTTGGCCAAGAATGTCATGCCTAAATGTTTTCGCTGAGGTGTCGCTCTCTTCTGTCGGGGGGTCTGTCACAAATGCTCATCCGTTCAGATCAGTATGGAGAAAAGATATTCCCACCTCCTCAATCTCTATCTCAAACAGAGTCTTCTGTTACAAATGAGCCTGGGCATAGCAATGCATCTATTCTCTAACTACAAACTCATCAGACATATTTAGTAAGTTTGGTTCTCTGGTTTGTGTGCAGCTATGTTGTGTTCTGTTGTTTCTATCGCTGTGGTGGGCCAGTTTTTAGATAAACAAAACGAGTATTTGCCTGAACGCCCTGTCTCGTGACAAATACTGCTCTTGTGCAGTATCATGAATGGTCAGAGGAGAGAGCAATGGTTCGTCAAAAGTTTCACTAAATAATACATTAGATTTCAGTATGTTTCTTGCCAAACCTTAACGAATGCTTTTATAACAATCGTGAGTCTCGTGGAATAATTTATTCGATTTCTGAATTATACTTTAGTGTGCTTTTGAAGCTTGAAGAGATGGCCTCCATAAACTGCAATTGTATGACTTCTCTGAGCACAAATGTTTTTCACAATTTCTCCCTTTGTGTTAAGAAAAAGAGTCATATGGGGTTATAACAACACAGGGGTGAGTAAACTATGACTGCATTTTCTTTTTTAGGTGAACTAGTCCTTTAAGAAACCACACAAAGTAATCACAATCTCTGACCTGTTTTTGTAGACAATCCTGATGTCACCCAAGTATCCCAAAGATCCCTTTGTCTACAAAAGTCTCTTTAGCATGTTTGGGAAAAGGTAAGCATCGATTTGTGCTGGGTTATTCATGAAGATGCTACTCCATTAATAATCTGCTGTCAATACTTCTTTGATAGCAATGGATACATGACGACTCATTAGCAGATTTCCACTATTATCCCCTTGAAGTATCTATTTAGAAAATTTCATGGATTCAAAATTTTGTTTTTTGTATTTCTGTACCTATCTGTTAGCTTTGAAACCATCTTGATGTAAGTGTGCCTCTAAAAGTTGACAAAATAAACTTTTGGCAGATATACTGTTGGATAATTTTGTCATCCAATGTATTTAATTTATTTTGTTGATCTGTAATCCCCGTCTCGATACGGCTCAGCTGAGGGAAGAAAGAAATGACACAGATACCCAATGGTATCAAATCCTTCTTCAGAGTTTATTGTTCAGCATTCTGTTATATGGTCCAGAAAAACCACATTCCACTGGACCCCCACCAATGAAATAGTTATTTACCTTATATGCAGGTGACATATATGTTTGAGCTACGTGTGTTACGTGAGAGTAGAGACAAGGAACACATTCCTTTAGTACAGGGAGCAGCTGCAGCTACCCAACAAAAGAAGCCTTCATTATTCCACATTACATCACCAGAGAAGTTGTTGAGAAGCATTAATTATTTCACATATACACAATTAAAATGCACAGTGTTTCTCTTCTTGGAATATGGACCAAAATATTGATGACATCATCTCATGCATAGGTATATACAAAATGTAATGCTCTTTACATTGAGAATGTCCTTCCCTCTACTACCACCAGCCTCAGCCTAGAAAAGACCAAGTAGCAAATCATGGCTATGACTTAAAAAACTTAAGGCTATTTAAAGAAAAAAAAGTCATTCTATATGTCCCTACCCAAATTCCTGTTACAATAGGAAATACATCTGCACAGGAATGAAAGTTACGTTCATCAAATTATTTAATGGGGGTTTTAATAAACATCAAGCCTTTGCAATAGGGCTGGGAACTAATACGGATTTCCCAATTCATTTAGATTCCGATTCACAAGCTCTCGATTTGATTCGATTCAATATCAATTCATATGGGTTTATTTCAGGTATAATGTCCCTTTTGCTTACATATAAAATAAAAAAATAATATCTCAGCAGCTAATTCTGTTAATTATACAGGAGACCTTTAATCTAGGAACATTTGGAAAATATATTTTCCAAAAACTATATTTTTTCATTATTTTAGTCACAATTTGTCTTTTATAAAATGAACAAATAAATATATTCAATCAATAAAAAAGACATAATATTTCATATTATTTTTGTTACATATTTATTATTAAATAGCATAATTTGTACTATTTACAAGTATTTACATTGATTTGTTGAACACGTGCAAACCGGTACTGTCTCTTTAACAAAAAAAAACTGAATTTCTGTAAACAGCGCCTTTAAATGTTAGCTAGAGATGACTGGAATGCTTTACCTCATCTGTGCAATGCGTGATCAAAATTACAAGTTTTGTAGTTATTTTTGCTTTTAGATTTTGATGAATCTTATTTAATTTGTTAAAATTGTCATTTTAATTGATTAACTGTGAAAATCTTTTAGAAAAATTCATAAAAATACTCTTTAGAGTGGGATGGAAACAAATTCTTAATAGATAAATAAACAGTAATCCTTTTGTCCAATTTCACTTTAGTCACATGGCGCGAAATTTTGTTGCAAATGCATGTGATTGAGTAAAAAAAAAAAAAAAAAAGAGCGATCTTGGGATTTAAAAATCAATATCGAGACTATACAAATGAAGATCGTGATTAATCTGAAAAACTATATTTTTACCCACCCCTGCTTTTTATGAGTAACTGCATATTTGTAGTGTTTCCAATATAGCTGATATGAAAAACAATAAGATTATTTAAAAAGAAGACAAGAAGTGCGTAACACACGTTAAAGGTTTGGGTATGGATTGATTCACTATTGAACACGAATTGGTTCTACTTCAGAAATGGTTTAATAAAAATAAACTGTCGTTAAATTTAAGTAAAACTATATTTATGTTGTTTACAAATCAAAAATGCCCTGCAAATTTTCGTTTGATTTTAAATGGATTAATTATTGAGAGAGTATCAGAATTTAGGTTTTTAGGAGTACTCACTGATGAAAAGTTTAAATGGAAGTCACATATATCTTATGTAAGAAATAAAATTTGTAAAAACATTGCCGTTTTGAGTCAAGTAAAGTTTATGTTAAATTATAAGGCAATGAGATATGGCAAAATAAAGGAACAATATAGGATTCCTTTATTTTGCCATATTTGATGTATTGTTTGGAGATATGGGGTAATTCTTATTTCACTAATTTAATGCCCTTATTTATTTTGCAAAAAAGAGCCATAAGAATAATTAATGGAGTTGCTTCAAGAGAACATACTACAGGACTGTTTCTGGAGTCAGGACTACTTAAATTGAAGGATTTGGTTGCTTTACAAACTTTATTAGTTGTTCATAAAGAAAATACTGCTTGTTACCGCATGGACTGCAACTCTTTTTTATTGTAAATAGTGGGACAAGCAGAAGAAATAAAGACTTTAAACACCCTTTTGCTAGAAATACCCTCAAACAAATGTGTGTTTCAGTTTCTGGTGTGAAAAGATGGAATTTTCTAGAAAATGATCTAAAATGTTGTTCAAACATTCTACAATTTAAATACAAGTATAAACAGAAGATACTTAATTTATTTAAAGATGATTGTGAAAATTGATAAAATTACAACAACAATGGTCTCGTTGTCATCATCCCATCATTGTTGTTTTTGTTTGTTTGTTTAGTGTTGTGTAAGCAGAATTAATAATAAAAAAATAAATAAAACAAAAAAAAGGAAAATTGTTAAAATTGAAAGTAGATTATCTGGTCTGGGCTATTTTGTTATTTTTTGTTGTTGTTATCTTTTGTAATGTCGGTGAGGTCATCTAATTTGTAAATTTTTTTATTATAAGAATGGGGTAGGAGTTAATAAGATTTTTTTTTCTTCTTCCTACTACTGAAATTACTGTATATGTGTCTATTAAGAATTTGTTTACATTCCCAATCTAAAGAGTATTTTTATGACTTTTTCTAGAAGGTTTTCACAGCTAAATTTTAACCAATTGAATAAGATTAATCAAAATTTAAATGCAAATATTTAAGGTATGTCAAATTAAAAGTATTTCAATTTGAACAACAAGTCTCAAGACCCCTATTTGCTGTTCCATTCTGTTGCGCTGTGTCTAGCTGTTTTTATCACAAGAATGTGTCCTATGTGAACGGCTGCTAAGAGAAAAAAATCACAGAATTTATCTATAGGCCAGGGGGCATGATTCTTTCTGTTAATTGTTTTAAAATGTGTTATTTTGGCATATAAATAATAAATGAGTGTGATAAATCGACAGACCTAATATGTATATAGTTGAGTGTGTGTTATGGATTTTTCTCGAAAGGTAAATGACTCACATGACATCGTTTCAGGTTCCTGGGAAACGGACTAGTGACTGCTGCAGACCATGATGTGTGGTACAGGCAACGACGTATCATGGATCCAGCCTTTAGCAGCTCGTAAGTCAAAAACAGTACATCTGTGAGATACTGAAATGTTCTACTGGTACAGAGAGTACAACCGACATGATTTCATCCACCAGATACTTGCGAGGCTTGATGGACACTTTTAATGCAGATGTCAGAACGCCTGATGGACAAACTCGAGGAGAAAGCTGATGAGAAAACACCTGTCATCATGCACGGCCTGGTCAACTGTGTCACACTCGATGTCATTTCCAAGGTTTCACCCTTCTTACCTACCATGCACTTGGGCGATGGAGGATTTAGCTGCCACCAGAATTAAAGCAGCCTTGATGTAGATGTGTCAAATCACCTGTTAATCATTACTTACTGGTTTTATTTACTAAAATGTTTATCCACAGGTGGCTTTCGGTGTTGACTTGAACCTGTTAAAGGAAACTGATTCCCCCTTCCAGAGAGCAATAGATCTATGTTTAAAGGGCATGGTATATTATCTCAGAGACCCATTTTTTACAGTAAGATATTTTATTTATTTTATCATCCTCAAGTGGTAGGGTCAATTAATGTAACACTCACAATCATACTGTTGTACTGTACATCAGTGCGGCTATGATTCAGCTGTAGACACAAAGCTTCAGGTAATCACATCCGTGCTTTTATGCAGTACAACAGCACAATTGTGATTATGATATTGCAATTATTCAACAGTCTCAGACTACATTTGGCCAATAAGTTTGGAATTAGCTATTGTGTAATGTGGTATATTGTTAAGTGTTTTTATTTGTGGGACCTCAGCTTTTCCCCAAGAACTGGAAGATGATCAAACAAATTAAAGATGCAGCTGAACTCCTGCGTAAAACGGGAGAGATATGGATACAAAACAGGAAAACAGCCGTGGAAAATGGCGAAGATGTCCCTAAAGATATTCTGACCCAAATCCTCAAAACGGCAGGTACAGTATATGGATCCTGAGTGGCTGAAACAATAAATAGTTCACTGTGTTTTCCCTCATCTAAGTTTTCTTGTACAGGGAAGCTATAGTGTTCAAGAGTCTGGTTCCGGAACTAAAAATCTCGTAATATTTTTCTATAGGCGAATTTAGGCAAAATAGGCAAAAACCTGTAAAGACAGACCTAACATGAGCTCTGAGATTTACAGATGGTATACGCTTCTGTTGATGCCATCAGTCTGCATTATTTCAACATTTAATGTTTTATACAAAATGTTTAATAGTGCAATATCTGTTGGAAAATCTGCACTACCTATGATCCTGCAGTGAAACAATGCACCAATTAGAGAATTGCGGCCAACAAAGCACACCAAAAGAGCTCTGCAGCAACCGCCCATTCACATGATGCACTGTGAATGTCGTAATCAAAACTTTCTTCCCACACCATCGAACTCATAAAAAGTCTATTAGAGTATTTCTAAATATTATGCAATAAACGTATTATATATTGTTTCTATACTTATCAATAACTTTAAATCAATAATTTTGCTTTCCATAATATTTATTTGAATGATGTAGTTGTAGTTCATTGCCTCATGAAATATGTTAAGTTACACAGTCTTGTACTTTTTGTCTGATTTTCAAATAGTTTTTTACTTAAAATCTCAGTTTGTAAAGTTGATTCACTTCGGAGCTGGTTGGTTTGGTTCATGGCATAGAACTCCTTTATGAAGAATTGTATTAAATCTCTGTGGAAAAATGAATGGGAAAAAACTTCCGGACTGGAACCAAGACTGCTAAAAAAGTGGACTGGCACTGCTGCACACTGTTGCTTGTTATAGTAACACCATTAACTCAAAGCTGAACACCTCTGCAAATCAAGGCCATACCAGTGGCCTCATAATTGACCCTGCGCAAAGCTCCACCCCTCTTGGTTACCATCCTCGCTCTTTATAAGCTTTGCAGAACGTCTCATAGAAATGAATGGGAGATTGTTGTAGAAGTTTTTTGGCTACATATTCCCATTAACTGAATTTTTTATATTCTTATGTGGACATTTTAGAGCATATTTATCTGACATTTAAAGAAATTGTTTAATTATTCATTAATTTCATTTCAAACTGTGGAGACTGTGAATTGAGGCAAACGATTATCAGTCACTTGAAAAGAGAAAAACATAATTTAACGGCAATAACATTTGTGTAAGGGAACAAAACGGCTCAAAAAGCCTCATGACACACTCACTATGATGCCGTGAACACTATTTACTTGAGCCTTTACTAACACCTGAATCAATTCATAAATTAATTACTGTTAAGCTGTTATCTTTAATATACCTTGGAGCAAATGTAGGTGTCCTTGCTGATGTTATAAATCATCTCAAACTTAAAACTACCCAAACACATTACTTCCGTAGACTCTTGTTGGTTAAAAAAAAAGCAAGCACCTTTCAGAGAAATGGAGGATGGCAACAGTTGCTAAGATAGGATTTATCAGAAAGTCATTTAAGGTGGGGCTTTGTGAAGGGTAGAGTCTGTGGTAAACAGCTAGATTGATGCAACAGAATGGCACAATGGCACGTTTTAAAAAGTCTTTCAGTGAACAGCCCCTACCACATGTCTTTTTTGCTGTAGAGGAGGAAAAAGCAAACAATGCAGAAGATCATGAACTGATGCTGGACAATTTCGTAACTTTCTTTATTGCAGGTGAGTTACTGCTTCTTTTTTTATTTTTTCTCCATAAACTTAAGCAGTTATAAGCAATGCTAAAATATTATGCAGGGCAAGAGACAACAGCCAATCAGATCTCATTTGCAATCATGGAATTAGGGAGACACCCAGACATATATAAACGGTAAAACCCTTAATGGAAATGTGGACTGATTACATCAACTTATTATTACAATGCTTTTACAGTTCAAGTTATTTCAATCCCCAGTGCTAAAGCAGAAGTGGACGAGGTCCTTGGGACAAAAAGGGACATTTTATATGAAGACCTTGGAAAACTCACTTACTTGTCTCAGGTTGGTCCTTTGACATAGACATCCTGGTCAGTCATAAGGAGTGTTGAATGGTCATTGTCTTTATTTTGTTGCAGGTGTTGAAGGAGACATTGCGTCTGTACCCCACTGCTCCAGGAACATCTCGCTGGCTGCCTGAGGACATGGTTATTAATGGGCTGAAAATCCCAGGAAAATGTATTGCTAGTGTAAGTATTCTACTCATAAGTTACGCAGTGCTGTAAACATTTCAGGCACAGATTTTAGTTTTCCTAATACTAAGTACACACGACAAATTTTGGGTGTGACATACACGTTTATTTGTCGGTCTAAATCCCATTAATTATCATTCTGTGTGTACAGAATACAAATGTCTCTCCCAAATCCATAGTGACTGACATGGTAATAACCATAGCAACATTTTTCCTTCCAAAAATGTTAGAGTTCTAGCAAATTTGCCACTATTTTAATGGATTCCAGCTAACGTTCATGTGAGTTCTCGAGTTGATTGACACATGATATCTGTAATTGAATGGTGGCTCGTTGACCTGTAAGGCAGGACTTAAATATTATATATTGAATTCAATTATTATGTACTATTAATAGCTGGCTGGAACTACTATGATGGAGAGAAGAGACCGACTGGTGACCGACACTGATTTAATGTTAATGCAGTTGTCAGAGCACTCAGTTGTTAGTACTATAAATAACCAATTTCTTAAAACTTATAAAAAATTATCTTAAACTATAAAATTGTGAAATGCATATTTTTTGTTTGTTTGTTTTTACCACTGACTACTTTTCCCATACAGTTCAGTAGTTATACCTCCTCAAGATTGGAAACCTTTTTCAAAGATCCTTTGAAATTTGATCCAGAGAGATTTGATGTGAATGCCCCAAAGTAAGTCCTTACAGTACTTTATAAATATATTTATACATGTATATACAGTATATATAAATACATTTATATTTAGAGACATTTTATATATAAGTGTTTCAGACAGTTTTATTTAGAAAAGTTGTATTTTTTAAAGTTTAAATACAGACAACATTTTTTTAAAGGCCTTATTACTGCTACTATCCATTTTCACTTGGACCACGATCCTGTTTAGGACAGGCCTTCTCTCAGGTGATGAAACATTTACATTTGCACCTCCTTTACAGAATTTATAGACTTACATATCTGTCTCATGACTGGTCCGTTGTGTTTCTTCATTTAGATGGAGGCAAAAGTTGTGCTTGCCAAACTGCTTCAGAGATTTGATTTCAGTCTGGTTCCTGGACAGTCATTCGACATTATAGACACAGGAACTCTGCGGCCCAAGAGTGGCGTGATCTGCAACATCAAATGCTCTACATAGGACATCTTCTAGGCCCAGGATCTGAATATTGTGTTACAACTCATATGTACTGATCTGTCTGCCAGCAAATTCATGTTCATTCCTCAAATATAAACCTGAACACAGAGGTTTTAACAGTTTAGTTTATGATACTCCAATACTCTTTCGATTATTGTGTTTTTTATCTTTTTGTCTGAAGTCTTATCTCTTTATCATAAGCATTGGCCACCTATATATATATGTATATATGAAATAAATATCTTAAGGCTTATGCTTACAGTAATGCACTTATGACATTTTTGGTTACTATGTACTGTAATTCTCATAGTATTATTAAAAAATCTTGATGATAATTATTCTAAAATGTGGAATCTGTTGTCAAAAGTTTGTACATTATACTTCGTATTAATATAATGCAAATTTTGTTCTTGTGTAAGATAGATTGACAGACAGACCAACCACCCTAGTTAGAAAGAGCCTTGCATTAAAAACAACATGTAAAACACTTAAAAACAATCCTACTGTCCCCAGGGTTGGGGAGTAACGGAATGCATGTAATGGGATTATGGATTTAAAATACAAAATATTTGTACAGTGCATCCGGAAAGTATTCACAGCGCTTCACTTTTTTCCACATTTTGTTATGTTACAGCCTAATGGACTAAATTCATTATTTTCCTCAAAATTATACAAACAATACCCCATAATGACAACGTGAAAGAAGTTTGTTTGAAATCTTTGCAAATTTATAAAAAAAATTAAATAAAAAAAAAATCACATATGGCACTCAGAATTGTGCTCAGGCGCATCCTGTTTCTACTGATCATCCTTGAGATGTTTCTACAACTTCATTGGAGTCCATCTGTGGTAAATTCAGTTGATTGGACATGATTTGGAAAGGCACACACCTGTCTATTTAAGGTCCCACAGTTATCAGTGAATGTCAGAGCACAAACCAAGCCATGAAGTCCAAGGAATTGTCTTTAGACCTCTGATTGAATGGAAGCACAGATCTGGGGAAGGGTAGAAACATTTCTGGAGCATTGAAGGTCCCAATGAGCAGAGTGGCCTCCATCATCTGTAAATGGAAGAAGTTTGGAACCACCAGGACTCTTACTAGAGCTGGCCGCCTGGCCAAACTGAGTGATCGGGGGAGAAGGACCTTAGTCAGGAAGGTGACCAAGAACCTGATGGTATATATATATATATATATTTTTCTCTATACATTTGCAAAGATTTCAAACAAACTTCTTTCACGTTGTCATTATATGGTATTGTTTGTAGAATTTTGAGGAAAATAATTAATTTAATCCATTTTGGAATAAGGCTGTAACATAACAAAATGAAGAAAAAGTGAAGCGCTGTGAATACTTTATGAATGCACTGTAACTGTATTCCACTACAGTTACAATTTAAATAATTGAAAATTAGAATACAGTTACATTCAAAAAGTATTTTGATTACTTAAGAGATTACTTTAAATTTTATTCTCATTTGTTTAATTTAATATTTAGCCCTTTCAGATGGAATAATTGTATTCATATAAATGATGCAATCCAAAGTGCATTTGAACATCGGTGAAACACTTTCTTATGATGTTGTTACATTCATAGGAGCAGACAGAGAAGTAAAAGTGAAAAAAGTTAAGTGAAAAAATCTACCAGTGCCGAAGAAGTAATCCAAAGTATTTAGAATACGTTACTGACTTTGAGTAATCTAATGGAATACGTAACAAATTACATTTTACAGTATGTATTCTGTAATCTGTAGTGGAATAAATGTAAAAATTAACCCTCCCAACTCTTACTGTCTTTGGTGTAGTGTACTTTTTGTTGAAGTATATTACATACGAAAGCACTATTGTCATATTTGTAAAAAATATTCAATCACTCTTCGGCAAGGCCCCAGCGAGGATCGAACTCGCGACCCCTGGTTTACAAGACCAGTGCTCTAACCACTGAGCTATGGAGCCAGCTGCGATAACTTTCGAAAAATATATGTATATAAATAGACACATTTTTAATATTCTTTATTCTTTAATTTAATCCAATCACAAAAATAAATATTTTTACGGATTGTTCATCGAGATTTTCATCGTTATGGCCATATAACGAAACAGCCAGTAAAGACCCGTATGTAAGTATTATTTTCGGCCACTAGAGGGTAATATCCGACAATGAAACACCGGATTATCTTTTTTCATTTTTTTTTATTTTAGAACAATTACAAAAAAAAAAAAAAAATACATACAGAGTATCACAATGTACTTACTGTTACAATCATAGTAGCATCAAAGAGTATAAAAAAAGATAGAGGAAAAAACAACAAATAATTATAAACCAAATAAAGTGTTTTTAAATAATAAAACACCGGATTATTATTGCTGCGGACTGTAGCGCAATGACGTATTGGATTTAATTCTGGGGGCTCAGAAATTGGCTGGTTAGCAGGTCCTTGAACATACCCTGTCAAAGATTATATTACTAAAATATGTAAAGGTCAAATTAATAATGAATGTGCATTCTGTAAAGTTGAACCAGAAACATCATCCCACCTATTTTGGAAATGTCATCTTGTCAAAAGATTCAGGAAGGAAGTCGCTCAATTTATGTGTAAAAAAACGAATTATACATTTTCCATTGAAGAAAACAATGTTTTACTTTATTTTCACCACAATAACAAAGTTATTGTAAATGTATAATTATTTATGGAAGATTATTTTTTACATAAATTGAAATGGTCAGAAAAGCAATCCAATATTAACATATTTTTGATAGACTTACAAGGATATTACGACATGATTAAACTTTGTACAAATATTAAAGCCAAACGATTTGTAAAGATCTTTACATTTTATAATTTAACATAATGCTGTTTGTATTTAAACCCCTTTAACTATTTGTATTTTCTTTTACTTTTTCCCCATTTTCTTGTTTTTTCTTTATACCTGCTGGTAGATTATGGAACTACACCACCCGATGGCAAAAAGCATCTCCTTAGACAGCCATTCAAAAATTATGGAAGCAACGGTGAAAAAAAAAAAATCTCAGTTCCTTCCTGAGCCTGAGGCTTACATTTTTTTCTCTATTAAAATTTTTTTTTTCTCTATCTTCAAAATAGTTTTTTCTCTTCAAAATTCCCCCCCTCAAATAAATGCATGCGGTACCAACCTTGGCCACCAGGTGCCACTATCAGTAAACATGTAATCTAATGCTTTGCTATATAGTGAATAAAACATGTATTATTTATTTAAGGGTTTGCAAACCTTTAGACAAAATCAGGTTTGATATAGCATTCGTTGTCGTGAAACAAATGGAGTTATTTTTTTGTTTGAAATTGTTGGTATCTCTGAACACCGGATTGCCGTTTACTCAGTGTTTCATGGTGGAAGCGAAGGAATGTATTGAGGAAAACGGGAAACATGGGGAAATTATTATTATGTCAGTCCTTTTGAAGTGTTAGGGGTACATCTGGTAATGTTAATATTGTTGTAAGTAATCCAATTTCTAACTGAGATCATGAGTAAAGATAGCCTCTATTTCGCTCGCTTTCTGGGAACCCTGCGCTAGTTGAGCACAGTCATAGAGATGAATGGTAATGCTAACAGATAGCTCTCTCCAGGTATTTTAATGCTCTTTTTTTATTGCTTTAATCAATATAATACGACTGTCAAACCAACTGAAAGCAAAATAATTAAACTAAAAGAAAATAACAATAATAATAATAATAATAATAAAAACTTACAAAAAGATATATCGACAATATACAGAATACAAAAGGCTGTAAATTATTCAAAATCCAATACAAATAACATTAATATTCAAAAGGAAATATTTAAGGCTTTATAAAAGTTAATACCCTTTAGTGGTTTACTGTTTTTTTTTACTCCTGTTAACATACTCAAGTAATACTTTACTTCTATTTTGAAGTTTGTGAAATTTCGTTTCTGTGACGACCATTTACGTTTATGAATATTTGTTTTTCCATAAATCAACAATAATTTATAATATACCATGCTTTATGTTCAATTTTACTATATATATATATATATATATATATATATATATATATATATATATATATATATATATATATATATATATAGGATGTATATATATAAACATCCTATTTCCTTAAACCCTCAAGACACCCTTGGTGTATATAACTTTCTTCTTTCAGCCAAACACAGTCTGAGATATATTAACAAATATCCTGGCTCTTCCAAGCTTTATAATGGAGTGAATGGTTCCTTAGATTTTGATGTCCAAAAAAGCGCATCCATCCATCATAGAAGTAATCCATACGGCTCCAGGGGTTTAATAAAGGCCTTCTGAAGTGAAGCGTTGTGCTTTTGTACCTGCATTTCGGTTCACCACCATCTTCGAGTCTGGGCTACTGTTACAATAGGAGTGATGTGATCACTTGTCCTGGAGCTAGTCAGGATTCTAGCTGCCGAGTTTTGCACATATTGTAGTTGATTTTGTGTAGATCTAGAGACCCCAGTAAGGAGTGCATTGCAATAATCAATGCGAGAAAAAACAGAAGTGCCGATCAGATTTTTTATAACTTGGTACTGATAACAATTTAACATTATTTACATTAGTCTACCATTTTGGGGTCTTTGCTATTATATTCCAATATCATTATGCCTCAGTTAGCTAGTTATAGATTAAGAGATGACTTGCTGCTGTGTATAATAGTTTGTGTTGAGAAAATAACATTCTGTTCTGTCAAATATGTACTCTAATGAATCTTCCCTCGGAGCACTGTTGAAATATTTTGGAGGTGGGGCACAACCAACGCCACCTGCCCCAAGTGCCAGTGCTACAGCTGATGATGATTTTTCAACAATCCCAGATCAATTTATATGGATACATTTTTTTTTTTGACAGTTGCATTACCTTCTAATATGACATCTAACATGGCTAGCTTTTATTATTTTATATATCTATCATCAGGTGCATCCACTGATCCTGCTGTTCCTTCCATGTCTGTTTCAACCTCAGCGGATGTGGCAAGTTAATAGCACAGCAGCCTTTGTATTTGCTCAGTTTACTGTAGAATATCCTGAGATTAATATTTCTATTTAAAATGATTAATGTAATTTCCTTATAGGTCCTTCTACTTCTGTGGTCATTGGGATCGATGTCACATCTACCCCCTTAGCAACTTCCAGCCTACACCATGGATCAGCAGCTCCTCCAGTTGACCCAGCGGAGTTGTCATCTATCCTGTCTGACTCAGAAAGGACTGATCTGGTAAGCAGAGGGCCACTGCCTATAAAGGAAAACTTCACATTCCCTGAAAACACCTACAGAAAATAAATTCATGGGGAAATAATGTAAGTGGAGCTGGCTCACTTATTCAAAACGAAATGATGCAGTCTACAGCTTCTGCTGCAAATTGTTCTCTAGGAAGTCCACAAAACTGGTAACAGAGGGATAACAAGATTGGGTAAATATAGGTGTGCTACTGTTACAATTAAAACCGTAGAAGGGTAAAATCATGCCAGGCAGACATTGGTATGTTGTAAGCAACACAGCTACAACTAATAAAATTGATATGGGTGTGTTAGATTTATAGTGTGTGAATAATCAAGCATTGACAATATTCAATCATATTGGCGGCACCAAGGGGCCCCCAAATCAAATTCTGCTTAGGGCCCCATTTCTTGCCATACACATCTATTTTGCCAAGCAGTTTATATGACATCTTTTCAAATGCCGCCACCCTACCCAATTTGGTGAACCATTCTTCAAATGAGGGAGCGCCAATTGACTTCCATCTTCTAAGAATTATCTGTCTGCCAATCATTACATTAGTTTGGATCAAGTTTTTGTATATTTGTCACCTACTTTAACGACTCCCCCATCACCCATAATACATAGTATGGGGCAGAATGAAGTTTGTGAATCAAAAAGCTCACAGTGTCACACCACGGTCTGTCCAGCAGAGGGGAACCTAGAGCACAAGTCCTTCCACAACTTCCTCCTAATTTCCTGTTCATTATTAGCTCAATGATATCACCTGTGCCTGGCTTGTTAGAGTATGTGTGTATGTGTATATAAAGACCTGCTTTTGTTTGTATCTTTGCTCATTCTTGAAATTCTTTTGCTTAGGCAGATCTTTTTTAAATGCCAGTTCCCATTTGACCTACTTTTGATTACATTGACAGACTTTCTCCCATATCTTTTGACCTTCTTGTTTGGGAAGTTTGTTCTATGCTTTTGCACATGTTTTGCCAGCATCAAGCCATTGAGGATCTGTACTTTCTTCAGCCCTGCTTTTGATGATTGATCTTTTGTGTTTATTCAAGAAGAACATTTAAGTAAAGACAGTTTGTTTTCTCCAAGTCCTGTCTGTTGTGATTCTCTGCAATTTGGGTCCACACAGCTCCATAGCATAGTGGTTAGTGCTCTGGGTTGCCAGCAGCACACTCTGGGTTTGACCCCCGGTCCTGACACACAGATAATATTCTGGACCCTTACCCAGGATTCTTGAATCTTAGCGTAGAACCACAGAGCATGGGCCATGTCTCCACCCTCCAACTGACATTGCCAGCAGATATGTCTTTTTGTTTTTAGACAGCCTAAACAATTTAGAGGGAGTCCATCAGAAACTATGCAAAATCTGAAACTGAATAAGGCATTCCCTTGCATCCCTAGACATAATATTAACATTTTAATATTTATTAAAATCCTTTCCAACTACCCATCGTCCAATACCAAGTTCAAATCTCTTTCACATAACCTGTAATGGCTCCTGTCACCAAGACTCTGAATCAACAAGGACTAATACACTGACACTTCATGCCCCTTGCCAAAGGCTGTGGGCACCATACAGAGAGTGTCTGCAGCTTTGGGGGCTGTGTACTACGACCAAAAAGAGTACAGTGTAGATGGCGCAACTGTAAATACCTGAAAAATTAAGACCTAGAATCCCAAATTGCTGGGGTATATTTTCAAATGATCTCAAAGCTCAGTTTTCATAAAGGTCACCAAGTGTAGCAACACCCCTCCCAATCCATTCTTTTGAGCAAAGGGGGACTTGTTGATACATAAATTGGTGTTCAGCCATATGCTTGAGGAAACAGTTAGGTATCAACATTTAATATACAGGAAACCTTTGTCCATACTGCATATAAATGTGAAATAATGGAATGCATTTTTTACTTCTCTAGGCAATTTGATAGAAAGACTTTGTAATAGTGAGATTGTGGTAAGGACACCCTGTTCAATGTTGTACCAGGTAGGGGCTCTCTCAGGTGGAAGAGACCAATGGGCTAGGTGTCTGATATTAAAAGCATAGTAATAAAAATCTTTTTGGGGAGGCCTAAACCTCCTTTATCAATTGGTCTGTAACTTACTGAAATGCAACCAAGGTAATTTACCATTCCAAATAAAAGACGTAGATTTCTATCAAACTGTTTAAAATAAGAAAGAGGAACTTCTAGAAGGAGAGACTGTAGTAGATATTTTAATTTGGGGATACAATACATTTTTATAATATTGACCTGTCCTGCCATAGACAAATGTAGTGAAGCCTACCTATCCACATCACATGAGAACCTTTTCATCAATGGGTCAAAGTGAACTCTATCTAAATCTCTCAAATTTGCTGGAAATAAAATGTCTTGCTTGGGACATTGAAAGGTGGCAGGTTGGAAAGCAGTGGCAGGGTAATATACTGTTAGAGCAAGAGCTTCTGATTTAGACCAATTCACCATATATCCTGAACATTTTGAGAAATAAATAATAATTCTACAGAGGCAAGGCATAGATCTTTTAGGATCTGCGTATAGAGTAGAAGATTATGCACCACACCTCCTGCTACAATGCCAGGAAAATCATCCTATTTTCTTATTGCGTCTGCTAATGATTCCAGGGCAAGACAGAACAATAAAGGGGAAAGATGACAGCCTTCCCCTACCAAGAGAAAAAAATATCTGAAATTTATCCATTAGTTTGCACTGCTGTTACCGGTTGTTTATAAAGTAAATTAATCCACACAATAAAAATTTTCCCAAACCCGTAAATATCCCAAATCTTAAAAAGATAGTCCCATTCCACCCTATCAAATGCCTTCTTGATGTAAAGTGAGATGGCAGTGTTCGGGGTCTGATCATTCGCTGCTGACCACATAATATTTATAAAATGTCTAATATTAACAGAAGAACTATGACCACATATAAACCCCACTTGATCTATATTTATAAAAGATGTAATTACTCTGCTTAATTGATTAGCCAGATCTTTAACCAAACTTTTACATCTAACTGGATCAGGGAAATTGGACGATAACTTTTACATTTATTTGGGTCTTTTTTAAAAATGAGACTGAACAGGGCTTGCACCATGGTTGGCGGTAGTTCACCTTTCTTTAATGACTGTGTAAATTTCTAACATACATGGAGCCAGTTCTGTGACATAATATTGAAAAAATTATGTGGCAAAACCATCTAGCCCCAGTGCCATACCTGTTGGCAAGGCTTTAATTACCACAACAAGGTCCTCCAAAGTAATATCTGAGTCAAGAAATTCTTGACCCGCATGGCGCCATGCGAGGGTCAGATGTGTGAACGGCGAGCTCTGCGCACTTTGCTAGTTTTGGACCGCAAAGCCCTGCAGAGGATAGTGAGAACAGCTGAAAAGATCATAGGGGTCTCTCTTCATGCTTCTGCGTGAGCAGTGTTTGGACTGGAGGGTTTAAATTAGTAGAGCTGGAGTATGTCCCGCCGCAGTGTCAATGAATTGGAGCTCATGAGTCCAAAGTGCATGGGCTCTCAAATGTCACAGATGGAGAAGGAGGTCCTCGTCCTCACTGGAACGGGCCGAATGATATCTGAAGCAAAACCTCCCGGTCTCAGAAGGAAGGTGCCTACGGTATATAGATAAGATGCATAGCTACAATCCTTCCAACATGAGGGCCTGGATCGCATAAGGAGAACTGGGGGCCACTGTGCTCAGGGGACAAACAAATCCTGGTACCTCCAGCCCGCTGTTCAGATAGGAGGCCCCACGCTGCAATCCGAATGGGAGATCCCTCATGGTTGACAGCATGAAGGATCACACTGAGATTCAGAAGGGGAGAGTTCCCATGGCACCTAAACAAAGGGCTCACACTGTGATATGAACGGGAGAGCTCCCGCTGCACTTTGACATTTTGAATACCTTTGCGATTCGAATAGGATAGCCTACATTGTGATCGAACGGGAGGGCCCACACTGCGATTCGAATGGGAGAGCCTGTGACTAATGTGCTGAGGCTCACACTCCATTTGATCCGCATTTGCGGCACATGGACGCCACATTTGTGCTGATTTGCAGTGTTGTGGGAGTTTGTTGCATGGTCTGAAAGATGCCGTAGTTGCGGCACCTGTACAGCACTGTGGCATGGGGGGCATGGTCATGTGTTGGTCTGCGGGAGAGAGAGAGAGCGGTAGCTTGTCACCTGGTTTGTAATTACCTCTAACACCTGTGTCTTATTATACTGATACGGAGAGAGACATTTAAGGAACGCCAAGTGTTGAGAGAGGGAGAGAGAGCCCAGAAAGCAGGACAGCGAGAGAGTGTGTCGCAAGAGTGCTCCTATACACATACATATAGCTTCACAAAAGAACATTAAGTTGTTATTGACAGTGACCGTCGATTCTGTGTGCTTGAAAAAAAAGGGAACAATAAAAGGACTGAACTTAAACCTGCCTTGTTGTCTCCTGACTCCTCCATTGCTCCAATCAACACAGTTCACAAGCACATTTGCGCTGATTTGCAGTATTGTGGAAGTTGTTGCATGACCTGAAAGATGCCACAGTTGTGGCACGTGGAACGCACATTTGTTCTGCTTAGGGATGTTTTGAGCCAATGGCAGGAGCACTGCAGTTGTGCTTTCTTAACAACTAAAATGTTTGCCATATTTGCCTCGGTACGTAATGGCAAAGTTTTGGAAAGATACCTAGATAGAGAAAGTGAGAGGTAAACTTGCATACAATACAGTGACAGGAATTTAAATGGGCTCTCACAGACTTGCTGGAAGTAATATTGGTGAAATCCCTGCGGAAGGCACAATTTCAGGTGTTGCTGTAGAAAAGGCAAAATAGGCATATTTAGGTGAAACTTATACTAGGATGACATTTCACAACCCTGTGAATAAGGAATAATCTGTGAAAAGTTAGATTCATGGCCACTGGAGAGTGGGTTGCACTTGCGCTGGTAGAGAGAAAACTTCTGCTAATGCTTATTTGAAGGGAAAGCATGTTGTCGACATTTCAGGGACATAAGTCTAGAGAGAAGAGAAAATAAATATTAGTGACATTTAGAAACAATAATGTGACCAAAAGCATACAATTATCTAAGAATAAAGACAACTGCATATGGAAATGCAGGACAAATGGTCTTCCTGGGAAATACAGCTGTAAAAACTGTGAACTACAGTATACAATTATCTGAGAAATAAAATAATTTTAGCTCTGCCCTGCAAACGGAAATGCAGGAGAAAATGGACTTGCAATAATTATTCACTCCTTAGGAGTACTGTATGACCACCACCTGCTGTACAATATACATCTTGCATGATTGATGTATCTGCATTGCAATAGTTTTTTGATGAGATACACCGTACTACCCCCAGAAAATCAGAGAGAGAACGAGAGAGACCGCTGATGCACCGCTAAGAGGAAACAACTGTGCGCTAGAATGGGATTTAAACAATTAAGCATGTGGGACTAAAATGTTGAAAGTTAAGATGAACGGACCTGTGCACAGCCATATGAAGCAGTAACGCTGGTATATGGTGAAGCAGTGGCCAGTTTTGCGGAGGCAGACTCAACACAATAAGATCTGCATCGGTGAGTAATGATTAAAAAGGAAAGAATGTATGGTAGAAAACCACAGTAAAAGTGGCAGTCGCCATTTTGACGATGTATGCATATAGTTAGCTGCTGCAGCAGCTTCCATTGAATAACATAATGAATGATTTATCTGATAAGGAGGACGAATGCTTCAAGCAGAGTAATAGCACATTGCAAGAATCTGTCGTGGGTGGGTGGGGCAAAATGCTGGAAACTGCTGAGAATGAATAGAGGTAAACAGCTGCTTATACACTCTGGCTGTTAATTGAAAAATCACTCCTCCTGAACTTACATTTAGGAACTTAATTTAAAGGCTGGAATCAGTGTGTATATGGAGACCAACTGGTCCTCTGTATCCTCTGTGGGCATGGCTTGGGAGGCACATAAGGCAGTTCTTAGGGGTAGGATCATACATCAAAAAGTCCAAAGCATGAGAACTTGTGGGGTTGGAAGGAAATATTATAAGTGCCGAGGCAGAGCTGAAGCTCTGAATGTCGTCTGATGGCCTCAGAGAACTGACCCCATTAAAATACAGATATAATACTATTTTGTCGCGAAAGGAGGAGATTTGGCTATTTAGGGCAAGGCAGTCATACTTTGAGTTGGGGGACAAAGCAGGGAAGCTTTTGGCTAGATATTTAAAGCAGAGAGAGTCTTTTTCTACCATTCCCTCAGTGAAATCTGCTGGTGGTGAAACTTTTACCTCAGCCATTGATATTAATAATGCTTTTTTAATCTTGATCTTTATAGTTCCAAATCTTCATCTACTGATGAAGATATTACAAACTTTATGGATCCATTAGAACTCCCTAAACTGATGAGGCAAGGCTCCAGGGCCAGATGGCTTTGCCACTGAATTTATTAGGTCTTATGCTACAGAATTGGCTCCACTTTTGATAGAATTTATACGGAATCATTAAAGAATGGAAAGCTTCCACCAGCCATGACACAAGCCGGATCAGTCTGATACTTAAATAAATACTTAAAAGGGACAAAGATCCAAGGGAGTGTAAGAGTTACTGTCCAATTTCCCTGATCCAGTTAGACGTTCAAATATTGTCAAAATATTCTGGCTAACGGATTGAGTTAAATTATGACATCTCTTATACATATACACTCACCTAAAGGATTATTAGGAACACCATACAAATACTGTGTTTGACCCCCTTTCGCCTTCAAGACTGCCTTAATTCTACGTGGCATTGATTCAACAAGGTGCTGAAAGCATTCTTTAGAAAAGTTGGCCCATATTGATAGGATAGCATCTTGCAGTTGATGGAGATTTGTGGGATGCACATCCAGGGCACGAAGCTCCCGTTCCACCACATCCCAAAGATACTCTATTGGGTTGAGATCTGGTGACTGTGGGGGCCATTTTAGGACAGTGAACTCATTGTCATGTTCAAGAAACCAATTTGAAATGATTCGAGCTTTGTGACATGGTGCATTATCCTGCTGGAAGTAGCCATCAGAGGATGGGTACATGGTGGCCATAAAGGGATGGACATGGTCAGAAACAATGCTCAGGTAGGCCGTGGCATTTAAACGATGCCCAATTGGCACTAAGGGGCCTAAAGTGTGCCAAGAAAACATCCCCCACACCATTACACCACCACCACCAGCCTGCACAGTGGTAACAAGGCATGATGGATCCATGTTCTCATTCTGTTTACGCCAAATTCTGACTCTACCATCTGAATGTCTCAACAGAAATCGAGACTCATCAGACCAGGCAACATTTTTCCAGTCTTCAACTGTCCAATTTTGGTGAGCTCTTGCAAATTGTAGCCTCTTTTTCCTATTTGTAGTGGAGATGAGTGGTACCGGGTGGGGTCTTCTGCTGTTGTAGCCCATCCGCCTCAAGGTTGTGCGTGTTGTGGCTTCACGAATGCTTTGCTGCATACCTCGGTTGTAACGAGTGGTTATTTCAGGCAAAGTTGCTCTTCTATCAGCTTAAATCAGTCAGCCCATTCTCCTCTGACCTCTAGCATCAACAAGGCATTTTTGCCCACAGGACTGCCGCATACTGGATGTTTTTCCCTTTTCACACCATTCTTTGTAAACCCTAGAAATGGTTGTGCGTGAAGTAACTGAGCAGATTGTGAAATACTCAGACCGGCCCGTCTGGCACCAACAACCATGCCACGCTCAAAATTGCTTAAATTACCTTTCTTTCCCATTCTGACATTCAGTTTGGAGTTCAGGAGATTGTCTTGACCAGGACCACACCCCTAAATGCATTGAAGCAACTGCCATGTGATTGGTTGATTAGATAATTGCATTAATGAGAAATTGAACAGGTGTTCCTAATAATCCTTTAGGTGAGTGTAGATCAGCTGGAGTTTAGCTTCAGCTTTTCTGATAACATTAGGCATTTCATCAGTATCATGTGGTCTGTGGCGAAGGATCAGACTCCGGTCGCTGCCATCTCACTTGATGCCGAAAAGGTGTTTGATATGGTAGAGTGGGATTATCTTTTTAAGATTTTGGAAAAATACAGGTTCGGGAATATTTGTGTAGGGCCTTGCCCCACTGAAAATGTCAGCAGAGAAAGCATGGTCCTTTGTTCTAGGATCAAAGGTGAGACATTGAACTCGATTTCCCAGAATGCATCGCAGCCGGACGGAAGTCCCCCCTGACCTCTCGCATTTCTCGCAATCACTGGACCCGAGAAACAACGCAGAGACACGTCTTTTCGCTGACGAGCTTTGAGACCAAGGACCGAATCCAGATTGTTTTCTCCTGACCGCTCAATGCAACAGGAATCCAACAGACAACCCTGCTGAAATCACACAGGATTTCACAAGTACGGCTTGATATCTGGGCAGATTTAGTTTAGAAACTGTGACTTTTCTTATAAACCTAAATCATATATATTTGATTGCTGAATGTTTGATGTTTTTGTTTACATTTGTATGTTAACTACGATTGCTGAAGGTTTAATGTTTTGTTTACAACTGTACATTTAACTACGATCGCTGATTGCTGTTGTGAGTTATGAGATCGTCATTTTTGGGGAAATGTTAATTTATTGAGTGATCTGAATCAACGATTCAATTGCGCTGTTACCAGCGTGTCTCCTCTGTTAAATTGCATGAACCCCTGTTTGTTCGCTCTCTCTCTCTCTCCCTCTCTCACACACACACACACACACTGAAATTCACAGAGCGAGCAGCACCCGCGGTTTATGTGTGAATCAGGCTGGTGTTTTTCAAATTCTCCCGCCTGTTTCGTTCAGTTCTTTTGTGTGTCTGCTCACTACCACCCACACGTGGTATTAGCTCTGTTGTGCTGGACCTGATCCAGCCATCTTTGTTTCCCTACACCTTCACATAATCGTTGGCTCCGCCCTTTCCGGCCTAGCCCTCCATTTTGACTAGTTCCTCACAAGGAGTTTAGTCCGCCATTTTGTGTCTTGGTTACCGACTCAAGACACACACACCCACACACACATACACTAGCATATAGCTCCACCATTTAGTTAGGATTTCCATCTTATGTTTTGTGTTATATTCATTTAGTATTGGCAGTGTTCATTACTGTTTGATTATAATAAATCTTGTTATATTATAATAAGTATTCCTGGTTTGTTTATTTGAATATTGTGTTGAGGCCAGCCTCTGCCATGTCAAGAACTCCTGCATTACATCAGTATTGTTAAATTGTTGTTGTTAGAAGCCAACTGTAACCAGATTACTGTTGGGTTCATATAGCAACAATTTGACTAACCTCTTACCCTTTTGATTATTTTGATTCTCAATCAAAATACTCAATCTGCAGGGTAGAATTTTATGAGACTTGATCAGTCACTTGCTATAATTTTTCTCTTGTCAAAGAGTGGTGCCCCGAGGATAGAATTTAACGAACTAAATTCTATTATTTAATTTAATTATTAATTAATAATTAATAAACATTAATTATAAATGTATATCTGATATCTGAAACTGATCTAACCAACCTGTGAGCCTACATAAATTGGTGCCTGTGTAACATTGAATCTAATCAATGTTCTATTAATTAATAATTGATGGTTGTCTATGATAATTATTAATTATTGCTAATAAACACACCCACTCCAAAACTTGTGAGCCCTACACGTGGATGGATTATGTTACTTTATAGACACTCGGTAGCAGCGATTATTGTTTATTTTAATTTAATCATTCAGTTAGTTATTTTGATGATTGCATTAACATTTATGCAATATGCAATGACCTATAATTACAATATGTAATCAATGTACTATGAATAACTGCATTATGAATGTTATTCAATATGTTAGAAATGTACTAATTAATATACTGATTTAATTATCATTTACTCAGTTTAATAATCAAAGTGCAAATCAATGGAAAAATGCATCTTAGCTTCTCTAGGGAGAATTACAGTCTCTCTCTGTGTTTCTTTGTAAGGCCCTTTCTGTGAATGTTTTTTAATAGAATAGAGTTAGGCAATGCATGATTTGTCTGTGTCAAGGAATAATGAGTTATTGCCTTTAATAGAACAGAGTCCGACAAGGCATGATTTGATGCAGACAATTTGTGAAATAGGGAGTACTGGGGTGAATCGAGCAGCATGCGTCAAGAGAAATAGGGAGTACTGGGGTGAATATAGAAGCATGCGTCAAGAAGTCTCAAGAATAAAAAATACCACCTGTGGCATCACACACACACTTCTTACAGGAATGTGTTGTGCGTGTGACCAATAAACTGAAATAAAGGAAATCAATTAATATACTAATCAAATTAATGCAGAAAGTATTTACTATTAGTTAATATAATACTGTATATGTAATCATATGAAGTGATTATAGTTACGTTTTTGCCACCACTGAAGTAAGTTAAGCCAGGATGTCCAGTTAGAAGGAGTGATGACGTAAATAATCGAGGCATAATATTTTAATAGATTATATTATTGGATGATGTTATTGGATGATATCATGGGTTAATTTTTGTACGAAGAGGCCATGTCAAAGAGAACAGAAACTGTATAAAAAAGGCATGTTCCAAAATGTAACTTCAAATGCTTTGTGAACCATCTCGGCTTTATTTTTATAATAAAGTCTATTTTTGGATTGGGAGTGGGGTTACTACATTCGGTGACCTATATGTGAGTAGAGTGTTAAGATCCTTTGAAAATTTGGTTCAAAAGTTTGGGATTCCCAGATCTCAGTTCTATAAGTATTTACAGCTGCACCACCTGCTCTGTACGGTTTTTGGGGGTAGTGTACACCCCCTAAAGCGGCCGATGCTCTGGGAGTGGTGATTACTGCTTTTGGAAAAGGTCATGAGGCATCAGTGTATTACTACCTGCTAATTCAGAGTCTGGGAATGGAACTTAAATTTCTTTTAAGAGATTATGGGAGAAAGATTTAAACTTGGTAATGGAGGAGGGAGTGTAGGCCAGGTTTCTAAATAACACCTAGTCTGCATCTAGAGATGCAAGGGTGCATAGAGTCTATTGGACACCCCTCTTTGTTGTATAGGCTTGGTCTTAAAGACACACCCACCTGCTGGCGATGTCAATCAGAAGGTGGACACACAACCCATATCTTTTGGGGATGTGTTATGATCCAATCATTTTGGTTGAAGATTCAGAGTTTTATGTGTGAGTTATTGGACACACAAATTAGAACAGACTCTGTATTTTAGGTGATGGGGCGGTCATTAATATGGAGAATAAGCACATAAAAAAAACTGGGTGCTAACTAGCTTTTTGATCAACAGATAGATAATTTTAAGGAATTGGAAGTTGGCAGGTGTCCCCCGCCTTTCGCCCAATGTTAGCTGGGATAGGCTCCAGCCCCCCGCGACCCTGTACACAGGATAAGCGGTTGACGATGGATGGATGGATGGATGGAAGTTGGCTGGAGTTGGTTGGTTGCAGCTTTTGAAGAGGGATCATCCAGAAGACGGGGGAAATTTAGAATTGTTTGTAGGGAATTTTGTAAGGAAATATCTGTCTTTTTTTAATCACAAAAAAGAAAGTCTTTTGATCATTCGTCAATGTAGTTCTAATGGCTCTACGAAGTAGCTAATATCCTTATTGGAAGATGTGGATGTGGAACTATAAAGATCTAATACAAATTCTTTAAAGGCTTTATTAATATCTGTGGCAGATGTAAATATATTGCCTCCAGAAGACTTCACTGAAGGAATGGTGAGAAAAAACCTCTCTCTGTTATATGTATCTGGCAAGGAGTCTCCCTTGCTCTAGGGGTATTGCACTCGCTCTATCGCACCGTTGTCACGAAAAGAGAGCTGAGCCGGGAGGCAAAGCACTCGATCTACCGGTCAATTTTTGTTCCTACCCTCATCTATGGTCATGAAGGCTGGGTCATGACCGAAAGAACTAGGTCGCGAGTACAAGCGGCCAAAATGGGCTTCCTCAGAAGGGTGGCGGGCTTCTCCCTTAGAGATAGGGTGAGGAGCTCAGTCATCCGTGAGGAGCTCGGAGTAGAGCCGCTGCTCCTTTGCATTGAAAGGAGTCAGTTGAGGTGGTTTGGGCATCTGGTAAGGATTCCCCCTGGCTGCCTCCCTAGGGAGGTGTTTCAGGCACATCCAGCTGGGAGGAGGCCTCGGGGGAAGACCCATTAGGTGGAGAGATTACATCTCCACACTGGCCTGGGAATGCCTCAGGGTCCCCCAGTCAGAGCTGGTTAATGTGGCTCAGGATAAGGAAGTTTGGGGCCCCCTGCTGGAGCAGCTGCCCCCGCGACCCGACTTCGGATAAGCGGTTGAAGATGGATGGATGGATTTACAACACTCAACAGACTGGTTTGAGTGGCTGTGGTTTTTCTATAAATTAAAAACAGTAACATAAACATAAATATACATAATAATAATAATAATAATGAATTACAATAATTAATCATACTGGAAAAAATATAGCACAATAAAATAAGATAAATAATTAAACATGAACATTCTTAGCAAAAAACTGAAAGCAAATGTAATGTAGGCTGTAACTTCTATATAATATGCATCGCGCAGCTGTAACATGACACCTTGTAAGCGCTGCAAAGCTTGTATGGTGCCACTCTGTCTGGGATATGAGGGTGCATGCGTGTAGCAAATTGTTTACAACAATTCTTCCATTAAATATAGAGAAATATAGCACACTTTGCTTCAAACAGGAACATAACATGTAACAATATCAACAAGTCTAACTCTAACACTGATAATAGTAAAGATATGTATACAAAAAAGAGGGTTACAGGCACGCTTGTTATGAATGTGGTCATACATATAGATATCGTTACATCATGGGCATAATAACTCATCTGCATGAGCGGATTAACTTTTCATCGCCTATATATTTAAGGATTGCAAACTTACTTTGCATTCATGCACAACACTTCATCCAAAAAGAGATTTATAAACTAAATTATGCCGCTGTAACTTCAGCGTCCATCTCTGTGTTCCGCTGCAATGAACAACTGTCCCTGTTAGGGCGGGGGAGATCATAGGGTCAAGGTTTTGTAAGCTGATTTGCTCAGGCAAGTGTGCTGAGTTTGCATATGCCTCAAAGTACACAGGTAGAGATTTAATACAGAGAGGTTAGAGTGACAATAAACAATAGCCTTTTTTTATAGCTGCCCCCAGATTTTCCTATGGAAATATGTACATACACAAAAAGCATCTATTCTACAGTGGGATTTACAATTACTTTAATCAGGAATGGCAGATAATTGTATAAGGCGTGCAACTGGCCAGGTGTACGTTTTTTCTCCCACCTGAACCTTGGCTGTCCTCACTCTGGTGTCAGCTCCGGGGTATACTTCTGCCACATTTCCCACTGGCCAGAGAGCTCTGAGTAGTTGAGAATCGATTATCAGCACCGTAGTGCCAACCTGAATGTCTGGAGTATAATTTTGCCATTTTTGATGGCTTAGAAGACCCGGGAGGTAGAATTTGAGGTAATGTCTCCAGAATTGGTCCGCAAGGATCTGGCTGTGACGCCATCAACGTCGGCTGATCAGCTCAGACTGGGGGTATACTGTCAAGGGAAGTGAAGCACCTGGCCACCCCATTAGGAGACAATTTGGAGTAATGGAGTAAGGATCAGAAACATCAGATGATGTATATCCAAGTAGTATGGAGTTGAAGATTCCTTCAATCTCCACCAGCACAGTTTGAAGGACTTCAAAAGTCACTGATTGAGCTCCTAGAGCAGGGGTGTCCAATACGTCGATCGCAAAGGCAATGCTGGTAGATCGCACAAAATTGAAATGTACTTTCGTTAAATTTTAATAAAAATAAATATTATGTCTTTCCTTCTTTTAGTTTCTGTCTGACTTGCACTTGACGAGTAAATATTGACCAGGCAAGGTTTTGTTTATTCAGTTGCCATGACAACTAGGTTTGCGCATACGCACCTTCCAAGGACTTCTGAGAACAGAGCGCGAAATTGCGATGCTACTGCCCGGATTAGGCAAAACTGTCTGATTCCATTCAGTGCAAGTCATCAGAATAAGGTAAATGCCCTGGCTATTGTAATATGTTGTGCTGTAGGTGTTTTGGGTTTAGTTTTAAAACTGAATGATATCAACATTGAACATTATTATATATTTCTTTATTAATTAGAAGATGAATTTCATGTAGGGATACATGCAGTAGTCCCAACAAGCATTTTCTTATTTTAAATGAAACTGTTTTTTTAGTTGGTAGATCTTATTGAGTTGGTCATTTAAAAGTAGATCATCACACAAAAAAGTGTGGGCACCCCTGTCCTAGAGCAACCATCAGTGCGTTTTTTAAAGAGTGAATCTCTCGCTCCCAGCAAACTCCAAAGTGTGGTGCATTAGGAGGGTTGAAATAGAATTCAATCTTCTGTTTAGCTAATTGTTTCTGCAGATTTGGAACAAGAGCTGTAAATGCTTCCTTTAACTCTCTTTCACCTCCTCTGAAGTTTGTGCTTTGTTCTGACAAGAGCTTGTGAGGTTTCCCTAGTCTAGCCATGATCCGTCTGAGGGCCATAAGGAAAGAATCGGTTTCAAGACTATGGAGAATGTCAATGTATACTGCTCTGGTGGTGAGGCATTTGAATATTATTCCCCATTTCTTCTCATTACATTGACCTGCTTTCACAGTATAGGGACCAAAGCAGTCCACACCAGTGGAGTTAAAGGTAGGCTTGAAAAGACAAAGTCTTGCTGGGGGGAGGTCTGCCATTTTAGGTACCTCAGGTTTATTTCTCCATTTCTGGCACTGTGCACACTGTCGCTGCAGATGCTTTATGGTCTCTATACCACGTAGAACCCAGTATTTATGCCGCAGTTCAGCAAACAGCCTTTCAGGACCTGGATGACAAGTTTAGTGATGGGGTGCCTGTGATCCAGTACGATAGGGTGCATGTTGTCAGGCTCAAGGTAGTGACTCTGCCATAAACGTCAGCTGACTCTGATTAATTTAGTTTCTCCATTGAGTTCTGGGCCCAGTGCACTTAGTCGGCTGTTGCGGGCAAGCGGTTTACTGGTTCTTAGTTGCTCTAAGTCTGATGTAATGCATTCTTGCAGTGTTTGCTGCAAAACACTAATCTTTGCATTTCTGTAGTCACTGGCTGTGGGCTTACCATCAGCCGCCACTTGAAGAGCCATGAATTAGATTAGCTCCTCGAGAGTCTTAAACTGACTGAAATCAGTTAAGGATAGCTTAACTGTTGAGCAGATGTGAAGCAGACCAGAGTGCTGGAACCGGTCTTGCAAAGTCCATTATTGTCTATATCAACTGGACTGGGACATTCAGGCCACAGATTGGGTGAGTCTTTCAGGAAAAGCGGTCACAGAGACTCTTTCCCTGAGTGATGTCATTGGCTGGATTACTTACGGAGTAAGTATTGCCAGTTGTGTTACTCTGTGAGATCTTGGTTTTCTGCTACCCGAGTCCCAACAAATACTTTGAATCAGCAAGAGTCAGATTGCAACCATGTAAGGACAATTGTGGAGTCCATCCACAAGATCATTTGACGTATGGGCAGGTTCAACTCAGTTCTTAGTACTTTGGCAAGTGGAGCTCCTGTCAGTGCAGCACACAATTCTAGTCGGGGAACAGATTGTTGTTTTTTTGGTGCTACACGTGAGCTAACTCTGTTTGCCCATGTTGATCCTCTGTTCAGAGATATACCACGGAGCCATAAGCACGTTCAGAGGCATCACAGAAAATATGTATGTCTCTTAGGCTCGATTCTGTGTCTTTGGTGGGACTGCAATAACACCGGGGAAGAACAATATTCTGTAGGACTGGAAGCTCCTCCTCCCATTCAGTCCAGGTTTGTAGCAGATCTGTGGGAAAGTGTGGATCATCCAGTCACGTTTTTTGTCCCACAGGCATTGTACAATGATCTTGGCACCAGTGGTACAGCTGGCCAGGATTCTGTATATATTGCGCATTGTAGTCACACTACTGTCCTTGGCAAGGTATTTGAAGGATATTGTGTCAGACTGATGGTTCCAGAGGAGCCCCAGTGTCGATTCCTGGATGTCTGTAAGGCCTTGTGAAATCCAGAGTTCTGCGCTGTCCGATATGGCATCAGGGTCAGGTGACTTTCCATTGAATGGGTGTTGCTGGACCACTGCCTCAACTCAAAGCCTCCATCTGCCAGCAGGTTCTTTATTCTGTAAACGAAACATTTTGCCTCGTCTGCTGTAGTGAAACTTTAAAAGGATTTCAGCACAGAATTGCAGACCTCATCTCCAGGCTGGCTATGATCAAGGACATGTTTTTGGGGTGCAAAGATGGCGCAGCAGGGGCTGCAGGTAGTGCTGAAAGGAAGGACTTGCCATTCGTACACACTGGATTGTTCCTGTACATTTAGGTCTCTCCAGAGGAAACGCAAGAGTGGTCTGTCTTCTGGGAGCAGTTTAACTTGGTGGAACATCCCCTTGATGTCGCTGCTGACTGCCACTGAATGTTCCCTAAATCTGAGTAGCACAGCAAGGAGGGGTGTCCCCAGCACTGGTCCTGGGAGCAGAAGCTCATTCAGGTTTTGGCCGTGATATTGGAATGAGCAGTTGAAGACTTTTTTTGCTGAAAACGGTTGTGCTGAACCATGTGATGCGGGATGTACTAGGAGCAGGAAGGGTCTGTCTCAGCATTCTGTTGCAATTTGTTAACATAGCCTGCTTGTTCAAGTTTTGAAATCTCAACTGTATAAGCAGCTGCTTGCTGTTGATTTTTTCCTAGTCTCTTTTCAGTGGCCCTTAGCTGTGATATAACTGCCTCTTTGGGTGGTCTGAGTTCAGGCATGTTCCTGACACGCAAGAGAGGGGTGACATATCGCTTGATACCATTAATCTCGACCCTTACTATCTTCCTTTCCTGGTCCAGTCTGGATCTGACACAAATTTTTCCATTGCGCAAGGGCAGTACACCCATCTGCCATAGTGAAGAGACATTGATGTTCTGTCATGTCCTGCAAGTGTTGGACCGGGCCTTGTAATGTCCAGCCAAGATGTGTCTTTATAGCTGCTTTTCCCCCTGGAGGGCCTAGCCTTACTGGTTCCACCGGAGTGATCAGATGGGGATAATCCGATCCAATGAGCAGCACGGGACAGACCGATTCAAAATCATGCAGTGGAAGCCCTTTAAGTTGCTGATATCTCTCCCTCAGATTCTTTACTGTGTGTGTGTGTTCCGCTAAGCTTAACTGTTGAGCAGTGAAGGCACCCTTGATGTGATACCGTTTAGTAGGTTGAGAAATTGGGGAGATCGTAAATTAAACTGCTGCTCCCCTGAGGACTTGTAACTCCTGCCTGACTGATCGAAGCAGAAGGTCTTCAGGCTGACCTTTGAGGCCCAACTGCTGGAATGCACCATGGAGGAGGATAGTTCTCTCAGATCGATCATACTGGATTGCGTTTGCATTCATTTCTCTCTTGGTCCATCATCCTGGACCAATTGGTTTCTACATAAGCATGAACTTCTATCTTTAACATTTGTTGAACTGCTGCGTCCTGTAGAAGGAATTTATTAAAGTGCTATCTACAGTCAGGTCCATAAATATTGGGACATCGACACAATTCTAATCTTTTTGGCTCTATACACCACCACAATGGATTTGAAATGAAATGAACAAGATGTGCTTTAACTGCAGACTTTCAGCTTTAATTTGAGGGTATTTACATCCAAATCAGGTGAACGGTGTAGGAATTACAACAGTTTGTATATGTGCCTCCCACTTTTTAAGGGATCAAATGTAATGGGACAGATTAACAATCATACAGGTGAAACTCGAAAAATTAGAATATCGTGCAAAAGTTCATTAATTTCAGTAATTCAATTTGAAAGGTGAAACTAATATATTATATAGACTCATTACAAGCAAAGTAAGATATTTCAAGCCTTTATTTGATATAATTTTGATGATTATGGCTTACAGCTTATGAAAACCCCAAATTCAGAATCTCAGAAAATTAGAATATTACATGAAATCAATAAAAAAAAAGGATTTTAAATACAGAAATGTCGGCCCTCTGAAAAGTATAATCATGCATATGTACTCAGTACTTGGTTTGGGCCCCTTTTGCATTAATTATTGCCTCAATGCGGCGTGGCATGGATGCTACCAGCCTGTGGCACTGCTGAGGTGTTATGGAAGACCAAGATGCTTCAATAGCGGCCTTCAGCTCTTCTGCATTGTTTGGTCTCATGTCTCTCATCTTTCTCTTGGCAATGCCCCATAGATTCTGTATGGGGTTCAGGTCAGGCGAGTTTGCTGGCCAATCAAGCACAGTAATACCATGGTCATTGAACCAGGTTTTGGTACTTTTGGCAGTGTGGGCAGGTGCCAAGTCCTGCTGGAAAATGAAGTCAGCATCTCCATAAAGCTTGTCTGCTGAAGGAAGCATGAAGTGCTCTAAAATGTCCCGGTAGACGGCTGCGTTGACTCTCGACTTAATAAAGCACAGTGGACCAACACCAGCCGATGACATGGCTCCCCAAACCAACACAGACTGTGGAAACTTCACACTGGACTTCAAGCATCTTGGATTGTGTGCCTCTCCATTCTTCCTCCAGACTCTGGGACCTTGGTTTCCAAATGAGATGCAAAATTTGCTCTCATCAGAAAAGAGGACTTTGGACCACTGAGCAACAGACCAGTTCTTTTTTTCTTTAGCCCAGGTAAGACATTTGACATTTGAAGCCCATGTCCAGGACCCGTCTGTGTGTGGTGGCTCTTGATGCAGTAACTCCAGCCTCAGTCCACTCCTTGTGAAGCTCCCCACACATTTGAATGGCCTTTTCCTGACAATCCTCTCCAGGCTACGGTCATCCCTGCTGCTTGTGCACCTTTTTCTGCCACACTTTTCCCTTCCACTTAACTTTCTATTAATGTGCTTTGATACAGCACTTTGAGAACATCCAACTTCTTTTGCAATTACCTTTTGAGGCTTTCCCTCCTTGTGGAGGGTGTCAATGATGGTTTTCTGCACAACTGTCAGGTCAGCAGTCTTCCCCATGATTGTGAATTCAACTGAACCAGACTGAGAGACCATTTAAAGGCTCAGGAACCCTTTGCAGGTGTTTAGCTGATTAGAGTGTGACACTTTGAGCCTACAATACTAAACCTTTTCACAATATTCAAATTTTCTGAGATTCTGAATTTGGGGTTTTCATAAGCTGTAAGCCATAATCATCAAAATTATATCAAATAAAGGCTTGAAATATCTTACTTTACTATCTATATAATATATTAGTTTCACCTTTTAAGTTGAATTACTGAAATTAATGAACTTTTGCACGATATTCAAATTTTTCGAGTTTCACCTGTAAATCAAACTTTCACTTTTGAATACTTGGTTGCAAATCCTTTGCAGCCTGAAGTCTGGAACGCCTAGACATCACCAGACGCTGGGTTTCATCCCTGGTGATGCTCTGCCAGGCCTCTACAGCAACTGTCTTCAGTTCCTGCTTGTTCTTGGGGCATTTTCCCTTCAGTTTTGTCTTCAGCAAGTGAAATGCATGCTCAATTGGATTCAGGTCAGGTGATTGACTTGGCCATTGCATAACATTCCACTTCTTTCCCTTAAAAAACTCTTTAGTTGCTTTCGCAGTATGCTTCGGGTCATTGTCCATCTGTACTGTGAAGCGCCGTCCAACGGAGCATTTGGCTGAATATGAGCAGATAATATTGCCCAAAACACTTCAGAATTCATCCTGCTGCTTTTGTCAGCAGTCACATCATCAATAAATACAAGAGAACCAGTTCCATTGGCAGCCATACATGCCCACGCCATGACACTACCACCACCATGCTTCACTGATGAGGTGGGTGGTATGCTTTGGATCATGAGCAGTTCCTTTCCTTCTCCATACTCTTCTCTTCCCATCACTCTGGTACAAGTTGATCTTTGTCTCATCTGTCCATAGGATGTTGTTCCAGAACTGTGAAGGCTTTTTTAAATGTTGTTTGGCAAACTCTAATCTGGCCTTCCTATTTTTGAGGCTCACCAATGGTTTACATCTTGTGGTGAACCCTCTGTATTCACTCTGGTGAAGTCTTCTCTTGATTGTTGACTTTGACACACATACACCTACCTCCTGGAGAGTGTTCTTGATCTGGCCAACTGTTGTGAAGGGTGTTTTCTTCACCAGGGAAAGAATTCTTCGGTCATCCACCACGGTTGTTTTCCGTGGTCTTCCGGGTCTTTTGGTCTTGCTGAGCTCACGGTGCGTTCTTTCTTTTTAAGAATGTTCCAAACAGTTGATTTGGCCACACCTAATGTTTTTGCTATCTCTCTGATGGGTTTGTTTTGATTTTTCAGCCTAATGATGGCTTGCTTCACTGATAGTGACAGCTCTTTGGATCTCATATTGAGAGTTGACAGCAACAGATTCCAAATGCAAATAGCACACTTGAAATGAACTCTGGACCTTTTATCTGCTCCTTGTAAATGGGATAATGAGGGAATAACACACACCTGGCCATGGAACAGCTGAGCAGCCAATTGTCCCATTACTTTTGGTCCTTTAAAAAGTGGGAGGCACATATACAAACTGTTGTAATTCCTACACTGTTCACCTGATTTGGATGTAAATACCCTCAAATTAAAGCTGAAAGTCTGCAGTTAAAGCACATCTTGTTCGTTTCATTTCAAATCCATTGTGATGGTGTATAGAACCAAAAAGATTAGAATTGTGTCGATGTCCCAATATTTATGGACCTGACTTTATATGATTTCCTATTCTCTATATATGGCAACATCTCTAAACACACCAAAGCATGATCTGAAACTAAAATGTTCCCAGTTGAGCAGTCAATGGCAGATGAAATAAGTGACTTAGATATAATATTAATATTATAATATTAATAACCATGTCCTCAGGCAGCCAGTGAGATGTTCCTGGAGCAGTGGATTACAGCACCAAATTCTACTTCAACACCTGCAACAAAATAAATCAATGACTATTTAACGCACTTTATGACTGACAAGGTGCTGGAACAGGATTTCTCTGTCAATGGACCAAACTGAGACAAGGTGAGATTTCCAAGGTCTTCATATAAAATGTCAAATTTTGTCCCAAGGACCTCATCCACTTCTGTTTTAGCCCTGGAAATGTAAAAGAAATTCAATGATAATGAATTGAGTCTTGTTGTACGAGATGGATCAAATGGGTCCACATGTGCCTAAAGTGTTTTACCTTTTATACATCCTAATTCCATTACTGCAAATGAAAGCTGACTGGCTGCTGTCTCTTGCCCTGCAGGAGTATCCAGCATTTTTTTTTTATAACTGCTGGAGTTCATGAACAAAATAACAAAACAAAGTGGAAATTCACCTGTGATAAATTGTCCAACATCAGGTCATGATCTTCTGCATTGTTAGCTTTTTCCTATGCGGCCAAAAATAAAAAAGCATTAGAGGCTGTTCAGCCTGTATGCTTACTTGTATTCCATCTATGCCATGTTTTAATTCTTGGTCTATGTACACAAGCACCAGACTTTGTATTACATCTCACTGTTTTTTCAAAACATTGTGCCATGAGATCTGCATTTTAAAGATTGCATGTTAAGTTAAATTGAACCTTCATTTAATTTGATTCCAGTGTGTGTCTTATTCGAATGCAAGTATGCGTTCTGTGTGAACAGCCCTTTTAGACATAAATCTGCTGCAGTTTGAACTATTAGACCAATTGCTTTAATTTGTAGATGTGTTCTCCTTAGAATTAATTTGTTATTAAAAGCTAAAGTGTAATGGTCCTCTTTGGATCAGTCTCACTATGTTGTGTATGTGGAGCGGCATCTGCACATGGGGAAACCAAGCTGAATGAGGATAGGCATGTCGACATCACGGACAGAGACATAAACAGCCCTACACAACGCACATTAAGTCAGATGGAGGAATAGCATTAAAAGCCATAAAACTAATGACTCACTCGACGCCAAACAAACGGCATTCATCTCTAAATTACATCACAACAAAAATACAGTAAAATAAAATATCGTGTGAAGGGCTTTAGAGCATTTTGGCTAATATTGTCTCTGCAGCGTTTAACATGTGACTTACCACAGCAGTTATCAGAAGTTCTGCTGTGGATTACCCAGAAACAGTGTTGCCAACTATTTTCAATGGAAAGTAGCTAAAGCCTGCTTGAAAAGTAGCTAAATGTCGCCAGATGACGTCATGCATCATTAGCATATTAATGACGTCATCGCGTCGTATTTGCATTCTGCCTAATTTGTCGGTACTGTAGCCTACTTCAGTTTATAATAACGGTTATCTCCCCTAAACCATGCTCATACTGTTTTTATATAAGTATATAGCCGAATGTCTAGTAAAACGATTCTCAATTACATATTTTCTGTTAGACAACGGAACGGAAGGGAACTTAGCTAACGTTACATGTTTATGAGTTTGAGGAAGGTTTATTGTTGTGTTTGGATAAGTAAAATGTATAGAGTCTGTAAATATACGATCTGAAGTCGGAGAGTTCAGAAACCGAACCGGAATGAACTAAAACTCTGATTAGTAGTGAATATAAGCGCATGCCAAGAAAAAACGGTCAAATTAAATGTTTTGAATTAAAACAAAGGAGAAGGCAGCTGCTATGTGATCACTGATTGGTTCCTGCTAACACAGCGTGCACATGCGCAGCTCATTCATGTCTATGTCCGCTGGCGTGCAGTCAACGGAATGTGCTGCTCCTCTCAGCCGCTCACTGAACAGAGCAGACGCAGCGGGGAAGTAAGACCTCACGCTTGCAGGACTGCCGATATTTGGAATTTGGAAAGTTGCTAAGGTTTGTCCAAAAAGTCGCTAGATTTGTCGCTAGTCACCTTTTTGAAAAAATGTAGCTAAAGGGGTCTGAAAAGTCGCTAAAAATAGCGACAAAGTCGCTAAGTTGGCAACAATGCCCAGAAATCGTTATTTTTAGCGCCGCGGTGCAATGTGAAAATGACGCCAGCAGAGGGCGCTGTCCCATTTATGCAGCAATTTAAAAGAACCCATATACAACCCGTTACAAAAGCACAGTTAACCATCCACTGTCTATTATGCAGACAATATCCACATATCTGCCGTTTTGATGATTTGGGTAAGAATATCTTTGGGCACTTTTCCACAACTGTGTTTGAGATTTGTATTTATTTCTCAACTGTTTTACGCAGGAACTGAGCAGCATATTTAAAGTGTTCAACCATCTTCCAGTTCTTGGGAAAAAGCCCCACAAATAAAACTGTTTAACACATTTACCTATATCACTTGAGGATGGATGACATAAGCATTTTCTTAGGATCATAAACACTCTTTAAAAAATTGGTCTCTGAGATAATACACAATGCCCTTTCAACACAAATCTATTGCTTGCTGGAAGGGGGTGTCAGATTTGTTCAACAAATTCAAGTCAACACCAAAAGCCACCTGTGGATAAATATATGACTAAATACACCCAGTAACTAATGAACAACAGATTATTTAAAACATTCCTTATACACATCTAGGCTGCTTCAATACTGGATGCATCAAAATCCTTAATCGACCCGTGTGTAAGAAGGGTGGTTCGAAGGATGAAACGTTGGCAATGACACTGAGTGTGGCACAGTTAACTAGGTCGTACATGATGGCAGTTTTTTTTTTTCAGCTTTGTCTTCCAGTTTGTTCATCAGGCATTCTGACATCTCATTATATGTGCCCACCAAGCCTTGCAAGCATCGGATGGATGAGATATCAGCTGTACTCAACATTTCAGTATCTCACAGATGTTATGTATTTGACTTACTAGCTGCTAAAGGCTGGATCCATGATGCATCGCTGTCTGTACCACATGTCATGGTCCCTAGCCATCACTAACCCATTTCCCAAGAACTTGAGAAGATTGAGGGATGTGACTTAATTACTGACAGACTAAAATCGATAATACAAACAAATTCATATACATAAATAAACAGAATAAATGAAACATAATTGTTGTATAACAGTCAACTACTGCATTTGAAACATAATAACTTAAAACGTGTCATTTTTTAAACAAGTTTTCTTAAATGGGTTTTGATAGCACCACAGTTTGAGGTGAAATCAACTTAAGAATGACTTAATTATAGTTTACTCTGCATATTACAGTAAGCCGGGATTCAAGAAAAAAACAACAACACTAAAAAGTTCCTTTTATTCTAAAAGATGCATGTGAGTATAACAAGTGTGTTGGAGCCCATGAATAGCACAACACATCACATTTATTTCACAATAAGCAGACACATCTCCAAGTAAAACTGAACATTCTTTCAAGTGTATTTGGGTAATTATTAGACAGTGAGCATTGAAAACAGGACCAGAAAAGTGAGCAAGCCCTTGAGAAATGGGTGATAAAGGTATGTATATAGTATGAGGCATCCATTAGATTTTTCTTTGAAATTAAAAACATATATTATGAACCATGCATTAAATGGTTTTTTTTTTCCATTTCAAAAGAAATAGGCAAACAAGAAAAACATATTTATTGACCATAGAAATAATCCACTCGCTGTTAAGGTGTGCAGTTGCAACTTGCTCTTGCAAGTCAGTGGCAGATGGTAATGGTGGGAGGGATATTCTCAATGCAGAGAGTATTTGATTGGATTTGTGCCTGCCTATGCATGAGGTGATGTAATTAATGTTTTGGTTCATTTGGCCTCCAGGCAATGACTACAAATTTTAGATATTAAAAGTTTTTTTTGTTTGTTTGTTTTTTACTTTTATTAGTACATTAACATATACAGTAGATGGTGGATATGTACTGATGGTGGATACCTTGCTAATGTGTCTTCATGTGTTGCTATTGAAGCAGATGCATTGACAGTAGACTACTAACTGGGTATCACCTTCATGAAATACCCAGCACAAATCAAAATGGTCCTTTTTCCAAACAAGTTAAAGAGGCGTTTGTAGACAAAGGGATTTTTGGGATACTTTAGCGACAACAGGATTGTCTACAAAAATGGATCAGAGAATTAAATTAGTTTGTGTGGTCTTATTATAAATATAAATGAGGATTAATGTTTACCTTTGCTGCCTCAGGGCAATAAACCTGGACCATGACAAAATTAAAGCTATTTAACCTGTAGACAGGGCCATATTTTGTGGCCTTTAAAAAAAGAATAAAAACTAATTGTTAAAAACACTTTCTATTTTACCAATGAAGATCAATAAGGTATAAGGATCTATCTATCTCTTTAATTCAAGTAAGAAAATGCCTGCTGTTGAGTGAAACAACAGTGTTATTATTTAACCTGATTACATATGATAACATTATTGTTTAAAACAAACATTTACTGTTATGAAGTGTTTGTTGATTCTTGCACCCAAAAACACCAAAAGGGGAAAGCTCAAATTATGCAAATTTAATGTTAAATAAAATAAGTAAAAGTTATAAACTGTTGTAAAGTAACAGATCAAGCAGTTTTATTATGCATAATAATTGAAAACTAAAATGACATTTTTCAAGAGTCAGCATGCCAGGAGATTATGATTATGGAGATTGTGCAACCATACCCAAAATAAACTGGAGGATTACATCTACATATTTGTCTGTACTGTACCACTTCTGAATGGCTCAAAAGAAGTAAAGTTTCAGTTTTGGAGTCACCATGTCAAAGTCCTGACTTGAACATGATTGAGATGCTGTGGCAGGGTTAGGGTTATAATTTCCAAAGGGAAGAAAAATAAATTAATAATTGTTAAAATTAAGACATTATTTTTGAACTTACCTTGGGGTAGGGGTGTCTCACTTGCACTATTGAGATTAGGTGGGTGGGAGTTTTTTCATCACATGCACTTCAGGAAGCCACCGTAGCGAGTTATTCACCTGAAGCCTACACTACCTATTTCTCTAGTATATCCTAAAATAGTGTAAGGTAAAACATATACACATAACGTGTATATTGAGGCTCAAAGCACTGGAGTGGGGACTAAGATTCTTCCGCTTTTAAGTCTTCCAGGGTAATGTTTTAATTTTCCCCTATGAGGCGAGACTTACAGTCCCGTTACATTCTGTAATTTCTTTCATTCATTTCTGCTTTGCAAAGTCTCCAACTCCAATAAGACTGCAACTCTCTTCTAATATCAAACTCTGTAAGAACCAGTTGTCTACATCTGCTAATGATATTCATGCCAATGAGGGCTGGTACAGCAGAAGAGTTTTCTATGGGCATTTCTCAATACCAAGTATGCCAAGTTCAGACTTGCATATATGATAGTTTGGACCATGTGTGCTGCACAAGCCCTCAAAAGTGAAGCCAAAACGTCTTGATCGCCCCCCGGTGACTGGTCCTAGTATAGGTCATAAACCCCGCCTCCCCATGTTATTCAATGGGACGTGAGACCAACTAAACAATTAAATTTAGGGATGCACCGAAATTTCGGCTGGCGAAAATTTCGGCCGAAAATGGCACTTTCGGTTTTCGGCCGAAAGAGAAAAAAGGCTGAAAATATGAGCCGAAAATATATACCTCCTCGCCCCGCCCCTCAGTGCTCTGATTTCATTCTGGATCGATCTAGCCCTTATCACGGCGCTACCAAACAAAGGCCGATCATGTCAGCGGTGTGGAAATTCTTCAAAGTTTCTGATAAGGACATCACATTTGCGATCTGCAGTGTTTGTTCAGCAGAAATTTCAAGATATATACACAGTGTACAGCAAGAGATTCTACAGGAAAGCGCCCCGATCCACAGCAGTGCCACAACCAGCACTGCTACACCACAACTTGAGACGTATCTAGCTGAACTACGCCAGAAGCTACAATCCCCTTGACCATGGTCGCATAAACAAAGACCGCTTTCCTTTGCTTGCGCGGATTGCGCACAGGTATTTATCTGCCCAAGCACCAGCACAGAGAGTGAGAGACTGTTCTGTGCAGAATCTCATGTTCTTGATGAGCTTTCTGACAGGAGAGACTGTCAGAAAGTTTAGCAACTTTTGTTCTTGAAGAGAAACCGGTCACTTGTAGTTAAATAGAAAGCGGTCCAATTTGATGTGTATAGCAATTACATTACACTTGTTCTTCACTTGAGGATACATCAGTCGTTTACAGTTGAGGTTGGATTTAGTTCAATTACTGCTGTTTTGCACAATAATGTTCACTTAAAGTGTACATACGTTTACATAAACAGAATAGAGCACTGATCTATATATATATATATATATATATATATATGTGTGTGTGTGTGTGTGTGTGTGTGTATATATATATATATATATTATAGTTATATATAGATCAGTGGAATAGAGGCCCTCTGCCATTCTGTGTTCTGCCTTTTGTTTCAATTAAAATTACTGTTGCATATTTAACCTTTTTCAAAGGTGCTAGCTAAGTTCATTACTTGACTGTTGTTTTGCATATAATAGTTTTCTAAAACTTTACATTATTTGGATAATTGTTAATAAAATCTGTAAAATTTGATTTTTACAGAACTGAATGAAGAATAATATTTAATAATGTTTTAATATATTTTTTGTCCAATATTGGTGTGTTACTTTCAATAAAAGTGTGATTTATTTTATTGGTTTGTAGTTTTTCCAATTCAGATTCATTAAATTAATGAAATTAATGAAAAAGTATAATATTAATACAATTATACAAAAAAAAAAAAAAAGAAAGAAATCTTAAATTTCGGTTTCGGTTTTCGGCCAAGTGCATCCTGGATTTTCGGTTTCAGTTCCGGCCCAGAATTTTAATTTCGGTGCATCCCTAATTAAATTGTTTAAAAAATCTTTTTTCCAAAGATAGTTTCTGTCATTTACTGTAGTTTCTATCACGTTGATGTAATTTCAAGTGTTTGTTTTCAAAATAAGTTTGTTTTTTGTTAGTTATTTGATGCTATAAAAACAGTGCTGTGACATCATGATTGACAGCTGTGATTGACAGGTTCTCTGAGCGAAGTAGTCACTGAAGCACCAACTGACTTTTTTTCGGGATCTTCGGAGGACTGAGGAGATTGGAGCTTTAAATGTAATATCTAAATTTGTATAATTAATTATTTCACACCGTCATAAGTCAAAAGTCAAAAGTGCAGGGGCGTGTGCTTGCGATTGATTCAGCGAGAGTGAGAGCTTTACTTCCTGCTCACTACTGCGTAGGTCTGGTCCCGAAATCGCAACTGCGTAGACTCAAGTCCCAAGATGTCAGTGCCATATTGGGACACTGGCGGCTTCATTTCTCACCAATGGAAAAGAGCGAAGGAGCGTCGTCCATCTTTTTTTACAGTCTATGGTTTGGCTCAGCAAGGTTATAATGTTAACATTTATTGCAGGGCAGTTGTATTAGTCTACATTACATTTATAATAAACTGGCAAGTAGAGGGGAGGTTTGACAGTTAATAATATTGAAATGGACTAGCCTACATTATATATGCATACCTGCCGTTTGTCTTCTTGGTACTCAAACATCAAGAGGTTGATACTCAGCCTGACAGGCTTTGTACAGTTAGGTGCACAAACTGGCCTGCGTGGAAGGCTCAAGGGGCAGAGCCATGGATTGTAGAGCCATGAGAGGCTTGAGGGGCGGAGTCATGGAAGGTGGAGCCTTAAGAGGCTCAAGGGGCAGAGCCAGGGAACTTGGTGCCCAGAGAGAAGCCGACAGCTCAAAGGGCCATGAAGGAGCTGAAGGTTCAGAGGACCGAGGTAGTGCCGAAGGCTCGGAGGACCGAGGCGGAGCTGGGGGATCGGAGGACTGAGGCGGAGCCGATGGGATCGGAGGACTGAGGTGGAGCCGGTGGGACTGAGGACCAAGGTGGAGCCGGAGGGAAGGAGGTGCCTTGTAGAACCGAAGGCAGAGCGAGGTGACAGATGGACCAAGGCGGAGCTGGAGGGACAAGGGACCCCAGTGACATGACAGGCTGACGAACCACAGTGGAGATGAGGGGACGTAGGGCCGAGGTGAGACTGAGGGAACGAAGGGCCAAGGTGGAGTCCAGGGCTCGGAGGGTCTAGGTGGAGTCGGAGGGTTTGAGGTTCCCCTTGACCATGTTTTCGCAGAGGCTGAAGGTCGAGCCAGTGGCGTGAGAGGAGCTGGCTGACCAGGAGGAGGAGGAGGACGAGGAGAAAATGTCCTGAGTGGAGCCAGCGGAGGAGGAAGGACCAGGGTACTGGATGGAACTAGGGTGTCCATGATGCTGGGCAGAGCCAGCATCCAGCATTGATTCCATTCCCACCCAAGGCTACAGGCGTGGGCTCTGGCTCCTTGACCATGGCAGACTTGGAGGGAGGAGCCATGGAAGGATTGGGGGCATCCAACGTAGGAGGAGAATCCAAATCCTCATCCTCCACACCCACAGTGAAAGGAGAGCTGCTAAGTTGTAGAGCCACCTCCATGAACTCGAGCAGCGTCCAGTGAGAATCTGCCAGAGGCATTAGCTCCTTTAATGCACTATTGAGACCAGCCCTGAAGAAAACAAGAGACCAGCCCACAAGAGAGTGGTCTCCATAGTGCACCAAATTCACCAGCTGGAGAAACTCACAAACGTGATCCTTAAATGGACGCTCCCCTTGCTCGAGGAGGAGGATTCTTACAGCCGGTAGATTCATCTATGTAAGTCAGCTCTTCTGTCACATATTGTGTATAGTAGAGATGATGAAGAGGTGAGAGGCAGCACTCTAATACAATTTTAAATTTAAATAAAAATATAAAGTTAAGAACCTTAACTTTGTCTTCAGCTAAACTGATTTGCCAGGGTAATCCAGACACCAAAGATTGCCCGTTAGATATACCCAAAACAAATGATATCTCATGCTTAACCATGACTACAGAGACATCAGAGCCAGCTGCAAATTTCAAAAGGACTTGCCGAGATAAGGCTGTTCTGGGCAGGGTACCATGAGATCGTCTTGATAGATCTCCAAAAACATCAGAGCAAATTTTCAAGTAGGCTCTATCTTAATAAATCGACCACAGATTTTAAGATTAACAACTAAATTCTTACCTAAAAAAATCTTTAGAACTACATTCCGTGACTCGACAACAGTAGTATTTCAAAATTAAACTTACAGTCCTCCACCATTGCCGCTGGTTGATGCGAAATGCATTCTGGGATACTGGTCCACACAAGCTAAGCATTCTCTATAAAACGGGCAGAGCAAGAAAACATCCGGGCATTTAGACTGTACATGGCTAGATGCAGACTTTGAATTGGAACAGTACTTGGGCTGCGACTGATGATGTTTCACAAGTCCACAAGAACAGAAATACAGACAAGAATGCATATTGAGAAACGCATTCTGACTACTAGAAAAACACACTCTGGTAGGGTAAATGTGGCAGGGCGGAGGGCGGGGCCGGGGCGTGATCGTACACACCCGGTCCTGTCCTCCGCCCTGCCACAGTAACACCCATGGTTTCAACCGGCATCTCAAGATAACCTTGATAAGGTATGTCTAAACTGTTGGCAGCTGTAATCTTCAGCCAACTTTCTGTGGATAGCATATCTTCATCCTCCCCAGACAGATGTTCTCTGGAGAAACTCTCAGAAATAGTACTGACTTGGCTTCCTGTATCAAGTTAACAAGATCCATTACTCCACTAATCTTTAGATTAGTGACAGGATATTTTCCCACTTTACAATTGAGTAGTCGGTCATGACAAGAATTTGTGACATGATGTGTTCTTCTAGAGACCACATAAAGGCTTCATCTAGCACTTCAATTAGTGTTGACTATGGCTTGTCTCTCACAAGCTTATCTTTCTCTTCCGTCCACCAGGGGCTGGAGGCCTTCCGCCGACTCGCTCGGGCGTGGGGAGCAGCCGCCGTCCACGAGGCGAGTGGGGACTGGACTCCCCGACTGCCTGGAGCAGTAGGGCCGCTGCCAGGGGCGGAGGAGAGTCCCCACGGGTTGCCGAGAATGCGTTCTGTCCGCTGGGGGTCGGTCTGACTCCGGTCTGCCCTGGGAGGAGCAGTTGCCATCTACCTGTGAGGGTGGAGGAGTGATCGGGGACCATCTATATTGTTTTGTTGTTGTTTTTAACCCTCCTGCCTCCTCCCAGGTCGAGCAAGGCGGGGATGACCCGTCAGCAGACAAGGCAAGGCAAAACCCCCCCCGGAGAGGAGGGGGAGGATTTATGTCATGCTAGGGAACCCCGGCCTGAGGCAACACCGGGAGGATTGTAGAGCAGAGGAGGGCGGGGCCGGGCTGGAACAAACAACCTGCTAGCTTGAAGGCGGATGATGCCGCCATGACAGACGCAAGAGAAAGATATCTAGAGAGGCCCACCATTAATTCAGTTGAGAATCAGCAAAGAATCACTGACATCATTATCGTGTTCTACCAGGGAAGTTAGAGAAGGAACATCAGAGAACAAGTTGTTTTGAGATATTATCACATGAATTAGGCCAGATCGTTCTGTAACTCTCAAATTAGAAAGATACGAATAAAGATTTTGCATTATTTCAGAATTTTTCAACCTTCCCTCTACCAATTGCCTAGCGGGCACATCAACATCCTCCTCTCCATCAGGAGGTAATGGAGTAACACTTCTAACAAGAACTGCAGAGCAAGGAGGAGAGGTCAAGTATTCAGCACTGGACAGTGACATCACCTGTCCATCACTCACATCAACAACAGAGGTTGCTTTCATACTGGAAGTTTAGTTCGAAACAGAGCATGGTTCGCATGAAAAATTGGTAATGTGAAAGCTGTCATGCGGACCGGGGTGCGCACCATGGTACCGAACCCGAGACTACCTGTAGGAGGTGGTCTGAGTTCGGTTGCAATGGAACTGTAACATGATTTGCGTGAATGTGAATGCAACTTGGACTCGGGTGAGCAGTCGTTCAGGAATTAAAGTAACCTGTGCATGCGTTTTAGCCGATGACAACATTATTAGTTTCGACAACACATGAGGATCCACACATTCCTTAAAGTCCCAAAAAAGTAATGACACCACAATGACATACAAGTACAATCAACACTATTAATACTGTCTGTCTGTCTATATCTATACACCTTATACATATATATATATATATATATATATATATATATATATATATATATATATATATACTATTATAGGTTATAAATATAGGGAATAATAGGAGATAACTTCACCTTGGACACAAGCGTGAGTAAGCGTGCAGTGTAAACAAAGATGCAAATTAATTCCTTGCAATCAGCTGTCTCCTCAAAAAATGCTGATTGTAGCATGCTGCCCCTGGGCATCTGATGAGTTACGCCATGAAGCACACATATACACAGTTGTCATTCACTCTGCTGTGCATAATGGCACCAAAATAACAAAAAAACTAAACGGATGATGAGTCGTTTTGTGTTCACCATGTGTGTTTGTGATGATGTAAGAAGAACGGTATCAAATCTGTCTGTAAAGAAATTATACTAGCCGACTTCTGCACAAACATTACTGTCAGTCTCTCAAAATAAGGTTTAAGCAAGTTAATATGACAAAGCTGTGTATATAACTTTCTGTCATGTGTTACTATTACATGGTCAAGCTTGCTTACTTTTTTCTCCAGTCGATAAGGGCCTTAATAACAAGCCAGCAGTGCTGATCCAAACACTGGCATCAACACTAGCACCTTATCAAAAGGAACAAAAATATGAAGTTTAGTGCAGTGAACAAAATGTTTTTCATTCATTGCTGTGACATCCCTAGATTTTGCTTAGCCAAATGCAACTTGAAACAGAACTTTGAAACATAATCAAGAATGATATTTGGTGTCGAATCAAAAGACCAATGGTCCTTGAACAATTTCAAAGGACCACAGAATGTATGTCATAACACAAGCCCAACGATTCTTGATTACCTCCCTTACCATAGGCACTCCGTTAGTTATTTTGGAATTCCACACAATATGCTAGCAGCATCCATTTCAAAGTCTGGTGGGAGTGTTCAAGTGCTCCATGGCTTTCTGGGTGGTAAAAACTAGATGTACAATGTTTAAAGTGATCCAGAGCCTGTTTGAACACATGCAACATTAAATTTGTGCCCTGTCTGTCTGAACAGTGTGCGGAATGCCAAACAATGTGAAGAATTTGATGAGGGACTTCACAATTATTGGGGCAGTAATTTATCTCAGAGAAATTACTTCTAGAAATCGTGTGAATATATACATTATTGTCAGCAAATACTGGTTACCAGGCTTACGAGGTAAAGGATCAACACAATCAATTATTTCACGCTTTTTCCAGTAATTTGACAAACATGACAGCTTCTGCAATGATTCGCTACATCGCCCTTCAAGACAGGCCAGAAAATATTATGAGAGGATGCAGCCGCGGCCAGTGCATTTTAAGTCTGGGCCTTCAGTACGATTCATGCCATTAAAAAAAATACAGTTTCATGAATAAGACACCATATCATACATTACGTGGCAATCAACTAATAATACCAATTGACATTTTAAAAACACGTCCAAGCACAAAAGCCAGAACCAAGGATGTCTAATACCAAGAAAACGCTCTCTAATAATATTTGCAATTAAAATGTAGCTTGCCTGCTGTGGTGAAGACATCGACCCTATTGGTTTTGGGACACTTTTTTGTTGTTGAGTGAATTGCACTTCCACAGGTGGAGGGAATAGAGAGAGGAGGGCTCTTCTGCCCTCGTGAACGCCGCCAAATGGTCCTCCACGAGCTGAAAAACTTCCTCCAGTGATGCCGGGCGATGGCACTGGACCCACTCTGCCATCCCACTGGGAAGTCAATGTACCGGCTGCTCCAGCACCACTCGGTCTATCACTCTCTCGACATTGCGGCTCCCCGCCAGCAGCCACTTCCAGCATGCATCTCAGAGCCATTGGGAGAACGCAAACTGGCTAGTCTTCCCCAACTTCAAGGTTCGGAAGAGCTGGCCGTACTGCTCCGGACTCCAACCCACCCGGATGGCCCTCTTCAGGTCATCGTAGGTCAGGAGGTTAGCCACCGACAGTTGTTGGTAGTGAGCTGGGCTTCCCCGGACAGCAATGGGAGGAGCCTGGCCACCCACTGGTCACGTGGCCAGCCCCAAATCCCTGCAGTCATCTCAAATAGATCTAAGAAGATTTCAGCGTTGTCTTCCGCTCCCATCTTCAGGATCGTGGGTGGGGGCAGGGGGCTGCGGCTGACCGGGGTCGTGGCCAGGGCTTTCACCTGGCCGAGGAGTCTCCGGTTCGCATGCCGGTCCTCTGCTTGAGCCCGCAAAACCTCAAATAACCGATGATCCTGGTCCTGTCGCAGCTCAAGCAGGGCTTGCTGATGGTTCTGGTGCAGGCTGGCGAAGGACTGGAGGATCTCGGTCAGCTGGGAGGACTCCATGGGAAATTCTTTGACTTTATCCTGGGTTTTGGCACCAGTGTAACACCTCACAAGTAGAAGGGAAAGAGAACACAGGGAAGCGAGTTTTCCAGACTCATGTAAGTCCTTAATCAGCCACTTCAGTGCTTTACAACTTCACAAACTCTTCGGTTTCACAGGCACGTAGTTACTTAAACTCAACAGCTTCACAGCAACATAGTCACTTAAACATCAGTTTCACAGATACAATAGATTATATGTAACAGCCTCCCCATGCTCACTGGAATTAGAAACAGGTGTTAAACATAATCTAGCTCAGGTACAAGCGCCCTTACTGCCTTTCTCTCGGATGCTTGACCACGCCCACACTGTCACAATATGAAACATGACAAACAAAAAAGCTATGGAGCAATGAACTATAATGCTGGCTGATGCTGTCATTCACAGAATTTTAGGGTGAACTGTTCCTTTAGGCAACACAATTATGGTCTGTTAGTATGCAGATTGTTTATTATTTGATTTTTTTGGACATATAAATCATCATTTCAGATGTCATCAGCAAATTTAAGACATAAGTGTCTATTGGTCTCCTGATCACGAGGGACTGGAACTTAATGACCTAATAGATTGGCTTGAAATTCTATGTTGCAATAATCCTACACCACAAGATGCCCTCCCCTCCCTACGAGTATAAAGTAGAACACAGGCCTCTGTCTGTGTTTGAAAGGATCACCACAGTCCTCAGATCTTACACTCCAAACAACCAGTTAATTGAAAAACTGTTGAATGGTATAATCAGGCATTCGTTCAGAGAGTTTACAGCATTTGTGGCCTGTATCACTTACATCTGTAGTCTTGGTGGGTGGCAGACAGCACAGGAAGATTTAAGGCACTCCACAGCCACATTAGCAGAGGAAATCTCCTGTATGGGCCTGAGAGAGAAAACAGCACAGCAATAATTGCCTGGTGAGCCCAGCCTTCTGGTGTGGATGAACCACTTAAAACTTTGTCATTGTGTTGCATTATATCTATTATGTTCACATTGCTCATTTAATTGATCAAGTGGCCTTATTTGTGACAGTCTGTATATAAGCCATCTAGGTAGTCTAACCTTTAAATAAGCAACAAAAAGTCTGGTCAACATTGTAGCTTATTCTGTCCAAGAACCACCCAATTTAACAAGAGCAGCCATCTCACCGATGTAATGCCATTACTTTGTTTTGTCTTAATGTGCCAGTTAGAGATGAGTGTATCTGAGAAAGATTATACCATAATAAAAGAATAATAGTGAGGCAGTCTCAGCAAATACATTTCTAGAAAACAGAAAAATTGTGGGAACTTTGTAGAGGCTAATTACTTTACAGTAGAAAAAATAAGTACAGACATCACTAAGAAAGCAAAGAAGAATATATCCTTTGAGTCGTGGATATCTAGTTTACTTGCTACTAAGAGCATCCTAAAAAGTGTTCAAGAGTCAACCTGGTACTTTACAAACAGAACTTCATTTCCTGGCGAACTGATAAATAAAACTTTAGTAAGTCCCTTAGTAACGGAAGTTAAATAAAGCCAGCCAATCAGATATATGCTTGCTAGATTGAGAAAGTGATATCCAAAATTCAAAAATGTACATTTAGTTTAGTGAACTACCATTTCTTTTCCAACTAGGTTTCTCTTCAGATACTCTCTTTAGCCCTTTATATTTTAGGGCCCATGTTTAGCCGACTCCTAAACTAGTATTGCAATACATGTCTGGGAAGAATATAATTTCATCCTGGACATGCACCTACAACGTGCTGCTGTCTGCTTATGAGGAATAGTTTACTTTTTTTTTGTTGACCTATTTGCTATGTATTTCTTTTCAAAGAAGAATTCAAAGAAGGACAATCTGAATCCTTGAGATTTTGCCTTAATCTTCATCCTATGGATTTTCGTTAACTTGCTCTTTGACCTCCTAATCCCTGTTATTTAATCCCTCTCTAAGAACATACTGACAGACATGACTACATGCACAGAATACCAGGAAAAGCCTGGGCTCTTTATACTACAGGCTCTTTAGAGAAACAATTGAACTAGAGTATTATGCTCTATGTAAGTACATCCATCCATCCATCCATCCATCCATCCATCCATCCATCCATCCATCCATCTATCTATCTATCTATCTATCTATCTATCTATCTATCTATCTATCTATCTATCTATCTATCTATCACCTACCTACCTACCTACCTACCTACCTACCTGTCTGTCTGTCTGTCTGTCTGTCTGTCTGTCTGTCTATCTATCTATCTACCTACCTACCTGTCTGTCTGTCTGTCTGTCTGTCTGTCTGTCTGTCTGTCTGTCTATCTATCTATCTATCTAGCTATCTAGCTATCTCTGTCTGTCTGTCTGTCTGTCTGTCACAAAAAAAAGCAGATAGCCAGTGGAGATCAGTTGCTAGTCCCTGGAACTTTCTAGTTAAAGGGCACCTATTATGGCATTTAAAATGTTCCTAATATTGTTTTGGGAGTCCCCAACAACAGTTTTACATGCATGCAATGACAAAAAACACTTTTGTTGTCTTATAATATGCATTTATGTTTCCCTGATTTGCTCACCGACTCCCAAATGATTCGTTCAATGACTCATTTTTCCAAACCCCTCCTTTGCATGACGCTAATCTGCGGTGATTGGTCAGACGACCCAGTCAGTTGTGATTGGTATACTCTGTGCAGAGATTGTCGGAAACGGAACGCCCATCACCGCTTTGTAGTAAAAAAATCTAAATCAGAGAAGGAATTTGAGTTGATATATGTTAGCGATCATAGCCCAAAGTTCGGTGGTAAACACCCAATCAGTTATTGTTTGCGTTAGCCCAACGCATAAACATATTGATAAATCACTGCATTACTACAAGTTATTGCTCTATTCTTTATGACAACTCCAATAACATCGACAAACATTTCACATATTTAAAAACAAATTGACATTGGAGACCTAGAAGCTGCGCTGAGCGTAACTTACACAACACACACAAATACTTATTAAGCATGCTAAAAAACACATAAAAGCAACAATTATTAATAATACTTACAGGTTGTGATTCGGAGGAGGAAGCTGATCCAAATAAACTTGGTACTGAACCTTCCTTCAGTATCAACCGCTCGTGAATCCACACTTGAAAGCATTCATGTTCAGTAAAGCAATCGTCATTAAAATGACGCGAACACAGCACAAGGTTCGGGCTATACTTGTGTGGTATAGTTGTAAATATAAACTCTAGCCACTGATTCTTCACATGCTCGTCCCTGAGCAGTGAAAAAAAGGTCGCTTTTGATATGCACTTCAGAACACAGCGTCTTGTTGTCGACATGATGTTTTCAAGTTTTCCCTGGTGTCTGCCAATTTGATAATTTTTCGTCTTGACGTCACAACGAAAAGGAAAATGACTCATTGGAAAAACGATTCAATAAATTGACTCAGAGTCGACTCCTACTTTTGAGAGACAATAACTTTTTTTACGGTGAACTTTCATATATAAAACTTTGCAGGACGTTTTTGTTCACTTAAATGTATGTTACACACTACATGAAAGGTAATTTTCAAAATTCCATAATAGGTGCCCTTTAAGACCAAACAAATGGAAACACAGCAATCAAAAAGCATTGAATGTCATTGATCTATGGCTCTTGATGGCTGTTCAGATAATGGGTGACAGGAATTTGAATCGCAGTGCCAAAAAGCATCAGTCAGTCCAGATGTGAGGAGACATAAGGCTAGATAAAAAAAAAAAAAAAAAAAAACCTGCAAAATGAAAGTTTTGTGGCTTTTATTTGTCTTTTTTTGTCTTGTATATGTGTATTAGCTTTGAAGCCATCTATATTCTAGTGTTCTCATAAACTTTGAAAAAAAAAATTATAATATATATATATATATATATATATATATATATATATATATATATTACTGACCCCCTTTTCTATCTAAAACTGAATTTCTTCACATTCCATATCTAAAGAATAATGTATTTCTTTTCCACAGCATTATCAGAAAAGTCTAAAATAGATAATAAAAAAAAAGAAAAGAAAAAGTATTCCCTCGAGGGTAGTAGTGGTTACCTTGATATTTTATATTCTTATATTTGGCATACAGTGAAACCATAGAAAGTTCGTTTTGTCAAAATAAAAATAATAATATCACTTATTATTGTTCAGGACAAAGCAGTAGTGTTGTCTAGGTTAGGGCATACGCAGACATACGCCATAGGCCAACCTAATTTTCAAAGGATTTTGTGTATGCCCACCTAAAATAAGATATGATCACTGATCTCTCTATATATATAGATCAGTGGATATGATACGTATGGCCACCAGAACAGCAAGCAGGCTTTTGACCCATAACTTTTAAATATGCAGAGGTGATGCCGCAGTACTGTTGAGTGAATTGTGATTATTATTATTATTAATAATATTTAATAAGTGTACAGAGATTCTCTTCACGGAGCAGAGTCAGGAGGGACCACAACTGAAGGCACAGTGGTTATAAGACGGTTAGACTCAGCTGAGCTACCAATCAGAATGTTCGTTTCAATAAGGTGTGGGACATTTCTAGCATCTACTGTAAGATGTGCCTGCAGCGCTGGAGTCACCGTAATTATTCTTCGTTGTATATTTACCTCGTTAAAAGTGAAAATATGAATGCATTTAAATAAAAGCTTATGCTTTTCAACTTTGGGAAAATACTGTGTGTCACTGCACCCGTGCTAGTTTTTTTATGCTCTTCACAGATGACTAATTGTCCAGTAATTGTACCAAATGCCTTTAACTGCTGTCAGTGGTGCATTTTTTCCCTAGTGATTTCAAAGCATCTTAATTTATTAATCGAATTAATTACATGGTCTCCCGATTAATTAATCACGATTAATCGCATATACAAATATTTGCTGAGAAAGCCCATCATATAACAATAATTCAATATATAATGATTATACATATTTATATCAATATATAATTATACATAGTTATCTTTAAATATAAAAAAATTATATATATAAAATAAAAAATATTCAGATAATTAAAATTCATTACGTTCTTGTAGCAGAAGTTTTAATCATTGATAAGACAATACGAAAAGCGGCTTTAGAATACATTGCATTGTTTACTACCATATTATTTATTGATCATAAGTCAATCTTTGGCATACAGTTCACAGCAATCCATTTCACAAGTGAATTTGTCAATCAGTTGGAGATTTATTATGATTTTTTTAATTAATGCTTACAAAAATGTTACATCTAGAGCCAAGAGGTATATTAAAACAAACAACAACAAAAAGGAAAATAAATAAACAGTTTAAATAAAAATATTAAATTGTTTACTTACAGTTTACAGCTTTTTTGTTACTCAAATTGGAAATTGTTCTTAGGTATTGCTGAACCTCTGAATTAAACATTAAAACTAATGGTTAATAACCACCATACTTACATTTATGAATACTAAACTTTGCCAACGAAAGCAGAAAATTAATCAAATAATATTTCTTATGAAGAGACATGTCATAGCAAAAAAAAAAAAACTAATAAAACATTTTCAAAACAAAGTTGAAAGCTGGGAATAATATGATCTCTAACAATCTTGCAGAAATCAGACAAAAGCAAGTCAAGTAGGGACAACTGCCTGCAGACCACAAAATGTACAGAATATATCGACATCACAATTAAATCTCTCTACAAGAAAACAATTAGTGGGGTATTTATGAGAATGATTTATTCCGAATTTTCCAAATCTCAATCCAGCCACACCCTGCGTCACACATGTTTGTGTAGCTTCTCGGGTGCGTTGCATCATAAAAATAAAATGTTTAGGTCACTTTGTCCAGTTAAATATAGTTTAATACTCAATCTTTATACACATCTTGAGATCCCTTTGTGTGTTTTGAATGCAAGAACGCCTACTGTAGTGTTTTCTTCACTGTATAAACTCTGCGTTGCTCACACAGCTGAAGTTTCACTTACTGCCCTCTGGAGTAAACAGGTGGTACTACAAGCTTGCATTTTTTTCAGGAATCTTCCAAATTATGTTCTGGGGGAAGTGCGATTAAATGCGTTAATTTTTTAAACCGCGTTATTTTTGTAAAATTAATCGCACTGAATTAACACGTTAAATCGAAAGCCCTACTAAATATATAAATACAGGTTGGGAAAAAATAACGCTAGTGATAGCAGGTAGCAAACCAATTCATGGCTGTAACATAAACAACACAGTCTCATGCCAAATTTGAATACATTTTATTTTAACAAACACAATAGCAAAATGATGCAATACAGGCATCACATTTTTCTAACTTACCCAACTCTTACTTTTTTATAAAATAAATGTCTGAACACATTTTGTTCTCATTGTACAAATTAAAAAAAGACTAATATATGTGAAAAACCGGTAATCAGGGGAGGGTCTACGTGGTGGCCAGGGGGGCACCGGCCCCCCCTGAAATTCGATTGGCCATACCAGGTGCCCCCCCTATAAGATGTCTTGTGATTGGTTCATTTTACGGCCAATCAGTTTATAGACTCTACTGAAGTTCGTGATTCAAAAAGTTTTTTTATTTTTTTAATTAAATATACATAACAATTTTCTCAAATAACTACTGTTATCCTTCAACAACACAAACAAACAAGGTACATCAACAAATCTCTGAATATAACCTCAATTATTCAGCCATAGGTTGAGCATAGCTAGTACAAAGAACAGAAAACACACTATGAACAAACCAATAATTAAATAGAAAAAATAAATAAATAAATGAAAAAAATAAATAAAAAGGGACTTTTTAAATTAATTTAAACATATCCAAAAGAGAAATCAGTTTAAGGGCTTTCTGATTTTTAACACATTTTAAAGGTTTGCACAAGAGTTTAACCTCATTCATCCAGTGATTAAAGTTGGGTTTAGATTTAAACCATCTGCATTTATGAATGAAAAACTTTCCAAAACATAACAAGAAATTAATAACAAAATCACAATCTTTGTTTTCCAGACAAACACCAAACCTAATTAACTTCCACATGAGAGGTGGGAGTTCAACCCTCCTAGACCTTAACCAATTCTGCACCTCACTCCAAAAGGGTTGCACCATATCACAATCAAAGAAGACATGCTCTAGATTTTCAATATTTGTTTCACAAAAAACACAATTATTCACATCAAAATTAAATTTCAATCTTAAAAATTCCTTAGTAGGATAAATCTCATTTAAAATTTTGAAGTTCGCCTCCTTAGATTTAGGAGGGAGAGGAAAAGACAAATAATTTTTCCTAATTTTTTTTATTTCAACCTTATCAAAATCTTTAAGCACGTATTCCCGTCTAATTGGGTTTGGGTAATAAGCCTGTAAAAAAAAATTCTAATGACTCTATTTGTACATTTTTTATCACAAAAATCATAACCTTCTAAGGAGAGCTGTCTCAGCACTGGGGAGATTTTGGAGTACAACATGTCTTCTTTAACCATTAATCTTAACGGAATTGGTATAGCTCTAATCATTCTATTAAAAATATTAACGGTACACGGTACTTGGAATTTCTCACAAAACTCTCTATACAGTAACAAATTTCCATTATCATCCAAGAAATGGGCAATAGCCCAAATCTCTTTAGATATCCATTCTTCAAGATATACAGATTTTCTGCCAAATTTTATATATCTACTATTCCAAACTGAGTGTTGTGAGGAGTGAAGTTATGTTTGAACAATAGTTTCCAATAGAGCAGCACTTGCTGATGGAAGGATGAAAGTTTAACTGGTAACGAGGTGCACTCAAAGTCACATCATAACAGAAAGTGTATTCCCCCAGTTTGTTAAAGATAGCATTGGGGACAATAAACCAAAAGGAGTGGCTATTCTGAATGAAGTATTTTAACCATTTCAATTTCAAAACACCATTCATAATGTCAAAATCGATAGCATTCACCCCACAGTCTTCATATTTTTTAATCATGTCCTCCTTTCTAATGTACTGACACTTATTTCTCCAAATAAATTAAAAATTCACCTTATTTATTAATTTAATCATTCGTGTCGATATGGGCAAGGAGAAGGCTGGATAGATGAGTCTGGACAAACTATCCATTTGAGATAAAAGAACCCTTCCAAAAACTGTAAGATCCCTCTGCAGCCATCTATTCAATATATGGACTTACATTTATCTATGTTATTCAACACATTTTTATTCTCCTTAACATCTTTATCTTTAGAAATAATAATTCCCAAATATTTAACTTCCCTTTTAATTTGTATATTAGATAATGACTGCAAAGGAAACTCATGCAGTGTTAACATTACACATTTGTTTAGGTTTAAATGTGCCCCAAAGCTTTAGAAAACTGGTTAATAGAATGTAAAGCTCATGGAATTTGATATTCATTCTTTAGAAACAATGTTGTATCGTCAGCAAACTGACTTATAAGTATATGTCTATCCAACACTGAAAGACCTTCAATACCATTATTTTTAATCAATATAGATAATAACTCTGCAACCATTATAAATAATAATGGTGAGCTTGCCAGTCACCACCGAAACAGAAGAATCCAGCTGTTTTAGTTGAGGTCTGCCTTCTTTCTTTTTCGACTGTTTTCCTCTCTTTCTGCTACTGTTTTTATTGTTTCTAAACTAAAGACTGTTCTTTAATATATTAGCAGAGCACAATGTAATGGTTCCATATTTTATTTTTAAACTGTGGTGTTTTCATTTGAACTGTTACAGTGCTAAAACTTTAACTCTGTGCTACTCAGCTTTTTTGTAAATGAATCTGAAAGAAATGTTGAATGAAACACTATGATGTTTTGGCCAAACCATTTGAATTATTACAGTGGGGGGAATTTCTTTTTTTTATTATTATTATTTGAAAGAGATTGTGAATAAAACTACTGTATATTGTAATGGCCAAACTAATTAAAAGAAAATAGTTGACATTGTTTCTGCTTCTGGGTTTTTAAAATTGCTCATTATTAAAATTGCTTTTATTTTATAAACTTGTTAGTTTTATGAAAACACTAAAAATAATAAACACTGGCTCTCAAATTTAACTTAATGGATATATACAGGGATGACAAAAAACTAAATTAATCAAAAATGTGCTTTATTACTACATTTGTTTACAAGTAACTTTATTCAAGTTCAAAAAAATAATAAAATCAATAGGATTTACGTAATATACTGTAGAATTTAGCTTTTTTTTTTGGTCACTGGTGGCCACCCTGTTTGGAGGCAGTGCCCCAGCATGGCCCCCCACTGAAAATGCTCTAGACACGCCCCTGCCTGTAATATGCCTTTTTCGTCACTTTCCAAACCTTGGTTACTTTTTCCTCTTACAGTCACAGTCATAGGGTTTGGGATCAACATTACACTTTATAGCTATGTTATGGTTAGGTTTAGGGGTAAAATTGTGATAAATTGTAAGAATGCTACTTCAAAACCTTGCTGATTTTCTTTCTTTCATGGTACAGTACACAACAATAAAAGTTGTACGTTTTGTACCAGCCAACTCCAAAAATGAATTCTTACAATTTTGCCATCTTGCACTAATCTTAAAGATTTTCATGAGATGTGTTTGAATGTAAACTAAAGAAACACATCAACACAGCAAAGGAAAATTGTTGAATTTAAAATATGTTAAACAGATTTGATTGTACTACAGTGTTATTTGTAGAAAAAGACATACAGGTAATCAAGTTATGCATGGAAGATGAATATGTACAACTTTGTGAATAATCTGCATTCCCAGTTCCGAACCTGGATCTTAGGTGCCCAGTTCAAAGCATGAGATTATGTATGTAACCCCGGTTCCCTGAGACGAAGGGAACGAGACATTGCGTAGCTACGCATATGGGAGTGCCTTCATACACAACTTAGCTGAAACTTCTCTACAATAATGCCAATATTCTAATATTGGCTATGGTATTTGAGCCCCGCCTGTTTTGGCGCGAAACTGTTCGCTATAAAAATAGGTGCACAAACACCATTTCCTCAGAATTTCTGACTGAGAACAAGGAGCGCATTGCTCGTGCCTCAAGAACTTTGAGTTTTGCAGTGTGGCCAGCATTCACAATGTTTCGTTCCCTTCGTCTCAGGGAACCAAGGTTACGCATATAACCGAGATGTTCCCTTATGACTCAGTACACTTGACTTTGCGTGATGGGGAACAGAATCCCATCACGCCGCACTACACAACATAACTTCCCAGAGAGGAAATATGCCACCGCAGTCTTGTGGGATGGTGACCAACATGAGTATGCCACAATGAGTGAACCTCGTGTTGGCCAGGAGGAGAGCACTCATAATGAATATATGAACTATAGTAATATAGTATGAATTAACTCCTTATGAACCCAGTCGGAAAGGGAGTTTATTTATAATGGTAGTGCAAATGATGGGGAGCCTGTACTCAAAGGGAAGGGCATAAGTATATATATATATATATATATATATATATATATATATATATATATATATATATATATATATATTATATATTAGGGCTGTCGATTTAAAAAAATTAACGCAATTAATCGCAATGCCCCCGGATTGTAATAAGGAAGATTCCTGAGAAATGCAAGGTTGTAGTACCACCTGTTTACTTCAGAGGGCAGTAATTTAAATTTCAGCTGTGTGGCAATGCGCAGTTTATACAGTGAAGAAAACAACCAGACAGCACAAAACAGACATTCGTTATGTTCTTGCGTTCAAAACATTTGATGGAGCGCAAATTCGAACTAAGGGATCTCAAGATGTGTTTAAAGATTGAGTATTAAACTATATTTAACTTTACACAGTGACCTAAACATTTTATGTTTATGATGCAACGCACCCAAGATGCTACTCAATAATGTCTGACGCTTGTTGAAATTGACGGGTCCTTAAACAACCCCTCATAATAAATCTCGAACTGATTGACAAATTCACTTGTGAAATGGATTGCTGTGAACTGTATGCCAATGATTGGCTTATATTCAATAATTTGGTAGTAAACAATACATTGTATTCTAAAGCTGTTTTTTGTATTGTCCTATTAATGATTAACTCTCAATTTTTTTAAAATATTTAAATATAACTATATATAATTAATCATTATATAACTATATACATATAATCATTATATATTTAATTATTGTTATATGAGGGGCTTTCTCAGCAAATATTTGTATATGCGATTAAATGCGAATTATCCCGATTAATCGGGACATCATGTGATTCATTTGATTAAACATTTTAATCGATTGACAGCCCTAATATATATATATATATATATATATATATATATATATATATATATATATATATATATATATATATATATATTGTATAATGAATAGAAAGTGCTCTAAACAGAGAGGACTTGTGAAAAAAAGAGACATTACTTCTAGTTGTAAAACATTGCGAATGTGTTTTTAAAGGACCATCCTGTTGCAAAACATATGTCTTGTAAGGACACACCATTGGACCATGCCCAATCCAGTGAGAGAGCCTTTGCTTGGAGATGGAAATTCCTTTTGTTCCATAGCATATAAAGAGCTGATCAGACAGTCTGAACTGGCAAGTATGCTCAACATATGCATGTAGTGCCCGCACAGGGCATAACAATGCAATGAATGTTCCTCATCTGAATTAAATGGAGGAGGAAAGAAGACCTGAAGACCTGTGAGTGCTTTTAGGACTAAAGTTACGTTCCAAGTCGGGACTGTAGCCGGCCGAGGTGGGTTTAATCATCTTGCTCCTTTAAGGAACCTAAGTATTAAATCATGCTTGCCTGCTTCATGTGCATGATACGCAGATAGTTGCCACATACACTTTGAATTTCATGTATGGGGCAGTTTACTGGGTCCTTGCCATGCAAGAGATACCAATCAGTGAACACCTTCCATTTTAGTGCATAGAGGTGTCTCATGGAAGGTGCTCTGGCCTGTAAAATGCCATTCATGACTGAATGCATCAGTACTGGCGTGTGTAGTGTGCCCCGTTCAGAGGCCACACTACCAGGTTCCACAGCTGGGGCTGGGGATGCCAGATTGCGCCTGAGAGGAGAACCCTCCTCAGTGGTATTTCCCATGGTGAGCTGTACAGCATCTCCATTATTTTCGGAAACCATGGTTGGTTGGGCCATTTCGGCGTAACTAATAGAACCGTTTCCTTGTCCTCTACGACTTTGCATATGACAGAGTGAATAAGGCATACCGGGGGAAACTTACATTTGCATTTCACCCGCCATTTGTGTGCCATTGCATTAGTTCCCAGCGGGCTTGGGACTTCGAATAACAGAGGGGACATTGGGCATTCTCCACTGAGGCAAATAGATTGATTTCTGCTTTGCCAAATATTTCCCAAATCCTCAGTACAGTTTGAGGATGAAGTCTCCATTCACCCAGTATCACTCCTTAGCATAGCAGTAGGCCCTTACCATAGTTCAGGAGGCCTGGGACATATGTCGCTCTCAGGGAGACACATCAGTCTCAACAGTGGCGGTGAATGAATTCCACCTTGGCGGTTTATATATGCCACAACTGTCATGTTGTCTGAGCAAACCAGGACATGACAGCTAACTATTTCTGACTGAAAGCCTTTAAGGCTAGAGTTACAGCCAATAGCTCTAAGAGGTTGATGTGCCATGCCTTCCTTGCACCTGTCCAGGTGCCGAAAGTCAGGCGTCCATCTCACACCACCCCCCAACCTGTGTTGGAAGCATCCGTGGTCACCACATTCCGCCTGACAACTTGGGACTTCGAGAACCAGTGGGGACAGTGGGTATTTTCCACTGAGGCAAATAGATATTTCCCAAATCCTCAGTACAGTTTGAGGGTGAAATTCTGCCTTGGCAGTTTATATATGCCACAACTGTCATGTTGTCTGAGTGAACCAGGACATGACAGTTTGCTATTTCTGATTGAAAAGCCTTTAAGGCTAGAAATACAGCTGATAGCTTTAGGCGCTGCATGACAACTTGCCCCAGCAAGACATCTCTCTGGTAAAACGCAGGAGCTGTCCATGGTGCTAAAGCAGCTATACAGTGGCAGGATATAGAGATGCGCATGCACCCTTGGCACCAAGCATGTCGTGGAAACATCGTTTCAGACAGCACTGAAGAGGTCTCATGTATAAGAGACCTAATGGAATGACGGTGAATACTGCTGCCATAAATCCCAATGCTTTCTGAAACAGTTTCAGTGGAAGTGTTCTCCCCAGTTTGAACTGAGACAGACACTGTAGAATGGCTGAAGTAATAAGTCTGTGCGGGCATAACAAAGCCTCTGATTGCAGCAGTAACAGCAAATCGGCGAGGTAGTTCAAGATGCAGACGCTGCTCTGTCTCAGGGGCGAGAACTACATTGATGCACTTTGTGAATGTATGATGAACCAAAGACCATATGAAGGGCAGGACTTTGAATTGATGGGCTGTTCCCTCAAATGCGAATCTCAAAAATATCCTGTGATGTTGTAGAATTTGGATATGAAAGTACGCATCCTTCAGATCTATCGACGCAAACTAATAGTGTGGGCATACATGCGATAAGATCTGTTTCTGAGTAATTATTTTGAATGGCCGCTTTATAAGTGCGGGATTTAAATGTCTAAGATCCAGGATCAGCGGAAGCCCGGAATCTTTCTTTGGAACAAGAAATTAACGGCTGTAAAACCCTTTTTGTGCTTGACAATTTGGCACAATCTCTAGCAGTTTTTCACGTTGAGACTGTGTATTTCGGCTCGTAACACTGGTGCGTCTTGGGACAAAACCGTGGAAGACAGTATGCTGTTGAAACGGGGTGGCCGTTGTGCAAATTGAATCGTATAACCATGTTCGATCATTTTTTGCACCCATTCTGAAATTCCTGTTAGGGCTCGACATGCATACGCGTAATGGGATAGAGGGCAATCTGATTTGATATGATGCAATGCTCACTATAGGGAAGCGGTTGCGCATAATGTGTGTGCATTGAAGTGGAAAAAGCATGCAAGTGTGTGCATTTGCAATGAATCCTGTATTCATTTTTGCACTTGCGCAGTGACATTCGTAGTATATAGAGCTAAATCTGTAGTGGTGCTCTGCTCTTTGAATAGCTCTGGATTGAAGCCTTGCTCGTCCATTTGCCTGAGGAGCTTGGTTTGAAATTCCTGGAGCAACACCATTGTGTGGAGTGCTGATCCAGCTTGTTCCCGCCAATGCGGACGGTTGTCGACATGGTTTGGAAGAATGTATGGGGCTTGATTTCCATGCCCTGTTACTCGCTGGGCAGAGGTGTGCTGCTACCACCTCCTCCACAGTTGCAATTGGGCATAACTGTTTTCTTTCCCATGATCCACATTAAAGAGGATGGCGTCACTGCTTGATCGCGCCATATAAGGTCACGCGCCAGGACTTGGATAGTTCGTAATGAACTTCGGGGAAGAATGGGGCAGATTTGCGGGACACTGCCGTTTGATGGCGTCTGGACTGCTGGAACCATTAATCGAGGCGAGACTGTTCAGGTTCCTCTGGGAGAGACCACTCAAGGTGAAGCTCTTCGACCGCCCTTGTAAGGACGCAGAGCATCATCCTTTCAGTGGCACATGCACATTCCTCGTCCTCGCTGGGGGAGGGGCGGCAGAATCATCCACTGACCACTCGCCTGATGCAGCAAGAGACATAATGACATCATCATTATTATCCTCAGAAGGCCGGAGTTCGTCTTGTGCATTGTGTATCTGAAAGATTGGAGAGATTGAGGGGCTCACGGGGTGTGTTTTCCTGCGAAGATTCCGCCCGCTGACTCGTGTATATCGACGCCAAAGGTAGAGGGCTTCTAGACAAGAGATGATCACTGTCTTGAAGGAAGAAATTCTTTTGGTTTGTATACCTGTTTTATAGTGGACAGTTTCACACCAAAACAGACGGGCTCAAACACCATAGCCAATATTAGAATATTGCCGTTAGTGTAGAGAGGTTTCAACTAGGTTGTGTATGAAAGCACTCCAATATGCATAGCTATGCAATGTCAAGTGTACTGAGTCGTAAGGGATCCCAACTCCCTCCACCCTCTAGCAACTGCCTTCTGGTCTTAACCTAAATTTCTTGTCATTGACATACTACATGTACACATAAAGACAAACAAGCAAAAAGCTTTTTTAAACCCATCTTTGTATTTGTTTTAATAGAATTTGCAACTTGCAAAATCAACATAGAACATCAAGTAATTTTGTAGCTGTTAAAGAGATGTGACACAATTTCCCTTTTTAAGTTAGTGTCCACCATATGAATTCAAAGCATTAGCAAACGTGTGATAAAAATACAATAAATACTGTACAATCACATGCCTACACACTAATACCGAAAATGACTGTACATTTTCATTAATATAACAATGACCATGGGAGGTAATCCCTTCACAACAGTAACACCACAAATACAGATAACATTGCTTTATCACGCAGATATACATTTGAATGAACGTTAAATAAAGTGCCAGCCATAGCATGTGCATACACAGTCTGCATACTCTTGAAAATAATATTTTCAAATAAGAGGTCTTGAGCAAGTATAGCTCCCCTGCAACCATTCCCAACAATGCATGAGAAACAACAGCAATAACAACACAGCAAATGCACATTCGCAAAAATGTGTCAAAAAAGCACATTAGCATCATATAAGTACCACACTGTAACAATCCAAATTCTTAAAGTTATATTCCATGTTCAATACATGTAAAACTTAATTCACAGCATTTGCAACATAACGTTGGTTACAACCAAAAAACAATTTCGACTTGAAAATCTGGGTTTAAGTGAGGCACTTGCAATGGAATTGAATGGGGCTAATCCGTATATGCTAAAATACTCACTATTTCAAAAGTATAGCTACAAGACGTTAAAAAAAAAACATTTTAACATGATTTTATTTTGATAAAATAGATTACTAACCTTTTCTGTGTTAAGTTATACACAATTTTACAGCTTTGTTGCCATAAATATGTAATGCCATAAACGGCAAAACCTTAAAACGACAGTAAAATAGACATTTTAAACAACTTTACAGCTAAAATAATACAATAGTTTTAACAGAAAAATTCATGTAAGTGCTTTTATAAAATTATAAGCTTCACATTTCTGCCTTTAAACCCTACAAAAAAACTTCCATGGCAAGTGTCTCACTGTAACCTTGATTATTATTATTAAAAGGAGGGACAAGTCAAAATAATGTTTTTGTTGTAATAAACATTGTGCCACAAATTTTGTCAATTGAGCTTGAATCGTACTGAATCAGAAATACTTTAATGTTCCAATATTCTATTTATCTCTGCCTTCTAGTTTGCTATCTGAAATTATAGACTCCATTGAAACTCTATTAAAGAGCTAAATGAACATTGATTTTTATGAAGAGATTTCCCCTGAGTTGGCAGTGAAAATGTGCCCATTCACTCTCAAGCATACTCATAAGTCTCTAGAGGACACCTTCATGAAGGGGCTTTGGGAGACTAGTAAAACAAGAAAAACAGTACTAGTTTGTTTATTGATATTATTGGTCTTTGAGTAGATTAGGTGAGATTAAGTGTTTGTTATATGTGATATTTGTTGAAATGTTACACAGAAGGTGCCAGACAAATGTACCTATTGTATTTTTATACTGTAGGTTCTTTGCACTTTGGACATTAATGAAAATCTCAGAAAATTTTGCAAAATGGCTGTACCCAAATACTTTCTTGGATTTAGCTTCCAAAAACTATTTAAATTGATATTGATTTGTCACATTTTTACAGAAATAGCAGCACTGATATAGATATATAAAAAATGAAACATGCTTTACAGCTACTAAATCATTTTTTATAAATTTTTGGATACACAAATAGTGCTGTTACATCAGTCAAATGTCAAAAGAGCCTAGACTGGAAACCATTTTTAAACCATTAGCCACAAAAACTAATCAACATTAAATATGTAGCTAATTGGCAAGAAGCCATGCTTTGCAAACTCAGTTATAGTAGTGCGTCCTGTGAGACAAGACTGGTTCTATACTGCACACATATGCGGCTGGCAAAGAAACTGTATTCTTATTCGTATTTTTTTTTTTTATAAGGTTATGTTGAGCACCATAGCAGAACATAAGGGGCAGAGAAGGGACAGTAGTTTCGTGCCTCAATATTCTCTGGCCTCCTCTAATTCATTCATGAAGATGTCCTGGTGGGGGTTCTCTGTACAATGCAGGCCATTATTGGGTGGACGGACGGCATGAAACCTGCTCCAGTCTCCTTTGCACAGTATCCAGGGCAGTACATCCACCTTGAAATGCAGTTCAGGGGAGAACTCTGTGCTTATTAGGTTGGGGGTGCCTGCCCCCTTGCCTCTTGTAATTAGCTGACCATGGTCATCATAGCAGCAGTGCTGGGCAGCCAGTGTGGTGCCATCTCGTGAGAGAGTGGAGCGCAAGCAGTTCCGCGCAGAGGGCTTGTAGGTGTCCAAGCGTTCTTTTGGGCCACTAGCATCCCTCCATTGGAAGGTCCGGTCATGTCTTGCATCTAGCAGATTGACAATGTTGTTCGAGGCTTCTGATGGATAGGTACAGGGGCAGCTGGGTAATTCCGTCAAGACATGCTGCAGGTAACGCTGAAGAAACTCACTCTTGCAGTTCAACCACTTCTCACAGCTATCAACATCTGCAGAACAAACACACACAAAGAGATCGTACATTTGCTAAATTAAGTATAGGCCTATTTGAAAGCATGTAATTTGCCTAATAAAGGTTTAACCCTCTGTTATGGTGGGGTAAAAACAAAATATATATATATATATTCATTTTGTATATAAAGAATAAACGAATAAGGGAAAAAATATTAAATTTGTATGATTTATATTACAGTAATGCAGTGTCAGGGTGTTTTGGGTGGTTACTAAGAGCATTGCTAAGGTGTTGCAAGGGCATTACTAAATGGTTGCTTGATGGTTACTTATTGCCCCATTAAATAGAGAACATCCCCATATCTCTAGATATCCTGATCCGTAGATATATTTAGGGACCTTTTCAATTGAATTATATGGGATTTTTTGCTCAATTCGCAGAAATGTATATTCTGAATTGAAATCTTTTGAAATTAAAACCAGAAGAATATAGTAATTAAGATCTATGTAGAAGATAAAGAAAACCCAGAAGGTGAGCTATGTATACAGAATTACAATTAGGGCTGCCAAAGTTAAAGTATTAATTTATTAGATGAATTAAATATGTCACATTTATTCATCACATTTGATTAATTTAACATTACAACTGCTTCAGTCTGTTCTGTATGCGCTGAAAAGACTGCATGATATAGTAAATGTATGCACAACAACCGGTGCCACATTTATCATGAAATAATGGAGAAAGACCTTTTAGTGGCTTATTCGTTCAGAAATTGATGACTATTTTTCAAACTGTTTTTCTGAACATGCCCACGGTCTTCCTTTGGTCTGCCAAACTATTGACAGCTCCAATTGCAATAAACCTAAAACTAGTACTTACCCATGCCAAAAGGTTCTGTACCATTCTCCATCTCAAATGGAAAGACATCGCCCACACTGTTCAAATCATCTGAAAATTAAATATATTTAATAAATGGCTTTCAATTAGAAGAAAATAGAGATACATTCCTGAATGCAGTAAACACAAGTCAAACTAACCTGGGCATGGGATGAGGTTACAGCTTCGGGACTCAGTAGATGTGCAGAAATCTCCACAGGAGCGTGAGCGGGTCTGGTTGCCATTGCCACATGTGACACTACAGGGAGTCCATGCACTCCATTCCTCCTCCCCTTTCTCTTCTGACAGGTCAGGAATGATATATTAAAACATGTATAGCAAGCCCCACTATTGTACAGTAATTGCTCAGAATTTTGTTGCAACCTCATCCTGCATGTTTATGCTATAGACATGATGACTGATACCTCAAATCATGTTGTTTGTTAAGGAGAGGTATGCTATCAGCTTTCTTAGTGATCATACTTACATGATTTTTGCTTGGTAGATTGTAAAAAGGTGAAAAAATCAAACAGACTTAAGAAGAGACCTGAACTATATCTTGGGACCAGAATATCAGAGACTTGAGGGTGGGCTATTTTGACTTGGGTCAGTAAACTGACACCTAGCAACCACTCAAAACACCCAGACAATCACATAGCTGAAAAAGACTAAGTACACTTTAGCAACTGCATAGCAACACCATAGCTTACACCCACAATGCCCTAGCACAAACACCACTTGCATTTCCTTCAGAAATTGCAAAAAATGCTATGTTATGCTAGCTCTGACAACAAACCTAATGGCTGCAAGCTGAAAGAGAATCATAACAGGCCTACTGTATGGGTGGTACAGCACATTATCAATTAAAAGAAGGACAAAATACTGTATGTGCTCACCCACTTGTTCTGCATTACAGAGCGTAGATTAGAGACTGGCATCTTTAAATATTTGACTTAAATTTGGGTGGAGTGTTAACGATATTGCACACACACTGATTACAGACAGACTAGTGGATGATGAAAAGGAGGCATAGGCTTAGCGAATACTCTAACTGGCTTTGTACAACTCCCAGATTAAGAAGCCCACAACAGCCACAGGGCTAGTCTTAAAATAGGGGTTAAAGCAGAAATGACCAGAGAAAGGGATTTCTACCCTATCAAACTGAACAGATCTGAATGTTGAATGATGATCTTCCAATCAAGGTGGCCTATAATACTTGAAGAAAACTATATGTTACCTTTTCCATTCATCTCAATGGCAGTTGATCAGATGGCACATGACTCCCCGTTAATACACAACATATAGGCTGCCATGGCTCATGGACTATCAGTTTCAGAAAATGTTTTTCATGTGTTGAACCACATGTCAATGGCAGCTGATAGGGAAAAAGGGTGATGCTGTGAGCCAATTCCTGAACCCCTGCTTTTTACACAGAGTGCTCTATTTTCGTACATGAGTTAGGTGTAGCACAATGTCTTTTATCAAGTTTTTGCACATTTTGCAGTTTTTGTGCATAGGAAATGCGCAACTGGGCATGGTGGAAATGTTCATACTATCTGTGGGCATATACGCGCAAACAGTGGGTGTATTCACAAAAATATATGAGAAGTCCACAGTATGTGTATTTACAGTTGGGTGAATCCACCAGCAGGTGCTACTGAAAAATATGCATCAAAGTGCATGCTAAACACTAAAGTATGTCCCTGACAATTGCAGTCAATACATGATGTTATACAGTGAGCGTTTTTAATTTTAAACTAATCTGATAGAAGTTTTTATTTTTATATCATTCTGAATCATCCTTTTACCAGTCATAAAAAAAACTTTAAACTTTGCCTTATTAAGTATTTTCCTTCACTACTTAGTAGGTATTACATCCTTTTTCCTCTCGATTGTTCAGGGCACCAAACTGTAAATACATAAATCTGCATCTATGCATACAGCCCATTTACACTAACAATCAATGTCTTATGAATAGGCTGTCTTCATTTATCGCTTGGACTGTGTGTGCACGATTTTGCCAACCCACTTAGGCCTAGACTTGGCACATGCTTGTACAAAAATGCCAAAACTTCATGGCCATGCACACTTTTCACATATGACAAACCACATAGCACTGAGCTTGGAACGTAGCAGTCTTAAAATATAGCCCAGACAGTGATGGGAAAAAAAGCAGTCATTTGCCCTAGCATGTTAAAGTTTAAGACTTAAATTCTTAAAGTCTGCAATCTTGTAGGAGCAAAATTTCCCTGACATAAAAAAACTCTACTGTCATGATGATGTAAACTATGTTCTCTTCACCTCCAAGTAGTCATACAAGTGAATGTGTAAGCATGAGACCTGGTCCTAACAAGACTAGATTGAGGCCAACCTTAATCTCTGGATTAAGGACTCAATCACTGTGTCTTTCCTTGACCACTCCAATTAAACTCCCCATCCCTTTTCATTCTTGTCAGCAATGGACTGAACAGCTACAACGCAAAGTGTTCTATTCCCACCATGATACAGACAACAGCCTGGAGAGAAAGACAAAAAAACAACAGAGCATAATGTTATGCATGGCCTTGAAAAGCCTAGAATTCTTGAACAGGCTTAAAAGAATCAGCCGCTGTGGGCTGGAAAAGGGGGGGGGGGTGGGTTGCAGAGTCTGAGGCCCATCCCGCGGGATATAATCGAATGCCCCCTCTCACTCCATTTTCCCGGTCTGCGCTCTAATTGAACACAAGCATTAGCTTATTTGTCCAAAAGAACACGCTGCCATTAGTGAGCGGATCGGGCCCATCTTCAAACAGTGGCCTTCTCTGCTGAGTTGGACCAGTGTCTACTTCAAAGGTCCGGTGCTTACAAATACCCGCCGGCTGAGTGCTTGGTCAGAATCAGTGCTGTGAAACTGCCAGCTCAATGTACTCCTCCACCCCAACCTCTACATCTTTCATTCCTTCAGCCACTTTACAAATAACCTTTATCTGACAGTTCACACTTCAGCTGTCTTAAATGGAGCAAATTCCTCCAGCTATACACCCTCTTGTCTCTCAATCTTGACATCATAGAGCATCTGTGGATTGTACATCTTGTTGCAAAGTTCTGGATGTGCAAATTCTGGTCTCTCATAGCTAAAGACAGTTGCTTGTGTTCTATTCCAATATGAAAGGCTTAAAACATCTGCATTAAGGAAACTGAAATAAGATTCTGATAGCAATGCTCACCATAACGGCTTTGAGCAGGATTCCACCCCTGAGTCAATGGAGCTTCCCAATCACCACCCTCCACGCCCAACCCGCTAGGCAGTGGCTCCCCGCTGTCATACTCCAATGTGTAGTCGTCCTCTTCCTCCACTGCCTGGCCTGTGCCGTCCTCGCCTAAATCTGCATCTGTGTAACCCCAGAACAATGGCCAAAACAGCTTCTTCCCACCCAGCCAGTCCACTGTAGAGGAAGGAGAGGAGGAAGATGTGGGCCAGTCATTGTTCCATTCTTTAATCAGGTCCATCTCCACTTCCACGGGAGGGTCATCAAACACCTCTATGGTCACCTACAACCAATGATGCAAAGTACACAGAGAATTAAATCAATATGGGAGAGAACTTTTGATGTAATCTGAAGGACTTTCACTACACAGCTAATGAAGGAAATGAAGACATATCATGCTGTATGAGTAATGTCACACTTCCAGAATGGAGAACAGTTAGTGACGTAGTCTCTCCAGTGAGTCACTCATAGCGAGTCTCTCAATTTGCACTCAGGCTCAATATCAAATCAAGAAGAATTTCTTTCTCCTCATCTCAAAATGGGATTACTTATGATACTTAATTACATCCCATCAGAAGTGATGACTCTGGATGCTGTTGGAATCCATTTAGGCCAATGTCAGGATTAGACAGGATTAGACATTAGCTTCAGAGAGGAGGAACCCATAATGCCTTATTAAATCCGGCCTTGCATAAAATTACTGGACTCATGCAAAACGTTCCTGCACTGTAGATCTTTAATAAGACTGAGAATTGGAAGTAGAGATAGAGAATGAAAACACAAGCACATATCCTAAAGCATTTCCCTTCTGAAAAGACCAGAATTGTTGCCCACCAGCATACGTTGTGTTTTGAACGATGGTCCCCAGAATGGGATGCTGGTGTCCCCACCAGACTTCTTTGTTAATTTAACCAACAAGACTTTCTTGGTCAGCCAGACCAGACTAGCACCATCTAGCATAAACCAGCCAGGGTTAAGAAGATCTTTTCAGCAGGGTTCACAAGAGATGTCGGACAACTTGAGATACACTCTCACCTGAATGTTTGGGTTTTGGGAGCCTATGTCAGCATTTGCCAGGTCTGGGAAGTTGTTGAGGTCTAGGATAAAGGGTTTGGATTCTTCTTTGGGCTCAGGCTGAGGAAGAACACCTGAAGAGCGATGTTGCGACCACTTGGGTTGGTGATGATGTGAGTCTACTAAATGACTCTGGACCTGGTTCTGCTGGTGCAGGAGATTATGGTCATGGCTTATTTCTCTCAAAGCTGTCTGAGGATGTGCCTGAAAAACAAACACAAAGTGCAACAATACATTTAAACTGCACATTGCATGGCATCTTTTTTGAAAATAATATTATTCAAGGTTACCTTCACTTGTCAAATAGATGTTAATGACCAAAAAACAAATAGTGTGTTGATTTACAGTATGTCATGCATATGGTGATCTCTTGATGTATGCATCATGGATAAATAGATATTTTCTACCTCAACCAGTTGCTTAAAAGCAAGTTACATGTAGCATGTAAGCATGTTAGTAATCTTCAAGTGACAAGAAATTGGCATTCCCTTCTTATAAGTCATCTTTTATCCATTTTCCACCAAAATGTATCCATTCTCAGCCAGTGCTCAGTGTCAATCGATGACGTAATTGACTATATTACTATCTAACCTATCCACAAGCAAACATGCCACATCACAGTCTTTGTTTACAAGTCTTATTCCTCATTTTAAGACATTAATTGTTTTCAGCATTGTATTGGGCAATTCAAGTAGAGACAGCTTTGTTGATTTTAATGAGAGTGATCTAGTTTTATGTGATCTAGTTTGTTTAGTATCAGTCTAACCAGACACATTTGCTGTTGTTCTAAAAACCCACCCCTGGCCTCTGATATCATTGGTTTCTGGTTTGAGACCAGTAGTATTGAGGTGCCATTAAAAAAGCGATTTTTCCAACCCAGAACCACCTTTTCTTTGGTGGAAACAAATGAAATGGTTCTAGAATTGGCTCTGGCATCCACATCAGCACTGTGTTGTTGGAAACGAGGAGCATCTATATAAGTCATTTTCTTAATATCACTCTCCCTTTCCTTCCTGAATCTGTGGTCTTAACAAGAGAGGCCTAGTGCAAGACTAGTTGCTGTTTCCCAAACTAAGGCTCTGAACAAAGACAAACAGACTGAGAATTTAATTTAATATGTGTTCAGATTGGAAACAAAATCTCTTGTAACATCCCTTACTTCTGTCCAAGGCCATCTCATTCTCTGTCCCTGGTCTGGTCTCTCTCTGTATTGTTAATACATTATAAAATCAGCCCCTTCTCCTGGTGGAATGTGGCGAGTCCTTGCAGTGGGCTTTCTCAACATCACAAACATATGGCATGAATTCCAGAATCTGAAACAAAGCCTTATGTGCTAGCGAAAAACATCTGATTACACACAGCCTCCATTGAGCTCTCTGGTGAGACACATGCATCAGATCAGCTCACACACTTTATGTTGGAACATGGGGAAAGCAGCCGACAGTGCAGCCTAGATTTAAGTGACCTCCAATATCAAAGTCCCAGGACCACACCATTTTCAAACCAGTGAAGAAAAACAATAAACAAAGACCCCCCATTCCCTCTCCCTTTGACGACCCTCGCCCCACATGTAAAAACAAAAGAGACATTTAGATATACAAAACCGAGAAGCAGGACCTTAGGTTAGACGTGGCCCCCTTGGACACGCATAGGATAAAGGAGACCAGATTGCAGGAAATTCCACATTAACACAGAAGAGGGGCTAAAAAAAAGTAATTGAAAAGCTGAACTATGACCTTGTGAGAATGAGGGAAATTGAGTGCATCTTCTTTTACCAGTATCATGTAAGGCCTCACTATTGTACTGCTGTACTTCATGGAGTCCCTCCACTGTCCTACCCATATCATGGCCAAATAATGAAAAAAAGTGTAAATCTGTTGGTCCATAAGCAACCTAAATATAATTTTGAACAATTCTTACCCTTTTCTCAGTCACTGGTGAACCACAAACGAAATGCTTTTGGATGTACTTATTCCAACCAAAATATTCATTATATATGACTTTAACTCATGCCCATTTACACAACGGCCCGTGGCACATGAGCACTCTACATTGTATGTTTAACTTTGTGGTCATCAACACGCCAAGTCCATTAGGTTGTGGAACAGCTTGTCCTTGAAAAGAGTTTGGCATTTATTACAAACAATTAATTTCTCCAAATTGTTACAAAGAGACTGACAACTGATACTTGAAGAGTGGATACTTGTAGAAATATCGGCATTAAGTTCTGTTTTTTTTTTTTTTAACCTTAGTGTCATTACCTTGTGCACAAGCGAACCTTCAGCCCAGTTACTTTTCTGAAGCAATCGTTTTATCCCAACCAGTGTTAGGGAGAAACTTACTAAACAGCGATGCAAATAACTTAAAACTTTTCAGTTGTGTGAAAGAAGCTCAGCTATTTTTACAATAGTGGCGTTTTTTAAAGTAACAGCTACATTTTCCGACAAGCAATATACAAAACGCTAAGGGAGCCATGCGAGTAATCATACGCAAACACCTAAACAGTACACTCTCTTTCACGTGTAGCACTGGGGTATCCAAATAATTTAACTGAATCAGTTCTTTCAGACAGTTCATATAAATGAACTGGTTAAAATAAACGTTTCACTTGAATTTAGTATTGGGAACTCATTTGCTGGGAACTCATGCGGACAGTTCATGTAAATGAACCACAGTAGTTCACATATATGATTAATTTACTTGAGCCCCTTTGCAGCCCTTAAGCAGACCTTATATTTAATATAGTAACTAAATATTTAGTTAATTGCTGCTCTTTATCTCTATAATAGATCAAATAAAGGTATATGTTCAGTTTAAGTTTGTCACCCTTATATTTTTAATGTCACCCTAATTAAACGGATAACTACCAGGTGATATTATTTAATTCTGAAGTCAGAACTGCAAACTATTTAAAAAGATTTTCTTCTTTAAATAACTTCAATGTAGTTAGCAGTTGTTGTTAGTAGCTTGTAATGTAACTAATCCTGTCTGTAATGTAGTTTCACTATTTAAATAAAAAAATCAAAGTAGCTTCCCAACACCGATCTCAACACACTGTGGGTTCCAAGCCTGAAACCACACTGAAAATCAGGGATTCAGAATCTCAATTAAACCCGGAAATAAATAGAATGCTTTACAATTTTGAAAAATGTGAATCAAAGAAATGTTATGGGATAAAATGAATGAGAAATGATTCAAGAGTCTGCATCATTTCTAGGTAACTATTTAAATGTAAGCAAATTTGTGATATTGATGTAAACTCCTTTGTACTATTAAAGGTCATATTTCCATGATGCTCTTTGGAACATTCTCAAAGCATGCTGGATCATCATGTTTTGCACAAACTAGTGGAGTCCATGCTATGTTCATGTAGTCTTTAAAGCAAAAGGTTTGCCAAATTCTAAGTCATTATGAAATGTTACCGATAATATAATGTGTTAAATGTAATGTATTAAACTTTGTAACATATTAAATGATATAAATACTAAATATACGCATTTTCACTCACTGTGTTTCTCTGTAGGCTACATTGCTGTTTAAAATTTTAGTTTGAAATGGCACAATGTTAATATTAACACTTCAATACATTCTTTGTCTGATAGAAAGTGTCAAATCAGAAACTTGGCACCCACTTCATACAATGACCCACTTGCACTCTTTGGTCTGTTTGCGCATTTGGATCTTCCAGTGAGTAATCTACCCACTGCATATACGGTGCATATATGGGCAACCTGTATATGGGATGCATCAAGGATGGATTACAACACGGACTCACCTCTACGGAAACTCCGTGTCTGAATCTGGTGTTTGTGCTCTGGTGATGTCTCGTAGGGAAGCTGGTTGCTCGCTCTATCCAAACAGCCAGCAGCACGCTTACAAGCAGCCGAACACATTTACGCGCTCTCGACATTTTGCGCAGTTGCGTATCTGTCCAGTAAACACCCCTTAAATATTCTCAGTCCTGTTTATGCAATACTTGTTTAAGAAGCTCTGCAGATTTGCCTAACGGTGAAGATCTTTTGCAATGCGCAATTTTTCATCTTCATCCAAACATTATCAAAACTCGCACAGGTGTGAACATTTTATAATCCTTGCAAAAACACGTGAAATGTCACTCGAAACCCCTTGGTCCGTTGTGTCTGTCCATGTGGACTGATCGGATCTCTGTTTAAGTATTCCAGCTCTACTTACGCATTACTCTTCAGTGCGCACTGGTGCACCTTCATTGATCTGTTTCAAACTTTCTTCTGCGTTGGCGTTTTCTTTAAGATGAGCACAGAGTCATTGTCATTGGCGGTCCATTAGCCCCATGGTAAATGAAGGTATCTCAGATAATGAAATGGACAGCAAGATGCGCTTGAGCTCATAAGCTGCGTGCTTAATGACGCATCACTGGCAACAGGACTGGTGGTCTGATCTCCATAGGGTCAGTCTATGCCGTGGGAGGAGTAGGATCACTGATACTTTATTCTCACATCCTGTAGTGAAAGAGCTAGTGATGTACGTGACAGGTTCCATTTCCAGTGCGGAAGAAAAATCACTAAATACAACACACTCTTGTCTTTGTGATGCATTGTTAAATTAAATTAAATATATTTAACAAATGAAAACATACTTTCAACGTTATACCTTATAAAAGTACTGCAGCGGAACCTTGGTTGTTGGTACAGTGATGGTATAAAATGATAATACCATTGTAATTTTGGGTACATTTGGGTAGTGTTACTAGACAATAAAATATGCATGAGAAATAGGATCAATATACGTTATTACCGTAATTATGCTATCAAAACAAAAACAAACAAAAAAAAACAAGAGTAAATCGGTGAATCTCAAACCAGTCAATAACAATATCGTGTTTAAAAAATCAAAATAACCCAAAAATCAAAATAAAATGAGCAAAGGATTTTAATTATGTTGTTAAAGGCATAGTTCACCCTAAAATAAAGTCTCTCATCATTTACCCACTCATATGCCATCCAAGATGTGTATGACTATCTTTCTTCTGCTGAACACAAATTGATTTTTAGAAGAACATCTCAGCTGGTCCATGCAATGCAAGTGAATGGTGACCAAACATATGAAGCTCTAAAAAGCACATAAAGGCAACATAAAAGTGATCCACAAGACTCCAGTTGTTCAATGTCTTCAGAAGTGATTTGATAGGAGTGGATGACAAACAGATACATTCTTATGTCTTTTTACTCTCTCCACTTTCACTTCAACATTCTTCTTTTGTGCATATCGCCACCTACTGGGCAGAGAGGAGAATTTATAGTAAAAAATAACTTAAATATTGATGTTTCTCACCCACACCTATATTGCTACATGATAAAATTGATGAAATAATTTTCACTTTGAGAAAGTTTGTGATAACTTAATTTAAAAAGTAAATTTATATATTTGGTAGTAACCATGTAATAAGACACTACTATTTGTAGTAGGAATACCTGTTAGGAATTCCTGATTCTGATTGGTCACTTTTGCCATTCTGATGTCAAACATCTTTGTTGCGACCGATAAATTGTCAACAGATTTCCTACATACCCAAGCTATTTTTTATGCCTCTTGTATTGCTCCATGCTTTTTTTGTACTATGACATAAAATAATTTAAACCCAAATCAATGTCATATACATTATTTATTTTATAAGTATCTGCTTATTACAGCAAAATAAACTCCTTCAAGGCTTTACATCAGATGTGTCACAGGTTGGTTGTGCATAAACAAGCAGACTGTACATTCTTTATTCCATCATTGTCTGGTACACAAGTCTAAATCTGTGAGTGTCAAGCAAAATGTTTAATCTCACAATTTTATGGACAGTTTCCCTCAATAGAGCAATCGGAGCTGTGAGGTTTTTAAGAAAGCTCTAAAGAGGTTATAAAGGTTACTTTAACCACGGCAATGAACAGCAACTGGAACCTGCTGAAAGCTCTTACGATACCATTATTATCTAATTACTATGACATACATTTAACTTGTCTCATAAACATGAAATAAAACAACTGTATTGTTTGACACTTCCAGTTTTTATATTATTTAATTATCTTAAAACAAATGATTAAACAACCACATTCAGTGAATGCCACAATTTCTTATGCAAGTACACAGAAGAAAATTGCGATAGCGCATGTGCATTTGCTGAAAGTAACAACTGAAAATGAGTATGAGACAAACACATTGTGGAATGCCCTTTGGTTTCACAGTCGAATGCAGCTCAGTTGATTTAGTTGTGTCTGTAGAGGCTAATGCATCTAGCCTGTGTCAACGTCATATCTGCATCTCTTAACAGTCATCAGTAGCTCTGAGGTCATATAGTCCCGTGCATTCAGAGACATATATAGAGCTGCCTGTCCGATTAAGAACAAAGACTTCAGAAAACAAAGAAGATAAAAAAACAGAAATTTTCTTTTACATCCGGCATTCGTAAGCCACACCATCATACATACAGACTTAACGGAGTACATCATTTCACATCAGTGACCCGTATTTAGCATTTCTGTGAGGAACACAAGATAAGTATTCTTAAAAATAGATAACATTAACTCTCAACATAAAAATAAAAAGTCAAAAGCAGCTATATAACAATAAAAAGGCAACATGAACATCTCTACGGTGCAGTTTGTAAGCAACAGACAGAAAGAATAAAATGTGAAATATGTCAGACTATGTCTGTTTAAAATGATGCAAAAGCGTGGAAGATTTCTTGGTTAAGACGTCATACACTTAAGACTAAATTGTCAGATATGTGAATTGTCAGTGAGTAACAGAAATTCAAGTAAGACAAATCAGATTAAGATACATGTCATGGAGACATTGTTAACATGTATACAATGAAAACGGGATTTTGAAAAGATTTGCTATGAAGATTTGTGGACCAACACAAAGCTAGTATTTGACAACTGAAATGCAAATATACTATAGATCTGTGTATTAATAAATATCTCTGCCAATCTTTTGATAGATATACATATTGTTATGAATATAAATGCTCTAATTTACAGTTGAACATTAATACATTTTCTCCATAAAAGTATATTTCTCATTAAAAGCTCATTCTCAAAAGAACACAACAGTGTCTTGAACTGTGGAAAAGGTTGGACTGCCTGAAACAAAATACTAATGTATCAAGTTAGTCTTAACCCCCACCCCCTTCAAAAAAGGAATAGTTCACTAATAAATGAAAATTCTGCCATTATTCACTCATCCTCATGTGGTTCCAAATGGTACTATTTTCTTTCGTCCTTGGAATGAACAAAGTTGATATTTTAACGAGTTCATACGGCTCTTTTCCAAACAATGACAGTTCATATAAAAAAAAAAAAGCATCATAAAAGTAGTGAATATGATTTTGTGTTAAATTCCACGAGATAGCTTTGTGTGAGGAACAGGTAAAAATGTAAGGCATTATTCACTAATAATCTTACCCTCCGATGATTCAAATCTCATTTGCACTAATGATCAATTAAAAAATGATGCCTTTAGAGGCATAATACCAGGTTGTGCAAGGACAGTAGGGGTGTAAAGATTCACTCATCTCACAATTTGGTTCGCGACACTCAGCTCACGGTTCGGTTTAGTTCACAATTCTTTAAACTGTGTTAAGAAAGTTTTATTATTATTAGTATTATTTTAAAGGCACATGCAAAACAGTTCCTTTCGTTTAAAATGTAGCTAAAAGTACTGTTCTTAAAAGTGCTGAATGATCCATCAGATATTTATTGGGACTAAAAACATTGTGTGTATTGGATAGAAAAGACGCTAAAATAATAATAAAAAGTCCAATCTCTACGATGTCCATCATCACATTTTAGAACCATGATGTATCGTGCCACGCTAAACCCCTATAGGAAAGCAAAGCCATTGTGGGTCGGTTTGAAAATGATATTTAAAAGCTATTTTGTGATTATATTTAGCTGTTCTGTTCCTCACACCAAGCTAACGTATGGCTTCCGACGACTTGGAATATAGCACACAAGTCATATGAACTACTGTTATGGTGCTTTATGGTCCTTTTTGGAGCTTGACTGTAAAAATCATTGTCCTTTTTTGTTGTATGAAAAAGAGAAGTCTTAAGATTCTTCAAAATATTTCCTTTCATTTTCCATTGATGAAAGAAAGTCATTGCATTTTCTTAAAACGACATGTGGGTGAATAAATGATGAAATTCATTTTAAGGTGAACTGTTGCTTTAACTTTTATTCTGTGTCATACAGGAATAAAAACAGAGATATGAAGTTTCAATTACTGTTGATATTGCATATTGAAATTAATATTGGCTTCTGACCACAGGGGTAAGACTTGAAATTTGGTCGATAGGTGGGCTACAATCATTATAAGCCCACAGAAATGAATAACCATGAAAACGACAAATAAGTTAAACAAACAAAACAGACGAACAAGAAGAACATGTCGCTCTGGGGTGGAAAGCCAAGGTGGAAGTTAGATGCAGTCAGTCCACCAAGAGGGCTGGAAAGTGCTAGTCCTGGTGGCTCTCAAGGTATGAAAAATAGTCGGTCTCATCGCTCCTGAGCCTGTTTTTACGTGAATATTTCAGCTGAAGTAGATCCCCCACTTCACTGATGGCGTTTAAAGCCTGTGAGAGTAAAGGAGAGATGCTGGGATTATTACTGCCTGAACAAATGTTTGCTTAATGTTTATGTACTCTGGTTGACTGTGAGGTGAGTCAGTTTCGGTGACTCATAGAGGAACGTCTGTAGGAACACTGATTAGCGATCTCTGTGCTTGATGTGATTTAAAGACAGCAGTGGGTTGGGTCAGGACAGATCTTACATAAAAATACCATGTGAGCATTGCTTCTCCCTTAGAGCTAGATAGGTGAAGTTAATCAAGAACTAGTCTGAAAGATGTAATAAAATTAAACTCACTCACTCTGCTTCTACAGCTGATGTTTCTTAGTCATGTTACAATACACGGAACAATACCACTTGAGCGGTACTTTTTTAAAAATCTTTCACAAATTTTCTTCTCTCTTTCTCCCTCTTACATTTATTGATTTTTAGGCGAGTCTTACAAAGAAATCTATGTGTCAAATATCATCCTAAAATCTAAAGAAATAAAAGATTTAATGAAATATAATGAAAATCATAAATACATCAGTGCTATCAGTCAAATACTAACATATATAACGTATAAATACAATCGTACCTTACAAAAGTACTTCTTTACTATTTACAATTGTACTTTACTATGTACTATTTATCTTATAATAAATATATATTTTTTCACATTTCATGAGAATGAGATTTTGATTATTTATTTTGCATCCCGGTAATGTGAATGCATATATAGGAAGAGATTTTTATTTTTTTTATTTTAGTAATGTAAGAAAGAAAAAAAATCATAATTTTGTTAAAGGGATAGTTCACCCAAAAATTAAAATACTCTAATTTACTCACTCATGATATCCCATGTGTGTATGACTTACTTTCTTAGAAGCATTAGAAGAAAAATATAAAAATATCTCAGCTCAGTGGGTCCTTAAGATATCTCTTTTGTAGCTCCAAATATCACAGACGGTCAGCATAAATGTCATTCATATGACACCAGCTGATAAATTAATGTCTTCTAAAGTGACACGATCACATTGTGCGGAAAAGGTAAATATTTAAGTCCTTTTTTTAACTCTAAATCATGCTTTCATTCTGCAGCGATATGTGCGTGTGACGCAATTGCATTGCAAGAGCAACGCTGTTTACAAGTGAGGAGGAGGAACACTGTACAGTAGCTTGGTTATTTTTTATTTAGATCTGTATTTATCTGTTTCTTTACTCATAATGGTGTGTTTGTGTGCTCATCCTGGATGTCTCAACTGAGAGGAGAACGTGCGATTATTTCTGTATCACGGCAACAGAATATGTCACACGAGAGACCGCTTGAACTCCACTCTGAAGTGTTGGATTACAGTTAAAAAGTATTTAAATATTGAACTTTTTTTAGCACCAAAAATGATCATATCACTTTAGAAGACATTAATTTAACCGATGGAGTTGTATCGATGATGTTTATGCTGACTGTCAAAAGAGAAATCTCCATTCACTTGCATTTTAAGGACCTACTGAGCTAAAATATTTTTCTATTTTTCTTCAAATGTATACTGCATTTATATGAGACATCCTTAATTGAAATATACAGTATGTAAGTTGCCTTGGATAAAAACATTGCTAAATGATTAAATTAATTAAATTCAATAAAATTTAACACAAATTTAAATGCAGAGTTAATAGGTTTAAGGATGACTATTTTTGTGAGACTCACTGTGTCCAGCATCTCTCTGGTGTGGGCGGCAGAGACACATAAACGTGCTCGCGACTCAATGATGGGTGTGGCGGGAAACCCAACCACCACTGTACCAATGTTCCTCTTTAACATCTCCCTCCCGAACGCTCTGAATAGCAAACATACAAACAATAAATAAATAAAATACCATCAGAGAGCGTCTTGAAGTCTGAATCAATTCAATTTTCATTAAAAACAAAAAGACAACCATCTAGCTAACATTTCAGCACAAACAAAGAGACACTGACCCGATTTTAGCTGGCATATAAAGCATCAAGGGTACAACAGGGGATTCATTGTTCCCATAAATGATAAAGCCCATATCGTGGAGTCTCCTGCGAAAGTAGGTTGTGTTTTCTGACAACTGACGAAGTCTTTCCTGACCTGCATAAAAGAGAAAATACATGTTCAAACCAAATACATGTCATCTGCATGAGAGACAAGTTTCTGACACTTTCCAAAAGTAAATATGTGTGAAATCTTACTATTTATTTGAAAGTCTCTAGATCAAATAGTAGTATAAGCCAGTGATTCTCAACTGGTGGGTCATGACCCAAAAATGAGTAACAGGTCTGCTCTGATAGTCAGGGTGGAGTTTATAAATTCAAACCAAATCACATGAACTGATGCCTTGAAGACAGCATCTCACAGAGAAGGAAATCTTCCCCCTTCTTTCTCTTTCTCACACTAAAGCCTCACAAGGGCTTGAAGAGTTTCCAGATGTGGTGGGTGTGTGTTTGAGGTATAGATGCGGCTTTACAAAGGAATGCGCTGCTAAATCAGTCGAAATTGAATGTTTGGTGCCCAATCAGACAGTCAGCCGAGATGAAATTATAATATGCAACCAATCGCTGAGTCATCAAGGTTAGATTTTAAATGCTGTAAATGTTCATGCAGTCCTAGGAATTCAAAGATTTCCTATGCAAGTATGTGAACGCAAACACCTCTGGCTGTGCAAGTTTGATTTCTCATGCATTTGCATTTTGAAATGTTTCCAAAACGTTTGACGGTGTTATAAAGTGATTCTCACAAAACCTGCCAAGAAAATGCCCTGGTCCTATTTAAAAAATAAAAAAAGATTATTTTACATATGACATTACTTTCATGGCAGTTACGGACATTTAACTTCCTAATTTTCATTACTGCAATGGAAAAAGATAGTCATTTTTAAATTTTCATAACCATAATTATGTAAAAAATTCTATAGTACTCACTTGGTGCTGCCTTTTTTTTTTTATTATTTAGCTGATTTTAATAAAACATAAAATAAAAAATATATACAAATATTTGCTGAGAAAGCCCATCATATAACAATAACTCAATATATAATGATTATACATATTTATATCAATATATAATTATACATATTTATCTTTAAATATTTAAAAATGATATATATATATATATATATATATATATATATATATATATATATATATATATATATATATATACAGTGTGGAAAATAAGTATTTGAACACCCTGCTATTTTGCAAGTTCTCCCACTTAGAAATCATGGAGGGGTCTGAAATAGTCATCGTAGGTGCATGTCCACTGTGAGAGACATAATCTAAAAAAAAATCCAGAAATCACAATGTATGATTTTTTATCTATTTATTTGTATGATACAGCTGCAAATAAGTATTTGAACACCTGAGAAAATCAATGTTAATATTTGGTACAGTACCCTTTGTTTGCAATTACAGAGGTCAAACGTTTCCTGTAGTTTTTCACCAGGTTTGCACACACTGCAGGAGGGATTTTGGCCCACTCCTCCACACAGATCTTCTCTAGATCAGTCAGGTTTCTGGGCTGTCGCTGAGAAACACGGAGTTTGTGCTCCCTCCAAAGATTCTCTATTGGGTTTAGGTCTGGAGACTGGCTAGGCCACGCCAGAACCTTGATATGCTTCTTACAGAGCCACTCCTTGGTTATCCTGGCTGTGTGCTTCGGGTCATTGTCATGTTGGAAGACCCAGCCTCGACCCATCTTCAGTGCTCTAACAGAGGGAAGGAGGTTGTTCCCCAAAATCTCGCAATACATGGCCCCGGTCATCCTCTCCTTAATACAGTGCAGTCGCCCTGTCCCATGTGCAGAAAAACACCCCCAAAGCATGATGCTACCACCCCCATGCTTCACAGTAGGGATGGTGTTCTTGGGATGGTACTCCTCATTCTTCTTCCTCCAAACACGGTTAGTGGAATTATGACCAAAAAGTTCTATTTTGGTCTCATCTGACCACATGACTTTCTCCCATGACTCCTCTGGATCATCCAAATGGTCATTGGCAAACTTAAGACGAGCCTTGACATGTGCTCGGGGAACCTTCCGTGCCATGCATGATTTCAAACCATGATGTCTTAGTGTATTACCAACAGTAACCTTGGAAACGGTGGTCCCAGCTCTTTTCAGGTCATTGACCAGCTCCTCCTGTGTAGTTCTGGGCTGATTTCTCACCTTTCTTAGGATCATTGAGACCCCACGAGGTGAGATCTTGCATGGAGCCCCAGTCCGAGGGAGATTGACAGTCATGTTTAGCTTCTTCCATTTTCTAATGATTGCTCCAACAGTGGACCTTTTTTCACCAAGCTGCTTGGCAATTTCCCAGTAGCCCTTTCCAGCCTTGTGGAGGTGTACAATTTTGTCTCTAGTGTCTTTGGACAGCTCTTTGGTCTTGGCCATGTTAGTAGTTGGATTCTTACTGATTGCATGGGGTGGACAGGTGTCTTTATGCAGCTATCGACCTCAAACAGGTGCATCTAATTTAGGATAATAAATGGAGTGGAGGTGGACATTTTAAAGGCAGACTAACAGGTCTTTGAGGGTCAGAATTCTAGCTGATAGACAGGTGTTCAAATACTTATTTGCAGCTGTATCATACAAATAAATAGATAAAAAATCATACATTGTGATTTCTGGATTTTTTTTTTTTGATTATGTCTCTCACAATGGACATGAACCTACGATGACAATTTCAGACCCCTCCATGATTTCTAAGTGGGAGAACTTGCAAAATAGCAGGGTACTTATTTTCCTCACTGTATATATATATATATATATATATATATATATATATATATATATATATATATATATATATATATATCATTAATAATGATAGATATATAATGATAGATATATAAAATAAAAAAATATTCAGATCATTTCAGTGCATTACAGACATACATTCCTGTAGCAGAGGAGTTAATAATTGATAAGACCATACAAAAAGTGGCTTTAGAATACATTGCATTGTTTACTACCATATTATTGATCATAAGTCAATCATTGGCATACAGTTCACAGCAATCCATTTCACAAGTGAATTTGTCAATCAGTTCGAGATTAATTATGACCCATCAATTTACGCCTACGTCAGACATGCTTGTGTAGCGTCTCGGGTGCGTTGTGTCATAAACATAAAATGTTTAGGTCACTGTGTCACGTTAAATATAGTTTAATACTCAATCTTTAAACACATCTTGAGATCCCCTAGTTTGGATTTGCGCTCCATCAAGTGTTTTGAACGCAAGAACGTAACACATATGTGTTGTGCCTACTGAAGTGTTTTCTTCACTGTATAAACTGCGCATTGCCACACAGCTGAAATTTCACTTACTGCCCTCTGGAGTAAACAGGTGGTACTACAACTTGCATTTCTCAAGAATCTTCCTTATTATGGTCCGGGGGCATGCGATTAATTGCGTTTTTTACGCGTTTGTTTTGTAAAATTAAATCGCACTGAATTAACACGTTAAATTGACAGCCCTAATATATATATATATATATATATATATATAAAAATACAATGTCATTTGATTTGATTAAAAATGACCAGGGCAGGGGGCCTGGGTAACTCAGTGAGTATTGACGCTGACTACCACACTTGAGTCACAAGTTCAAATCCAGGGTGTGCTGAGAGTGACTTCAGCCAGGTCTCCTAAGCAACCAAATTGGCCCGGTTGCTAGGGAGGGTAGTGGTAACCTTGTGGTCGCGATTAGTGGTTCTTGCTCTCAATGGGGCACGTAGTAAGTTGTGCGTGGACCGCAGAAAGTAGCATGTCTCCACGCATGTAGCTACGAGTCTCCGTGTTGTCATGCACAACGAGCCTCGTGATAAGATGCGCGGATTGACTGTCTCAGGAGCGGAGACAACTGAGACTTGTTCTCCGCCACCCGGATTGAGGAGAGTAACCGAGCCACCACAAGGACATACTAAGTTGTGACAAATTGGGCATTCCAAATAGGGGAGGAAAAAATAAATAAATAAATGACCAGGATATCATGACATGTTTTATTGACATATGGCATTAGCGCAAATGGTCTTGTTCTACAGTCAGTTTCCTCTTTCAGGTCAAATACTATTATGGCTAAGCAATGAAATGCACCTTACTGAGCAAGTTAAAATGACATAAACAGTTGTATGTCTATAGCTAGTTATCTGAATATTATTACACAGCTCTCAGTCTGTAGTCTACTCTAATTGGTCAATGGCACCAACACATCCATGTAACAGACCGCTTATTGGGAATTGCAAAAAACACATTTTGCATGAATTTCTTTACGAAACTCTTTCTTTTTGTGTTGTATTAGACGGAATAGGGCAGGAAAAGCAGTCAACAGCATACATGTGAACTTCTTCAATACTGCTTAAAAAGCATCTCAGGATGCACCTGTTCTCTCACTGTGCAGAGCTGTGAATGTGATAAAGGGTGGCTACTTTGAAAAAGATAAAATGCATGTTTAACATTTTGTGCTCACAACATAATTCACATCCTCAAGCATTTGTGTTATTTTGATTGCTGTGATGATTTTACTATTATTCTAAAATGCAATAAAGAATAAGTAGGTGTGTCTAAACGTTTGAATTTTGATTGATAGTGTACATTAAACATTTTAATTTTAGACACCTGTAATCTTTATAGTCCCTTTTGTCATCCTGATTTGCAGCACAGAGGGAACTTTAAAGATAAACTGTGGTTGTTCAATTGTATGATAAAAAATAGAAAAAGATCTTGATAATTTTTTTTACGATCTCCACACGTACACTTAAAGAAAAAGTTCAGATTATATAACTCAAGAATGCAAAATACCTGTCATATTATCAATCACATTTACAACTCGTAATTTCCAAATTGAGGTTAAGGTGAACACATAAATAGAATATTAGTATGTTGATTGCACAGACCAACATAATGAATACTTGCAAAACTTAATTATTTAAAATAATTATCAGCTTTCTCTGAGCAATCGCCTTCTCTCTGTAAATTGTTGCTGCCATCTTGTGGCTCTTTTTGAAAATACGCTTCACAAAGGAATTTTGGAGACATGAGCTCCAAACATTACACTCATTTGATTAGAAATCACAGTACAAATATTATGTATAGCTAGAAGCAATTCTGAAGTTGAGTTAACCTCAATAAATGAGCTGTACTGAATATGATGGCACTTATTCTATAAACATGCCTTGTAACTTTAACTTTCAAGTTTTATTTAATTTCAAAATAGCAAATTCAGAGAAGATCACTAGAATGAACTTCAAATTAATCATTTATAAAATAAAGAAACGCGCACGCGAGCGGGCACATACACAGCAATCATAACGAAGACTCTCCATAGAGAATGATATTTATACTGTACAAACTATAGATTCTATCCCCTAACCCCTAAACCTAACCCTCACAAAAAAACTTTCTGCATTTTCAATAAAACATTGTTTATGTGTTTTAAGTTATTTAAATTATGGGGACACTAGAAATGTCCTCATAAACCACATTTATAGCATAATACCCTTGTAATAACCAGTTTGTAACCTACAAAAAAAAAGTCCTTTATACCACTTAAACCTGCGCACGCACACACAAACGAAGTCAGAAGTTTACATACACTTAGGTTGAAGCCATTAAAACAAATTTTTAACCACGCCACAGATTTCATCCACCCAATTCCAGTGGGTCAGAAGTTTACATACACCAAGTTAACTGTGCCTTTAAGCAGCTTGGAAAATTCCAGAAAATTATGTGAAGCCTTTAGGCCAGGGGTCGGGTACGTATGGCTCGTAAAATAATGAATTATTCGTGTGTGGTATGGCTCTTTCAAAAAAATGCATCAACCAAAAATGTAAAAATTGGCTCCTTAGTGAAAAAAGGTTCCCGACCCCTGCTTTAGGCAATTAGTCAATTAGTGTACCAGTGGAGGTATTTCAAGCCTATCTTCAAACTGCACTTCTTTGCTGCAGCCTCTTTGATTGACATCATGGGAAAATCAAAAGAAATCAGCCAAGACCTCAGAAAAAAAACCTTGTGGATCTCCACAAGTCTGGTTCATCTTTGGGATCAATTTCCAAATGCCTGAAGGTACCATGTTCATCTGTACAAACAATAGCATGCAAGTATAAACACTTCGGGACACCGTAGCAATCATACTGCTCAGGTAGGAGATGTGCTCTATCTCATGTTACATTTTACTTGCCAGTGGCTAATAACAGACGTTTATTGTCGCATAGTGCGCAATTTACTATAGAAAATATATTTAAAGTGACTACTACTAACAGAAACACGTGTTGTAATACTATATCATGTTTGGGTGGGTGGGGACAAAAAGTAAACAGGACTTAGTGCTGCCGTCTTGACATGCGATCCGGGATGCTTTCGCTTCAAGTGTGTTCATGGCGGTTGTACGGCTGTGATAAGCCATTTCCAATTTGCATATCTTACACAGCACCACGTCGTTGGGTCTCCGGCTAAAATACTCCCACGCTTTAGATCACCATGGGCAAGTTTTTTTAGCTGCAGTTTGTTCTTCGGGGAATCCATGCTTAAACCGGGTGATGCCATTTTAATTATTCCATTGCGACGCACCGACGCATGTTATGCAAATCGACGTATTTCTGTAATCGATGACGATGATTACGTCGATGAATCCTCCCAGCCTTACATACCTATAAATAGTAAATCCAGAGAAACGGATAATTTTGCAGTGGTCTCTTAATTTTTTCCTTAAACAGGTAATTATTAATTCAAAATATTTCTTTAACTTATTTCTACAAAAAAAATACAAATATATCACACATTTCAGTAGAAAGTTCAGTAATAAAATGAAGTTCAGTAATAAAATGTCACTTCTGTCCCAGTACTCAAGAATTAGTGGAGGCCAATATAAAGATTGTGCAACTGTTTTAAGGCATTAATTATTAAACTACTCAAACACGGAAATGAACCAGAATAACTCACCCAACGTTGTGCCATCCTCTCCCATAATGCACTTCATGGAAGTGATAATCTGCAGAGTGACGGGTGGGGACATTGACGTAGCGTAAACTCCACTGTGAGAGTGTGAGCGCAGGTAATCTATCAGCTCCTATAAACAAACGAACAAAACAGTATTACTACTTGCATCTGTTAAGTTCCAAATTAAAAGAGAAAATAATCAAATGAGATTAATTATTTTCATTTATAAAGTTTTTATTTCAATTAATTATGCAATGAATAAAAAAAATAGACATTACCACATGGTTATTTACTATAAATAATAAAAATTTAATTACAATTACTAATATATAAACCATTGAAATTCCAGACAAATTTTTTTTTATATTGTGATAATAGCTCATACCATGATTATGAGGTATTAATCTTGGTTAATAATTATAGATACATGAAATCTATAAGTGTGTTTCATGTTTTTGCCGGAAAACCATAATATCAATTGTCACTTCTGATAAATTGTAGTCACTGTGACTCTTATTAATAAAATACTCTCGGTTTAGAGCATGCAGACAAAACCCTGCAGAGAACTTTTTTTGATGCGCATCTAGTATTCCTCATAAATTCAGCAGTAATTTATTTTGTAATTGTGTTTCCATTATAGTTTTTGTGTATTTCTTCTTAGAGTAAAATTATCCACCTCAAGCAAGCGTATACGTTTTTATGCACATTTTAGGGAATTTTTCGCCTCAGTGTTTCCATCCAGCAGTTTTTATGTGATATCCTAAAACACCCATAAATACATAAATATGTTGCTGGAAACCCAGCTAGTGAAGAGTTGACTAGAAATCACAGCGAGAGAGAGGGAATAATGTCACAGTCCAGACTCGAACCTGAATCACCCACATGAGCACTACGGCTGTAAATTGCCCAGCATATGCACAGCATTAATGCTTATTTTAAACTTTTGATGGTTGCTGTACTTTCAGGAAAACATGTCATGATATATGCCCTCTAGAAATCAGAGCATGCTTTCTGTATTATCATACAATTATATTAATACTGGCCCTTTTTAATTTTGGACAGCAGCAGATCTGGCTGCTCACCTTCTTTCCTCCGATGTATCCTCCAGCAGCTCCGAAGCTCTTGGTGAATGTGCCCATCATGATGTCAACGTCAGTTGGATCCAGACCGAAATAGTCCACCACACCTCTGCCTCTTGCTCCTATTGCCCCGATACTATGCGCCTCATCCAGATACAGGTAGGCTTTGTATTTCTTCTTGAGGGCAATGACCTCAGGAAGTCGTACAATTGAGCCCTCCATACTAAACAGAAGAACAAAGGTGTAATATTAAACCTTATTACATGGCTCTCTGGAATACTCTATTCTGATTAATCAATGGCGACATCTAGCGGTCTGATCCTGCTCGGTAACAACCGCACATCGATGTATCAGACCATCAGCTCATCTGGCTTTTTCAAGCCATCGTTCCTGCTTCTCAGACCACTGTGCAAGCTCTACAAGATAGATAATAAAATAATTGCAACTCAAATCAACATTTCTTGTGCTTTTCCTATTTATTTATTTGGCAAGTAGCCTTGTAATAAGATGCATAATGAGCAGTCAGAGATTCATTAATTACTAAATAAAACCCAACAGAACTCAGCTGTTCGGTGATTTATTTCTTCTCACATAATTGCATAATTTCAACGCAAATGAATATTTTATGTTCATGTATTCACTTAGGTTTGTAGCAGTGCAATAAGCCGGATAACAAACTGTCAGCCGGTTGTTATCGCAAAATAAACCCCTTAAGGCCCTGATTACCCACTCAGATTTATTTTGAGATAACAACTGGCTGACTGTACATTATTCCTTACATACTATATCTAAATGTCTTAGATGGAACTAAATGTCCATCTATATATGTCCCACTTCCAATATGTGAAAACAGAGGATGGGCTTTCTGTTTTAATGCTTTTTAAGCTCTCGGACTGTTATATTAGGCATCCAGGCCCCATACGACATTAAAGAAGTGGACTCTTGTTTGTTGCGCTCACACCTAGTGGCAGAGCTGGAGCATTACACAAAAGCAAATCGTCTCAGTTACTGATGCCATTGTAGAAACAAGCAATTCAAAGCTATTCACAATGAGCCATGATTTTTTCTGTGAAGTGTGCAGTACTGGGGATAATTGAAATCTAAAAATGTCTCTACCTAAATTGAATCAGCTTTTATAAGGCCACTGATGTGACAGGAGTCTTAGTCTCATGTGACAGTACATGATTTTAAAAAAATTTCTAAGTATTATTCATTTCTATAGAGGTAACAAAAAAAAAACAAAAAAAAAAATTTACAAAAGGGAAAAATTATTGAACACACATTTTCATTCCTTTTAGTTAACACGGTTAAGCATTCCTACCTACATTATTTTACAGCTTTCTTGATTCATTATTGACATGTTTGTAATGTTGTAAAAGCAAACTTTCATAAAAAAAAAAATCTAAGCACAGCCACAAGCGAAGCTCATTAATGGTATTATGCAGGGTGTAATTAAGTAAAAAAAAAACTAACCCTAATTGAGTAACCCTAACCCCACCCAAACTTCATAGACTTGACGATGACGCGAGTCATGTGAAAGACCCATAACGTGCATAAATATCAGTCACTTTGCTCTGAACAATCACAAAAAGTGACCGATTATGGTTTCAAAATTGAGAATTTCTCCAAAAGGTGAGGAGTTTAGATCCCTGAAATTATCTTTTTTTTTTTCATGCATTTTTTTATTTTGTGGAATTTGATAATTTTCCACGGCACAACTGACAATCTTTCACCACACACTAGTGTTTCACGGCACAATGGTTGGGAAACACTGCCCTAGTAACAGTGAAACTAGTTGTGACCACCTTGACTGAATGTGATGTATTCATTAAAAAATATTATAAATGTTTTTTGTCCTAAACTTTATTCTAAATGCCACTACTTCTACAAATTGGATAGTTATGAAGTGAAAAATTATAATTCATATTGCAATATTACACAAAAGGCTTTTATGTACATGTCATTTATTTCTACACTTGCCTTCATGTTGAAATCAAATCAAAGGGGCTGGATGCTCTGACATTGCAATTCACGAGTGCTTTCTCCCATGCAACAAATATTGTGTGACTGGCAACATTTTTGCAAAATAAAATTATGTTTTATTACACGTCTCACAGCAGTTTTGGTGTGAAATGTCCACTGTGTGGCGTTAAAGCGAGTGAAATGTTCTCCCAAACAGATGATGTTTTTAAAGGGTCAGTTTACCCAAAAATGAGAATCCTCTCATGATTTACTTGCCTTTAAGCCATCCCAGATATGTTTGACTTTTCTTCTTCATCAGAACTTGAATTACTTTAAAATCATTGCTTCCTGCCAGCAGTCGACACATCAGTGACTTAAGCGTTCATGCGAGAAGTCAGAAGTTTTTTATGCATCAGAGGAATGTGAAGTGAGAGTTAGGTCATTTCAAAAAGCAACCCAGCACTGGCCGACGATTCTATAATGATGATTTTATAACATACAAATAAAATATTTAAAAACTAAAAATCCCTCTCCACTTCCCCTCCCCGAGAACCCTCGAAAAAAGCCAAATATCCACCCCACTTCCTAATAAACAAATACCATTTAAAAAAAAAAAAAAAAGCCTCCTCAAATGCCGCCACCCCACAAATCTCCCCACACCACTCCCAAAACCGAGTGTGTCCCAGCTGTCTTCCACCCCCTAAGAATAATTTGTCTGCCAACCATAACTCCGGCTAGGACCCAACTTTTTAAGTGGCTATCCACAAAATTAATGACCACCACACAACCTAAGATGCAGAGTCTAGGGCAAAATTTAAATTGTGTGTACAATACATCACACATAAATCTCTCGACCCTAAACCAAAACTCTTGTATCTTAACATCCTCAAAAAACATGGGTTGTGTCCCAGTCTTCTGAATTGGTTCACCAGCAGGTAGCGGTGTCTTTAATAGAAGAATAGAAGCTGCTGTCATTAAGTCTATACAACCTAATGGTGTCCAATATAATACAAAATCTTAAATGGCATCAGATGCACCCTTGAATCTCTAGATGTAGTCTTGATGTTTTTTAGAATCCTAGCCCACACTCCATTCTCTAATACCAAGATTAAATCTCTCTCCCATAATCTTTTGAGAGAAGTTGAAGCTCCGTCCCCCAGATTCTGAAATAACAGTGAGTAATACACTGATGCCTCATGACCTTTACCAAAAGCAGTAATCACCACAGAGTATCTGCCCCTTTAGGGGGTAGTATACTACTCCCAAAAATAGTACAGAGCAGCTGTAAACACCTAAAGAACTGAGTTATGGGAATCCTGAAATGTTGGACCATATTTTCAAATGATCTCAACACTCCACTCTCATATAGGTCACAGAGCATATTAACCTCCCTCACAATCCACTCTGACCAGCAGAAAGGTGACCTATTAATACGTAATATTGGGTTTAGCCATATGCTCGAGGCAACATTTAAATAAATGTCCGAATTAAACATACCTTGTGCAAATGCGAGATAACAGGGTGTGACTTAACTTCTCCATTTAGTTTAATAGAAAGGTTTTGCAATGGCAAAATAGGGGCAAGAATTTCCTCTTCAATAACAAACCTGAGAACTTAGAAAAGGAATGAATAATTCTTAGGTATAGATCTAGTGGGGTCGGAGATGAATAATAAAATATCATCTGTGTAAAGCAAAAGCTTATGTGCTGAAAAGGTACTTTTTTTAAAACTTAAGTACAATTTCATGTGAATACTTTTTTACTTTCACTCAAGTTTATTTTTGGCTAGATACTTGAACTTTTAATCGAGTAAAAATTTTACTCAGTATCCATACTTTTGCTTACTTTCGTACTTTTTACACCCCGGTTATTATGGTTTACCTTCTGAAATTAAAAAAAAGGACAAAATGGCCAGAAAGAAGGTATGCAAATCCTCCCATTGTATAAACTTTGCACACTACACTGGGTTCCTATCCAAACCTGAGAAAATAAGAGTGCCAAGTGTATAGTTGTACAAGGAGATTTCTGCTGTACCTGTAAATTCCCTCCACTAGGATGAGGATCTTTTTCCAGGGTCGGTGGATTCTGGGCTGACCGTGTGCGATAGCATCCCGAAGCAGCTTCTCCAGACTCTGCATATCTGAGAGTATTGTTCATGTTAACTAATGTTGTTAACTAATGTAAACTTATTGTATTGTAAAATTAATTAGTGTTCCTTGGGAATCAAACCCATGACTTTGGTGTTTCTAGCTCCATACTCCAGTTGAGCTACAGGAACCCCTTAATTAGTAACATTGGCAGTAAATTTGTTAAAGGGATAGTTCACCCCAAAATAAAAATTCTCTCATTATTTACTCACCCTCATGATATCCCTGGTGTATATGACTTTCTTTCTATACCAGCACACATTTGAAGAAAAAAAGTAAATTATCTCTGTAGGTCCTTAAAATGCAAGTGAATGGCGATTTCTACTTTGAAGCTCCAAAAATTACAGACAGTCAGCATAAACGTCATCCATGCGACACTGCTGTGAAATGAATGTCTTCTAAAGTGACACAATCCCTTTTGGTGCGAAAAAGATAATTAAGTACTGTGTTGTTGGGTGAGCAGCGGTACGCGTGTGACGTAATTACACTGGCATTTGAAAAACGGAAGAACTGACACATGTGCGTATAGCTGAGAAGGAGGGATGCTGTACATTAGCTTGACTGGTTTTGGTTTAGATCTGTATTTATCTGTTTCTTTACTCATAATGGTGTGTTTGTGTGCTCATCCTGGAGGTCTCAACTGAGAGGTGAATGTGAGATTACTTCTGTATCATGGCAACGGAATGTCACACGAGAGACCGATTGGACTCCACCCTCTCTTGAAACGTTGGATTATATTTAAAAAGTACTTAAATAATTATCTTTTTCCACACCAAAGCGATTGTGTCACTTTAGTAGACATTAATTTAACCGCTGGTGTCGTTTATGCTGACTGTGATTTTTGGAGCTTCAAAGGAGAAATCTCCATTCACTTATATTTTAAGGACCTACGAAATATATTTTTCTTCAAATGTGTTCTGTTGAAGATAGAAAGTCATACACACCTGGGATATAATGTAAATAATGAGAATTTTCATTTTTGGGTGAAATATCCCTTTAAGTGGTGGTGCTTCTGACAACTTCTCGGCAAGTGACTTTAAGCATGCTAAAACCCTCTATGAGAAGCTGCATCTCTAAATGGATCATCTTAAACATAATTGCACTAAACATATCTACTGTAGATACAAAGAAATATTCTTCATAAACTAGTTATCTGACATGGCTGTTGAACAACTAGATGACTATTCAAATATCTTGACCCATCCATAGTGTATATCAGCATCAAATTCTGCTGTGCATGTGATTTGTATGTAATATCGTTTATTGTTCTTATGTGGACTGTGTTAGTTGTCAGTAACATAAACTTACTGTTGTGTTTGAATACACGGATGGTGGAGCCAGAGAGACGAGCTCCCAGAACCAGAGAGGCATGATTGAGTTCATCACTTAAGATCAGACAGCCCTGACAGACACACAAAGGAACACCATACATCGATTTAAAAGCTGAAATGTGTAACTTTTTCTGTTAAAATACTTTCTATTATCCCAGCTCAATATACAGGGACAACGGTAAAAAAGGTCTAATCAACTAATTATTTTTTTCTTCTTTGTGTCAAAAATAGTCATACACATCATTTATGACCTTTTTATGATCCCTTAGAATCAAACAGCCCATTTTTTGCCACTGCAGCTATAAGAAAAGCCCCCTTTACATGTGAAATGAGTGACATCACTTTAAGTGACATCACTCCGCTAAGACAGGTTGTGCGTTTGCTGTCGAGATAGTTAGTTCTGGTGCTTATGAATAATGACATGAAGCGGTGCATGTCGGTTAGAAATTTTGTCCAACTTTAGCCAGGTTCATCGATGACAACAGTGACTTTTGTTTCATGGGCTGAGTTCGCAATGGCATACAGTACTTCACATACTACTACTTCTGCTATAGCAATGTTCATGTTTATGTATTTGGATTTTGATGTCAGAAAGTTCGGAATGAGATTTTTTCAATAAATGCGAAGAGTTCAGAAATAATTTTTCATTCTCTAAAAATCTAAGAAAATCAGATTCCTCGTGATATGAACCCTTTAATAAAAACAACAAAACTGGCACTATTATCACATTCCTCCCTACAACTTGAAATACTGTAAAAATATCATACATCACAAACCTAGTAACTGAAATAAAATCTGAAATTTACAGCCTGAAATGTCATCTCTATCACTAATCTGAGCAGGATTTCCAGGTTGGGAAAGAAGTGTTTTTGAAAACAAGTTGGAATGTTACTCAACAGTACCTGGATCTGTTGTCAGTCAGTGAGGCACAAAGGCATATTACGTGAATAAGTTATGACAAACTTAATGTGTGAGTCAAAGCACACACTAGAGGAACAGGCAACAAAATTATCCTCAATGTTCCTTCCCACCCTACTTTGTTTTAAAGTGAAAAGGAAAATCTTAGCATTCCATTTGACATTATTTTGAGCTTTTAGTAAAGACCAGAAACACAGCAGTTAATAAACAAGTATAAACAAACCCTTACTTTGCCTACGAGAGCAGGAATATTCATGGAGTTTGTAGCAAAGCCCATTCCAAACACCATGGATGACTCCACCCCTAAAAACCTGGCCACCAGCTTCTCCAGCTCCTCATGCTTGTCAAGATTACCTGCAAGAGAGATTTCAATGATGCAGCTATACAATCACTAATAAAAGACAAACAAAAAGCTTCTTAAAAGCAATCATACTAAGAAAAACAGGATTTTTATTGTTCTTCTATAATTAAAGTTCAGAGTTTAATAAACTATGTAGACTACACTTTAACATTCAACTTACATATATTTATTATTTAAAAAATGTTTTTTTAATAAATAACATTTTAGCAGTGGGCTGCTGGTCTAGGCGAATGAACTTCTGTTTATACACTATATGGCCAAACATGTGTGGACATCCTCTTTTAATTAACATGTGTGGCTATTTCATTAATTCCAGTGAAGACAAATCTAAATGCTACAGCATACACTGGCATTCTAAAGAATTGTGTGCTTCCAACTTAGTGGTAACAGTTTGGAGAGAGCCCTTTTCTGCTCCAGCATGACTATGCCCCTGTGCACCAAGCAAGGTCCATTAAAGGAATAGTTCACCCAAAGTTTTTTAATTCTCTTTATTTACTCACCCTTATGCCATCCCAAATGTGAATGACTTTCTTTCATCTGCTGAAGCTAAATTAAGGGTTTTAGAAGAATATTTCAGCTCTGTAGATCCCTACAATGCAAGTGAATGGGTGCCAACATATTGAAGCTCCAAATATCACATAAATCAGCATTATCCATATGAATCTAGTGGTTAAATCAATGTCTCCAGAAGTGAATTGATAGGTGTGGGAGAGAAACAGATCAATATTTAAGTCATTCTATATATTCTCCACTTTAACTTTCACATGCTTCTTGTGTATTTGGCGATTCACATTATTTGTGCATATCGCCCATAATGGGCAGATAGAAGAACTTCTAGGAATAAAACATGAATTTGTTTCTTACCCAAACCTATAATTTCACTTCTGGAGACATGGATTAAAACACTGGAGTTGTATGGATTACTTTTCTTCTGCATGCAAGTGCTTTTTGGAGCATCAAAATTTGGCACCTATTCACTTGCATTGTATGGACCTACAGATATATATTCTTCTAAAAATCTTAATTTGTTTTCTGCAGAAGAAAGTCAAACACATCTGGGATGGCATGAGGGTGAGTAAATTATTAGAAATTTTTGGGTGAATTATCCCTTTAAGAAATAATGTACAGAGTCTGGTGTGGAAGAACTTGCACTGCACAAAACCCAGACCTGAACCCCAATGAACACCTTAGGGATGAATTGGATGCCAACTGCGAGTCAGGGTCCATCACCCAATATCAGGGTCTGACCACACTAATTCTCTTGTGTCTGAATGAGAGCAAATCCATGCAGCTATATTCCAACATCAAGTGGAAAACCTTTCCAGAGGAGTATTAGACATTAAAACTCCAAGGAGTGGGAATTATTCCAATGTTTTTTTTTAAATTAAATGTTCAACAAACACATACAAATTTTGGTGTTCAGAAACTCTGGCCATTTAGTGTATGTTACTCATGTGATTCTTGCAGGTGTATTTTTCTCTATGCAAGTGGTTCCCCCTTTAAAACGAGATCAAAGCTTTCACAACCAGCCACCCAGCTAAATTTGTGGTCAATAACTACACTATTCATAATCCTGCAGAGAAAGTTCCACCAATCAGAGAATCACGGCTAACAAACAGCGGCAAAAGAGCTCGGCAGTGACCACCTTCTCCTAAGACACAGCGAATGCCACAATGGATCTTTTTTACAGCAGCACCATCTTTGATCTTTGACAGGAATGACAATGAGATGAGAGATAGACAACTTTAACCCTCCGGGGTCTGAGGGTGTTTTGGGCCCTGGAGAAGTTTTGACATGCTTTGACATTTGTGCTTTTTTCAGTTGCTTAGAAACATTAATGGCTAAAGTCTGATAACACTGTATTCAGCACAAACTGGGCTACAATAATACAGGTATGTGAGCAACAGGTGTGTACATGTTTGTATTTTTGAGAAAATAACATTTATGCATGGCTTATATAAATAAACAAATTTTAAGTCATTGAAATAAGGCCATATAACACATACTAAACATTTGTCCACAAGACTTTTGAGAACTGGATCTTATAGCCTAGAGTTATTGCTATAAATTGATCTCTCATTCATACAAAACAATATCATAATTTAACTTTTGTAAGACACTTTTAGTGTTAGAAAGGTAATGTGCAAGGAGGCGTGACTTAACGTACAATGGGTTGTACAGTTGTTTAATGCATTTTTGGGTCGTTCCTCTGAAATTTCTTGGAAAGATATTTTTCAATATTTCTTCAGTTCACAAACACTCCAGACAACATGATTTGTTGAAAATTAAATGTGATTTAGATGTCTTTTAATAACTTTATTCTGTGCATGTAATTGCAGAGACAGTAAGTCTATCCCTCACAGCCTCGTTTTCATTTCTGTTAATAAGGTCTATCGCTCTCCCAACACGGTCAAACTAGACTACTTATTTGTATAAATCTCCATGATTTCCAACAAACTCAAAACATATCATTAAAACACTTATAAATCAACAACTTTAAATTATTGTTTTTATATTTTTATATTTACATCATTACATCAATTGCAATGCTTCATGGGACTGTAGTTCATTCCTTCATGAAAAAACTATGGCTTCAAGTCAAAGTTTGTAATGAGCTGGTTGGTTTGGTTCATGGCTTAGAACTCTTTTATGAAGGACTTTATGAAATCCCTATAGAAAAAACAAAAAACAAAATTGTGTGGTCACTATTCCAGAGGTAATGTACAGTTGAAATCAGAAATTTACATACATACTTTGGTTGAAGTCATTAAAACTAATTTAACCACTCCTCAGATTTCATATTATCAAACTATAGTTTTGGCAAGTCGTTTAGGACATCTACTTTGTGCATGACACAAGTCATTTTTCCAACAATTGTTTACAGACAGATTGTTTAATTGTTTTGATTTTAATTGTGTGTCTAGCTCTCTCTCTCTATCTCTGGTGTGGTCCCTCCTTTTATCACTCTACCCACTGCTTACTGCAGTCAGAAACAGGTGTTAGACATTATAGCGCTCAGGTGTGTCCCCTTACCACTTTCTCTCGGAATGAACGCTCGATCACGCCCCTGCCGACACAGCGACTAAAATATGTATGATTTAGCCACTGGCTAGAAAATATTCCGATTTTACTCAGATATTGAGTTGTGTAGCGGTGATGAAGAACTTAAGTACCGCAATCCTTTTAATGAATAAGAAGCTGGCGATTAAGAAGTTGGATTGCAGGATAAATCTTGATAGCGGTGAATGGGAGTGAATTGGAGACCACGGCAAATATAATTTTTATATTTTCAAATTAAGAAAAAAATAGAGCGATGGATTACAACAATCAGAAAAGAGAATATGCCAGATTTACTGTCACTCTCTCATCAGCTGCATAAGAAGCCTCATTGCATTTATTGTAACTCGTTTTGGAAAAAAAAAAAAAAAAAAAATTCCAGGGTTAAATAATACAATGTACAACGTTATTCATTTGCACTAAATAATTTTTTTAAAAATTATAAAAACTTTTGCTAGATTTATGCAGCTAAATAAGGCAGAAACACACCATCACTGGTCTGTGAAATGGGTCCATTCACTTTCATTGATCCTTTTTTCCCCATACAATGAAAGTGAATGGTGACTGAGGCCATATTATGGCCCCTTAAAATTATTCAATCATCTATTAAAATCTAGCATACACATTGCCACACAGAATTGTCTCCTAAAACACCAGATAAATGAAAGTAAATGCTGTGACAGAGTAAATGTTCATTACCGATTTCCTGCCTGGTGCTGCTAACACCCACACCATATTTCATAGTGCACTCTGAAGCAGCAACAGCACATTTGCCGGAATTCTCCGCAAAGCCAAGGTAGTTATAGGAGCCCATATTAATCACATCCTTCACAATCTTCCCGGTGTCTCTGCAGGAAAAAACACAGTACAAAAACTATTTGTAACATGTGTATCAACTGAAACATCTGAAAATGTTATTTTTTTAGATCACATAAAAACCAATATCGTAAATTGCAAATAAGCAAGTAGCTACATAAAGGATGATTATGTCTTAAATGGTCTTGATAAGAACTGGGTTACTGTGACAGGGCGGAGGGCGGGGCCGGGTCGTGATTCTAGACACCCGGCCCCTTATCAGGATAATCAAGCCTCCGAGAGGGATAAAGGCTGACTGCGAACGGTGGTGGGACAGAGCGAGAGAGAGAGCGTTTATGGGCAGCTGTCATCATATGTGTGTGTTTGTGTCTTTTTTGTTTAAGTTCTTAATTAAATATAATTTATATTGTCAAGCCGGTTCTCGCCTCCTCCTTTCCATTAATCTCTTTACGGTCACTTCTTTAGATTAACTCATCAGGTTTTAAGGTCAAATAAAAAAAATATATAATTGACCCTTGCTTTCTTAAAAAAACATCCCTGTTTTATGGTTCAAGTTTCACCAGTGTATATTATTCTTAAAAAAAATAAAAAATTCAAAATGTAATAACTTTCTTCACCTCTGAAAATTATTTTCTTTGCTGATGCAATCAAGATTGTTAGAGGAAAAATACTAACCAATAATATCAAAGTCCACTTTAAATTATGCAATCAAATTTTCCTACATTACATCCTGCTGAATATTCTGTTACACTATTTGAATGTAGGGATGTTGTGAGACCGATACTGGAATCGGAACCAAAAACCGATACCATCTGACGTACGAATGTCATTCCGTAAACATTTAGTACACAAATGAATATCATGATATATCCTAGTGTGATTACTAAACCACAAAGGCTGCAATTTAATGACATAAATATGAATATATAGTTTGCACGTTACGTATTTAAAATGTAAGTGCTTGTGAATGTGTGGAGCCGGTGTTGTGCAGACGCCGGCAGCTTTTAGAGTTCTTTAACTCATACATGGAAAATACCATTATGAGCATTGCACGCTCAGTTTGTAGAAATGACAGCGTGCAGAGCACTAATTCACTTTATAGCACAAAGCACATACAGACTACATACTTAACTAATTAAATTAAAGTTTAATAATTACAGCACACTGGGTTATGTAGCGACCTGTTTTTTCAGAAGTGAGAAGCTTCCGTCAAAACAATTCAGAAACACTTCAAAATAAAAGCCTCCACCAAAATAAATGCTCAATTTAAATGGAAAGTATGACAGAAACATATCACTACAGTATAGCTGTGTAATATTCACTGTAATACTAGTACTACTACTATTCCTAATAATAATAACAAATCAATAATAATTGTGTTATATTAATCAGTTTCTCACATCTGTGATGTTCTGTTATGTAGCACTTTATTTGACAGAAGTAACTCCAGTGTTGTATTTTGGATTGTGTTATGTGAGGTTCTGTATAAAAGCACGTTATTTCATAAAATAATACGATTTTATGCCGAAATGAATTGCTCTTTTTCATTTGGGTAAAATGTAACGAATTAGTTTATTTAGATGCCATATTAATGATACATTTAAATAAAACCATTGATATGGATTTCAGGGGGAAAAAAGTACCAGAAAGAAAGTATTCATAATCATTTTCAAACAATTGGTATCGGGACATCCCTAATTTAATGTGTTGAATGTGTGACTTTTGAGACTTACTCAAAAGTCCAGTTGTAGTCATGTGTGACCCGGTCCACTAGGTCCATCTTTGCCCCTGGGACACTGCATATGGGCCTGTTCCAGTTATCTCTGATCCGCATGTACAGATTCCTGGTGTAGAAGTTTTCAAAGTCCTGGTACAGTGGAACAAAATCCTGGGAACAAAACATAATAGATTACGCGCCAGGACTAACTATAATTGCAGAAGAATGATCCTAAAAAAAATGTGATGGTATTTTGTCATGCAAAAATAATCACCATGATGCTAAGTTATATTGTGGTGGATGCTAGGGCATTGGTGTGAGGCTGCTAAGGTGTTCGCAGTGGTTATTTAATAGCCAAATACAAATAAGCCAACCCAGTCTTTATGATATTCTGGCACAAAGTTTAATACTTCGGTTTAGATATTTGTTAAAAATCCTAACCTTTAATAATGAGTTATAGTATGTGATGCTTGCCTTAGAAACACAATGAACAAACGAGTCTTGAAATTTTAACTCTACCTTCTGTTCTTCTCTCTCTCTGGCCAGGTGACACTTTTCAAACTTCCATTCCCTTAGGAAGTCTCGCAGATATCCAAAAATGGTGAGGATGCCATAGCCCATGTAGGTGAGGACGGCCACGAGCAAAGGTGTCTCCTCAAATGACTCCACAAATGGCTTGTTGTACAGCCTTGAAGTGCATGAAACATGATGGATCTGCTGAAAAAAAAATTTTTTTTAATAAATATTTGAACATACAAAACCCTTTTAGCAACTGTGATTACAAAGCACACATCAATCATCATATTAACATTGTCACTGCACTCCTAGTCCCTTGAGAGCAACTGCTGCTTATTTGGCCTTTCGTGAGGCTTCAACTATAATCTAGGTTAAAATGAAATGTTTTCGTTGTAGGTGGAACATTGATATACTGGGTGCGTTCCAATAAACGTAACTTTTCAAGCACATTTACTTTCATGTACAGGCACAACATGGGAGTGAACAGTTGGCAGACAGGTTTCAAACAATGTGACTTTACAGTTTATAGGGATGGTCCTCCAGTAGTCACTTGGCTTGCTCAAGTGTGTAATATATTATGGTTTGAGAACTTTCCAGCTTCATGGACACATTTGTGGGTGCTAAGGCAAGCATCACTATTATTGCTCATAGGGCTGGGTAAAAAGATGCAATGTGATCATCTCGATATTAATTCTTAAATGGAACATTGATATACTGGGTGCGTTCCAATAAACGTAACTTTTCAAGCACATTTACTTTCATGTACAGGCACAACATGGGAGTGAACAGTTGGCAGACAGGTTTCAAACAATGTGACTTTACAGTTTATAGGGATGGTCCTCTAGTAGTCACTTGGCTTGCTCAAGTGTGTAATATATTATGGTTTGAGAACTTTCCAGCTTCATAGACACATTTGTGGGTGCTAAGGCAAGCATCACTATTATTGCTCATAGGGCTGGGTAAAAAGATGCAATGTGATCATCTCGATATTAATTCTTAAATCCCAAAATCGATCTTTTACTCTATGTGGCAACCCTCTTCAATGAGACTAAGTCACTTCCATATGCAACCAAAATTAGCTAAAACTCTGTGATTAGCACTTTTGTGTAGTATAGTGGCAAAGAAATTTAGCACCATTCAGATCCTTGTGTTGAGAGTAAAAGTTTAGTTTGACACGTTCCATGTGTCCAAAGATGAGATCTGATGTACACAATCCATTTGTCATTGACTATACATCTCTGGCTTTTCTGTTCTTTACAGTTTGTTGATCAAAAACAACAAAAAACTAAACATTTTATTCTAATCACACATAGCACGGATGCAGTAAAGAAGCTATTCGACTCCAACATCATTAATGTACCAAAACACCTCTGTGATACATACATACAGTGCATTCAAAAGTATTCAGACCCCTTTATTTTTTTTTTTCACATTTTGCTGTTTCAGCCTTATGCTAAATGCTTTAAATTATGATATTTTTTTCACATCAATCTACACTCTATACCCCATAACGTCAATATCACATTGACTTAAGGATTCAGACCCTTAACTCAGTACTTCGTTGAAGCACCATTGGCAGCAATTACAGCTTCAAGACTTTTTGGATATGATGTAAGATTTACAACCTGGATTTGGAGATTTTCTGACATTCTTCTCTGCAGATCCTCTCAAACTCTGTCAGGCTGCATGTGGACCATCGGTGGACAGCCATTTTCAGGTCTCTCCAGACATGTTTGATTGGGTTGAAATCTGGGCTCTGGCTGGGCGACTCAAGGACATTCACAGAATTGTCCCCAAGCCACTCTTGCGATGTCTTGGCTGTATGGTAAAGTTAATGTCCTGTTGGAAGGTGAACCTTCGGCCTAGCCGGAGGTCCTGAGTACTCTAGACCAGGTTTTCATTAAGGATCTCTCTATATTTTGCTACGTTCAGCTTTCCTTCAACCCTTTCCTGTAACGCACAGCGTTGAGACTGCATACAATGACAACAAGCTCAGTCCAAAAATGCTGTGACCCTCCACCCCAGACCACGATGGACCCTCCACCTCCAAATCGATTCCGTTTCAGAGAACAGGCCTTGGTGTAACGCTCATTGCTTCAATGATAAACGCGAGTCCGACCATCACCCCTGCTGAGACAAAACTGCAACTCGTCAGTGAAGAGCACTTTTTGCCAGTCCTGACTGGTCCAGCAAAGGTGGGTTTGTGCCCATTGGCAACATTGTTGCTGGTGATGTCTGGTAAGGACCTGCCTTACAACAGGCCTAAAAGCCTTCAGTCCAGTCTCTCTCAGCCTATTGCGGACAGTCTGAGTACTGATGGAGGGATTGTGCATTCCTGGTGTAACTCGGGCAGTTGTTGTTGCCATCCTGTACCTGTGCCGGAGGTGTGATATTCACATGTTCAACTGCAAAAAGGCTACTTGGGTTTTCACACTTGAACCCTCTTAAAAAGAACCAAACTGAGACCCTTTTTTCAGTTCAACCACAAACAAATAAATATATAAACAGAGAAACAAAGTCTTCTTCATATCCAAATGTTACCATCCGCCGTGTACCTGTTTTTGTCCATTTTGTGACAAGGTCTCAGCCCACTAATCATCATCATTAGTTTTTGAAATACAGTCAACTTGAATATTAGGGATGCTCCAATCAGGATTTTAACATTCGATACGATCTTCAATTTTCTTTTCATCTCATCAATCGATGCAGATAATTTAACTTTTATTATCAGCTCTGTCAAAACTGGTTATATATAAGCTTTCTGCTCAATGTCACTGTTAACTAAATTTCCCTGTCAGTAAAACCATAGTTGTTGCCTAGTTTTTGTTGTCAGTCAATAATTCAGTATAGACAAAATATAATTTTAAAATATAAATGTTACTCTTTATTCTAGGCCAACAAAACTAGTAGGCTTATACAAACTATTCTTTACTGTATATAAGATAGTCCTAAAGAATGAGGCTTAATGTCAAACTGAAGTTGAACTGATACCCCATTGGTGTAATTAAACTTAAAGTGAAAGTTTTGGTTATTTTTTCACCATTTAATTTAATTATTTGTATTCATCATTTTATTATATTTAATTTAGAAATGCATTATATTGTAGTAACAAAATATTTGATATAGATGTATTATATGTATGCTCCTTCCTTTTCATTTTGTTGGATGTTGGTAATATTAGTTCCGCTTTCATTCGTTTCCGCGGGGAGTGTAATAAGGGCGCCACGGCCCACGCTCTCTCTTGAGGTAAACAAATGACTGGAGAATGAAAAGATGTTTCTGGACTCTACAGGTGTTACTGTTAATGCAGCAATCATTAAATAAAGATGTTTGAATTATAGCCCATCTTGTATTCTGCGTTGTTATTATTATGATACATGTGCCTTGCGGAGACTGAGATGCTGCTACCACAGATAATAATAAAAAACGCTTCACGCAGGATGCGCCAGTTTAGTGTAAATAAAGCGTTCAGCGCACGTAAGCAAACGGAACCGAACTCAGAGCACTTCTGTTACTCTAAGCATGAGAGGGAGTTGTGGAGCACAGAACCGCTCTGAAAACACTGTAACAACGCGCCAACTTATAGACTGGACAGAGCAGCGCAAATAAACTTTGAAGGGAGCAGACTATTTATTTATTTAATTAAATCGCAGCCCTTTGCAATTTAACAATCGCACAAGGTCATATTGCGGTTTCGATTTTATTTCGTTAATTGTGCAGCCCTAATATATATATATATATATATATATATATATATATATATATATATATATATATATATATATATATATATATATATATATATATATACACACACACACTTAGTTATTAAAACGCATTTAACCACTCCACAGATTTCATATTAGCAAACTATAGGTTTAGCAAGTCATTTAGGACATCTACTTTGTGCATTACATGAGTATTTTTTCAAACAATTGTTTACAGACAGATTGTTTCACATTTAACTAACTATATCACAATTCCAGTGGGTCAGAAGTTTAAATTCACTACGTTAACTGTGCCTTTAAGCAGCTTGGAAAATTCTAGAAAAAGATTTAGGCAATTAATCAATTAGCTTCTGATAGGCTAATTGGAGTCAATTGGAGGTGTACTTGTGGATGTATTTTAAGGCCTACCTTCAAACTCAGCGCCTGTTTGCTTTACATCCCGGGAAAATCAATATCATCAAAGACCTCAGAAAAAAACCATTGTGGACCTCCACAAGTTTGGTTCATCCTTGGGGGCAATTTCCAAATGCCTGAAGGTACCATGTTCATCTGTACAGTACGCCAGTATAAAAACCATGGGACCACGCAGCTATCATACCACTCAGGAATGAGACTCATTTTGTCTCCTAGAGATGAATGTCGTTTGGTGCAAAAAGTGCAAATCAATCTCAGAACAACAGCAAAGGACCCTATGAAGATGCTGGAGTAAACAGGTAGTCAAGTATGTATATCCACAGTAAAATTAGTCCTATATCGAAATAACCTGAAAGGCTTCTCAAAGAAGAAGCAACTGCTCCATCATAAAAAGTCAGACTACAGTTTTCAAGTGCACATGAAGACAAAGATCTTACTTATTGGAGAAATATCCTCTGGTCAGATTAAATAATAATGTAACTGTTTGGCCATAATGACTATCGTTATATACTACAAAGGTAGTATAAATATAGGGCTCCAGATGGTGACTTAATGGTTGCATCGACTTGCTTGTTTCATATGAGAAAAACAAAACATAACAGGACTGTGATGATGCGTTTCCGCCTTATTTAGAAGTGTAAATCTAACTTTTTTATAATAGGAATTTTTGAAATATTGAGTGTAAATGTATAACATCATGCTTTGTGTTATATTACCCTGGAATTAGTTTAAAAAAATGTGTTACCACAGCTGCGAGGGGTTTCTTATACAGCTGTTGAGAGAATGACATTACATTTGTCATAATCCACCACTCTCTATTTTTTTCCTCTGCTGGACAGTCATTGAAAAGTTTTCACTTGCTGTTGGAGCAAATGGGTACATGAAAATAATATTTGCTGTGGTCTCCCAATCACCACTGTCGAAGTTTACCCTGAAATATTTTACTTTCGCGTTCCAAAACACAGATGGTGAAAAAGGTATATTATCAGCCAGCTCAATGAACAGACCAGCTCAGAGCAGTCGCTCACCCACACAGTGCAAATCATTATAAACAACACTGTGAGAAACGTGCTGCGAGACATGAAACTCATTTGAATTTGGCTGTGGAAAAACCCTATGAATACCCTTTTGCCTTGGTGATTTAATGAGTATAAAACCAGTTTAACAGCACAACATTATAAACAACACTGACAGAGCATAAATAAGTTTGTACAATCCACACATCCCCACCCTAACAAAATTGTACCTTGGATTTACTATAGAAACAACTTCCTTTTTAAAATGTTTATTTTGGCAGATGTGCAATGTGTTATATTCATGATAAATATTTGTATATTATTTATTTAGTCATCTTAAATAATTAATTTATGACAATTGTCAGTTTCAAAAAGTTTCTATTTTGTTTTTATATTTTCTAAATGCATAGTATTTCATAACAAAAATGCCATAGTTTTATTTGTTGAAGTTACCAACTATCGTAGTGACAGGATATTATTATTATTACTATTATTAATGGAGCCATGCTTGGTTTTACCAGTAATCTCTTAAAACTATTGAAATAATGGAGGAACTATTGCAACTTTTCATAATTATCATGGACCCAGCAATCAGTTGTTCTAGAATCTGCTCTTTGATTGTAGAAAAAAGTAACTGGCTTTGTTTGCCTTCAGAAATTCAGAGATGACTGTACTAATCAGTAGCATCACACAGAATATTTCAATTTAGCCCTAAATAAATTGGGTAGGCCTAATATATATATATATATATATATATAAACTTTTTTTTACAGATGTTACTGTTGCATCGTCAAAATCAGTGCAATACTGTCTAATGTGCATTTCAGCACAAAATAATATAAAACATATAATAATGTCACAATTTTTTTTTGTTTCTATCATTAATTATTTGTATTTTATATTTATGGTTGCTACCAAATCAGGTGCTGGTGCCACCATCTGTAGAAAAAGGTTCTACTCTGATATTTATATTTTCTTTTGGTGTTTATGTTTAATAAAAATAGTGAAAGTGATTTTCAGAGCGCTTCATCTATAATGATTCTAAGGTCATTACTCCACCAACGTGTGTAAATGTGTGTATATATATGTTAGTGGTTGCAGCAAACAAGTAACCTATGAGATATTGGACTATTTCGCTTCAGGAGTTTAGGCCCATAAAGAAGCCTTTATATTCCTTCAGATTTAAGTTAATCTCCTGACCTCCTCACACTCGCGCTCTTGACAAATTTTTGTTTCCACCTTCATCTCCTGTTGTTTTGCAGGGATTACATATTCTTCAAGTGCTTCTACGTGACAGGAGTGGCTCAACGGTTAGTGTTGCCAACTTGTAGACCCACTAATAAGTGCAAATTATTGCAGGTGCATCTGCATACAAAAGGTTAGAAAAATCAGGCCACTCAGCTGATGACAAAATGTGCATCATGCATCCTATACGCAGATGCCTAGCATTCGCATCTGACAAAAGTACACTTTGGGCTTAAGATTTTAAACCCTAAACTACATATTAAGCTTAAACTTCAGTGTGTAAGTCATCCTGCAACTAAAGGAAGAATTCTGCCTGGCAAAAGACCAGAATATCATAGAAACTTGGAGGTGGTTCTTTTGTCTTGGCCATTAAGTAATCAACCAAAGAACCCTAACAACAAACTAGAAACCAAACAAAGCAACTTAGCATTATGGTATGACTTTTGCACGGGCAAGGCACGGAGAACGACCAATGAAAAACTCAACTGTTAAAACTCACAGACAGTAATGTGTATATAACGACTTTAAATCACTTTGTCACTCAACTACATACACAAGTGCAACAGTTGGTGAAATTCTTGGGTGCAGTTCCAAGCAACAGTCTTGACAGTGATGAGACGTATACCAATTTAAAATAAACATCAGATTTACACAACACAATTTACAAAATTAATATACACATAATTATACACAATACAGTATACAAACAAATAATATACAATACACACAATATAGGATACACAATATACTATACAAATAATAATATTTTATATATATATATATATATATATATATATGCAGCAACTTGGAGTTTCCTGTCGAGTTTTGAGTTTGAAACCTAGCCTAATCCATTAATGACTTTACCCAATCAAAAGAGCAAGCATTTGCCCTTAAGCCCAAAGTACACATCGGTCAAACATTAACAGGATGCATGACACAAATCTCGTCATCAGCAAAATGCTTGAGCACTAAATGCACACAGCCCGATTTTCTAACCGTGCATCTTTGAATGGACAATGCAAGAATTAGTAGATTCACAAGGTGAAAGCACTCACATTTGAGCTGTTGCTGTCACAAAGAAATGCTAGATGTAATCGCCGGTAAATTACAGGAGAAGATGGTAAAAACAACAACAGTAGATATGTATGTCAAGAGCAAAAGTGTGAGGAGGCCAAGAGACACCTGCATTTGTATAACTAGAGTCTGATGGAATAAAAAACATCTTTATGGATCTAAACTCCTGCAGTCGCAGCACGCATGCACCAACCACCTGTGTATATGTGCACAGTCAGATGGAGTATAATCTGACAGGCTTGCATTCGACTGTACACAGATGCGGAGCATTCACATCAAAACCAAAGTATACTTTGGGCTTTACACCCTCCTGCTGCTTATCAACAGCATGTGATCAAAGTCACACATCTCACTAAACTTGTTCCACTCTGAGAGAGGTCATCCATAAAAACAGCTAACAACTAACCCTGCTCCACCAGTTAGGAATGGCTTGATTAGCCTTACAGAAGAGTAAAGCTCACACACAGAACCTTTAATAACAGCATGAGGACTGGTGCTTATTTCAGCTGATCAGCCAGCTCTTGCCATATCTGTGTGCAATATTCATTGATCTGGCAGTGGATGGCCCATGGGCATACCACCTGATGCGAAGACTGAGTCTGGGTTAATACAGCTAAGATCAAATGCCTTATTGGGAAATCCCACATTGCTAAAGAAGACTGGCAATTTTTATACTTGCCCAGTGTCTAAAACCCTGAATCAGCACAATTAAACCACTCCTTCCTTTAACAAGGCAGACACAAGGCTGCTTTAATGTGGTTTGGAAATTTTAACTCAAACATGAAACTACTTTATAGGACGTGTGTACGTGTAGGGTTTTGCTTAGATCACTATGAGCTTTACAAGTGTAATCTTCAATAAATGATGCTGCAAATCCGAATCATATGAGAAAAGATCTTGATCAGGAACCCAGAACAAGAAAAACAAGTTGGACAACACACTCATATTCTTGGATAGGTTGTTGCTTCCATGGAGCTCACAAGTGCCGCTGGGGCAAAGTAAGGTTCTTGTTACATGACTGAACTGGTGGTCGAGTGATATATCAGTGAGGCCTTTAAATCGGGCGATATTCTGACATTTTTCATTATCATATTGGCTGATAAATTTTCCCATTTGGATGATTTTTTTCTTGAGGGCTCTGAGAATTGGCTGCTTGAGACGTGTAAATGACCAGTTCATTTTGTTATGTGCCATCGTGTTACTACAATAATAGACCAGTGTGCAACAGTCTCATTTAAACGGTCAGCAAATCAGAGCTGCGGCAGACGCGTTTGTGCTCGCCCGTATCATTCGCCCTCTCTCTCCTCGACAGTTTCCTGTAACTTTTAACTGTCTTGTCTAATGATTAAAAATGCAAATATCAATAAAGCTAATATCATATACCATCTGCAAATATGCACATACAGTAATTTGTTTAAACTGATGTAATAAACCAGCCTCACACAACTTCAGCAGATTCAGTGTCCTGTGGAACGCTCATAAATCTTCCTCTGAAGCTTGTATTCTATCAGTCTATCCTCAACAGTTAACTGAAACTTTTCAAATGATAAAAAGGCTAATATCAATAAAATCTGTATTATATACAGTTTGCAAATATGCAGATATTTAGCTTAAACAGATGTAATTCACGAACCTTACAAAAATCGAGAGTTTTCTTCCCGTTCCTCTCATTCTCAAATTATGAAGGTCACTCCATGACAATCCAAGCAGGCAATCCAGGCCATTTAAACTGTCAGGAGATTGAGGCTCGTGCTGGATCCGAATGAGCATGCGAGTGCAACTACAAGGCTGCGTCCGAAAACAAGGAAAATGCTGCCTCCTGAGGTTGTATACGGAAGTATAATGAAAATAAGATGCTTTTCAAACCAGTTTTCTTAAGAGTTCCATTCATTCAAAACAGTTGTCCGTTAAGCCATTAACTTATTAGGCAGGAAGTCAGCTGTCTACGTTTTCGGATGCAGCCCAAGGTTAAAGCGCTTCATGTGTGCTATGAGTAAATGTCTTATTCACTAAGCACTGTATGTACAATTGGTTTGATTTGGTATATTTTGAGAAAATGTGATGCTAACATGGATATGCCATCCATGGTTGCTGGACTACTGTGTGTACTGATATTTCCTTCTTCCTAATATATTAAAAATTTCTTCATGTGCAAATAAATAACTTAAATTTTAAATAATATCTGTCGACCACTAGACTGAACACAACACTCGAATTTTCCATGATAGTGTCAATACAAACAGACCAAAAACTGACCCCTTCACCCATGTTAACAATGAACTCATCCCTAATCACAAACAATTCATTCCATCCCATAAGCATTCATCTCAATTATATATAAAAAAAACTAAACAAAACAACAACAAAAAAACACTTAGTTTTCATTAACAGCTTAGTTCTGACTATTTGACTCTGGACTTAAAATGATCAAATACATAAGACAATGATCTTGCTATATATGATCAGTTATATATCAAGATGTGATGTTTGTTAATAATATTAATAAAAGGTTATTGTGAAGTGTTCTTTTTAGTCTATTTATTATTAAAATGATATGCCCAAGTTGATCAATAAATAGTGTAATATAGAAGTATATTAAATAATACTGTACAATTATGGTATAATTATTTACATCGTATTTTATTTTAATTTATACATTTAAGTAATTTATTAAACGTTTTCAATATATTAATACAGATTTATAGATGCACTATTTATTTTACATACAATTATATATAAATAATATATAGTTTATTCATATTATAATAAATAATAAATTATATTAATAAATATATATTTTGTATAATTAATATATTATATTTATTTCTAATTAAAAACGAAGCGGATTAAAAATAATAATGAACATGTAAAATACATCCCAATTTATCCACTTTTATTTCGGCCCTGTAAATATTTGAAGAAAAAAAAACACGATTCACTACTGGGTTTCTGTGAAACGACAGCCCACATAAATGTTTCTAACCCAAATCAAACGCATATTCACAATTACTACATAAGAGAGCCAATGTAAAACTCACAGAAACCGAATTAGCGGATCTGTTACGTGGACACTGAAGCGTGATTCCGGGTGTGTTGAGTGCCGGAGGAGGCGGCCTCACCTTCTCCGCCGGACGGCGAAATCTCTTCTGCGGCTGCTGGAACAAGCAGTGGTTCTTCACAAACCCGTTACCGGCACATTTTTTCGCTTGGCTCGTCCGGTGACAGGTCTCTCCATTCAGAAGCTTGTTACCGGAGCTTAGTGTCATGGTAAGCCGGCTGTGTCTCCCGCTTCACTCGTGTAATCTCACTGGAGTCCAGCAGTACCGTCTCCTCCCAAAACCGTCGACTGACAAATAAATTCCACACCCATTGACAGATTACAAGAAAAGACACGCCCTACAAGCCCATTTACAACCAATGAGATTGAAAAACGTCTTGCAAGGGCACGGTTTATGATTCATATGTATGATCAGAGTCAGACTGACGTCGTTAACAGGAAAACGAACAGAGGACCAACACAAACCTTCAGCCTTTACGTCATATATATCGCTTTTATTGTTGGACGTTAGATAAGGCACGTAGTAATGGAAAATCTGATGTATATAAACATTTCCTCCTCCTAGAATTTTTATTGTTTATTTTTTAATTTTATTTAGGGATCTGTGTTTTGCGAAAAGATACAAAAACAGATCGATAGTCCCTTTTTTTTACACCAAATCTCAATTTTTCTTCTGGTGTTTTTGCCGATTCACATTCTTCATGTTTAATAAAGGCATGTTGAAATATTAAACTTTTAAGCTTGATCTTGAGAAAATCACATGACTGTGGCAATATTTTCTGTTAAATGTCAAAATGTGGTTCATTACACATATCGAGGCAGTCCCAAGGTGAAATGTTCACTGTGTAGTGCAAAAAGCGAGTTCAATTTTAGGTTAATTTTCTATTACGCTTTGTCATAAGAAGCATATGTGAGACTTTTCTCCCTTTCCTAAACCTGAAATGTGCACTCTGTAATTTTTTTACTTGTTTTACTTCTAAAGAAATGAATTGTAATTTTGAAACTTTTGTATAAAATCATGAGCTTAAATGTGAGAAAATACCTAACATATCTAATAGTTCTCACTCCAAAGAGTAGGGGATATGTGCCTTTAAAGCTTAAAACCAATACAAATTTGTACCCTATTGACTCCCTTGAAAGTGGCTCTAACCTTACAGGCTACTGTACAAATTTGCAAAGCATTTCTGTTTATGGTCAAAAACAACAGTCCTTTCCTTCCACTTAATTCCAAGGTCAGGCCTTTTTGGCTGTGTAAGAAGGCAATGTTCACAGAGTTTGCTACCTGTTTAATAATAATAATAATAATAATAATAATAATAATAATAATAATAATAATAATAATAAAAATAAAAAAATCACATGCTTACTCTCAGGTGACTGGAAAGATAAGAAATACACTATGTTTTAAAGGCTTTACTGACATGTAGTAAAGCAAAGTCAATGCCATGAAGGACATACAGTGGTATCTGAAAGACTGAGACCACTGGCTAAAGCTTCTAATCTTACATTTTAATGACAAATTATATGATCAGAATACCAATTTAAGATGAGTTGAAACATAACCATTTCAACTCAACTTGAATTTCGGGTATTTCTTAATATTTGGTGTCTGTTTGCTTTAATGACAGCATGCATTTGAGCTGGCATGGACTGGTTTTCCAAGTTTGAGCAACACCTGATGACTGTGTTATCCAGAATGATTTGAGAATGTTTCAAATAGCATCTTGTGTACGTCAACAGAAGCAAGGAAATATGATGTTTTGCACAAACGAGTTAAAATGACCAATGTCACAGATTTTCTTACATTTGATTAGTGACCTAGAAATGCAGTGCAGAATCTTGCACATTTCTTCAGTTTATAATTTACATTCTGTTTATATAATTTATGTATTTTTTAATCCTAAAACTTTGTCTAATTCCAGGTTTTAATAGGATCCCAGATTTTCAGACTTTGGACCACACTGTACATTCAAACTGCAGAGAAAAAGCCAATTAGATGATGCACATTTTATTTTAACCAAACAACATTTAATTAACTTATGCCTAGATTGTCCAGTGATTAGTTTTACAGTAGGACTGTCCAAGATTCTCAGATTACATGATAAATATTTGACATTACTATAATGCAAGCACATATCTGCAGGTCTAACATATTCCACTTGTCAAAGCAAGAGATGGACCCTGCCCTGATCCCTTTATAATCTCATTGTATGTAACTTTTCTCAGATCTCACGGTGGTAAAGCAGACTGGAACAGACAATTAACATATTCTTAGCTAATTATATACTGCCGTGTAAAGCCGGCGCCACACTAGCAAACTCAAAACAGGGTGTCTCACATACGCACTGTTTTGCAGAGATCTTCCTCTCTTCAGTGGGAGGAATGTCACACTTGTTGATACAAAATGGTGGAGTGGTGACAAACATACCAACTCACCGCAACTTTCTTTCTTTGATTCCCCATCACATGGAGCTCGCCGAAACAACAGGAGGACCACGCGAGCAGAAATCAACTGTAAATGGAGTGATTTAAAGATGTTTTCAGACCTGTAGCTTGCTTGAGTTTTTCCGAATCAGGGGCTAAAACAGTTATGTTGGATTTTCTTCATGGTTTGGTTCGCTTTTACAAGGTTATATTTTAAAATGGAGCAAAACTATAAAATCTGTTATTTTTATCTGTTATTAGTTGCTTCTGCATCTAGTTGCTTTTTAGGAAGTTCACTCAACGGCCATCTTTGGAATGCTCCGGGGCAGCTATTTTTTAATGTAAACAAGCGGCATGCCATTGCAGCTCCTATCTACTTGAATGGGGAAAGATCAAAATCTACAAAACAGTTGGTCAACTTTACGATCAAAGAACAGATTTCAAATCAGTAGTAAAATTTTACTACACAAGTATCATAAATTGCACTCTGAAAGATTACGGGGAAAAACAAAAAAACAAAACAAAAAAAAAAAAAAAAAAACTTAAGGTTTGAGATTAAAATGTATATCTTGGTTACTGTAATCATTTTAAGGCAAAGTTTTGCATTTGCTAAAGTAATCCAAAACAAATTGTAAATATTGACTTTACAGATTACTTAAAAGTAAATGGTAATGTGATTACTTTTAATTAAGTTACTTGTGATTTCAAAATAACTTCTGAATTACTTCCTCATTGATTCACGCAAGTCATGCACCACAAATTCCAATGACTCATTAGTGGGTGCATGCACTTCACAGAGTTCACAGAAATGTAAACGGATGCACATATTAACATCGTTCATGTTGAATATATTCTATTAACATCTATTGGTTTGTATGGACTTATTTTGAAATGTAGTTTTGTGCATCTTGTATTGTCTGTTCCTGGTTCCCTGATTGGCAGTTTTTTGTCCGTCGTGAGGCTGTATAGTTGGTTGGATTAATTATCTAGGTTTTATAGTCTCTAGTCTAGGCATTAAAAGCTGCATTTAGACCCTACAATCTCTGCATTTCCAGACTGCTAATATTACAGAAGAACCAACAACACAGAGAACATGAGGGCATTATATGCATAATGACTAACAAGGTTAACTAGACACAGCAGGAGAACAATCAGGGAGGAAGGTTGTTTAAAATAGTTGGAGATTAAGTACTTAACGTGGCAAGATCAATTCTCTTTACAACTATAAATACAAATATAGCTGAGAGCAGCAATTTTGGGGTCAAGCACCTAAATGGCCTATAAGGCCTACAGGACACATAGTAGGCACAGAGTGGCTATGATGTATATTGCAAATGTATACTGGTTTACGAGTCATCCCAAACAGAGTTTGAACTTTTACTTTTCCGTAATAAACTCAGCAAAAAAAGAAATGTCCCTTTTTTAGGACACTATTTTAAAGATAATTTTGTAAAAATCCAAATAACTTTACAGATCTTTATTGTAAAGGGCTTAAACAATGATTTCCATGCTTGTTCAATGAACCATAAACAATAAATGAGCATGCACCGGTAGAACGGTCATTAAGACACTAACAGTTTACAGACGGTAGGCAATTAAGGTCACAGTAATAAAAACTTAGGACACTAAAGAGACTCTGATAAACACCAAAAGAAAAATGTCCAGGGTCCCTGCTCATCTGCGTGAACGTGCCTTAGGCAGCCTGCATGGGGGCAAGAGGACAGCAGATGTAGCCAGGGCAATAAATTGTAATGCGTGTACTGTGAGCACTACAGGGAGACAGGAAGGACAGCTGATCGTCCTCGCTGTGGAAGTCCACATGTAACAACACCTGCACAGGATCGGTACATACAAATATCACATCTGCGGGACAGGTACAGGATGGCAACAACAACTGCCAGAGTTACACCAGGAATGCACAATCATACCATCAGTACTCAGACTGTCCACAATACTCTGAGAGAGGCTGGACTGAGGGCTTGAAGGCCTGTTGTAAGGCAGGTCCTTACAGACATCACTGGCAACAACGTCGCCTATGGGCACAAACCCACCTTCACTGGACCAGACAGGACTGGCGAAAAGTGCTCTTCACTGACGAGTCGTGGTTTTGTCTCACCAGGGGTGATGGTCGGACTTCAGCTTATCGTCAAAGAAAAGAGCATTAAACCAAGGACTGTACTCAGGAGCAGGATCGATTTGGTGGTGGTGTGTCACATCATTATCGGACAGAGCTGGTTGTCATTGCAGACAATCTCAACGCTGTGTGTTACAGGGATGACATCCTCCTCCCTCATGTGGTACCCTTCCTGCAGGCTCATCCTGACATGACCCTCCAGCATGACAATAGCACCAGCCATACTGCTCGTTCTGTGCATGATTTCCTGCTAGACAGGAATGCCAGTGTTCTTCCATGGCCAGCGAAGAACATTGAGCATGTCTGGAACCTGTTGGATCGGAAGGTGTGGGCAAGGGCCATTCCCCCCAGAAATGTCTGGGAACTTGCAAGTGCCTTGGTGGAAGATTGGGGTAACATCTCACAGCAACAACTGGCAGATCTGGTGCAGTCCATGAGGAGGAGATGCACTGCAGTACTTAATGCAGCAGGTGGCCACACCAGATACTGACTGTAACTTATGATTTTTGATCATGTTGGGCCTCATGTATTCAGATACAAGACAAAGGCAGGCCTAACACAGTCGTAAAGCCTGACTGAGGCCCACAAAAACAAAGTCATAAATCTTGCTGATTAAAAACCACGCCAAAATCAAACAAAGGGAGTACAAAACCGACTACAAATCCCAAGAAGCCTTGCTCACTTTACATCTGTGTGATATTCCAAAGGATCGAACTCAACTCCTATTGGATGAGGCACTCAACAGAATGCACCTCAACTATGATGTCATCAGGAGTAGAAATACCTCGGAAATTGTCTGTACCTTGCTTCCAGTGACTTCACTCGCCGTGCATAGACGCAGTTAATCGAAAGAAGGATCTCCTTCCCTCTTCAATCAAGTTGACGTCGCCGATTTATCCACCAGCCTGCCGAGAATTAGCAGCCGCCCGCAGACAGAGCAAGGAAACGTCCTCCCGTCATCACCCGAGCCTCGAGGAACCGAGTCGGAGTCAAACGATGCATGAACACACGTTCTACATGCGTCCTCACATGATCCAAGTAAGAGGTTAACGTCTGGGCAGAGATAGGATATTTAGGTGTGTTATTCTTGTGGATCAAGTTTATTGTTTGTACAGTTTACGGACCGCCAAGTCCACTCATTGTTGCTATTAATACTCAAGGTATTAATGTAACAAAATGTTATCACAAATGAGATTTTGCTGTGTTGTAATCCAACCACGTTGGACTGTTGTGTTTTTACGGCATCACAGATGAGACCGGCACACTGTGTTTATCCATTAAAGGACCAAAGGCCGCGGGACGGGTTATGAGCCGTTCAACACGTCTCTGAGTGATAAACTAACAGTTGCCTTCTCTCCCACGATCGCGAAACCGGCTTCAGCGCCGCCACTCTTTCTCTGTTGTACTAACCACACACACACGTGCATGTGACCCCTCACAAACATTTGCTAGTAGATAACTTTGTGATAAAGCTCAGCTTTGTCCCCAAGTTATCGCGCAAGCGGAGACACGCTGTAAACGGGCAGACGCCATTAACCGGCTGCTCTCCGGCTCTATACTCTCTGGCCAGAAATCTAACATGACGTACTCTACATGAGAGTCACGTCCGCCATTTCGTGCACCCACACACCATCCTCTCATGTGTTATAGGCTTATTTTGGTTACCATATCTAATCACGTCACTGTTTAGTTTGTAGTTGAATGTCGTAAGTTTATTGACTGCATTGTATTGATTATTAATTGATGTTATATTTTCAATAAACTTCGTTATATTTAAAAGAGAAGTGTTTTGGTTTGTTTTGCATACACATGTGTCAAAGGCTGGCAGGGGATGCCAGTGCTCGAATTCAACCCTTTGTTGTTCCCTTTTTAATCTTGATGATCTGCGGACATCAATTTTCCTAAGAGAACAATCTAATATTGAGACTATTATACTGTCTGGTTATTAGTCCCTGATTCCAGGGTGGAGCCCCATCGACATTAATCCTAATTAATATTCTATTGATTTTGATAATTGACAATTATCTTTGATGATTGTTGAATTTGAAGGATCAATAAGCTAGTGTTAAGTCTAATCAATGTTTAATTCATTTGAATAATTAATTATTATCTTTGATACTAATTCATATTCTATTGAATTTGATGATTGTTGATTTAAAGGATTAAAAAAGCTAACATGGATTCTAATCAATGTTCTATTGATTTGAATAATTATCTATGATAATTAATAATTATTGCTAATAACCAAACCCACTCCTAAACTTTGAGCCCTACAATCACATCAATCTACACTCCATACCCTAAAAAATAGAAGCAAAAAAAAGATTTTTGATAACTTTGCAAATTTATTAAAAAGAAAATAACTGAAATATCAAATTGATATAAGTCTTCAGACCCTTTGCAATAACACTTGAAATTTAGCTCAGGTGGATCCCATTTCTATGGATCATCTTTTAGATGTTTCTACACTTTGATTGGAGTCCACCTGTGGCAAATTAAATTGATTGGACATGATTTGGAAAGCCACACACCTGACTATATAAGGTCTCACCGCTGAAAATGCATCTCAGAGCAAAAACCAAGCTATGAGTTCAAAGGAACTGCCTACAGAACTCAGAGACAGGATTGCGTCAAGGCACAGATCAGGGCAAGGCTACAAAACCAGTTTGGCTGCATTGAAGGTTCCCAAATGGAAGAAGTTTGGAACAACCAGGACTCTTCCTAGAGCTGGCCGTCTGGCTAAACTAAGCAATCAGAGAGAAGAGCCTTGGTAAGGGAGGTGACTGTCTCTGCTCACTGAGCTACCCAGGCCCCCAATGTAAATAATTATTTATGTAATGACCTATAATCAACACTATAGGCTACATGTTTGGGCCTATATTATGACAATTTTAGGGATCCACAACATTGATAATTGAAAAACATAATCATTGCAAAAAATATACATTATATTGGTTTAATAAACCACTTATTTACACAAAGGATTGAACCTTATAAATTAGCATTCACTGAGTTACATGGGCAAAGATGCAAGCCTACAACAAAATTATAATTTTAATTCTAAGAACAAAGAGGAAAAGTATGATAAGAGAGGGGGGAAAACAATACATGTGTAGGTCATTTTGGCTCACAAACATCCTCAAAATATCAATTTATGAATGATTTACATTAAGATCACCGGTTACTCAAATTATTTGTTGTTTCTTAAAGAATTAATAAAATTATGATAGGCCTATATTTTTCCCCTGATAAACACTTTTTATTGATTCACAAAATTGACAAAAAAAGCTGAATATACTATATATTCACAGAATCAACATTTAACATCCAATATTAATCCCCCTCCCAAACCCCAACTACACCCTGAAACTCAACAAACTGTGGACACACACGAATATACACAAAAAAGAAATAAAATTAAATAATAATAATAATAATAATCACACACATTTAAATCTATATTTCTCTCTCCACTGCCCCTCCCTGAGAGCCCTCCAAGAAGGCCAAATAGCTGCCCCATTTTCTATCAAATAAATTCAAGTTTCCCAGACTACTACATGTCTTTTCCTTGAATGCCGCCACCATCCCCATCTCTGTGCACCACTCTTGAATGAGGACACTCCAGCCGACTTCCATCCCCTTAGAAAAAATCTGTCTGCCGATCATAACACTGGCTAGGACCCAATATTTTGTGTGTTGATCCCCTAAATGAATGACCGCCCCATTGCCTAAACTACAGAGTCTGGGGCAAAATAAAATTTCAGTGCCCAATACGCCAAACATAAAACTCTGAACCCTCAACCGAAATTCTTGGATCTTAACACATCATCAAAAAACATGGGTTGTGTCCCCATCTTCTGATCGGCATCGCCAGCAGGTGGGTGTATCTTTCAGACCAAGCCTATACAAGAGGGGGTCCAATAGAATCAATGTAAAATCTTAAATTACATCAGATGCACCCTTGCATCTCTAGATGTAAAATTAATATTTTTTTAATCTTAGCCCACAATACCTCAACCAATGCCAAGCTTAAATCTTTCACCCATAATCTTTTGAGAAAACTTTAAGCCCCGCCCCCCAGACTCTAGGGAGTAATACACTGATGCTTCATGGCCTTTTCCAAAAGCAATAATCATCACTCCAAGAGTATCTGCAGCTTGAGGGGGGTGTATGCTACTCCCAAAAATAGTACAGAGCAGGTGGCACAGCTGTAAATACCTAAAGAACTGAGATATGGGAATCCCAAAATGTTGAGTCATATTTTCAAAGGATCTCAACATTCCTCTCTCATAATGGTCACTGAGCATATTAACCTCCCTCTCAATCCACTCAGCCCAGCAGAAAGGGACTTATTAATACATATTTTGGGGTTCAGCCATATGCTGGAGGCTACATTTAAATTAATGTCTGAATTAAACACTTTTGTCCATACCAAGTGCAAATGCGACTTAACGGGGTGTAACTTAACTTCTCCCATTAGTTTGATAGAAAGGCTTTGCAAAGGCGAAATAGGGGCAAGAACATCCTGTTCAATACAAATCCAGGGAGGGGCTCTCTCAGGTGGAAGTGACCAATGAGCCAAATGTCTGTGACAAATGCATAATAATAAAACATAATCTTGGATAGGCCAAGCCCACCTTTGTCAATCGGTCTATGCAACTTACTGAAATGTAAATCTGGGACATTTACCATTCCAAATGAAGGAATCCGCTTGTCTATCAAATTGCTTGGAATAAGAGAGGGGGACATCTATAGGGAGAGATTGAAGCAGTTGAATTTTGGAATACAATTCATTTGAATAACATTAACCTTCCCTATCATAGATAAATGTAATGAAGCCCACCTGCCCACATTGCTCAAAAACGTTTGGTTAAAGGCTCAAAATTAACTCTAAATCGCACAAATTAGCTGGGAATAAAACACCCAAATACTTAATGCCCTGTTTGGGCCACTGGAAGGCACCTGGTTGAAAAGCCATTACTAGGCAGTATGCTGTCAGAGCCAAAGATTCAGATTTAGACAAATTCACTCTGTATCCTGAGAACTTAGAAAAATAATTAATAATTCTGTGGAGGCAAGGCAAAGATCTAGTAGGGTCGGAGACAAATAAAATAAAAAATAGCACCATTAAGGTCCCTGCACACTTCCTTCAAAGGCCAAGAACAAACAGGTGAGATGTAATTTAGAACAAAATCTGGCCAAAAATAAGGTGTTTTTAAGTTTGTTTCGATGGTTTGTAATGGCTCACTAGAGTGTACTTTCAGGAAAATGTATTCATGTCTGCTAAACATGCCACTGGCCCATGACATCAGAAGTGTGACCTGGAACTCCAACTACTTCCCATCAGTCAGTTAAGATCAACCAACATGAACACAACAGCGTTCCGAGGTCTTAGGTGCTTACCTACATCTGTGCGATCGTTTGTGTAAAGACATTTTCCAAGAACATGTCGTGTGACATTTTAGTTTTGTTTAATTTGCTACAGAAGGAATCATACATAAATACTCTTAAGTGCTCACTCACACATGTTCCATCTGCAGCAGAAATCAATTCACACATCTGTCCAAAGACATACCTATCATCATTATTTTGTCTGTATTCTACCCATTAACACACTTTATACACCCATCTTTGCAGTAGTATCAGTGTCATCATACAATAACCGAGTGTAATCTGTGCATATTATTGCCACATATAGCGTGTTAACGCATTAGTGCAGTGAATGCACAAGGTAAACATTACAAATTAAATATTCTTTAAATCAACATTGAGAGTTTAAAACACCTTCTTTTACTGATTGTGTATAAATCTGCTTCTAGAATTTGGCATTAAGTCATTGATAACACATTTTCATTTTAACACATCCTCATATTTAAATGCGCCTCTCCTTCCCCAGCAGCGTGACAGCTGTGACATCACACGATTTTAGGGTTCCCCCACATCTGAAATCCAAATTGAACTCCTGCCTCTAGTGTACATTTCACCAGGAAACTGCTGCAATACACACAACAAAACATGTACAATCATTGTGAAAAAATTTAGGTATCGTATGTGATAAGGCTACAAAATAGGCTACTGTTTATCTGCATTGTAGTTTAGTATAAATCAGTTATGTTAGTTTTTTATTCGTCAACAAAACTGTTTTCATTTAGTTTACATAATGATAACAATGCTTGTTATACTGTTACATCCCTCCCCATTTAGGGTTGGGAAGGGGGTAACAAGGAAATGATAAGAATGGAAAAATGTATACAAATTAATTTAACAGGCAGCTAAAGAGTGTCCTTGCCTGTCCCAGCGACGTCACAAAGATCACTCAAATCTTAAATCAATCTAAAATCATATTTATTATCAAGTTCACACATGAAAAAGTGACGCTTCAAAAGGGGACCAGACCAAAACAACAAACATACATTTCTTCTAACTTTTTTTTAGGGAGTACTTTCTAACCTTCACAAATAAAATGAACAAAAAAAACTCTTCCCTTACTCCCTCTCTAAACCAAAAACAGGAGAAAACAGGGTCAATAACAAAAGTGGTGTCCTCCCTACAGCTTCCAAAAAAAGAAGAAGAAATAAACAATGAACTAAGGGCTTTCTATGAGTATCAATATCTTAAAATAGGAAACAAAGTATTAGCACTTACTACTGTTACTTCACTAAGCAACAGGTTGTACGATAACAACAGGCTGTACAGTAACAAATGGTAGCAACTACAATAGGTTGAGGAAACACTTAGTATGATACAACAACAATAATAGCACAATTGCTAATTGTCTGGGGCAGGAGAATACCATCTCAGCAGCTTGGAGACAAAAGGCCTCCCCCGAAGTGAGTTCACGCTCCAGCTTGATCCTCAACCTCTCCGTGCAGCAACCAATCAGATCAAGGCAGCAATCAAAGGTAATCATTGTTAACTGGTGTCCATTAACCTTTGCAATGAGGAGAGAGAGAGAGAGAGTGTAAAACACCACAAAACACGGCTACAATACAGACAACACCTACACTCTAAGCAGTACAATTATCACGCAAACAACACTAATAATTATGCTCTGGGACGTAACACCCCCATCACAAAATTTACAACCAATGGCTTGTATATAATTGTTTCATTCACTTAACTGTAACCCATCTCACTCATCATCAGCACCATAGGCTGGGGAGAGTGCATCCTCTACCTTGTTCTCAGAGCCATTCTTGTGACAAGTATCCAGGTTATACTCTTGGAGACACAGGGACCAACGTATCAAACGCTGATTCATGTTGCACATACGAGAGAGAAAAATTAGAGGGTTATGGTCAGTATGTACTATTTTATGTACTTCCCACGTAAACTTCAAAGTTAGAGACATCACTAGCGCCAGAGCCTCCTTCTCGATGGTACTCTAGTTCAGTTGACTTTTAGAGAACTTCTTATAGAAGTAACAGACAGGGTTTTCGATTCCATCTGTGTCCTCCTGCAGCAGGACGGCACCAGCTCCAACAGCACTTGCATCTACTTGCAGTTTAAATGGGAGAGAGAAGTTAGGAGATGATAAGATCGGAGCATTGCAAAAAAGATTCTTGGCAGCAACAAGAGCATTCTCACACAGATGACTCCAAACTAATATCTTCATAGAGCTAAGCATGTCAGTAAGGGGAGATACTATCATTCAAATGTTTTTGCAGAAGCCACGATAGTAACCAAAAACCGGCATAACTGACGCTTAGTACTTGGAGTAGGAAATACCACAATAGCATCAACTTTAGCTGTAACAGGTTTCACGCAACCTTGAACCACTTTCTTACCAAGGTATGTTACCACAGCTTTAGCAAACTCACACTTGTCCAGATTAAGGGTTAAGGTGAGCATTATACAATCCGTCAAACATCCCTTCTAAATTACGGATGTGGATGTAGTATTATTCTAGGTTGTGGTACTAGAATAAACCACAATGTCATCCAAGTAAGCTTCACAGGTAGGTAAACCTGACAAAACCTTTTGCATGAGTCTCTGGAATGTTGCTGGGGCAGTTTGCATCCCAAATGCCATGCAATTTGTACTGCAGGAAGTTGTCAGGTGTTACAAAGGCAGAGATTTCACATGCACGTGATGTTAACGGACTTGCCAATAACCTTTTAGTAAGTCTAATTTAATGACAAACTTGGAAGCGCCGACTATATCCACGCAATCTTCCATTTGCGGTAAGGGAAAAGAATCAGGCTTTGTAATGTTGTTTACCTTCCATAAGGGAACCTAGGTGGTTTGTGGAAATTTTCCCATTCGCTTAGGCTGCCATTGGTCGAATAGGTGGTGCGATGGACCGTAGATTGGATTTGGATCCCCCATGAAAGCTATATAATTTACAAGTCGGCATCTTCTCCATTACTCTCGGAAGGCAGGGATTAGGGGTCAAAGGCACTGTATGTACACCACTAGAGGTGGTCTTGAGTTATAACGGGCATACAGGGGGATGTCCACCAGTGTCCAAGTGTCCACTCCCCATATGCTCCATTATAAGTGTCTACAGAGTGTAATTTTGTCCCCTTACCTACTAGTCTTCCCAACAGTCTTCATCATGTCCACAAAGTGCCTATGGAGCCCCCTTCCACACTAAACTTCACCATAGTCTTCCTCACGCCCACAGAATGCCTATTTGTCCCCTTACCTATTAAATAACACTTTTGCATGCCAGAGTCCCTGGGATGCCCACCAATGCCCATCGTCGCCTCAGTTCATGACGGGCGGTGCCTGGGCATCCCCCAGAGCCATTATATGTTTTTGGTCATTTATGGCACTTAATATTTTTTGGCTGGATTTCATTTGATTTTGCCTCAGATCACACAGTGGGTGCCCGCCCAGTGCCCTTTAAACCCATTTAATTGACTTTCAACCAAAACAGCATTGAAAAGGCCATAGTATGTTGTCAAGGGGCTCTTGAGGTGTCACCGTGTCAAATTTGGGGTCTGTATGAGCCCCCGGACGAGATCCCTGGGTGCATCCCACGTGCAATCTATTTTTAATTAAAATTTCTGTGGACAGAGTATTTTTTTGGGCAAATTATGCACTTTGTTGATCTGCAAGTTTGATAAATACCACTATTTGATTGTACTGGGTGTAAAACAAGTTTTAGTTAAGAAAAGTCTGCTAGTTAGCTCAGAATCGATGTTTTTGCTGAGTTATATAGTAAGTAATAGTAAGTACCAGTCAAATAGTGGTATTTATCAAACTTGCAGTTCAACAAAGTGCATAATTTGCCAAAAAAACACAAAGCCTATTTGAATTAAAAATAGATTGCACGTGGGATGCACCCAGGGATCGTTGGAGTGGTGGTGGCATAGTGGGCTAAAGCGCATAACTGTTAATCAGAAGGTCGCTGGTTCAATTCCCACAGCCACCACCATTGTGTCCTTGAGCAAGGCACTTAACTCCATGTTGCTCCGGGGGGAACATCGGGCCGGGAACATCAGTGCAAACACAAACCTTTGATGTAAGAGTTTCTGGCATTCCTTGAATGGATCACATTTCTCTCTTATTGAATTCGCAAAGTCTGGGAACATGAAAATTCTGTGGTTCTTCCAAGAAAGCCTTCCTTTACTCCTTGCCTCTCGTAACACAAGATTTTTATCTGATGATCTCACAAATTTTGCCAGAATTGATCGGGGCCTGTCTCCTTCAGCAGATCTCCGAGCCGGAACTCTGTGAGCTTGCTCGATTTCCAGCTTATGCCCTATTATGTCGAGCAGACACGGGAAGAACTCGTCTAGGAATTTCACCATATCTCTGCCTCCTTCGTTCTTAGGAATTCCAACAATTCAGATGTCTACGTCTTTTTTTTTTTAAGTCTTTTGAATTCTTTGACATATTGTCCTCATAAAACAGTTATGGATCAGGGTGTATAGAATCTCACTGGTTTATGACATAAAAAGTATTAAAAACTTGCCCAACTTGCCGTTCACACGTCCAACCCTCGCATGGCGCCCAGATTTGTATTTTTGTGAAATTAATTTGCTACCCTGCAGGAAAAATGATCTAAACTAGTGATGGCAAAATGTAATTAGAAATGGAGACCAGTCACAAGAGCAAGTGTAAAATGTATACTTTGCCTTGTACCTTGTACATTCATTTAAAATGTTTCTAGAAAATCTTCATTTTAATTTTAATAAACTACATGGACATGTTATGCATCATCTACCCATCTATTAAAATTTATCCAGGCTCTGGCATCTTTTTTTTTTTATCTTAGAAGAGCTGTTATTATTTCAATTCTTTCACATTAAAATGTAATCTATCCACCTCGTCTCCATCATTTGGATCTCACTCTATTCAGTTTTACTCCTACCCATCTACCTTGTGTTGCCGAGTTGATTAAAAAATATAATCATCTTAGTCAACCAGATTGCATATCCACCCCTCTTTTTTAACGTCTGTCTTCTATTTCTGCACCCATTTTACGGGCTGATTAACAGATCCCTTGACTCTGGCACTGTTCTATCAGAGCTACACACAACTGCTTCACCCCAATCAAGAAAAATTGTAATCCTAAGTAATTACAGACATCTCAAATCTGTGTGAAGAATTGTTGCCTTTATAGATGATGGTTTAATCTCAAATCCTAATTTTACTATGTCAAAATGTTACTGCTGGTCCTATATATCACATTTTTGGGGAAAGTTCCAGTTGTACATTATCTCTAAATGACCTCAGAGCCCTGTCTGTATTTATTGAATGCCCACTGTTATATGTTTACAAAAATGTTGTTGCCTGTGTTCATGTAAAAAAAAAAAAAAATACCTTTCTTCAACTAAAAACAGCAGTAGGCTACATTTTGGCCAATTATTTGAAGTTTTATCAAGTATTTTCCTCTGGCATTGTAGCAATTCACCAATGATGATCAATAACCTTAAATTCAGTCTGACAGACTCATTCGACAATGCGTCAAACACTGATGTGTGATTAATGGTTATAAATATTTCTATTAATAATATGAAACCGTATTCTTCATTATTATTATTTTTATTTCAAATACATCCTAGTATTGCAGGTGCATCTCTCTCTATTATATGGAACCAAGGTCGTAACCATATCTTGAACACTGAGGGGACCAAACCATTTTGGGGGTGGGGGGTCACGGGTGTTGGGGTTACAAATATAATGGTCTGCTTTGAAGGCGCTGAGTGCATTAATTTTCTGAATAAAGGCTTGAAATATGATAAAGGCCTAAAATTGTATAATTTTGGTTTTAAAAGGTTTTTTTTTAAAAGTTCACACAGTATAAGACAAATACTGTCTGCATTTCTAGGAATTTGCCTGTTTCAGTCATCTTTTCTTTTTTGTGCTCTCTCAAAGAAAAGATGACATGGTATAATTAGAATTTATTTTCATATTTGATGTATCTGTAAAATTACATCACTATCTCAAATCAAAATACACAAAATGATTTACTGCCCTCAAGTTGTCCCTCATTGAGTTCTCCCCCCCAGTGAAATCTTAACACAATCTATGAAAAGTTCATATTGAGCATTACAGTGAAGGTCCAAAGAGAAAAAAAAAACTATAATTATTTAAATAGCATACAAGTAGTCCATACAACACCCCAGTGTTAGGGTGTTCATCCTAAAGTCCACAATTATCTCCACCGTTTTAAGTGTGTCCAGCTCAAGGTTGTTTTGACTGCACCAGCCAGCTGTCTGGAGTATAGCTGGGATGATGGTGTTGAAAGCCAAACTGAAGTCCACAAAAAGGATCCTTGCATATGTCCCTGGTCTGTCCAGACGTTGCAGGATATGATGTGTGCTTTCCTTATCTTTAGTTTTTGGAAGATATAGAACACCTCTTCTTCACAGATCTTAAGTGCAGGTTAAGTAGCTGGAGGGGGGAGGAGGGGGGTTGCAGGAGATGTTGGTGTTTGTGTGAAGTGAAGGTCAGAGTGGGTGTGGGGTGTGAGATTGGGCCTTTCAAATATACAGTAGAACACATTCAGGTCGTCAGTCAGTTGTTTGTCCACCACAGGGTTGGGGGCAGGAGTCCTGTAATTCGTAAGTTGTTTCATGCCACTCCACACTGATGCAGGGTAGTTAGCTGAAAACTTGTTTTTCAGCTTCTCAGAGTATCTTCTTTTAGCCACTTTGATTTCCTTATTCAGTGTGTACCTGGTCCGATTGTACAAGACTTTATCCCCACCTCTGTAAACATCCTCTTTGGCCTGACGAAGCTGCCTGAGTTCTGCTGTAAACGGTTTGTCATTGTTAAAAGTTAAAGTTAAGTCCTAGTAGGAATGCACATGTCCTCACAGAAACTGATATATTATGTAACAGTATCTGTGAGCTTGTCCAGATTGGTGTCTGCAGCCCCAAAAACACTCCAATCAGTGCAGTCAAAGCAGACTTATAGTTCCAGCTCTGCTTCATTGGTCCAGCTATTTAGAATCAGAATCAGCTTTATTGCCAAGTATGGCAACACATACAAGGAATTCTAGTCTACATCAATACAAACAATACCAAAAACAGCAGCAAGACATTAAATTAAAACAAAAAAGAACACAAAATAAATAATTATACATATACATACATACACTCACCTTCATACATACCAACATACACACATGTAGTGCAAATCTAATACAATCTGTATATAAAGAACAAAAAACAGTATATTACAGGTGAAACTCTAAAAATTTGAATATCGTGCAAAAGTTCATTAATTTCAGTAATTCAACTTAAAAGGTGAAACTAATATATTATATAGACTCATTACAAGCAAAGTAAGATATTTCAAGCCTTTATTTGATATAATTTTGATGATTATGGCTTACAGCTTATGAAAACCGCAAATTCAGAATCTCAGAAAATTAGAATATTACATGAAATCAATAAAAAAAGGATTTTAAATACAGAAATGTCGGCCCTCTGAAAAGTATAATCATACATATGTACTCAGTACTTGGTTTGGGCCCCTTTGCATTAATTACTGCCTCAATGCGGCGTGGCATGGATGCTATCAGCCTGTGGCACTGCTGAGGTGTTATGGAAGACCAAGATGCTTCAATAGCGGCCTTCAGCTCTTCTGCATTGTTTGGTCTCATGTCTCTCATCTTTCTCTTGGCAATGCCCCATAGATTCTCTATGGGGTTCAGGTCAGGCGAGTTTGCTGGCCAATCAAGCACAGTAATACCATGGTCATTGAACCAGGTTTTGGTACTTTTGGCAGTGTCAAGTGTCAGTGTCAGTGTACTTTTGGTGCCAAGTCCTGCTGGAAAATGAAGTCAGCATCTCCATAAAGCTTGTCTGCTGAAGGAAGCATGAAGTGCTCTAAAATGTCCCGGTAGACGGCTGCATTGACTCTGGACTTAATAAAGCACAGTGGACCAACACCAGCCGATGACATGGCTCCCCAAACCAACACAGACTGTGGAAACTTCACACTGGACTTCAAGCATCTTGGATTGTGTGCCTCTCCATTCTTCCTCCAGACTCTGGGACCTTGGTTTCCAAATGAGATGCAAAATTTGCTCTCATCAGAAAAGAGGACTTTGGACCACTGAGCAACAGACCAGTTCTTTTTTTCTTTAGCCCAGGTAAGATGTTTGACATTTGAAGCCCATGTCCAGGACCCGTCTGTGTGTGGTGGCTCTTGATGCAGTAACTCCAGCCTCAGTCCACTCCTTGTGAAGCTCCCCACACATTTGAATGGCCTTTTCCTGACAATCCTCTCCAGGCTACGGTCATCCCTGCTGCTTGTGCACCTTTTTCTTCCACACTTTTCCCTTCCACTTAACTTTCTATTAATGTGCTTTGATACAGCACTTTGAGAACATCCAACTTCTTTTGCAATTACCTTTTGAGGCTTTCCCTCCTTGTGGAGGGTGTCAGTGATGGTTTTCTGCACAACTGTCAGGTCAGCAGTCTTCCCCATGATTGTGAATTCAACTGAACCAGACTGAGAGACCATTTAAAGGCTCAGGAACCCTTTGCAGGTGTTTAGCTGATTAGAGTGTGACACTTTGAGCCTACAATACTGAACTTTTCACAATATTCTAATTTTCTGAGATTCTGAATTTGGGGTTTTCATAAGCTGTAAGCCATAATCATCAAAATTATATCAAATAAAGGCTTGAAATATCTTACTTTGCTTGTAATGAGTCTATATAATATATTAGTTTCACCTTTTAAGTTGAATTACTGAAATTAATGAACTTTTGCACGATATTCTAATTTTTCGAGTTTCACCTGTATGTACAGAGCAATGTAAGTAATGGCAGAAGTGGATATGTTGGATAATATAAACTAAAATTCAAATTAAACTGTGTATTGCACATCATTATTGCTCAATGGGGCAAATTAATTGTTCATTAGATGGATGGCCTGAGGGAAAAAACTGTTCCTGTGTCTGATGGTTCTGGTGTTCAGAGCTCTGAAGCGCCGGCCAGAAGGCAACAGTTCAAAAAGGTAGTGGGCAGGGTGAGTGGTGTCCAGAGTGATTTTACCAGCCTTTTTCCTCACTCTGGAAGTGTATAGTTCTTGAAGGGGGGGGGCAGGGGGCAACCAATAATCCTCTCAGCAGACCGAACTGTCCTTTGTAGTCTTCTGATTTCGTAGCTGCACCAAACCAGACAGTTATTGAAGTGCAGAGGACAAACACAATGACTGCTGAATAGAACTGTTTCAGCAGCACTGGTGGCAGGTTGAACTTCCTCAGCTGGCGAAGGAAGTACAACCTCTGCTGGGCCATTTTCACAATGGAGTCGATGTGTATCTCCCACTTCAGGTCCTGTGAGATGGTAGTGCTCAGGAACCTGAATGACTCCACTGATGCCACAGTGCTGTTTAGAATAGGAGGAACACCCCATCATTGTCCCCCCTCACCAAAGTCCACAATCATCTCCACCGTTTTGAGCGTGTTCAGCTCCAGGTTGTTTTGACTGCACCAGAAAGCCAGCCGTTCAACCTCCTTTCTATATGCAGACTCATCATCATCTCGGATAAGGCCGATGACAGTGGTGTCGTCTGCAAACGTCAGGAGACAGGCTTAGTAGATTTAAGTTTCTGTCTGTAGGTTGGAAGAAGATGAACCAGACAGTAATCAGAGAGTCCTAAGACTGCTCTAGGTACAGAGCGATATGCATCTTTTATTGTTGTGTAGCAATGATCCAGTATATATATATATATATATATAAAGCTATGTAAGATGCCTACCAGATTACCACATTCATTAAATTCCTTTACAATATACACAGATTATTTATTTGTCTCATGCCTGATATGCTGACGACTGCTCCATTCATGTTTTCATATTCACACTGTACTTGACATATTTTTAATTAAAAACTGTGAATTTCACCACATGGTGAATGGTTTGCACACAAGGAAATTAATGTCGGTTGGTACAACATTTCTATCATAAAGCAGTGGTCAAATATCTTATGTTCAGTTATATAGTGAAATCTTACTTGACACTAACACTTTTAATCTGAACTGCTTGCTGGGATAATCCACGAAGTTCCCGTTTAGCTTGAGTACCGTGACTCCCACCTTCTTCGATTTGATTGGCTATAATAAATTACATTGACGAGTAGTGTTAGACTACTGAGCACGGTAAAGATTTTTAAAACCATTATGTTATTCCTGCAACAACTTGATAACAATTAGACCGCGATGCTTAATGGACTGCAGCAGAACTGCAACAAGGATATCAATTATTGGAGGGATTATTGTAGTTATGACCCTTTCTAGAACTCAATTCTGTGTTTTTGTCCTTTGTACTCACATCATCATTCTCTGTCCCAACGGCGACATCTTGTGGCCAGAGTAGGTAAGTAATTTGCAGGTGGATTTATTCAGTTTCTCAGATGCAAGAGAGTTGAAAATCTTTAAAGATAACAAACACATTGCATTCTGCACCAGTGTCCAGTTTGATTTTCTCAGTCCACGTTTTTAACTTTTTCAACTGTGCTAAGGAACATACTACTGTCAGTTTCCTCGTTTTATTCAAGTGCATGCATCTTTCTTGATTGCTTTCATTAGTTTCTATACATTTTAGCAAAGTGGCTCTTTTTTGCATGCTTTACACATCTGACCACAGGCTGGTTATTTTCTCTGTTCATGTCTATAACCACACCTGCAATATTTTGTATCCTCTTTAGATTCAACCTGCTCTCCTTTTGGTTTGAACTTGCTTGTTCTTTGTTTATAACCTTGTATAAGTCTACTTCTTCAATGAGTGCTTTTACTCGGCTAGACGTGATTTCACTGGCATGGCAAATATCAACAGCTTTAGCTAATGTGAGGTCTGCCTCTCATAGGAGTCTGTCTCTTACTTGATCATCCCGTATTCCACAAACAATTCTATCTCTGATTACAGAGTCATACAGCTCTCCGAACTCACAGTTTTGCTTTGTTCTTCAGATCCGTGACATGAGCATCAATATTCTCAGACGGCCCTTGTGAAGAACGTGCGGCGAATGTAAGGTAGGTTTTTTCTTGGTTTGCAATAGTCTTTGAACTTTTGCTTCAGCATGGCAATTTTATCTTTCTCAACATCTTGAAATTCAAATGTATTGCAAACTTTTATAACCTCCTCACCTGTGACGAGCAAAAATGTGGCACATTGTACTTTTGAACAGATCTGTATCCAAATCTTCCAGTTTTTGGCAATATTTCCTTGGAGACATAAATTTGATGGTGGTTGTATCTGTGCCATCGTTCAGTCCTTTTTTCCCCCACTTCTGACACCATGTAATGTTGGAGAGCTGATGAGCCAGATGACAAGGATAGATGTAAATTATTAGTTATAATATAAATATATGATTTATTAATGATTTATTGCACCATATTACATGCTACTACTTAAACTGAAGCACTATGCATTTACGTAACCTTACATCACTTACATATTCTAACAGAATACATTACAATAACCACCAGTAGTGTAGGCAGATATTATGGTGCGTGGGACAAAAGAAATGATCAATTACATGAGATCTGTAAAGGCTTTATTTATTTTACTTTTTATGTTTAGCTAATTGTTTCCAGGGGTGTATTTAGGACCTTTAGCTACTAAAGGTTATCTGCTTTAAGAATATTAAAAGATGAAAGATGACAATGACAGATACAAATGATGGAATGGGTATTGTTGCTATCTCTCCGTTGGTTTTCTCTGATCGTGTCACTGCATCAAAACTCTACTCTCATTAATGTTGGGGACAGCTGCTGCTGCATAAAAATCATAGCTATAAATTAACACATAATTTGATTAGCAGATGCTATTTATACCCCACTATTATAATAGTGGCAGATATTATTTGCATCCCAACCCTGGTGCAAATAATGGTAGATACAAAGTGCACCCTGGTGCAAATAGTGTCAGATACTATTTACACCCATATTTAAATGTTAATATTGAGAGTACCACAGACACACTATATGAGCCCCTACCACTAAACCTAAACTTAACCTTACCTTAGAAAAAATAACCATGTAGTCTACACACAAGCGGTGACGAGCCACGTGAGTAAGATGAATGGAACGAGTGCAATCGACAGACCCTGCCTCCAGATCAAACCCTTCTCTGCACTCGTCGACATTCATCGAGAGCAAGTCACTGCGATGAAATCAATATTTATATTAATTTGTATATATTATTTTAAGTATTAAAGGAAATATTAAGAGTGACAACAGGAAATCGGATAGGAAAAAGAGTAGGACAAAACACAGATTCGAACCGCGGTCGCAAGGACAACAGGACACATTCACACATCGACTTTACACCCCACGCCACTGCAGCGACACCTACTGTTTGCTTTGTCAAATATTTCTCTGGTTCCACCAGACTATTGAGGTGCAAAGAGCTGCCCTGTGTGGCAGATGGTATTTACACCGGGATGCAAATAGACACTCTACATTTTTTTATTTTAGTTCTATAAATGAACATTCTTTTATCTTAAAAAATAAAGATGGAGCATTTTAACATCCAAAGTTATTTACTTCAGTATTGTTTTTATCTGGTTTTTAAATAAATAGCTAATTAAATAAAATTAATACAATTAATGGCAATCGATTCACATATTTGACATTTGTTACAAATATTTTATGATGGGGAAAATAAAGTGGTTGGTGCCCCTGGACGATACAGTGTAAATAGCTTTGTTATAATAAGAGTTAGTTTCACTAAGAGTTAGTTATAATAAGAGTGATCTAGTTTCACTTTTTGAGCAGCTGTTTTTTATAAAGCTTTGATACTGGCATTATCCAGCCCAGTTTAAAGGAAGGATCCAAGTGCAGAACATCAATGATCATTTATTTATTCAATATAAAAGAAAACAAACATAACAAAACTTACATGTTGGAGAAAACAGAGAACCAAAACAAACTAGAAAAAATACTAAATGAACTAGACAGGGAAGGAAGACATGACGCACGATCACTTGACCACAGGTAAACAAACGAATGAAGTGAAATAATACAGTATAGGACACAATATACTCGTGCCAATAACCAACAAGACAAGAGAATGCATGACAGCGCCAAAAGGACGAGCCATGCACTCTCACATAGACTAGACAAGACACTAAACAAGAGTGTCAGAGCCCAGCCACAAAGACAACAAAAGACAATCAACAGTAGCTGACGAATAGGGGCATGAGAAAATTAACTGAATGCCAATTGGAGGCACCGGCCCATCCAGACCCACCCTTGGCAACAGCAGTGCATTATACATTATAAAACATTACAGGGGTCATAGCCTACTTTTTTAAATACAAATAATTGTATGCTTTTCCCTGAGTTTTACTTGTAATGTTAGTAAAGTTTCTTTGCACCAAAAACAACCATAATACATTTTTTATGACCATTTTCCACATCTCATTGCATCCTCTGAATTAAAGTCTTTTTTTTTTTTTTTGCTGCTGTGCCTTTAAGAAATGCCCACTTTGTTTGTGTAATGAGAAAACAGGCCTCTTTCCAATTGCAATTTGCAACAGATTCAGAAAACCATACAGGCTGAAAGGCACCACTCAATCTGGTAAAGTTTGAGAAAAAGTTCACCCAAAAATGAAAACTTTGTCATAATTTTAAAAAGTTCCCTCATAGTGCTACATGCATGCTATTGTAAATGAACTTCTCTTATGCACTCATGAACAAGCAACATTCGTCAAGATTTCCACTGAAAATTACTTACATATTTGGTTGTTTCTCACCTATCACATGCCTTAAGAATCCCTTAAGAAAACTACTTCTGATTTACTACTTTTTGGGTCCTTTTTTAAAGCATTATTTGTTATTTATTTGGTTTTGAGCTGTCGGGACAGATTTGGTGTAAAATCACAGGTTTATGTCATTCGTTCTTGCGTGTTTATGTCATATCCGTAAGTTCAGAATGAAGGTCTGGCATGTGTGTTGGCTGCGGGAAAGCTATGTTCAGTAAGCCGCAGTTCAGGACAGCATTGGCAGGACATCAGTCTTCTAATGGATGTTTAACTTACTGAATTGTTTGGTGATGTTGTTTAGTTGCTATAATGCTTGGATTTGTTTTTGGTAGGGTTGTTGAAGCTTATTGGTTGTCATGATTTGATTACTCATGTTTACCTTTTTGTTTTGTTTACCTATTTTTTTTTTCTTTTCTTTTTTCAGTGAAGTTACTATAACATGTTTACTAATATTCATGACTTCTGAGTATTTTATATCATTGCTGCAGTTTTGAGGTTCCCTAAGTGTGTATTTGCTGCTGTTTTCTCATTTCTTTTTCCCCAGTCACAGGAATGCACTAGTTGTTGTAACATTCAATAGCCCTTTTAGCAGATAGTCTGTTTAATCAGAGTAGGTCATTTAAAATAGCATCTAATAGCCACTAGACGTACAATGTGGTTCCCCATGAATGTATGCTCATAATCATCTCAAGATGTTTATAATGTCCCAATTTCACAGCACAGTAATGTATATGAAATTGTTTAGTGTGTAACCATCTCTCTATTATAACTTCCAAAGAAGCAATTAAATAAACTGTTTATTATTGAAATTGTTATATTGCATATTTTTCCATATTATTTTCATGTTTAATAAAGTATATTTCAGCCCCATCATTACTGAATCCTTGTTTTGTGTTTTCATACAGTCTTATTGCTTGCAGTGCATAGAAGTACAATACAAACATTAATGTCTAGTGGATAAAAACGTGAATAATCATATTAAATTATGTAATAAAGAGTGTGTTTTATCTTCCTCACAGCAAGTAAAACCTTGGTTATATATGTTTAAATGAATAACGTAATATCAACGTAAAAATAGGATGTGATGACAATCTCAGGCAAAGCAGGTAACCTCAAACCATGATACTCATCCAGTAGAAGAGCAGTGCTGAATCACAACTCGCGTAACATGTTCTTGTGCAAGTTGCTTGCAGTTTTCAGGTTCAAACAAAGATGTCGCTAGAGAGCCCAAATTTGTTTAGTGCAATTTAAAGAATAAAGGTGCATTCAGTAACTTTTGTCTTTGTGTCATCTTGGACACTGACACCTAGCAGCCATGATTAATCATTGAGTGAAAGTGTCAAATAACAAGACGGTTACTGAGATTAAGCGAGCAGTATTCGGCTGGTCATGTGATTCTAGTATGGCAGTACCCATGTGAGAACCCTCTCCATGTAGAATAAAACAGCTTGTGTAATGTTACTGGTATGTTTGAAGTCTTCATTTTAATATTGAGTGCTCATGATTTTCTACATATATTGCAAAATTATAATTCATGTCTTTATGAGTTAAACTTTTTTAATGAGTAAAATAATACTGAGTGCACCTTTAAAAGCATCCTTTTGTGTTCCACATAAGAAAGACAAGTGGGGTTATGAGTAAATGATTACAGAATTTTCATTATTGGGTGAACTATTCCTTTAAGATCAGGCAGAAATCCTCAGGAACCTTGGGTAAAATAAGTTTTCTGTTTGTTTCTAATGCTGGGTTACTTCAAAAGGATATGCAGAGTATTTTTGCAGTTTGATGTTGTATAGAGGTCCACATTGTTGTCACCGTTACTGTACCATATGTGATTTTCTTTTTTATATTTGCAATTTAGTTACTTGTTATGTGGACGCTGCATCTCAAAGATTTTGCAGTACGGTACTGCAGACCCAAGTCAATTTGATTTTTATCAGCTGTTTGACAAGGAACATTATCAAAAATATAAAGGTAAAGTGTAATATTTGAAGTAACAATTACAGATTGTAAAGTTTCAGAAACTGGCAAATACGGCATGTGGGCCAACAAAAGGGGTCCTCCAAAGAGGCCCGTGCCTTGCGCCTAGGCCTTGTAATCCATAATTTCAATACATTTACTTTTTTGGACTGGGATGAAGTTTTGAATTCTGAAATTTACAGCACTGTTTCATTACACATCAAGCTCTTTAACCTCAAAAGTTCAATGAAATTATATCCCTTATGGCAAGGGCGAGTCTAGCCCCTTTTTAGGGGTGCTTCAGCACCCCTAAAAAGGAGCTCGGCACCCCTAAAACTTGGAGTAAGAAATGTTGTTATTTTAAAATTTTGTCCAAAACATACTCCGTAGTTTGTGGTTTAAAATGTATGTGTTAAGGATGAAAATGAAAACACCTCGCTTTCAGGAGGAGGAGACATCCTCTTCTCTTCTACTTCTCCTCTGTACCTGCAACGCTCAGCACGACCGTCATGCAGCGCGAAACACACGCAGAGTGAGAACCCGTTATGTAGTGTTGTGAATTAACTAAGTTGCTCCAAAGCTGTGTCTCACACTTCTTTCCTTTTACCTCGAGTTGTTCCACGGAGTGGTGGTGGTGTAGTGGTCTAATGCACATAACTGGTAAACTGGTAATCAGAAGTTTGCTAGTTCGAGCCCCACCATTGTGTCCTTGAGCAAGGCACTTAACTCCAGGTTGCTCCGGGGGGATTGTCCCTGTAATAAGTGCACTGTAAGTCGTTTTTGATAAAAGCATCTGCCAAATGCATAAATGTAAATGTTCTGATTCCGAAACCATATCGGTGAGTACTGGAGTCAGTATCCTGAATCACCATGGTACACCTGTAATAAGTGTTTATTTTTGGACTATTTTAGTCCAGCGGGTCGCCGCCGCTGTGGAGTAGCACAGGACCTGGGTGACTCATCCATAGTCATAAACGGAGAGAAGTAGCGCCGGTTACAATGTTCTTCCGCAAGACGCATGCAGTTCTGTTTATTAACTGCTAGAGCGTGAAACAAAAACAGCAGCGCGACAAACAAACTGCGTACCTGCGTAGTGCGTACGTGTGTCTCTGTTGGTAAAGTTTATCGTTAATTTGATACTCATTTTAACAATCGGGAGTCATGTAAACATGACATCACGTGCGTCTTTTCTGGTCAGTAAAACAAACATATCACTGTATACCACCAGTATGTGTGAAAACACTCACTGTGGCTTTTTAAATAAATTGTTATTCATTCCTAGATTTATATTTGTTATTTTTCAGTTGTGGCTGACTATCAAACTAGACAATAAAATAAAGTTTAATGTTTTTCTTTTGCTGTATTTATTCATTCCTCACACACAGAGGATTTAACCTGAACCAGGCTTAACTCCTGAACTCCTAGCATTACTCTCTCTCTCTCTCTCTCTCTCTCTCTCTGTGTGTGTGCGTGCGTGCGTGAGTGTGTGTGTGGGGCGCCTACCAGTGAGCAATGGACATACGACAGTTCTTTAAAAGAAAAAAGACAGATCCAGGTGAGAGACTAGGAACAGTCCACAATGACCTGTGTCTTGTTTTTTGTTTTTTTTGTTCTTCTGAAAAGTGTTAAGCTAAAGTAACAGATAATGCAAACCAGCTATCTGTTGTTGTATCAAATTACTTATCTAGGCAATGGTCCCCTGCTTTTATTTTATTTTTTTATTTCAAACCCACAATGGAGAATACAGCTTCTCTTGTGAAAGGAATTTGTGATTTAAAAATGTTTCTAAGCCCAATAATAATAAAGACATTTAAAATGGCACGCCTCTGTGTGCCTTTTGATCATATCCTTAGAATCTGAAAATGGTCTCCATAACATTTTTTGTGACATGACAAACTGACCTCAACTCTCCTGCCTACAATATATTTGTGTATGATTGTCAGTGCCAAGGGAAAGAGAGGGAGATGGAGAAGGAGAAAGGGAAAGGGAGAGCATGCAGGAAGAACCAGGTGAGGAAACAACAACAATAAATTGACATATAGTGAATAGTGGCAAGCAAAACAGTAACTACTCATACTCCTATAATAACTTATTGGCATTAAGTAGCCTATATTACATTTACTTTCTGTAACATTATTTTACACCACATTTCTTCATAATAAAGGAGGAGGAAAACAACAGGGAGAGTCCATAAGGGATGAGAGGGAATTGACTAGTGAAAGAAATGAAGAGACAGAGGGAGTGCAACATAGAGACCACCAAGTCAAAGCAGCAGAGACAGAAGAGAGCTGTTCAGACTTAGGGGATAAGGACACTGGTCCTAAACAGTTAAAGCTGTCTCAATACCCTCATACTCAGTTTGGCACACAAAAAAAGAGCCTTTCATGAACCATTTTTTGTAAATAATTTACAGAAGATGAATTACATTTTGTTGTACAAGTACCTGTTACTTTGTTCAATGACAATAAAGTTGAATCTAATCTAACCAATCTGATGACTGTTGATACTAAAGGAGGCACATGGAGTTAATGGTCAGGAAAACCAGCTGAGTGAAGAAGGTTTTGTGTTTGTTACAGGGGGCTGTCTGTGTGAACTCTCACAATTAAGCTGGTGCTCTGAAAAGGTCTCAAAAAAAAAAGAAAAACAAAAAATCTGGATTTTGGAGTTAGTTGAATCAATGTTAAAATGATAAAGTTATTTTTCAATAGACATATTGTTTATTTTTGTGTGAAAAGAGGGTGGGTGGTGGCAGTGGGGCTCATTGGGTGCTCAGCACCCCTAAAGCTCTGACCCTAGAATCGCCCCTGCCTTATGGAGTATTCTTCAAATTTAGTTTTTTTTAGGTTTTGTGCTAGTGTGTATTTATATATAGAACAACAGTATATACTGAATGTTCTTAAACAAAAAAAATACTTAACATACATTGCATATAAACAGTCAGCAGAGTAGTAAACATACACATTATCATTTATTGGTTCTTTTTTAAGGAGGATTTGTTTGACTGACACAACCATTACTGCCTTTTCTGAAACCTCTCAGACATGCAGCTAAACAGTATTTGAATGATGCTTTGGAGTCTGCTCTAAAAGAACAAAAAACTTTTTGCTCTATTGACAAAAACAAGCAGCCAGGAATGTTGCTGAATGCTCCTCCATGGACAGAAGATAAGAAACCTATTAATCTTCTCAGCTTTTGTTTGCATGCCAAAGTTTCCATTATGACACAATATAATGTGCTGACTGTTTGCTCCTCAAGCTACACAATAGCTTCCAAATGAACCAATTTCCTTAGACTGTCCTCAATGAGAAAGTCATTTTTCTTGCTTCATGCACATTAGAAACCCAGACAACAGATGAGTGAGGACTCATTATCAGCCTGTCCTGAGAAATTACACCCAAAAAAACCTGGACAATATTGGAATCGAGATGGAGGACAGAATGAGAAAGGATTTTCTGATGCATGAGTGTGTTTCTTAAAAATGTCTTTGTAAAGGGGGGTTAATGGGAAAGGAGGAGGCGAGTATGTGGAATCATGACCCGGCCCCGCCCTCCGCCCTGACACAGTCTTATTTACTCCTGGAGAGATTATGAAGCACTATGAAAATGTATAGAGCACATCTGGCCTTCACAAGACTATAGAAATAACAGTTGGGTTAAAATCATGTCAAAAATCAATAGAAAGAAATACTGTAATACAATGTTCCTTCAAAGGACAGTAATGAACAGGAGAGTTTTTTGTGAGGTTTCACCCATTAATTGTTTCATATTATAGAATCAATGCAAGATATTACAACCCAGTCAAATGCATAAAACACAAAATGTATCTTAACAGTTTGAACAACAATAAACAACATTTGAACACATTATAGTATGCATCGATGCAGTTACATCGATGACTATGAAGGTAAGAAACAATAACCAAAAATTAAAGTAACACGCAAGAAACAAAAGTATCTTATCTATGGGTTCAAGTTTTAGTAAAAAATTATAAATTAAACTAGGCTTCAAATCATATTCATTAAGCTATGTAACTTAAACTATGAGTCTTAAACACATTTTTACAGGTATTAATCTTTGATATAAGTATATGTATACAGTACATGCCATAAAATCAGTGTTGTTATTACAATTTGGGCAAACTTTATTGGCAAGAGAAACTTGTACTAAGTGTACATTGTAAGTGCATTATTAGACACTGTACATACAGATATAAACAGTGTTGGGAGGGTTACATTTGAAATGCATTCCACTACAGATTACAGAATACATGCTGTCAAATTTTATTTGTAACATATTCTGTTAGATTACTCAAGGTCAGTAACCTATTCTAAATACTTTGGATTACTTCTTCATCCTGGTACATTTCTCACTTGTTCTGACATAAAAACTCTGCCAGTACAGTAAGACAAAGTTCACATGTTAAAAATACATCATCTGAAAAACCTAAATGTCCTATGTGTATTTTCTCAAAAGATGAATCAAATTGATCTTATTTTAAGGATTTTCAGATATTTTTACAGGAAAACAATAAAAAAATTACAATCAAGAATAATTTTTTTGCCCTAATATCGAAGGTCTTACAAAAAAAATAAAAAATAACAATTATGATACCATGTGAATATTCATGATTAAAAAAATATGATCATGCCTGCTTCCCAAAATCAGTTTCTGTGCTAGGATGTGCAGTTGAGTCAAATGTATATATGCCAGTGTTAGCCACAGAAAGTGGGGGAAAAACCCAGTTTGGCCTATTGTTCAAAAGTGCCTGGGCTTGTTCCTGGCAGGCAGCAGATGACCTAACCCCGCATCCACCCTAATTAGAGCATGTGAGGCTGACTAGCCTGCCAGAACAACTCAGGAAACCTTTCTCCTATCATGTGAAGTTTCAGGAAGTAAAAAAACAGAAGGAACATTAATTAAACAAAATATATTATTCACAGAAATTAACACGTTACGTTTCCAAGCCCTAATTTAAATACATTATTATTATTATGGACCTGCACCCTTGGAACCCCCTGTGAGTTCGATACGACGCTGGGGGAATTGGAGTGCACGTTGCGGCCAACAGGCAAGGATGCTGGGCCATATTTCCCTCACACTCTTGACAAGACAGGCCACCATGGAAGTTGCTGCTCCTCGTGGGGCAGGGCGGAGGGCGGGGCCAGGTCGTGATCCTACACACCCGGTCCCGTATTAGGCTAATCAAGCCTTCGAGAGGGATAAAGGTCGACTGCAGAGGATTGTGCGGGAGAGAGAGAACGTTTACGGACATGTCCGTCGTGTGTGTTTATGTTTGTGTGCTTCAGTTTATTATTAAAATATTATTTATGTTGAAAAGCCGGTTCTCGCCTCCTCCTTACCATTGATCACTTTACACTGGTGCCGGAAACCCGGGAAGGAGGAGGGATATGCTGTAGTAGAGTTCTCGCCACTACAGTCCACCACAACGGAGCAGCCGCAGCCATCTGCCGGGGGACGAGGAGCCCAGCCGCCTGGAAGAGGACGATGGCCGCCGACCGCGAGGGGAGAAGGGGCTCCTAACCGACCGCTTGGATCGGTCAGGGCCGCTGCCAGGGGCGGAGGAGTCCCCTACCGGCCGCTGAAATGTGGTGGGGTTTGAGACCGCCGACCGCGAGCGGGGAGGGGCTCGCTGCCGACCGCCTGGAGCGGGAGAACCGCTGCCAGGGGCGGGGGAGGCCCCTTCTGTTCCCCGAGAATGTGGCGGGGCATTCTGTCCGCCAGGGGCTGGAGGTCTGCCTCTGATCCACCTAGAGAGGCGCGGCTGTCGTCCGATAGAGGGTGGAGGAGTGGCTGAGGAACAAGCTGCGGCGTATTGGAGAACTGCCGAGTAAGAGTTTTTTTTTTTCATCTCTCTCTCCTTTGGGGGGTACTACACTGTTAAAGGAAGGTACTACACTGTTACAGGAAGTACCCCCCAGTTTAATTATTTCTGTTTCCCTCTCCTTGTCCCCTCCCTCGTCCAGGTAGACGGGGATGACCTGCCAGCAGACGGGGCATAGGGCACACCCTCCCCCAGGGAAAGGGGGGGGGGTGTACGTCATGCTGGGGGCTCCCCAGCCTGAGAGAACGAGGGAGGAATGTGGCAGGGCCACACCCGGGACACGGGATACACCCGGTCCGGTATTAGGCTAATCAAGCCTTCGAGAGGGATAAAGGTCGACTGCAGAGGATCGTGCGGGAGAGAGAGATCGTTTACGGACATGTCCGTCATGTGTGTTTGTCTGTTAAAGTTTCAGTTTATTATTAAACCATTATTTATATTGTCAAGCCGGTTCTCGCCGCCTCCTTTCCAATTATCACTTTACATCATCCTTCACAAAGTACCATTTCACTGTGAGGATGCCAGATTCACCTTTTGTTTGGAAAATATTCCCTATGGACACATTTATTCCACTTTTTTTACATTTATGATTAATATTGTTTTCAATAAATGCCTCTCCGAGGCCTGACACCACACCCACTGTGTCTGCCCACTGCCCCTTGCTCACCCCGCTACAATTACGTGTTCATGTATACAGCTTTAAATTAAAAAAAGTATTAGTATACATAGAAATTAACATTAATCAAAATGAATAAATGCTGTAAAACTATTGTTCCTTGTTATTTTACATTAGCTGTTGCATTTACTAATGTTAACATATAGAAATGTATTTTAAAGTGTTACCTACAATTTGAACACAATTTACTTCATACCGCTGGTCAGCACATCCCTGCTGGCAGAGGCACACAACAATGTAAAAAGGATGTTATCTCCTGTTGCTGATTGTCTCCTCTATTGTAAAACACTCACTTTGTCTCTAACACATCTTCTATGGTAGTCTGCAAACACAGCAACATTAACTAAGCAAACTTCACTAAAGCCCCGCTCACAACCCGATCATATGTATTCTCTTTCAAGCATTCATTTCGTTGTCTCACTATATGATAAGCCCCTTATGTGTATTCATCCGTAGCCCTATTCCATTGTGCCAGTGCTTGTTGGCTGGCAGAGATGACGCTTGTGTCTGGGAGTGATCTTGCCATTCCGGTATTCAGTATTTCTGAATACATTTATGACAGTGTCACACCTTTAAGGTGTGACACTGTCATAAAGGTATTCAGAAACCTATTCTTGCTTCACTCCAGAAGCTAACATTACTGTTTGTACTGGCTATTGCCTAGCTTCCACACTGTCTGCTGGCTGCTTATATGATATGTAGTCTACAAAACGACAATCGGATCACTGGTCACCACACAATTGTTTGCAAAACTTTTGGCACAAGAGTTAATTGTTTGTATGCACTCCAGAAAAACAGCTGCAGCAATGCAGAGATCGCTGGTAAGCGGGGGTGATCCACCACAGCTGTACTCCTGTGAGAATAAAATATTGAGATAGGACACTTACCAGGCCTTTCCAGGTGGAAAGTCATGGTTCATGTGAGCACTGCACGTAATTTATGATGCCTTGTCAGTCTATGCCACAGACTAACAATGCAAGCTAGGCTGTTGGGTCAGGATCATCTAGTGTCAGCCAGCAGTGGTTTAGCTAGCAACCCAATTGCAGCCATTCCTTCAGAACTTCCGGCCACGAGCAGTGGCCTTACTTCAGGATACTTCCTCTACCCAAAGAAAGGACTGGAGCTTTCCACCTCATAGATCTTTGTGCTCTGAATAAATACTTTTAAAAAAAAAAACATTCCGAATGCTCACTCATACAACATTCCTGAAGTTGGTGTGCCTTGGTGATTGGTTCACCTCCATAGACCTGCACAAAGCACATTTTCACATTAGCATTTATCCAAACCACAGGAAATTCCTGAGGTTTGCATTCCAGTGGGTGACGTATGAATATTTGGTACTTCTGTTCAGCCTGTCTGTAAGTCCAAGAGTTTTTTTCAAATGCTTTTTTATACTGACTGTTCATACCGCAGGTTATATGTGGACAGATCAGATTTTTTTTTGCTGTTCAGGCTGCAATTGTTTTTGCTAGCACATCTACATTAGTTGTCATAGTGATGATGCAAACTTGTGTATGTTCACTATGCGTGAGTGTTTATCAATGGATGTTTTTCATTATAAAGTATACAAATATGAACACATTCTTCACAGAAAACGGCATAAAAATGGGTGAGGTGGCATATGCAATGTTTATTGCTGCCAGGATTTCCAACTGTCCCATTTTTGCTAGATGTTGCCTATTGTCCTGTATTTTAGAAGGAAGTGAAATATCACGTACTGAAAGCTTTGTGTCCCATATTGAAGCATATAAGGCTTATGAAGAGGACCCCATCCTGTATTGAAGTGCTCAAGTGTCCCATATTCACTCAAGACATTCAATATCTCATCGTGCTGTTGTGGCTCGCTCTTTGGGTGAGTAAAGCCAATGTCTGTATTATTTTAATAGAGGTTTGCACTGCTTTGGCTGGACTGTAACATATCCTGATGAGCCAAAACTTTATGACCACCTGGCTAATATGCTCTTGGTCCTCCGCGTGTAGATCCTTCAAATCCTGTATGTTGCGAGGTGGAGCCGCCGTGGATCAGACTTGTTGGAATAGCACATCCCACAGATGCTCAATCGAATTGAGATCTAGGGATTCTGGGGACCAGGGCAACACCTTGATCTCTTCATCATGTTCCTCAAACCATTCCCGAACTGTGTGTGCAGTGTGGCAGGGCACATTATTCTGCTGAAAGAAGCCACTGTCATCAGAGAATACCATAGTCATGAAGGGGTGTACCTGGTCTGCAATGATGTTTAGGTAGGTGACACGTGTCAAATTGATGTCCACATGAATGGCCGGACCCAGGGTTTCCCAGCAGAACATTGCCCAGACCATCACACTCCCTCTACCGGCTTGTCATCTTCCCACAGTGCATCCTGGTGCCATCAATTCCCCAGGTAAGTGGCACACACTTACATGGCCTTCCACTGCTCCAAGGTCCAGTTCCAATGCTCGCTTGCCCATTGTAGGCACTTTCGACGGTGAACAGTGGTCATAATTGGCACAGTAGGGTGCGATGCACTGTGTGTTGTGACACATTCCTTCCGTAACCATCATTATCATTTTCTGTGACTTGTGAGTAGGTACTTACAACTGCTGACCGGGAGTACCCCACAAGCCTTGTAGTTTAAGAGATGCTCTGACCCAGTCATATGGCCATAGCAATTTGGCCCTCGTTGAAGTCGCTCAGGTCTTTACTCCTGCTCGTTTCTCTTGCATTCAAGACGTTGACTATGAGAATTGATTGTTAGCTTACCATCTAATAAACCCATACCTTGAAATGTGGCCTTCTTAGGAGATGATCAAAGTTATTCACTTCACCTGTAAGTGGTCATAATGTTTTGGCTCATCAGTGTATATGACATTCAATTAAGAAGAGATCATCTGTTCCCCTCATAGACTTCACCTTCCACTGTTGGAGGGCAAATTTTTTATTGAAAATTCTCTTGTAACAATACAACAACCTGGCCGTCATTATTTTTGTGAAGACATCTTTTATCCCATTTGTAATGCTGTACATGCAACACCTGATGAAACTTCCCCGTCGCACACAAAGAATGGTGAAAAACAATCCTGATGGTGAATGTTTTTTTCCCCCGTACAGACAACAAAAATCTAAATGTATATGAGTCAGATTGGCAAAAAAAATATGTTTTTTTTATGCCTGTGTGAGCATAGCCATAGAGCACATAGAAGGACTGGGTTTCAAATTAAACACCAAAAAAAGTGTGTTAATCCTCACACAGTTCATCACATATCTGGGGCTGTCAGTCGACTCAGTGGCATTCAGAGTGTGACTGTCAGAGAAGAGAGTGATGAAATTCACTCCGTGTCTGACCTTGTTTAATAGGGGAAATAACATACCCTTTCATGCTGGCTTCAGACTGTTAGGACTGATGGCCTCAGCCTTCATTTATTTATTTAATCCCCTGGACCGAGCTTCAGCGCTGGGTAGACTTTCTGAAATTAGACGCCTTACGTCACTCTCTGAGGAGAGTGAGGATGACGTAAACAGCTGTGTAAATGCTTTAATTGAAAATGTCAATCTTTCTGGCACAAGGGGTGGGGGGGTTGGGACTCACAAGGGCAGAATAATAAATAGGAAAATGGGATTGGGATCTCACTAATTTCCACATACACTATTTAGAAATGATGGTGGTATTCCTAACCCTGAAACATTTTCTCCCTTTTATTAAAGGGCATTTTGTTCTTGTAAAGGCAGACTTGAATACTTGAATAGGCAGGGAGGATTCAGGTCTATCCCTCTGCTCATGTTGGCATGCAAACTGATTCTGTGGGGCAATGCCCACTTTCTATCCCTGAGGGCGACTTGTTGTGTGACTTCCGGTGGGAGTATTCAACTGTATGAAACAAGCTTTCAACTGTTTTCATGGTTCCCTCTGGCTGCTGTGGTTAGTGTGCTGTTTTCTGGTAGTATTAGTGAGGAGTCTTACCAGATCACCCTCCTTGCGGTGTGAAATGTGTTTTTAACCTTTATGATGCCACTTTTATACGGGAAGGATGGAATCACCCCAGACACAAGTGGGCTGGCGTACTGGAATAGAGCTCTTGAGGAATACGTGGGTTAAGCAAGTAACAAAAGGATCTCATTCATTTTCAATAAGCTGATATGATTGGAAGCATGCACACTCATATCACAGAAGCTCACATACGCCAAGAATGGAGCTGATAGTACTACAATAAACTCTGAAAGCATAAAAAAATAATATAAAACTACATTCATTATGGTTTATACATAGCATATTATTGTGTTACTCTTTAAAAGTGGCAACATTGTGCCATAGATAACCAAATTCATCCAATGAAATTTGACAAATTAATATTTTTTCTAATTAATATTATTGATTAAAAAAAATGGGACATTGGGACCCATTTTTCTGGAAGAGTATTAAAGGTGGTGCTCTTAATTATTGGCCCTATAAATTAATCTATATAAAAGCCCATTTGATCATCTGTATAAATTGGGCTAATGTTTCAAGAAATAAAGTGGAAGAAACAAAAAAACATCTATATAAAAGCCCTTGGGAGTTTATTCTAGCATGGAATATTCAATTAAGAAATCTAAAATCACATTGTGAAAAATAAACTACAGTCAGGTATGCACAACACATGGCATTATAGCATGCAAGAGATTTTCACATAAACTGAACTAAAATGATGGTTTAATCGAGTCTCAGCCTCAACAAATAGAAACAACATTACCTGAGACAACTATTTCTTCGGCCTGGCTAATGAAGTGATGATCAGAAAAGGGGCATCTTTGAGTTAGAGCACTGGCATTTAGAAATGATATGATGAATGATAGCTTGTGCCTCATTACATAGCAAAATTATATTGCAATGCATGTAACAACGGTGATTTTGGATGTGCCCTCACTTCACAGGAACAACTCTGCACTCAGGAACATTTCCCACATTAAATAAAGGTTTACACAAAGAAATTACTTTAGAAAAGGTTTAAAATAATCGAACACTCATATGAGACTCCAGTTATGTCAGTAGCCTAATAAAAGTGGTCAAACTGGATGAGGAAAAACAACATTAAATAATTCACACACTTCAATACGTTTTATTTAGCAAAATAGTTTTGGGATACTTCAGACCACAGAGAACAAATAAAGCACTGAATAAAGATTTACCTTCAATCAATTAAAACAAAAGTTTGTAATGATGCTGTGTCATATGAACAAGTCTTTTAGAAATGCTTTGTAGCCAATAGTAACATGAATGCAACTCATTCTTAAGAAAGAGTAAATCCACATGTATTTTGGGGTAAAAAATCTTACTGGGGAGAAAATAAGGCTACGGTTCTTTATTTGGTCAGGTTTCTGTGCATACCCTGAGATGAAATCCTGCAGGCCCTCGTGCATGCTTTTATACTTCACATGGAGCTGGTCTGCCTCATAGGGGCCGACATATTGATAAAAAAACAGCTGAAAACTACTCTGTCTCAGTAACAGCCCTGATATTGGACACTTCATTCATTCATTCAACATTGGCAACTGAGAACTTGCATCCATGATGCTAGGTGTCAGTTTAAGTCCATGTCGACTACCAAATTGACCAGAGCAACATAAAAAATAAAAATAGATTTTTCATAAAAAATGGCTCTTCGTCATATAATCAAATAACACTAATCTTTCTCTCAAGCGCAGTTGTGGAGCAGCTTCAATTCACTGCAGACTCGGCAGATGAATCCGCAGTGGTCGGAACTGGCTATATAAGACTAATGGAGATAAGTAATTTAAAATTCATTTCACCTTACACCAAAGCTGCTGAAACACTTTTAGGATTATTTTACATTCATTTCACTTTTGCCACAAACAATCTCACCCACAATAAGAAATGTATTAGTGACTTTACAGCACAAGAGTTTAAGCTTGACATTTTGAGTTATCAAAGAAAACACAATTAGCGGAAAATGCTAAACAACTAGACTTAAAGGGAGAAAATAATAATAAAAAGATTTCTTGTAGCATTCATTTTACAATAAAAAAAGGTTGGTCTTTGACCCTGCAACTGTGGATGCAGGAAATGTTCCTCACTCCCTCCTGTGCTTCTTCTCGTGGTTCGAAGACCTTAGAGTGCCCACTAGTAGATGCCCTTTTGGAGCCTCCATGCTGTTTGGCCTCCTCCAAGAACTTATCCAGACATGTCCAAATGTAACTCCTTTTTCACTGTACTAATGTATAATATAATAATTCATAAAGTATTCAGACCCCTTCATTTTATTCACATTTTGTTATGTTGCAGACTTATGCTAAAATGCTTTAAATAATTTTTTTCACATCAATCTACAATCCATACCCAATAATGACAAACGCAAAAAAAAATGATTTTTGATAACTTTGCAAATGTATTAAAAATAAAAAAAACTGTAAGTATTTGGACCCTTTGCTATGACACAAAAATTTAGCTCAGGTGCATCCCATTTCTCTGGATCATCTTTGAGATGTTTCTAGACTTTGATTGGAGTCAACCTGTGGCAAATTCAATTGATTGGACACGATTTGTAAAGGCACACACCTGTCTATATAAGGTCCCACAGCTGAAAATGCATATCAGAACAAAAACCAAGTCATAAGGTCAAAGGAACTGCCAGCAGATCTTAGAGACAGGATTGTGATGAGGCATAGATCTGTGGAAGGCTAAAAAAAAAAAAAAAATTCAGCTGCATTGAAGTTTCCCAAGAGCACAGTGACCTCCATAATTCTTAAATTGAAGTTTGAAACAACCAGAACTCTTCCTAGAGCTGGAGAAGTGCCTTGGTAAGAGTGTTCACCAAGAACCCGATTCACTCTGGTTGAGCTCCAGAGATCATGTGTGGAGATGGGAGAAACTTGCAGAAGGAACTGCAACACTCCATTGATCTGGGCTTTATGGCAGAGTGGCCAGACGGAAGCCTCTCTTCAGTGCAAGACACATGAAAACCTGCTTGGAATTTGCAAAAAAGCACCTAAATGACTCTCAGACTGTGAGAAACAAGATTCTCAGGTCTGATGAAAAGATTGACCTGCTTCAGGTCTGGAAGAATCTGCAGAGAAGCATGGCAGAAAATACCCAAATCCAGGTGTGCAAAGCTTGTCGCATCATACCCAAAAAGACTCGAGGCTGTAATCTCTAATAATAATAATTTGTAGTTTCAATAATGTCCTTTCGTCATTGTAAAGCGCATTTTACATGAGTTAAGTCGAGGCATCAAAGCTCTGTTTAATGCCAGCGTCAAGCGGCGCTTTGCCCACCACATGACAAGCGTTGCAGTAAGTGTCACGGAGAGGCAAATTTATGAGCTTGCCATGCAAGAAAGTAGGAAGTGTGCACAATAAATACTGAAAACATTTATTTGGAAGAGAAAAAAATGGCTATGATTGCAGAAAGTAAAGAGGACTCGTTTGTTTAAGTCTTTATTTAGATATTCAATATCTCTTCATAAATTTGGACAGTTTTAAAATATATATTGTAGCTTTGTACTCTCAAAGACGTGTGTGAAAAACACTTTGGTGTGAAGTTGAAGCTGAGGTTGCGCTGACGCGTCACTTCATGGACTTCAATGTATTCGGTAGCGCTGACGGTAGTCATGTGAAAGCTCAACTAAAAATTGTATTCACTATAGAAATTGAGGTAGTTATCACTTTGTGATGAAAGATTATCCTCCTTTTCTTCTTTAAAATATCTTATTTACAGTGAAGACAGATTTTTGACACTAGTAAGCTGTGTAAAGCTACTAGTTCACATCTAATGTACCACAACTCATGATTTCTGAAGTTGGTCTAATGAAATGTCTTGGGAAGATCTTTTTTTTCGTCAATGTTTCATCAGCGGAACGAAAGCCACAGATCACAATTTATTTTGGGCGGACTATCCATTTAAACCACACAAAAAGGCAAAATCATTCCATAATCTTCAATAATGTTTCGAATGTATTGGTCTTCTTACTGCAAAGTTTAAGGACTGTTACCTTGCCCTGATTAAAGAGTCTCTGGTAATACAGAGCCTCACTGGAAGTACGGGGGTTTGGCTGGCCCAGAGCAATGGCCTCACTGATGTCTCTGGAGCTTTGACCTGAAAGGACAAAAATCACCCTGACATCAGCTAAATGCACATTAATATCTCATACCGACAGCCAGACGCATCACACTACATTACACACGCCTGAAACATTGAGCTGAGGGCGGAGCTCGGGGAATACTCACACGAACATCTTTTGTGGAAAAACCTAAAATTCAAAGGATTACTACTAGAGATTAAAAGCATTTTAATTCCACTAAAAGGCACTGCGTGTAATGTTTTTAAAATATGAAATCAAAAGAGAGAAACGAACACTAAATCATGTACGATAAAGTGGAGCTCTAACATAGAGGCCCATCAATGATTCAGGAGTAGGATGTAAAAAAATGCATGTACCTCTTATCAGGCACGGCTCTGGAGATGTTCCTGTCATGCTGCCTCGCTTTCCTCCTCTCGTTACGGATCTCATCACGCTCACCGACCTCGGTCTCTTCTCCACCTAAGAGAAAAGTCATGATGTCACACATAGTGGTCTCGTTGATGGCTGTGAGAGCATACTGCTGACCCTGCACGAGGGTCATGCTTTACCTGTGTTTGTGACTTAAGCCAAGCCCACACTACAAGAATGAAGCTAGTCTCCTTTGAAGCTAGTCTCCTTTGGGGTTTGTATTCACAGAGAGATCTGTGATAAGTACCAGATGACAGAGCATGCCCGTCACACATTTTCCCCTTGTTTGTGGCAAGCAACGATTTCTGTGTTCTGTGTTAGTGCAAAGTTAGTGCAAAATGACCACAAACCCTTACTCTGTGTAGTTTGTTAACATGTTGTCAAGAATAATATTATATTGCTACGTGTAAGAATGTAAGAGATAATTTCTGGAATGTAGCTTCAGCGACGCACCTAGTCTGCTAGAAGTGTGTAGTGTAGCAAGTATATATTTGTGTGCAGGACAACGAGCGCCTTGTAGTATGGTCTTGGCTTTAACAAAGCCATTCATTCTTACAATCAAGAGCTTTCCTCACCCACACATTTTTTGTGTTAAAGTAGTAGTTCACTATGAAAAGAAAATCGAACTCATATGTATATGAATGAACCCTCTTATCCTTATTTATCAGGTTTGGATCATCATGAGGGTGGCCAAATGCCAATTTTCATTTTTGAATGAACTACTACTTTAAAGGGGACCTATTATGCTAAATTCACTTTATTTCCACAGAATAGTTTGATCTTAACATGCATTGTGAATGCAACTCATCAGGTTCACAAATAATACAATTATACAAAATCTCCTTGAACCTAAAATGTATTTCTATTTCATTATCGCTATTGTTTATATTTATCATTTTCTTTAGATCTCAATATGTATAAGTAATTTTCCACCTGCTGTTGTAGATCAATATTTGCGTGACAGAGAGGTGATAAAAATGTTTGTTTTTTTTGACCACTTCATTATTTTAATTGCTTTTCTGTTTCATTTGAAGTGCAATTTGAATTAGAAAATATCTTTGGTTTAAGTTTTTCATGATTCAATATATTAATTTCATTTTTAAAGCATAATCAGTCAGGCAAAAATATTACAGAGGCCTCAACATCGCTTTTCCACGACAAGTAGGTTTTAAAACGGCAAGTGAAAAACATTACTAGCCCTACCAGACAAGAAGCCTGATTAAAAGGTCAATAAGGAAAACATAACTGGCTATACATTTGAAGACAGAAGTTTACACACACCATAGCCAGATATAATTAAACTCAGTTTTTCCACAATTCCTGAGATTTATTTGGAGAAAACATTCCCTGTCTTAGGTCAGTTAGGATCACTACTTTATTTAAGAATGTGAAATGTCAGAATAATAATAGAGAGAATGAATAATTTCAGCTTTTATTACTTTCATCACATTCCCAGTGGGTCAGAAGTTTACATACACTTTGTTAGTATTTGGTAGCATTGCCTTTAAATTGTTTAACATGGGTCATGCATTTTGGGTAGCCTTCCACAAGCTGTTGCTGGAATTTTGGCCCATTCCTCCAGACAGAACTGGTGTAACGGAGTCAGGTTTGTACCGTAGGCCTCCTTGCTCACACATGCTGTTTCAGTTCTGCCCACAAATTTGGACAGGATTGCCTTTGTGATGGCCACTCCAATAACTTGACTTTGTCCTTAAGCTATTTTGCCACAACTTTGGAGGTATGCTTGGGGTCAATGTCCATTTGCGAACAAGCTTTAACTTCCTGGTTGATGTCTTGAGATGTTGCTTCAATTTACCCATAGAATTTTCCTTCCTCATGATGCCATCTATTTTGTGAAGTGCATCAGTCCCTCCTGCAGCATATCGACCCCACAACATGATGCTGCCACCCTCATGCTTCACAGTTGGGATGGTGTTCTTCGGCTTGCAAGCTTTATCCTTTTCCCTCCAAAAATAACAATGGTCATTAAGGCCAAAAAGTAACATTTTTGTTTCATTAGACTAGAGGTCATTTCTCCAAATAGTAATATCTGTGTCACCATGTGCACTTGCAATGTTTTATGGCACTTTGAGCAGTGGCTTCTTCCCTGCAGAGAAGCCTTTCAGGTTATGTCGATGTAGGACTCGTTTTCCTCTGGATGTAGATATTTGTCTACCTGTTTTCTCCAGCAGTTTTCTCCAAACTACGTTCATCTCCAGGAGCAGTATGATGGCTGCGTGGTCTCATGGTGTTTATACTTGCGTACTATTTCTTGTACAGATAAACGTGGTACCTTCAGGTGTTTGAAAATTGCTCCCAAGGATAAATCAGACTTCTGGAGGTCCACAAATTTTTTTTCTGAGGTCTTGGCTGATTTCTATTGATTTTCCCATGATGTCAAGCAAAGTGGCACAGAGTATGAAGGTAGGACTTAAAATACACCCACAGACACACCTCCAATTAAATACACCTCCAATCAGAAGCTAATTGTCTAATTTTCTAAAGGCTTGACATAATTTTCTGGAATTTTCCAACTTAGTGTATGTAAATTTTCCAACTTAGTGTATGTAAAATTCTGACACACTGGAATTGTGATATAGTTAATTAAAAGTGAAACAATCTGTCTGTAAACAAATGTTGGAAAAATGTCTCATGTCATGCACAAAGTAGATGTCCTAAATGACTTGCCAAAACTATAGTTTGCTAAAATGAAATCTGAGGATTGGTTAAAAGTTTTTTTTTAATGACTTCAACCTAAGTGTATGTAAACTTCTGACTTCAACTGTATTTGTAATATAGCATAGTGTGTCACTTATTACAAAGTTTATATTCTTATTCTGCTATTTTATCATTTGCTGGTGCTCTAGTAATAGCTGAACGCTTTTTGACTGACAGGCGGCTTGTGTGCGTGCGGCGTGCTTTATATCAATGTTCTTACTCAGAATACTCTTAACGTGACTAACACTAAACAGTTAAATACATTTCAAAATCTTGGAGAGGTTTTCATGTATATACCACTTAAAATGGAGTGGTGGTGGTGTAGTGGCTAAAGCACAGGGCTGTTAATCAGAAGGTTGCTGGTTCGAACCCCACGGCCACCACCATTGTGCCCTTGAGCAAGGCACTTAACTCCAGGTTGTTCTGGGGGGATTGTCCCTGTAATAATTTGGATAAAAGTGTCTGCCAAATGCATAAATGTAAATGTAAATGTAGGACTTGTAAATGCAAATATAACCTAATAGACCTGCTGCTGTCTGTGTAATTCATATTAATCAAACATCCATAAGAAAATGAGAAAATTGCTCTTGGCTGGATAACTTTAGAATTATAAAACAAACTTTAGTATAAAATAATTAATGTATTATACATACAGGGAAGACCAGTATTAGTTGTAAAATTCGGTCAGAATGTTTTATTGAATACTTGATCCTACTGTTGTTATGTTTTTTAAAAGCTGTTAAAAAGCACAGTTTTCTTAATTATTTTCGGACCTCAATCCCTTTGAGCACGTCTGAGATCCGTTGGATCGGAGGGTATATGCTAGGGTCATTCCCACAAGAAATGTCTGGGAACTTGCACGTCCCTTTTTTGGAAGAGTGGGATAACATATTACAGCAAGAACTGTCAAATCGGGTGAAGTCCATGAGGAGGAGATGTACTGCAGTACTTAATGCAGCTGGTGGCCACACCAAATACTGACTGTAACTTATGATTTTGACCCCCCTTTGTTCAGGGACACATTATTCCATTTCTGTTAGTCACATGTTTGTGAAACTTGTTCAGTTTATGTCTTAGTTTATGTTAGTCTTTTTATGTTTATGTCTTGTCAAATATTTACACAAGCTAAGTTTGCTGAAAATAAATGCAGTTGAAAGTGAGAGGATGTTTCTTTTTTTGATGAGTTTATTTACATTTACATTTACATTGATGCATTTGGCAGACGCTTTTATCCAAAGCGACTTACAGTGCACTTATTACAGGGACAATCCCCCCGGAGCAACCTGGAGTTAAGTGCCTTGCTCAAGGACACAATGGTGGTGGCTGTGGGGTTTGAACCAGCAACCTTCTGATTAACAGTTATGCGCTACTAGTCCACAAATGATGGAGATGGAGGCTTTTCTTTATTTGACCACCGTGCGTAACATAACTACCATTTCACAATAACCTGCTCCCCTACCCAGCGCAGTTTACATTTCTGTCCCAGAGAATCGAGTTGATTGCACTGGTAAAGCCTAATACTATTAGGTTGGGCATCTGTTGCAATTTTAGCACAAAAAAACACAACTAATAAGAAATTACACGTTTTTAATATGTTACTAATTATAACTAACTAAAAACATGGAGAACATAACTTCTTGCATAATCACTTAATGTGTTCCCAACAGCATTAATTTGTACCTTTGTTACCATGAGCCTTTATTCCAGCTCTCCTGTCGTGGGCCATCTTAGCCAACTCTCTTAACTTTTCCTCTTTCTTTTCCTTCTCCTTTGGGCCATCTTCTTTTCCACTTGAACTCTCATCTCCACAGCCTCTCTGGCCTGGAAACATCACAAAATCAACATCAACACTAGCTATTGACACAGGACATCACCTTGGTACAAAGCTTGGTACACATCACTGATACACTGTTAAATGGGCTAGTCATTCAGACAACCTACTAAATAGTCAATTTTGAAATAAATGAATACTTAGCTACTTTGCTTATCTTTAGAATTAATAAACTATTGAGTATTGTTTTGAGGAGTTTGCTGACCTGAGATCAACATTCTATTTAATTCTAAATGAAGATTCTAGACTCCATTTCAAAACCATTCAGACAAGTGTTGACAGTCTTTAGGATTTATATAGTATTTAAAGTAAACATGAAAAAGCGAATTATTATAGGGCGGGAGTTAAAGGCGTGTAGTGTAGGGAGTTTTTTTAATAATCTGCACATTAAGACCAGCAATGTGCATAAAGAAAACTGGGTCAATTTAGTTTTTATGTTATGTTTTTATAAAACTCAGTAAAAATCCATCTTAGCAATGTGGGATTTAGAGTTGCAGGAATTAGCAGTACACCTTTCTGTCTGTGATGTACAAGCCTCAGCCAGCTTGACAAAGTTCTCATTTATGTGATGGTCTGCAGGCCTCATCCGTCAGCAGCCAAACGCTTGTCCAGTGGAATGGTGCAACCCTGAGATGCAGAGGTGAGAAGTGTGAGAAAGCAGCATGGTTGTATTCACTGTCGGTATTTTAGACCAGAACAACAAACAGCTCAGTAACTGAATAATTCTTGGAGTGAAAAGAAGAGATCTTAGGTTTACTTTTGCGTTCTTCCAGTTGGAAATACAGGGATGAAACTTCCACTCCTGCTGTTCTTTCACTGTCATCTGAAAAGAGAAGGGGTAAAAAGCTTTGAGGTTAGTTGAGATGTTCACAGAATATAGTTTTCAGAAAGATTTCAATGGATTCTAAGAGTAAACAAGGCAAAAGTTCAGATTGATAGTTGACCGAATTCAGACTCCCACTTTTCTGCTTGGAGAGTGCATGACAGGAGCAGGAGGCGATGGAGGTCCACGGGGGATCTTTTTATTGATTCTGTTAGAGAAACATTGAGAGTTCATTTTCTCTGAGATTTCCACTCTGATGTGGTTTGTTATATTCAATGCTGAGAATAAGATGACATACTTGAAGCGTGGGGGTTCCATGGGATCTTTCTGCATTTCCACCATACAGATGAACCTCTGTTTGGCTCCAGAGTTAAATGCAAGTCCTTGCTGGAAGGGTGTGTACCTTTAAGAAATAGAAGGACATTTTATGAGATTTATATATACAAAGACTCTTAGGGATGTTAAAAATCAAGGGTGTTGATGTTAAAATCCTTGTCTTCCACAGAAGGATGTCTTGAGGTAACAAATTAGATGAGGGTGAGAAAATGATACAGATAATAAATTAACTCTTTAAGTGCATCATACAGTGAAACTGCTCTTTCCAAATTTATTGTGCTGGGGCCTGTTTGTCTGCAGCACGCACAGACATGGCAGCCGCAATTTTCTGTGACACCTGTTTCTCCAGAGCTGCTCTGGTCTTTTCTGTACACTACAGCAGGAGGAAACAAGAAACTGTGATTTCAAGCAGGCTTAACTTCATTCGAATTTACAGCCATATAATTCAGAACAAGTTATAGAATTTTCCAGTTAGCACAATGAGGTTTATTTTTGGATTAATTAGAGCACAAAGAAAGTACAAACACTTTTCAAAAGATTTTAGCCTTATTCCAGCCGAATATCGACATTTAAAGGGGTCATGTCATGAGCAATCAAATTTTCCTTGATATTTTGACATAAGAGGTCATTTTACCATAAAAACATACTGTTAATTCCAGAACTCAAAACTTTTTAACATTTATCAAAACATTTATTGAAGTTGCCAAAATGCCCCTATTTCCGTGACTTCCCTACATAACTTGGGGTACTCATTAATTCAAGATGACCTCTACAGCAACAACATCAATGGCTATTTTAAAATCATGGCACCCATGGCCCCACCCACTGGTGCTCACTTGGCTCATAAACTATGGAGGCACAAACCTGCATAAATAATAAATAAATAAATGTAATAATAAAAAATAAATAAAGAAATAAATGTCTTGATAAAACAAATATAATTAGTTTTTAATTACATTTATTCCTGAATTTATTATTGTATGACTTTATACTTTTATTATTTTCTATACTTATTTTTAACTTTATTTTTATTCTTTTTAACTTTTAACAGCTCTCCTAAAACATCAATAAGCACCTCTACTCTAAATGAAAAATACTCATTTGATGTGCAGTTATCGACTTAATTCGCAAGTTGCGCAACTCTCTAGATATATGTGAAGCGTCAGCTATAGTTGTTTTTATTTTATTTTTTTTATTGCAGAACTTATATATACATACATACATACATACATAAACGATCACGGAAATGAAGCATGGTTGTATCTTTTACAATGAACAATCATAACAACAGAAATCAATAGTATGGATTTGCGGACATCAAAATATGTTATATACGCAGAAAAAAAAAGAAAAGCATAAGGTTAAATCACATAATTTATGAAACTTGCTCATTTTGTGGTTTTGTTGAAGAAACAGCTCCCCATTTATTTTGTGATTGTATTATAACCAATAAATCTTGGCTTGACTGAAGCTCTTATGTTTTTAGCCCCACAAATAGCTATAGTTTACACAATATGGCTATGACCTAACGTCACATCAAAACAAGTCAAGAGTAATCGAGCACACGCTTCAATCTACAATAAGCCAATGGTAAGCAGGACCCGCCCACATAATTATCATACAAGAGACAGAAATGTAAGAATAAATACAAAAATAAATAAATGTTGGAATATTTAAATATAGAAATAAATACATGTGGGAATAAATAAATATAAAAATAAATGAATGCATAAATAAATAATAATAAAAAACAAACAAGTGAAAGAATAAAAAAAGTTTTAAATAATAAAAATAAAAAGAGAAAATAATAAATAAAAAGAGAAAATAATAAATAAAGGAAAAAAAGTAATACAAAAATAAATTCAGGAATAACTTTCATTAAAAACTAATTATATTTGTTTTATCAAGACATTTATTCCTTTATTTATTTTCTTATTATTACATTTATTTATTGAGTATTTATTTATTATTTTTGCATGTTTTGTCCTCCATAATAAACAGAGACCGAGAGAAGGACAAAAGGCTTACTGTCTGTGGCCTAACTACTCCTGAACTTGAAAGGGGACCCATCTGGACTATTTCAAATAATTTTTGTATACAAACACATACTACAAATACATCTTTGTTGTCATCTCTCTGGCATGCTTTTAAAAGACACATTGTCAAGTTTCAACTCTGATGATGCATTTCATCACCTGCTGTGGCTCCTTTTGTTTTGTTGCTTAAACTGCTCAAAAAACTGTTCACCTATCAGCGCTATTTTTTAATTGTTGTGTATGTAATGATGCACTAGATGAACGTCTTTGACTGTTTTGATGAAGCAGTCATAAAGTGAGACTTTGCCAAGGAATTGTCACTGGAGGATATGGGGCAGTTAAAACACTATTGGATCCAATCAAAAACTTAAGAAAATAGTTCAATTTATTAATATTTCAAATGTCATGAATGTTTATGATGCTGAAACGCTGTCTACTCCGGGCGTGTCGACACAAACTTTTTGAAACATTTTATTGTGTTGTTGGCAGTAGTAGCGCCAGGGCAAAATGGAACAGGACACCTGTTTGTTTAGAGTTGGAGTGATGCGCCAAAACAGGCGCTTCCATGGTAGACAGCATCATTGATTATATCGTCCGGTGTAGATGGTGTGAGTGTTAACAGTTGTGCTTGAGATGAGTATGTAATATATATGGATGCAATGTTTTGGATGTGCGTTGTTTTGTACTAAATATGACCTGTTAAAAAACACAAAATAGTAAGAACACAACCTCTCAGGCCCCAAGCTGTGATCTTCTGAAAATTCAACAGCACAAAAAGATGAGGCACCTTGTATTTGCTTTGATCTTGCCTGGCAATGGCATCATATTTGATCTTGCCCTCATCATCCACCTGCACGGCCAGAGCATTGGAAGTCCTCTTCTTCCTGCCCATTTCCAGAGGATACTGAGCAACATGGATCTCTGGAAAAGTGCCACCATCTCCAAGGTCCTTTAAAAAGACATTGCATCAACTAAGATTTACAAAGCCATTTATAAAACCATGGTCTACCATAGAATCGCCTGTTGTGGCGCATCACTTCAACATTAATCAAACAGGTGTCCTATTCCATTTTGCGCTGCCACTACTACTGCCAACAACACAAAGAAATGTTTCAGAAGGTTTGTGTCGACACGCCTGGTGTAGAAAGCATTTCAGGATGTTTACATACACAACAATTAAAAATAGCACTGATAGGTGAAAGAACAGTTTGTTGAGCAGTTTAAACAACAAAACAACAGGAGCCACAGCAGGTGATGAAATGCGTCATCAGAGTTGAAACTTGACAATGTGTCAAAAATGTCTTTGTAGTTTATGTTTGTATACAAAAATTATTTGAAATAGTCCAGATGGGTCCCCTTTCAAGTTCAGGAGTAATTAGGCCACAGACAGTAAGCCTTTTGTCCTTCTCTCGGTCTCTGTTTATGAGCCAAGTGAGCACCAGTGGGTGGGCCATGGGTGCAATGATTTTAAAATAGCCGTTGATGCTGTTGCTGTAGAGGTCATCTTGAATTAATGAGTACCAACAGCAGTAGATTGGGACCTCTCCTCTGCCTCCAGCTGGTCCAGGGACAGCTGGGTGGGTGTTGGGAGAAAACTACAAAATGGGGGGCAGGAGCGTTGTCAACTTCTTCATTTGACCATATGTTAGTGTCCACAAATGTAGGTCTATGATCGAGGTTCCCACACTTCATGACAAATGAATTTGCATAAGCTTTCCTGTAGTCCATGATAACTGGATAAGGACTGTGGCAGGGCGGAGGGCGGGGCCGGGTCGTGATCCTACACACCCCGGTCCCGTATTAGGCTAATTATGCATCCGTGAGGTTTAAAGGCTGACTGTAGAGGGCCGTGCGGGAGAGAGAGATCGTTAGCGGACATGTCCGTCATGTGGGTGTTTATGTTGTCTTTTAAGTTTCTCATTAAAATATTATTTATATTGAAAAGCCGGTTCTTACCTCCTTCTTGCCCATCCTTTAACTGTTACATGGACTTTTACTAATTTTGATTCAGATTTAATCGCTGATGAATCATTCAGACGTGTTGTCAAAAGTACTGTTACTTTGGCATGAAGTAACTACTAAAAAACTACTAACTACTCTGGTAGTACCGAGAATTGAGTTTAGTTCACTTGATGTTTACTCACAGCTCTTCTCTTATTAAATCTATACATCACTTTTGTAATTAAACATAGTAATGAATATTAACTCATCTAAATGTATTATAAAAGTACAGTTATGCTATTATTTCAAAATTATATTTCAATTGGAGCCAGTGATGTAAAACGGCATATTTACTGAATATAATACTTACTATTATTATTATTTCTGAAATATCTATTTTCTTTTTTCTGCATCACCCCGAGGAGCATGTTGAACATGAAAGACTCCAGCAAGCATATACACAGCCAACAGTTGCTTAAGCTTTTCAGCGGCAAGTACATTTTGGCAACATTTCAGCTGAAGCAACAAAACCGAATCAAGCTGCTGCAGAATTCATATGTATGGATCACATTTCTGTCTATACAGTTTCCAGTAAATGCTTCAACAGTTCAACCCCATGTACCAGCTTCCAAGTAGAAATTATTTAATGTACACTGAGATTCCTCACATCTATAATGAAACCAGAGACCTCATAATCCAGCATTTCAGAGAGAATCCATTCTACAACTAATTGTACAACTAATCTGTGGACAACTAGAGCTGCAGACAATTTCATGTCTATAACTCTGCAGTACATAACTGAATCTTGGGAGATGCAGTCTCGGTGTCTAGGCTGTTGTGGGCTAAATACAGATCACACAGCTGAGAGTTTGAAGGAGGCCTTTGAGGAGAAATTTGAAGAATAGAAGTTGAAAATTGCAAAGATGGCAGGCATCACAACTAGGGCTGGATATCGTTCCAAATTTTTTTATATCGATACAGATACCTTGAATTCGATACCGGTTCCTAAACTATACGTTTTTCGATACCAATTTTATGAAATCCGTTTTAACAAGATTACAAACATTACACATTACCTCAAAAAAACTTTGTTTTTATTTTTTCAGTTTGTTGACTCTTTTTTTTTTAGCCTTCTGATCTCCCCATGCCAGGGTTGGCAGAGGCAGAGGCTATAACTTTAATGTGAAGAGAAAAAAAAAGAAGAGAATTCTAAACTGTTAATTCAGCCAACCCTAAGGATAAGTACGGTTTAACAAAATAACTAGTTTAATGTGAGGTAAACTTGATCAGTTACTGTCAACCTTAAAGCATTTTTAGCATCGATTTAGCTAACTGTGGCATTCCCAACTGGAGGGAAACGTTAAATTAAACCCAACTATGCCACACTGGGGGAGAGCCAGGGAAATACTCCCAATAAAGGGCACAGGTAAGTTTTACCAATTGAAGGCAAAGAAATAAGCAAAAGGGTGATGTGAGTATCAATACAAAAATATATATTTTATTGACACTTCAGCATTACTAAAAGCATATAATTATAAGTAGTCTCTCTCCCATGAAGCACAATAAATATTTTAAAAAAAATTCTCCAGAGCCAGGCTTAGCTGGAACAAGGCAGGCCAGCCAACTTTGGAGGTCATCCAAACTCACCTCAAATTCACACCAAATTGTCTAACACCACACACACCATAAAGTTGTGTCGGCACACTTAAAACACTTGTGAAGCACAGCACTGAATCAAGGCAGCTAGCCTCCCCTGCTCCCCACAAATACCTCACTGGCTCCTGGAGAAAAGAGAAACACAAATTTGCTCAGGATTACACAGAAATAACAATATACACCACATCAAGAGTATAGTGACAGTGTGGGAAAAACTAACCTGAAATAACAGGTTTGAGGCAGAGACATGCATCAATTTAACAAACAGCCTCTCACACTATATGTGGTCACAAAACTAATATACTCAACCAAAAAAATTAAAAAAAACAAAATTGCCACAAAATAACTTGATACTATAGCAACAAATAAAGAAAACAAAAAAAGACACAGCGCAAAGCACATGCTTATCACTGACATTGATGAGATTAACCCCTTAGGTATTGAAATTTGGTACAGAACAACAAGACATTTTTTGATACTCGATAGTTTAGAGGCAATTCGGTCGGTGCCTAAAATGTATCGAACTCGATACCCAGCCCTAATCACAATAGATAATGCCACAAACAACAAGAAAGCCTTTCAGGACTACATGTGGATTCCTTGATTTGGGCACAATTGCCACCTTGCTGTGAACAAAGCAATTTAAATAAACTTGGTGTCCGCAACACTGTCAAGGCTTCGAAAAACAATATCTGCATTCACCAGATCACCAAAGCTTCCACGCCAGCTGGCCAAAAAGCAGAAAGACCTGTCCTTCCCAGACCATAAACTGATACATGAAACTGAACCCACTCGTTGGAATTCGTCTTATGATATGGTGGAACGTTTTTTGGAGCAGGCTGTGTATGCAGGGCTTGAAGACCAAAAAAATGTCATCTGATGCCAAAAGACACTGATATTACAGTTTTAGGAACTGTGAAAGCAGTTCTTGAGCCACTCTGTCCTTTCACTGATGCACTTAGTGGTGAGAAACATACCACCCTGTCCTCAGTTTTGCAATTAATTTGGAAGATATTTGAATGCCTGTCATGAATAGAGTGACTGCTTTAGCCCAGAGATGAAGGATAAGATAACTGAATACCTTAAGCATCATAATGAAGACTTGCAGCTGCAGCTTCTTTTGAACACTGCAATTGACTGGTCATGAAACACTAAAATACATTTTCTGAGATGTTATGTATGTGTTTCATATGTATGTGTTACACATGATAGAAGACAAAGTATCCATTATTTTTAATTTTAAGACGAAATTGATTAAGTTCTTTTTTTGCGCTATTTTATTTTTTCGGGTTTAAAATCAATATCGAGTCAATGTCACATGATGTGACGTGTCCCTGTACTATAGAGCATTGTCACGTCATCAATGTCTCAAAAATATTAATTAGACTGTGTGGCCTTATCCTATGAGAACAGGTTGTCTCATGATTATTCATTAAACCATGAGACCAGCACTTCATACTCTCAAGAGCCTCGTGTCAGCTGACAGAGTTGATAGTACCGACGCAAGTCCCCCCACGCTGCTGACAGAGGGACAAGATAGTTTATCAATCACTGCCAAAACCTTTTAAATGTTCATGCATCATGCATTTATTAATATGAGTGTTTGAGATATGTGGTGAGGTGGACTGTCTTTGAATGGGGCTCATCTGAGACGTGGTTTACATTGATTGTCCTAGACACAAAAACTCTGTCAATCCATCCATCCTCAATGTAAGTCTGTTAACCAAACATCTAGGAATAAGTCTCAAAAGTAATTTAAGTGTAAAAAAAACATTTACGTTTTTAATAAAGAGAACATATGGCTTGGTATTTACTTGTGCATTAAATGATCAGTGATTCTGTGTACTGTACTGTGAGCTAACAAAACAGTGAATACTTTGTGCATTCTGTTATGAGCAATTGTGAGAATCTTTGATGCTTTTAAGTGCATTAGTGAAATAATGCTGAGTGACTACTGTAGATCAGACAGTTGTGTTCCTTTTTCCCTCACTCCGATGGCTGTATCTTTTGAAAATGTTTTAAGAACTCAACTGTGCTGAAACAGGTGTTGATGTGATCCTTAAAGGGAAAAAACAGACGATGTTCAACATATTTTGCTAGACTTTACCAGCTATACAAATCTTAAAATTTGTAATACTTTATCCTGATATTTAGTAAGAGTTGGCATGGGCAACTTAGATGACAGATTGCTCCCATGCCCTACCCACTTGGGGAGGGAGGGGCCCTTGTTCGGTCCATGCCCAGTTGAGTTGCATTTTTCAAAACAGTTGCGAGACAGACTTGAGCTGAAATAGGGCTGTTTCATGACCCTTTAAGGACAGTTTTGTTTTACTTAAGTATGAAGTCAAACAAAGTCTCTGGGATGAGGTGAGGAAAATTGACCACGGGGATGTTACTTCTATGTCTGGAGAAGAAGGGTCAAGTCAAAGCAGGCCATCAAAACAATTTAAGACGGATCTTAAGCAGCTGCTCTCCAGAAAAAGATGGTGCTACCTCAAGTCAAGCAACACTTTCTGCAAGTGATAAGTTAAATTGTGAGTTTTTGGTGTACAGCCAGTTACCAGAAATCAGTGCAGAAGAGGATCCACTTTTGCTAATGGAAAACAAATATGAAAACACTGCTAGGAAGTATCTGTGCTCTGCTGCATCAAGCTGTTCACCTGAGAGTGTTTTCAGTGCTGCAGGGTATATTGCAAGACCAAGACGCTCAAGACTGACACAGGAAAACATTGACATGTTAGTGTTCCTTTCTGCAAATCTGGAAATGGCAAAACAAAAACAAAAGGTTTGTTCTAAGTACTTTAAATGGTTTGACAACAGGTAAACAGGTAATTGTTTTTTATTTGTTCTATTGCATGGTTATTTGGTTGTTTTTTAGTATTGGAAAAATCTTGAAGTAAAAACCTGAAGTGTTTGCAAATACTTGAAGCACACAGTCATGTGAAAAAGAAAGTACACTCGCCTTGAATTCTACGATTTTATGTATCAGGACATAATATAAATCATCTGGTCCTTAGCCAGTCTTAAAATTAGTTAAATACAACCTTAGATGAACAACAACACATGATATATTACACCGTGTCATTATTTCACAAAAATAAAGTCAAAATGGAGAAGCCATGTGTGAAAAACTAAGTACACCTTATGATTCAATAGCTTGTAGAACCAACTTTAGCAGCAATATCTTCAATTAATAATTTTCTGTATGACTTCATCAGTCTCTCACATCGTAGTGGAGGAATTTTGGCCCACTCTTCTTTACAACATTGCTTCAGTTCATTGAGGTTTGCGGGCATTTGTTTATGCACAGCTCTCTTAAGGTCCCGCCACAGCATTTCATTCAGGTTGAGGTCTGGACTTTGACTGGGCCATTGCAACACCTTGATTCTTTTCTTTTTCAGGCATTCTGTTGTAGATTTGCTGGTGTGCTTGGGATCATTGTCCTGTTGCATGACCCATTTTCCTCTAAGCTTTAGCTGTCGGACAGATGGCCTCACATTTGACTCTAGAATACTTTGGTATACAGAGGAGTTCATGGTCGACTCAATGACTGCAAGGTGCCCAGGTCCTGTAGCTGCAAAACAAGCCCAAATCATCACCTCTCCACCACCGTGCTTGACAGTTGGTATGAGGTATTTGTGCTGATATGCTGTGTTTGGTTTTCGCCAAACGTGGCGCTGTGCATTATGGGCAAACATCTCCACTTTGGTCTCGACTGTCCAAAGGAAATTGTTCCAGAAGTATTGTGGTTTGTTCAGATGCAACTTTAAAAACCTAAGCCATGCTTCCATGTTCTTTTTAGAGAGAAGAGGCTTTCTCCTGGCAATCCATCAAAACAAACCATACTTGTTCAGTCTTTTTCTAATTGTACTGTCATGAACTATAACATGCCTGTAGAGTCTGAAATGTAACTCTTGGGTTTTTTGCAATTTCTCTGAGCATTGCACGGTCTGACCTTGGAATGAATTTGCTGGGACGTCCACTCCTGGGAAGATTGGCAACTGTCTTGAATGTTTTCCACTTGTGAATATTCTTTCTCACTGTAGAATGATGGACTTTAAATTGTTTTGAAATGGCCTTATAATCCTTCCCAGTCAGATTGATGGGCAGCAACAATTGCTTCTCTAAGCTCATTGCTGATGATTTTCCTCCTTGGCATTGTATTAACACACACCTGAATGCTCCAGACCAGTAAACAAATTCTTCTTCGGTTTTATGGCGGGTGGCACCAACATTAAGGTGCATTATCGCCACCTACTGTGTTGGAGTGTAGAACAGAGTTTACCCATTGTGTGAAAAAAAAAAAACCCCTAATTAAATTCTCTTAATTAACTCTGTTTTCTTGAGATAATGGAATAAACTCTCTATTCCATGAATAAGTATATTTTTAAGCTTTATTTCTTGCACTCCCTCCTTTCTAAGTTCCCTTTCCATTATTTCTCGTTCATTGAAATACTTTTGGCAGACACAAATAACATGTTCTACTGACTCTATTCCACAATGCTCACACAGTCCTGTTGGATGTTTATTAATTAATTTTAAAGTTTTATTCAGCATGGTATGCCCAACTCTTAACCTTGTTAAAATATTTTCCTCTTTGGTGCTTCTTTTTCCTATCCTAGCTAATCCTACTTCTCTTTGTATTTCATAAAGTTGACTGTGGCAGCGGGGGCGTGGTCAAGCGCCCGTCCGGGAGAGGAAAGCGGTAAGGGCGCTTACACCTGAGCTAAATTATGCCTAACACCTGTCTCTAATTCCAGTGAGCACGAGGAGAGCGGCATAAAAGCAGACACCGAGCCTCCAGTTGAGGAGAGATGACAAGCCAACTCAGTGCGCTTGGTTACTATTGTGTAGTATAAAAAGAGAATTAAAAGCTTACCTGTTGCTGAACACCTGTTCCCTGTCCTCCTTCTTGTGGGAAGCGTTACACTGGTGCCGAAACCCGGGACTTTGTTCATCCAAGTATGGAGATGGGTCGCCCCGTAGAGTCCTCCCAGCTGACGGAGATCCTCCAGTCCCTCGCGGCACTACACCAGAGCCACCAACAAACCCTGCTTGAGCTCCGGCAGGACCAGGATCGCCGGTTTGTTGAGATCATGCGGGCTCAGGCAGAGGACCGGCACGCCATCCAGAGCCTCCTCAGCCAGGAGGCCGCGCCGGCCACAGCCGCGACCCCGGACACCCGCTCCACGCTGCCCCCGCCCACGTTACAGAAGATGGGGGTAGCAGACGATCCTGAGGCCTTTCTGGATTTGTTTGAGCGAACGGCAGAAATCTGGGGCTGGCCGCATGAACAATGGGCAGCCCGCCTAGTTCCTCTCCTGTCCAGGGAAGCTCAACTCGCGGCTCAACAACTGTCGGCAACTAACCTCCTGGCCTATTCAGACCTAAAAAGAGCCATTTTGCAACGGGTCGGTCGGAGCCCGGAAGAGAATCGTCAGCTCTTCCGGGGCATGAAGTTGGAAAAGTCCGGTCACCCGTTCGCATTTGCCCAACGGCTCCGGGACGCCTGTCGGAGGTGGCTGCTCGCGGGGGACCGCGACGTCGAAGGTGTTATCGATCAGGTGGTACTGGAGCAATTTAGTCAGCGGCTGCCCCAGAAAACGGCGGAGTGGGTCCAGTGCCACCGCCCGGCGTCGCTGGAGGAAGCCGTTCGTCTCGCAGAGGACCATCTGGCGGCGATCCCGAGGGCGGACGAGCCCTCTTCTTCGTCTCTCTCTCTCTCCCCTTCCCTTGTGTCTGCCACTGCCCTCGCCCCCTCCCCTTTGGTCTCTTCTTCTGTTCTCTCCCCAGGGCCCGTTCCTGCCCCGCGCAGGCGTGGAGGGTTCCAGAGACCAGCTTCCCGGCCTTGGGAGAATGTACCCTCCCACTCCCCGTCTTTCAGCCGCTCTCCTCCTCAGGTGGGGGCGCCCGCCAGCACAAGTGCGGCCGCAACGCCTGGGCCGGCCTGTTGGAGGTGCGGAGACCCGGACCACTTCCGGGATCAGTGTCCGCTGATGGAGGTGGGGACGGTGGTGCGGGTCTCCGACGTCCCGCAGGCTGCCCCCTATCGGGCTGGAGCATACCGGATTCCGGTAAGGATCAGGGGGGGTATTTACCAAGCTTTGCTGGATACTGGCTGCAATCAGACCACCATCCACCAACGCTTGGTTCAACCTGGGGCTTTGGGTTTAGCTAAACTGGTGAGGGTGAGGTGTGTGCATGGGGATGTTCACAAGTATCCCATGGTGACTTTGATGATTAAATTCAGGGAAAAGAAACATAGTGTGGAGGCAGCGGTCATCACCCATCCGCTAATCTTGGGTACCGATTGGCCGAATTTTAAAGATATTTTAGAGGGTATTTGTGCGGATGGGTCCTGCATAAAGAGGTGTGCGGTGTGCGATGCTTTGGCAGGGGAGGCGGAGCCGGGGCCGTCCTCGGCTGCTCGGGATGACGAGGAAAGGGGCGAGGTGGCCGCCCCTCCTCTCAGGGAATTCCCTGAGGGGGACTTCCCTCTAGAGCAGTCGCGGGACGAAACCCTTAAGCATGCTCTTGACCAAGTGAGAGTAATTGATGGTCAACAGCTCCGGCCGGGCATCGCCATTTCATACCCATATTTTGCCATGATTAGAGATCGGTTATATAGAGTGACGCAGGACGCTCAAACAAAGGAGGAAGTAACACAATTATTGGTTCCACGGAGCCGCCGGAAATGGTTTTCCAGGCGGCTCACTATAATCCTATGGCCGGTCACCTAGGGGAACGGAAAACACTTCTCCGTCTAATAGCCCGTTTTTATTGGCCGGGCATTGGCGGTGACGTCCGCAGGTGGTGTGCGGCGTGCCGTGAATGTCAGCTGGTAAACCCACCGGCCACCCCAAAAGCGCCATTGCGCCCTTTACCATTAATCGAGGTCCCCTTCGAAAGAATTGGGATGGACCTCGTCGGGCCATTAGAACGGTCAGCACGCGGACATCGCTTCGTGTTAGTCCTAGTGGATTACGCGACGCGATATCCGGAAGCAGTGCCTCTGAGCAACATCTCCGCACGTAGTGTTGCAGGGGCACTCTTCAAGATAATCTCCCGGGTGGGGATTCTGAAAGAAATCCTCACCGATCAAGGCACGACTTTTATGTCACGAACACTTCGCGAACTTTACGAGCTCTTGGGCATTAAATCGATTCGCACTAGCGTTTACCATCCGCAGACTGATGGCCTAGTGGAACGATTTAATAAAACGCTCAAGAACATGATTCGTAAATTCGTACACGATGACGCTAGAAATTGGGATAAGTGGCTAGACCCCCTGTTGTTTGCAGTACGAGAGGTCCCACAAGCCTCCACAGGGTTCTCCCCGTTTGAGCTGCTGTACGGGCGACGCCCCGTGGTGTCCTTGACGTCATCCGCGAAGCGTGGGAGGAGGGACCTTCTAATAGCAAAAATGAAATTCAGTTCGTTCTCGATCTTAGAGCAAAACTCCACACACTGGGGCGATTAACACAGGAGAATTTGCTCCAAGCTCAAGACCGCCAACGCCGGCTGTATGACAGGGGTGCTCGGCTACGGGAATTTGCACCGGGAGATAAGGTACTCGTATTACTCCCAACATCGAGCTCTAAATTACTCGCCAAGTGGCAAGGACCCTTTGAGGTCACACGACGAGTAGGGGATCTCGATTATGAAGTTAAACGTACCGATAGAGGGGCGCACGTCAAATTTATCACCTCAACCTCCTGAAATTGTGGAGGGAGGAGGCGGCCTCTGTGACGTTGGCCACGGTAGTTCCGAGAGGGCGGAGCTCGGACCGGAGGTAAACAAAGACTACAATCTTAACACTCCGGTTCCTTGTGGAGACCAACTCTCACCGCGGCAACTCACAGAGGTTTCCGAATTACAAAAGGAATTTGCGGATGTGTTTTCCCTCTACCGGGCCGTACAAACATCATACACCACCACATCGAGACCGAGCCGGGCGCGGTGGTGCGTTGCCGCCCCTATCGCTTACCCGAACATAAAAAGAAAATAGTACGGGAGGAATTAGATGCGATGCTTGATATGGGCGTAATAGAGGAATCCCACAGTGATTGGTCCAGCCCGGTTGTTCTTGTTCCCAAGAGTGATGGGTCTGTTCGATTCTGTGTGGATTACAGAAAAGTCAACGCGGTGTCTAAATTTGACGCATACCCAATGCCCCGTGTTGATGAACTGCTCGATCGGTTAGGTACTGCTCGATTTTATTCGACCTTGGATTTAACAAAGGGTTATTGGCAGATCCCCTTGACACCAATGTCCCGTGAGAAAACAGCCTTCACAACGCCGTTTGGATTACACCAATTTGTGACGCTTCCTTTCGGTTTGTTTGGGGCGCCGGCCACGTTTCAGCGACTCATGGATCGGATCCTCAGACCTCACACCGCGTACGCCGCTGCCTATTTAGATGATATTATCATTTATAGCAATGATTGGCAGCGGCACATGCAACATCTGAGGGCCGTCCTGAGATCGCTGTGGTGGGCGGGGCTCACGGCAAACCCTAAGAAATGCGCGATTGGGCGTGTGGAGGTACGGTATCTGGGGTTCCACTTGGGTCATGGCCAGGTGCGTCCCCAAATTGATAAGACCGCGGCGATTGCGACTTGCCCTAGACCTAAGACCAAAAAGGGGGTGAGGCAGTTCCTGGGGCTGGCTGGCTATTATAGAAGGTTTGTGCCTAATTATTCGGACGTCACCAGCCCGCTGACTGACCTCACTAAAAGGGGGCTCCAGATCCGGTCCAATGGTCGGAGCAGTGCCAACAGGCGTTTATGCAGATTAAAGCCGCACTTTGTGGGGGCCGCTTCTTCATGCACCTGATTTCTCTCTCCCTTTTATTTTGCAGACGGACGCTTCAGACAGAGGGCTGGGGGCCGTACTCTCGCAGGTGGCGGAGGGGAGGAGCGCCCAGTGCTGTACATTAGCCGGAAGCTCTCTTTGAGGGAGACTAAGTACAGCACCGTGGAGAAGGAGTGTTTGGCCATCAAGTGGGCGGTCCTCACCCTCCGGTATTACCTGCTGGGGCGGGCCTTCACCCTCTGCTCGGATCACGCCCCACTCCAGTGGCTCCACCGCATGAAAGATACTAACGCCCGGATCACCCGTTGGTACCTGGCTCTCCAGCCCTTTAAATTCAAGGTGGTCCACAGACCGGGGTGCAGATGGCTGTCGCCGACTTTCTCTCCAGAAATGGGGGAGTGGTGGGCAGGCCGGATGGTGCCCGGCCTGAGTCGGGCGGTGGGGGTATGTGGCAGCGGGGCGTGGTCAAGCGCCCGTCCGGGAGAGGAAAGCGGTAAGGGCGCTTACACCTGAGCTAAATTATGCCTAACACCTGTCTCTAATTCCAGTGAGCACGAGGAGAGCGGCATAAAAGCAGACACCGAGCCTCCAGTCGAGGAGAGATGACAAGCCAACTCAGTGCGCTTGGTTACTATTGTGTAGTATAAAAAGAGAATTAAAAGCTTACCTGTTGCTGAACACCTGTTCCCTGTCCTCCTTCTTGTGGGAAGCGTTACACTGACGTCCTGTGTTTCCTGTACGTCGTATTTCCTGTTTTTGTTGCCACTCCTTAAAAGTATATGCTTTAATAATTGCTTTTGCTTCATATTTACTAAGCGAGATATTCATGATCTCCTTATTTTCCAAAGCCTGTTTTGCTAACCTATCAACCACTTAATTGCCCTTTATCCCCCTATGAGCTGGTATCCACATAAATATTGTCATTATGTTCATATTCTTTAATCTATACAGATTTTCATATATCTCGTTTACTATATCCTGTCGACTGTGAGATGTGAATGATTGTAGTGACTGTAATGCCGAACAAGAATCTGTACAAAGAACAATCTTTTTTATTTGTGTCTCTTCTATCCACTGTAATGCTGTTGCAATTGCCATCATCTCTACTGTGTATACTGACAAATTATCTGATGTCCTGCTATTAACAGAATATTTTAAGGATGGAATACTGAAAGCAAAACCTATTCTCCCAGTATTAGGATCTTTAGATCCATCCATAAGCCACGCTGTGATTCCCTCCAGAGTTACAACATTTTGGCTGTTCATGATTGCATTGCCCATATTCATGATCTTCTCCACATCTGGCACATCTCCTTCTACCTTTACATACCTTGGCTGTATGTCCAAATCTTTGGCAGTTGTAACACCTCATTGGCTTTGGAATGTATTCTCTAACATTATAACTCAAAAACACTAACATCACTTTTTTGGGTAGCAATTCCTCTTCAAAATCAAGTATAACATACTCACTATCTTTCCTCACTCCCTCTCGAGTTATCTGAATCCTCCTAGCACCCTTTAGAATTCCTCCTTTTAGATTTGATTTAATTTCCTTCATTGAAACTCCTACTGGAACTCCCCAAATGACTCCTTTATTCCACCTATTTTCCCTTTCAACTTGACTTGTATTTATTACCTTGAATCGCCCTATCTCTTTTATTCTGCTAGCTCTCTCCCTCTGTTCTTCGTTTCTACAAACAATCAGTAGATTTCCATCTCTCAAAACCTTTGCCATATTTATATCCCCAATCTGATTTCGCAAAACAGTTGTCAATTTCACTGGACTCATTGCTGAAATTCCCTTCTCCTCACCAAATCTCAACATTATTTTTAATTCCAAACTTTCTCGATCACTCTCTTCTCCTCCTCTTTCATAACTTCCACTACGTCTCGTTTTCTTTGCCCCAATTCCTCCAAACTTATTCTCTCTTTTCTCCCATCATCACTATTAGATTCCCCCCACTCTGGTCCATTCACAACACAGCTGTGCTTACCCGCCATTGCTTTCTTCATTTCATTTGATTTTCCCATTCTTGTTGTCTCTCCACGTTTCCGACCTCCAGTTGATAAACATGCTTTTCTTTGAACACCTAAATCCGTTGTTTTCGCCAGTTATCCACCGGCTGCGAACGCTAGCACGAACTTCCTCCACGTCGAGAAATGTATGTTGATCACTCAGCACGCCAAATGTCAAACCAACCATCCACTCTCCTCTCGTCATTCAATCCTCCTTCAACTGTCAGACCAGTAAACTGCTATAACTTTGGCTTTTATAGAGGTGGACACACTTGCTGATGATCGATTAATCATTGGCATTTTATTGGCAGCACCTGGCTACTACTTAGCCTTTTAATTCCTATGGAAGCAGTAAGGATTTACTTAGTTTTTCACATAGGGCTTCTCTAATTTGGCTTTATTTTTGTTAAATAAATCATGACCTGGTGTAATATGTCATGAGTTATTGTTCATCTGTGGTTGTATTTACCTCATTTTAAAACCTGCTAAGGACCAACTGATTTGTATTATGTCCTGATACGTAAAACTAAAGGTGTACTTTCTTTTTCACATGACGCCATAACCTTTTTTGTTATAATAATTATAAAATTCAACTCTATAAATAAGAGTTGCTCAGTGGCATTTTCTGTTTTGCATACTTGCAAGTAATTTTTGTTCTTTATTTTTATACTTAAATTTCTTGAAAAATCACATGGCTTTTTTTAGAAATACTTGTATACATGATGCCATTGTTTTGTTTAAAATATTTTCATTGATATTTTACTTTATAAATAAAAGAGTGTTGTTCAGTAACATGTTTTTGTGTTTTGCTTTGGTATCAAAAATTGTAAATTTTTTGTACTGACACAACGCTAATTCGTACCCCCCCTCTGTAAAACTAAAAGAGAGGGAACAGGCCAATGCGGAGATGACAAAAAAAATACTTACTTGCCAGTTCTCCAATACTACGTAGCTTTGTCCTCAGGCACTCCTCCAGCCCCTGGCTGACGGAACGCCCCGCCGCATTCTCTGGGAACCAAAGGGGTCTCCCCCACCCCTGGCAGTGTTTCTCCCACTCCAGGCGGTCGGCAGCGAGCCCCTCCCCACTCGCGGTCGGTGGTCTTAGACCCCGACGCGTTTCACCGGCTTGTAGGGGACTCTTCCTCCCCTGGCAGCAGCCCTGACTGCTCTAGGTATCCGGTTAGACGCCCCTTCTCCTATGCGGCCAGGCTCCTCCGTCCTCGGCAGATGGCCGCGGCTGCTCCGTTGGGGTGGATGGTAGTGGCGAGAACTCTACAATGGCATATCCTTCCTCCTTCCCAGGTCTTTGGCACCAGTGTAAAGGAGTTCAATGGAAAGGACGAGGCGAGAACCGGCTTGACAATATAAATAATATTTTAATGGAAAACTTAAACAAAAGACACAAACACACACATGACGGTCAGCTGCCCGTAAATGATCTCTCTCTCTCTCTCTCTCTCTCGCACCACCATCCGCAGTCGGCCTTTATCCCTCTTGGATGCTTAATTAGCCTGATAAGGCACAGGGTGTGCAGAATCAAAAAAGCCAGATGATAACAAAATATCCGAGTCGCATTTATGGCAGGAATAAATTGGTCATCTTTTCAACAATGACAATAAATGTCTACTTTCACCAGTGTAGAGGTTATATTTGTTAAATTAAAATCACATTTATACATATAAAGCCGTGGCCAAAAGTATTGGAAGTGAAATACATTTTGTGTTTCGCAACTTTTTCTGCTTCAGTTTTTGTGGAATTGATTCACATTGTTTCTAGATTATTGTTCAGAGTGATCAGATGCATTTTAAATAATTGCAAAAAGCTTAATTGGCCAAAAAAATGTATTTATCACAAAAACAAATTTCACAGTTTTTTGCCCTGGCACAAAATTACCAGCCAACATTATTTCACTAATCATATCAGCAGCATCTGGGAAAGTGTGAACGAGTACAAGTCAGGTGTAATCACTCTATTATTCTGATTGGATTATAAGAGCAGACTGATTGCTATAAATGGATGGAAGAAGTGCTTCCAATAATTGTGTTCTAAAGAAAGACATGCAGCCATCATTGCTTTGCATCAAAATGGCCTCACATGCAAGGAAATTGCTGCAAAGAACATTGCACCTGAAAGAACCATTTACCGTATCTTCAAGAACTTCAAGGAGAGAGGTTCAGTGAAGAAGACTTCAGGACATCCCAGAGTGTCCAACAAGCGCCAGGACCGTCTCCTCCTGAGGAGTCAGCTATGGAATTGTGTCCCCACCAGTGCAGAGCTTGCTCAATATTGGCAGCAGTTTGGTGTGAGTGCATCTGCACGCACAGTGAGGCAAAGACTTTTGGACAGTGGCCTGATGTCAAGAAGGGCAGAAAAGAAGCCACTTCTCTCCAAGAAAAACATCAAGGACAGACTGAAATTCTGCAGGAAGCACAAGGATTGGACAGCAGAAGACTGGTGCAAAGATATTTTCTCTGATAACGCCCCCTTCCCGACTGTTTGGTACATCTGAAAAATCGATAGTCTGGAGAAGAAAAGGTGAACGCTACCATGAGTCTTGTGTCGTGCCAACAGTGAAGCATCCTGAGACCATTTATGGGGTTGCTTTTCATCCGAGGGAGTGAGCTCTCTCACAATTCTGCCCAAAAAATTCCAAGATTAAAGAATGGTATCAAAACATCCTGCAAGAGCAACATTTTCCAGCATGATGGAGCACCATGTCACAAGGCAAGAGTGATAATGAAGTGGCTCTGAGATCATTACATTGATATTTTGGATCCGTGGCCAGGCAACTCCCCAGACCTTAATCCCATAGAGAACCTTTGGACAAGCAGAAGCCCACAAATTGTGATCAACTCGGAGCACTAATAAATAAAGAATGGATCACCATCAGTCAGGATTTGGCCCAGAAGCTGATATCCAGCATGCCAGAATGAATTGCAGAGGTTATGAAGAACAAGGGTCAACACTCTAAATATTGACTCTTTGAGTGTTTTTGCCAATAAAAGCCTTTAAAACGTGTGAAACGCTTATCATTGTTTTCCAGTATACCATAGAAACATGTGAAAAAATAATCTACAAATACTGAAGCAACAAACTTTGCAAAACACAAAATATATGTCACTGCCAATACTTTTGGCCACTGCTGTAAGTTCACCACAACATACAGCACATTTAGTATATTAATGGGTTGGGTGGTTGTTACAAATCTATTTTAAGTATGCTTCATTTATTTAGAAAATGTGAATGTAACGGAAAACTTATATTTATAGTGTATTTGGTGTTGTGGCAAGTATTGTTATTTTTTGCTCATCCTGTGGCTTTAACATTAGCCGCTTAGCATCCACTGTGACAATAGCACAACACGAAAAGCCTGAACACGTTAAACCACATATTTTAGATAATAAAGAGCTGATAATATCGACAAATATCAGACAGGTAAATATAAACACAGAAAGCTTGATTAAATCGAGTTTAAATACAAAAGTGGAAGTTTAAAACCCTAAAATAGTTTTCAATGCAACTTACCGCGTCAGCGACATCTTGACCTGTGCTGGCCGATGTGACATCACACTATTGAGAGAACTCACAATGATTGGCGATTGAAGAGTACTGTGCAGAAACGTTTTTAATTTGCTATATGAGAGCCTGAAGAGAACATAAAAAGGGGTCCATAAGTCTGAGAGAGACCACAATGAATTTGATAATCTGGGATTTAATTTAAACATGGAAATTAAGGAAGTTTTGGGATTTTGAAATACTTGAAACAAGTACCTTTCATGAAGTCATGAAGTACCAAGTAAGACAGACACTGTGTCTTCTCCAGTGATGCAAACAGACCTATTTCGATTTCCCCAAATTGATCCCATAGCTAGCATGCCAGGTTCATCAGTGGCCATGATCAAACTCCCCCTTGGTGATTCATCTATTCCACCACCACCTTGTTGTTGGTTCTGATCAGAACATGAAACTCCTAGAAATACAGCAAGTAGTTCCAGACGATTATTGTGCCAAGTCAATTGAGCACCTGTCCAGGTGCCAAAGGCTGGGCACCATCGCACAGGGTTCCCCAGCCTTTGTTCAACTCATTCATCGTAACCACTTTGCACCTGGACTCTTGACCTAGTGCCATGCCACCTCGAAGATGAATCTCAAAAATGGCCTGTGATGAGGGTCTATGTGTATGTGAAAATAAGTGTCTTTCAGGTTGATCGATACAAACCAGTCCATAGGACGAATGTAAGACAGACTTTTTTTCTTAGTAATCATTTTGAATGGACCTCGTGAGTGCCTGTAACACATACCCCTGTTCTATCATCCTCAGCATTCAACAGCCTGCCCGGAAGATGTTGCCACTCGTCCACGTAATGAGCCAGATGACACAGGAGTGGTCGTGATTTGTGTATTGTTCTGATGCATGATTTAGAAAAGAGCTGTTTATTGTGAATGTTTGTGCCCCGAGAAATTGCAAGGCTTGAATTCTTTATTGATTCGTGACACACTCTTGGCACAAAGTCAACAACAATGGAAACATAAACACTGCTTTCTTGTTGGTCCCGGGAACCGTCCGGGACAATGATGGAAGCTCTGCTGGGACACGGCTGGACAACTCATGTCCTCTTGGTGGCCTGAACAAACATGTCCATGGGCTCTGGTCCCCGCTTCATGCCAGTGACGTCAGGAACGCTGCTTCGGTTTGGCGGGAGGCCTCCCGCTGGTACGAGAGCCTCACCAGAGCCTCCGTCTCCATTTTTCGTGGTGGCGGTGCAGCGGGTGCACTGAGTTTGTGGGGGTTTTGACCCGAGGAAGAGCGTGAGCGAGTCGGAGTTGCTACCGAGCCCCCCCGCCTTGGCAGTAGGTGCTTATAGGCTTGTGGCTACTTCTGCACCACCTGAAACCTTTCAGTGAAAGCACTAATGGTGTCACCGAACAGCCCCTGTTGAGACGCCGGGGCGTTTAACAGCATGGCTATGTCCCTGTCAAGCATCTCTGACAAATGAACCCAGAGATGGTGCTCGGGGGACACCATGATATGGAGAGCCATATCAATGGTATGGCGCTACTACGTTGAGGAGTGTGTCTATTTCCCTTGGCAGATTAGCCTGGTAGGCTTGCAGCACCGCCATTGTGCAAAGCCAAGTCAGCCTGACTCACCTACCTGTAGGCCTTGTCCAATAGAGTGGATGTCGTCCTACAGGGCCTGGATGTGTGAGCAGGCTTGAATTTCCATGCCGGTGTTGAGGAGGGGCCCAATTGGGCCGCTACCATCTCTTCAACAGGGGAAATCAACTTACAGTGCATCCGGAAAGTATTCACAGCACTTCACTTTTTCCACATTTTATGTTACAGCCTTATTCCAAAATTTATTAAATTCATTATTTGCCTCAAAATCCTACAAATAATACCCGATAATGACAACGTGAAAGAAGTTTGTTTGAAATCTCTGCAAATTTATTAAAAATAAAAAAATAAAAAAATCACATGTAGATATGTATTCACAGCCTTTGCCATGACACTCAAAATTGAGCTCAGGTGCATCCTGTTTCCACTGATCATCCTTGAGATGTTTCTAAAACTTGATTGGAGTACACCTGTGGTAAATTCAGTTGATTGGATATGATTTGGAAAGGCACACACCTGTCTATATAAGGTCCCACAGTTAATAGTGCATGTCAGAGCACAAACCAAGCCATGAAGTCAAGGAATTGTCTTTAGACCTCTGAGACAGGATTATATCGAGGCACAGATCTGGGGAAGGTTACAAAAAAAAATTCTGCAGCATTGAAGGTCCCAATGAGCACAGTGGCCTCCATAAAGGCCATCCGTAAATGGAAGAAGTTTGGAACCACCAGGACTCTTCCTAGAGCTGGCCGCCCGGCCAAACTGAGCGATCGGGGGAGAAGGGCCTTAGTCAGGGAGGTGACCAAGAACCCGATGGTCACTCAGACAGAGCTCCAGCGTTCAACCTGATGGAGCTTGAGAGATCCTGCAAAGAAGAATGGGAAAAACTGCCCAAAAATAGGTGTGCCAAGCTTGTAGCATCATACACAAAAGGACTTGAGGCTGTAATTGGTGCCAAAGGAGCTTCAACAAAGTATTGTGCAAAGGCTGTGAATACTTATGTACATTTTTTTCATTTTTTTATTTGTAATAAATTAGCAAAGATTTCAAAAAAACTACTTTCACTTTGTCATTATGGGGTATTGTTTGTAGAATTTTGAAGAAAATAATGAATTTAATCCATTTTGGAATAAGGCTGTAACTTTGTGAAGCGCTGTAAATACTTTCCGGATGCACTGTATATCCCTGTTCTTGAGCACAGTCCAACGTTGTGAAGGCCAGGGCTCCTGAGACACACTATCTGCAAATTAAAACTGCCGAGAATTTCAGGGATTGAGAATTGGAATCAAAATTTGGCAGTAGATGATGACATCGAACAAGTCCACGTTAACGTAAGAACACAAATGAACGCACATTGAGACAGTCTTTGCTGTCAAGTGGACCAGACCTGGACCATATGTCATACATTTTCAGGGTTGTTTTATAAACAAAAATCTGTGGTATATAAAGGCTTTTAATTATTATAATGAACTTTTTAAAAACATTGAAACACCTGGTTTTCTGTTTGAAACTGGCTTTTGTATTTTTCTGTAAATTTGCATGATCTGTTATTCTAATAAAGGAGTTGAAATAAAATAAATGCACACAATGTCATTTTATTTATTTAATAATTTAGCATATTCTTTACATTTGTATACTGGCTCATTTTTTGGTTCATATTTTTTAAATAAAAAATAAAGCTTATTTCTTCATAAATTCTTACAGTTCTAAAGCATTTAGTTTTAGTTTGCATTCTGATAATGGTTAATATTAAGGTAAAATTATGTATAAACATTTCTGATTAGGTGCAGGTGATGGTCATTAGTATCTGCCTTTGTGCGAATGCAGTGGCTCCTTTGGCTTAGAGAGATGATGCTGAAGTGTGTTCCGAATCACTCATATTTTTGAGCCCTACACCCTTCAGCCCTCTGAAGCTCTCACTCTGGAAAGCAAACTCTAAATGGATGAGGGCATAGTGATGAGCACTTCAGAATGGAACACACCCTCTGTCTTTGCCAGTTCTTGACATTTATAGGCTATAATGGTTGTGTGCCTATTTTTTAATTCTTGTGTTTTGTTTCCAGTGTTTCTTGTATTTGTTTTGTTTAGTTTAATTAAATCTACTCTTAGATCCACTCCCCCAACTGCCTTGACCTCATGTGGATATCTATTTTTATGTTATTGATTTATGAATGCAAAAAAAAAACAAGAACAAAAAACAGTAATTATTATTTTATTTTACAATTCATTCATTTAATTTTGATAACAGTAAACAGAAAATCCAATGTAAAAATGTGTACATAAAACATGCATCAAATTATCCAATATTTAGAGCAGGCTATAGTCAACGGTGCTTTAGAAGAATGGCATGTGTACACTGTGTCATCAAAGGATGTGAAACTGGGACTGGAAAATGGTCCATTTAATGTTAAGAAACCAACCTCAGGCAAGTCAGATGGGCATCATGTCAAGCATTCCCTGATAACAGCAATCACAGAAAAATACAACTTTATTTGTGCACTACGTCTGTTTTTATGGCTTTTGCACTATGTGGAAAAAATGTGCATCTCCAGCTGCCTCAACCTCTGTGTCCACAGCTGCACTGACCTCTGCGTCCCAGCTGCCTTGACTACTAAGCCCTCTGCATCCCCAGCTGCCTTGATCACTGCGTCCCTGACTGCCTTGTCCTCACTACCTAAGTCCCCATCTGCCTTGACCTCTCTGCCTGAGTCCCCGGCAGCCTTGACCTCCGAGCCCTCTTGTACCTTGGTCTCCTGGTCAGCCTGTTCTGCCCTGGTCTCCTGGTCCTCCCTGGTGTCCTGGCCATTTACTCCTGATTCCCCAGATAACTTTTATAATAAATGGTGTTTTGAAATTTAGTTCAGGTCTTAATTCTGTTCCTGTTTTCTTCTCTGATTGTCTCCCAACTGTGTCTAATCAGCCTTATTAGCTCCTGCGTATACAGTATATTGCCCTCATGTGCCCTCTGTCTTTGTTGGTTCTTGTCTGTTATAGGCTGTAATGGTTGCATTCCTGGTAATTCTCATGTATGTTTTCCAGTGTTTCATGTGTTCGTTTAGTTTTGTTTCATTAAAGCTGCTCTCAGATCCACTCCCTCATCTTGTAACTCTGCACGTGTAACAGTGTGACTGAGTTGGGAATCCAGCTGATTAAGTAGTTATTTCTGCCTTCAGAATATCAAAAACCAAACCAACAGTTACTTTTTCCTACAATCAAAGGGCATTTGATTTAGACAGAATTTAGACCATCACTTCTCAGTGGTTCCCACAGCACTGCACGGTTGAGACCAGTCCGCGAGTAAACACACCTATTGTGCGTTGCCCTGCCCATTGAGCCATTCTGATAATTGGTCCAGGTACCAGATAGTGCTGTTTCCTTCCGCATTTGTGCCATTTGTCATTATACGTTTCTCATGCACAACAGAAATGGCATCACTTAGGGCGGGGGACGTCAGCAGTTTATGGGAGAAGGTACGTGGCAATTTTGAAGGGAAATGCCACCTTAAACCCTGCCATGCTCTAAAGGGTTTGAAGGGGCTGACTGCAGATCACTATAACCTTTTGATTATTTTAACAGAATTAAAAAAATGTGGAGGGGTCCACAGCTGTCAGTTGGTGGCTGGCACAAACCCAACCCTTTCAGTACAGTATTTATATATTACAGTATATAATACACAATTATGATTTAAGTGTTATATTAATTTATACAAATTATTTACATATTTTAAAGACTCAAGTATTGTAAATGAAGTGCAAAAATCTTGTGGAGCACTTGCTTCTGTTTCACACATGAAAATAAAGACTGAGCACAAGCTGGTCCTTGAATAGATTATTTAATAAATTACAATAATGCTAATTGTGCATGAGCACAATTAGATGTTTTACTCTGTGCTTGTGAATTGTGGGATTTAAATTTATCCAACTGGCTCAAGTGTTTTGACTACGTTCACCGAAATTCATTCAGATCCATTTAATGATTTGTTCAGTGACCATTCTGGTGATGTCACCTGGTAATGTCTTGTGTGAAATTAGTTAGTCACGGAATCATCTCGGGTTACTTGACTGTAACCCTTGTTCCCTGATAAAAGTGGAAAAAGTGGGTTTGTGAAAGAATTTCGGGATTGTAGTTTAATTCGGGCACAAATGGTCATGTGTTTGATACAGCTGGTCGGCAAACAGTCATGTTTGTGGACTTGACGTTAGTGTATGCACTTGCGTCTTTGATTCCACATCTGTCTTTGGCGTGCACCACTGCTCTGCCGTGATTTAAACTGAAACGCTGAAAGATTTTTTCCAATGGCTCTAATATCGTCCACATCCTCTAAATAGTTGGCAAACATAATGGAGCCCAAAAGCGGGACACAGATCATTACTGGCGTACTCCACAGGCGAAGCACTCGAGGAGGATGCGCCGGAGAAATTTCTTCCTCAAACTCATCATCCCACCTTGACACATATTCATTGTATGGTCTCTCAGGAGCCACAGAAGGAGCATGGTAGGAGGGGAGGAAACCAACCTCGTCATCATGGGCTCACAGAGTGCGCAGTCTGACCCACCGAGCACCGCTCCAATCCACCAAATTTGTAAAAGTCTAGTGAAATTGAGAGTTTGAGAGAGTTATCACAACCCTGAAAAGGACAATTCTGGCGAGATAGCATTGTGTGCTACCGCATTTACGCCCGAAGATGCGCATGAAGGAGGCAGAGCACAAAGCCCTATCTGCCAATCAAAACTGGCATGATTTTAAAGAGTTTCAGAGATTGAATATTCCTTTGGAGATACCCCATAGTGTCAGCATGACGCACTGTCAAAATGACCGACTAGAAAGGGAGCACCTTGCCAAATGATCCAGTCAAAGTATTTTGTGGACTGCCCCATCTGAGATTCAGGAGCTGAAAGAGGTGAACATTGATAAACTAAAGCGCTTAATGGGTAATAAAAAATTTTCAAACACATGCTATACATATGACATTATTCAGCTATATCAACAGCATAAATAAAATATAACCACTAATATCCACATAGGCAATGAAAAATATGCACAGCTTAACTTAAGTAAGTTGCATGCTAGATGCATGACTCGTGAATAGGCAGGTGTGATAACAATGCGCTATGCAGCATTCTGAAGTCTCTATAAAACGGAAAATGTATATCTGTAGCATGAACAATCGACAACACAGTAATTTAGGATCTAATACTTCACTATACTCTTTATATACTATTATTTATTTAATCTATTTCAGGTTTGTTTTCGCAAGGTCTTATAAGTTGATACTTTTACGTGTACATCACCAGCGTTACCGCGATGGGACGGTTGTCACAATAATCGTAAAGTAGCTCTTTTTGCTCAGATATCTTTATCAGAGTGACTATTTACACTACTACACCACAATGCAGCTATTTGCACTCATATAGTCTGGTGGAAATACCAAAATAGAAGTCAAACTACACCCCCCTGAGTCTTTCCAATGTCATGGTGTAAATACGATGCGGATGTGCTTTTAGTGGCTAATCACCTTTTTTTCAAATGCATTCTATACATGACATTAATCAGCTATATCAACAGTATAAATAAAACCTTACCACTACCATCTGCACAGACAATGATGCGAATGCACAACTTTACTTAAAGTAAGTTGCACACGTAATTCCGCAAACTTGTCTTGCATCCTTGCAACATTCAAGCTTGCCACGCTGCTCCGATAACCACGAAGCAAGCATTTCTACTAACTTCTATTCATCTCTACACTATAACATGACTTTCTCTCCTCCCACCCAGGACAAACATTTCATGCAGGTGAAATAAATCCATTATTTTAATTTCAAACCGGACACCTCTATGAGACTTGAATGCTGAAAATTTTGAAAAAGCACGGGAACAGTCAGGTACACCACAGGTGAAGGAACAGTTTGGAACATTACTGTGTACTTTCATATGCTGAGTAAAACCTAGAATGGTATTGCTCTCATGCTGACACAATTTACAGTGATACATTTCTCATTTATATTTAGGTTATAATTATAGTAAGAGAACGCTAATGAATATATGGGAAATTTGAGCAGTAACATTTTTTTATCGCAAATCTTTTGCCAGTTATTTCGAAAGATACATTCATGAATCACATCAAATTGCTTCACATCCAACGTAGTTATGACCCAGGCCTCTGTTAAACACCACTTTTACATGCCCTCAGTAAGAAATTTAAACTGGCAAAATAAACGAGAAAATCGCAGCATCCAACCATGTTAACATCTTATTTTCAAATTTTTTCGTCACACAGACTGACTGCAAGTACGTATTTACCATGTAGTTTTGTCTCACAAGCACTTCAGTGGAAATGTTGTGTTCGTCAAACAGCTCTAAAATACTTTGTCTACAGCAAAGGAGAATTGCAGCATTCATCCATGTTAAAATTACAGGTACTATGTTTTTTGTCGATGTTTTCACCTTTTAGTTCAGGGTCGTCTCACCACCTGCAGTTCAGCCATTATGGCGTGCCCTGTCGCTCTCAAGCTGCCTCATCCCTGAAACAAGAACCTTAAAGTTAACAACACATTCCTAACTAACCAAACATAACGTTTCGAAAAACATTTGAATCAAAGACTTTTACATTCCACTAAATGTCGTGATGACATGCTTTTGTGAACTACAATTCGATAAAATTAATTACAACGGACATTATATGGGCTAATGTTATGAATTGTTTCTCTTCGAAATATCAATCGCTTATACCACATTAAATTAAATAAATATAATAGTGTAATTTAATATTTATGGACATAATTTAATTGAACTTACCAAAAATTGTGAGTAATTTCTCTTCTGCTCCAGTCCACCAGATTTCAAACCTAAATGCAACCCGCACAATTTTGAAAACACTTCGCTCTCATATTGGTAGTAACCACCCTCACAGGCCACTCTGACCAACAGAAAGGGGACTTATTAATACATAAATTAGGGTTCAGCTATATGCTTGAGAAAACATTAATGTCTGAATGAAACACTTTTGTCCAAACCACATGCAAATGCGAGATAAAGGGGTGTGAATTAACTTCTTCGATTAGTTTGATAAAAAGGGTTTGCAATGGTGAAATAGGGGCAAGAACTTCCTGTTCAATATGAAACCAGGTAGGGGCTCTCTCAGTTGGAAGCAACCAATTAGCTAAAGGTTTGAGACCAAATGCATAATAATAAAACAAAATCTTGGGTAGGCCAACCCCACCTTTGTCAATCAGCCTACGTAATTTACTGAAATGTAATCTGGGATGTTTACCATTTCAAATAAAGGACTTCGCTATGCTATAAAATTGCTTGAAATAAGAAAGAGGAACATATCCAGGGAGAGATTTTAGCAGGTAGTTGAATTTTGGATTTCATTTAAACAATATGACAAAATAATCTCATCTACACACAACAGTAAACAAAGAGGCGTTCAATTTTAATAAATACAAATAGTTATTTTACTCACTATAGTTCTACCAATGATCCAGACGGTAGATTCATAATCATAAATGCATTAATTAACCACACAAATTTTACACTTGACAATATTGACCCAATAATGATGACACATCATTTTTCCACAATCTCTTTTCTTTACTCAACAAATATTATAATAGCTGGAAGCTATAACACTGTCATCAATCCTACATTAGACCGTTCAATTCCTCTGGTAGCTTAAGAAACTGGCACTCCACTGACATAAGAAAACAATATATACTATGGTCTTGGCGACACTTAATCCAGGTTGCTCCGGGGGGATTGTCCCTGTAATAAGTGCACTGTAAGTCGCTTTGGATAAAAGCGTCTGCCAAACGCATAAATGTTAATGTAAAATATAATTCATCCAATTATGATTAGTGATCATGCTCCTGTTTCTTTAACAACAAATACCCAAGCCCATTTTAAGCCTCCCACAAGATGGCTTCTCAACACATCACTTTTAGAAGATCCGGTCTTCAGCTCACTAATCAGGAGAGTGGGCATCCTTCCTGGAGATGAACGACTCCCCAGAAATTTCACCATCACTCCTGTGGGAAACTGGCAAAGCGGTATTAAGAGGTAAAATCATATCATATTCATCATGCAAGAAAAAAACGCAACAAAAATTGGAAAATACATTAGAGTCTAAAATCAGCAAAAATCAGCAAAGAAATACAAAACAAATTGAGATAAATTAAAAACCAACCTGAAAGTATCATACACAAAAAAACACAGTTCCTTATCCAACAACTCAAATATGAAATCTTTCAATATAGTAATAAACCAAATAAATATCTGACAAACCAATTACAACGCAAAAAGGAGAAAGCAATTATCTCATCCATACTCAAAGCTACAGGTACAATAACCCATAATCCACAGGATATAAATAATATCTTTCACAAATTTTACAGCAATCTGTATTCCTCGAGTCACAAACCCAGCCAACTAGAAATAGACACTTTTTTGATAAATTAGACTTACCCACACTACCTAGAGAACAAGCCAACATTTTAGACGCTTCACTCACTTCTGAAGAACTCTATAAAGCCCTAAATAAAATGTCAAACAATAAATCACCTGAACCAGATGGACTTCCAGCTGAATTCTATAAACACTTTTGGGATATTCTGTAATCACTATTTTACAGAGTAACAACAGAAATCAAAGATACCTCGACCACACCCATACACATGAATTATAACACTTTTATTAAAACCTAATAAAGACCCAACACACCCCTCCAGTTACCGCCCTCTCTCACTTATTAATACTGACTTAAAAATTATTACTAAAGCCCTAGCAAACAGAATTGAGATGGTCACCACAATGACAATCCACCCAGATCAGACAGGCTTCATCAAAAATAGAAATGCTTCAGATAACCTCCGTAGACTTTTTAACTTAATCACTATATCACAGCAAAAACAAGACCAAACCATAGTCGTATCATTAGATGCCAAAAACCTTTTCTATTTAGCACCCTGTGCAAATTTGGTTTTGGAGAGTTGTTTATCCATTGGATTAAAACCCTCTACACCTCACCTAGAGCCACAGTAATCACAAACCAGGTCACTTCACCTAGCTTCACAGTTCATCAGGGAACTTGACAAGGTTGCCCACTCTCACCATCCCTATTTGCTATTTTTATCAAACCACTCGCAACAGCAATACGACAAAACAATACAATTAAGGGAATCCAGGATACCAATTCATAACATAAAATGAGTCTTTTCGCAGATGATTTATTATTATACTTACAAAGCCCACATGTGTCATGACAGGAAACATTAAACATCATTCATAAATTCTCTATTATTTTACACTACTCAATAAATTGGAACAAGTCAACTATACTACCACTATCTGTAGATGACTGGGATTCTGCAGCCCATGACTCCTTCCCTCTTTACACAGGTAACATAAAATATTTAGGCATTAACATTTCACATAAGATGTCAGATCTCTTCCACCTAAACTACACACCTCTGTTAAATAAAATAGAAAATGACTTTAAACGATGGACCAAACTTCCACTCACACTCATTGGACGAATCGCCTCAGTTAATATAAACATATTACCTCAGATGAATTACCTTTTTTCAATGCTTCCCATCACTCCTACTGACAAATGGTTCAAAATGTCAGATTCACTAACCACTCAATAGTACTGGAAAAACAAAAAACATAGAATTTCACTCTCTACAATACAAAATAGGTAATCACAAGGAGGCTTAGAAGCACAACATTTTCTTTAGTACTTCTTGGCAAATCAACTACAACATTTATTCAAATGGACCCGAAAGATCAACTTCAATAACCCATGGCTAGAACTAGAACAAAATCAATGTTCACCCACATCACTTACAGATCTTCCCTTCTTAACTTCTTAACTGTTACGTTTGAGCAGCGAGGCAGACGAGGAGATGCGGATCCAAATGCAGTTTAGACTTTTATTAAATGAACAAACGAATAAACAAAGGAAAAAACCCACAAGGGGGAAATAAACTTAAACGGAGAACCAGGGCAAACATAAACGGAGAACTAGGGCAGCAAACATTCATGCACACACATCAAACAACGACCGACAATGACTAAACAAAGAACCAGGGTTTAAATACACAAAGGAACAGACGAGGGAATGAGGGACACCTGGGGCAACAATCAGGGGAAAACCAATCATAAAAAGAAACTACAAGGGACTACAAAAACCAAACAGGAAACAGGAACTAAACTAAACTTCAACATAACAGTACAAAAAACAAAAGACAACAGGGAACATAACATAACCCCCCCTCAAAAGGACCGGATTCCAGACGGTCCTAAAAAAAACGACAAGAACAACAAACACAAATAAATGTCCAAGGGGTGAGGGACTGGAACAGGGGGAAAACAGACAGACCAAAGGGGGCACAAGGGGTACAGGGACAGTCCAAGGAGGCACAAGGGGCAATTAGGCAGTCCATGGGGGCACAAGGGGCAATTAGGCAGTCCACAGGGGCACAAGGGGCAATTAGGCAGTCCACGGGGGCACGAGGGGCAATTAGGCAGACCAGGGAGGCCAAGAGGGCAGACAGGCAGTCCACGAAGGCGCAAGGGGCCGACAGGTAGACCAGGGAGGCCAAGAGGGCAGGCAGGCAGTCTATGGGGGTGTGAGACGGGGCCAGGGTCTGGTGGCCTGGGGAGCCTCCACCGGGTAGGAACAGGTTTAGGAGGGCAGGGAGGTGGCCACAAGACAAGGACCAGTTCAGGAGGTCTGGGAGGTGGCCACAGGACAGGGACAGGTTTAGGTGGCCTAGGAGGTGGCCGTAGGGCAAGGGCTGGTTCAGGGGGCCTGGGAGGAAGATTGGACACTAGGGGAGCTGGCGGAGCCAAGGAGGACTTCTGAGGTGGAGCAGTCGAAGACTTGGGTGGCGGCGCTGAAGGAGGCGTAGGCAAGGCCGCAGGAGACCCTGGGGGCGGAGCAGAGGCAGGCAGAGCCGTGGGAGACACTGTGGGCGGAGTAGAGGCAGGTTGAGCCATGGCAGACACAGGTGGTGAGGCCTTGGGTGGACCAGGAGGCGGAACCGTGATGGACGGGGCCAAGAAGGACTTTGGAGGTGGAGCCGTAGCAGACTCAGGAGGCGGAGCTGTGGGAGGCAGAATCATGGAAAGCTCTGGAAGATCAGGGGGCAGAGCCGTGGGAGACTCAGGAGGCAGAGCTGAGGGAGGCTCAGGAGGCAGAGCAGAGGGAGGCGGAGCCGAGGAAGGCAGGGGCGAGGAAGGCTCGGGAGGCTCAGGAGGCGGAGCCGAGGGAGGCGGAACCATGGAAAGCTCTGGAGGCTCAAGGGGCGGAGCCGTGGGAGGCTCAGGAGGCAAAGCCGAGGAAGGCTCAGGAGCCGGAGCCGAGGAAGGCTTTAGGGGCGGAGACCTGGAAGGCTCTGGAGGCGGAGCCGAGGGAGGTGGCGCCGTAGGCAGCTCTAGAGGCGGAGGCCTGGAAGGCTCTGGAGGTGGAGCCGTAGGAGGCTCGGGAGGCGGATCCCAGGAAGGCTCGTGAGACTTGAGGGGCGGAGCCCTGGGAGGCTCGAGAGGCTTGAGGGGCGGAGCCCTGGGAGGCTCGAGAGGCTTGAGAGGCGGAGCCCTGGGAGGCTCGAGAGGCTTGAGAGGCGGAGCCCTGGGAGGCTCGAGAGGCTTGAGGGGCAGAGCCCTGGGAGGCTCGAGAGGCTTGAGGGGCAGAGCCCTGGGTGGCTCGGGAAGCTCGAGAGGCGGAGCCCTGGAAGGCTCGGGAAGCTCGAGAGGCGGAGCCCTGGAAGGCTCGAGAGGCGGAGCTCTGGAAGGCTCGAGAGGCTTGAGAGGCGGAGCCCTGGGAGGCTCGAGAAGCTCGAGAGGCGGAGCCCTGGAAGGCTCGAGAGGCAGAGCCCTGGGAGGCTCAAGAGGCGGAGCCCTGGGAGGCGGAGCCCTGGGAGGCTCGAGAGACTTGAGAGGCGGAGCCCTAGGAAGCTCGGAAGACGGAGCTCTGGAAAGCTCGGAAGGCGGAGCTCTGGAAAGCTCGGGAGGCGGAGCTCTGGAAAGCTCGGGAGGCGGAGCTCTAGGAAGCTCGGGAGGTGGAGCTCTGGAAAGCTCGGAAGGCGGAGCTCTGGAAAGCTCGGAAGGCGGAGCTCTAAGAAGCTCGGGAGGCGGAGTTCTAAGAAGCTCGGGAGGCGGAGCTCTGGAAAGCTCGGGAGGCTCGGAAGGCGGAGCTCTAGGAAGCTCGGGAGGCGGAGCTCTGGAAAGCTCGGAAGGCGGAGCTCTGGAAAGCTCGGGAGGCTCGGAATCTTGGACGGGCATGACCACTGGTGCTGGCCTTTGGACGGTCATGGCTACTTGCGCTGGATCTTGGACGGTCATGGCTACTGGTGCTGGCTCTTGGACGGTCGAGGCTACAGGCGCTGGCTCAGGGACGGTCGAGGCTACAGGCGCTGGCTCAGGGACGGTCGAGGCTACAGGCGCTGGCTCAGGGACGGTCGAGGCTACAGGCGCTGGCTCAGGGACGGTCGAGGCTACAGGCGCTGGCTCACTGACCTCTGAGGCGACAGGCACTGGCTCACTGACTTCTGGGGCTAAGGGTTCTGGCTCGTTGACCATGGCTGACGAGGGCCCAGGCTCGTTGACCGTGGCTGAAGAGGGCTCAGGCTCGTTGACCGTGGCTGCAGAGGGCTCAGGCTCGTTGACCGTGGGCCGGGAGGCAGACGCCTGTCTTCTCCTCCTCCTCCTCCGGGCGGACGAAGTTGGCCGTGCGGGTTCAAGGGAAGCCATAGGCGTGGGGGGTTGTTCGCTGACAGGATGGGCTGGTGTGTCAGGGAGCAGTGAGCTGCACGCTAGTAGGGTCGTTCCCAGGTAGTCGCGGAAAGTGCAGCCAGGCGCTGCCTGTGGCACCTGCTCCCTCAGCGAGGGGTTCAAGCTGCTCCTGAAAAAGATCATCAGTGCAGAGTCCGGGAAGTCAGTAGCGTTCGCCAGGAGGAGGAAGTAGCGAGCGTGGTCTACAAGTGGGTAGTGTTCTTGCTGCAGATTGAGCAGCCGACATTTGGCCCGAATAGCTGCTGGATCCATGTGTGGTCGGTCGTTCTGTTAAGTTTGAGCAGCGAGGCAGACGAGGAGATGCGGATCCAAATGCAGTTTAGACTTTTATTAAATGAACAAACGAATAAACAAAGGAAAAAAACCCACAAGGGGGAAATAAACTTAAACGGAGAACCAGGGCAAACATAAACGGAGAACTAGGGCAGCAAACATTCATGCACACACGTCAAACAACGACCGACAATGACTAAACAAAGAACCAGGGTTTAAATACACAAAGGAACAGACGAGGGAATGAGGGACACCTGGGGCAACAATCAGGGGAAAACCAATCATAAAAAGAAACTACAAAGGACTACAAAAACCAAACAGGAAACAGGAACTAAACTAAACTTCAACATAACAGTACAAAAAACAAAAGACAACAGGGAACATAACATTAACACACTTTTGCTTCACACATGATCAAGGACTGAATCCATCAATAGATTAAAGTCTCCTCCCAATATTATTTCATGAGGGGTGCCAGCGGCATGCAACATCCCTTCAAGATCTATAAAAAAGACCTGATCATTGTTAGGTGCGTAAATATTAGCCAAAATCAACCTTTGCCCCTGAATTTCGACTATAATTTTAAATCTAGTCGGCTATGTCGACATTCGTGTTGTGTGCGTTCATATGCGGTTTCGTCATCTTATGAGTTATTGAATACTTCTTTAAAGCACGCATCACCAGTGTGTCTCAAGCCGCATTTCACCCATTCTATTTCTAATGAGTTCGCTGCACCACATGCAACCAAACCCAGCATGAGAGAGTCATGAACAAATTACTCTTTTGAACCGGATCTTTTTCATGAATCACCCATAAAGAACTGAGGGTTTGAACTCAGGAGCTCAGGTTAGCAGTTTGAATAAGAATCACTTTTTCAGCGAATCCGCTGTCAGTGAGTGCACAACTGGGAGTGCAGACATTTCAAAATAAAAAGTTCTGTGTGTATTTGGGCCTTCTTTATAATTAAAAGTCACATTGTATACCATTTTTTATCCTTCTGGTAATTATTGACAGGGATTGGAGTAGCACAATAAACTGCATCTGGGATTTCATACATTCTTGTAGTCTCTGTGTTTGGGCCATCTTGTCAGAGTATATAAAGACTAAGGCAAAACTGTAAAACAATTTCAATATATATATATATATATATATATATATATATATATATATATATATATATATATGAGATCAAGCTCATAACAGGAAAAAGAAAAATGTGCCCAATGTGCCCATGACAGCACCAACCAATGTTCATCCCTCTAAACTCAGTCCATGTACACATACGAGAGTCCCTGCGACAACTTTGCCGTTGGATTACTAGTCAGATTTGCAAGTCTTCTGTACAAATTTTGTGAGACAGAATTACACAACAAAAGATAAACTATAAAACAAACTCCATACAATAGGCAGAATAAACTTTTTTTTTTAATAAACTAAACAAAATTGTGTAGATTTATTCACAAAACGAAGGTGTGTTCCTCCACAAAAAAATCCCAGCCACTAGTGGAACCAGCACAATAATAAATAAATAAATAAAGCCATTCAGTTTCCTCGGACAGTCAAATGAATGTTCAGTGAGCCGGCTGTTTCATAAGTGCAGCAAATGACATAATCATTCCAATGTCCTGCAAAAAATACTCCACGGAACACACTCCATCCAATAGGAGGCATAAGCACAAAGAACATGCAGATTCATCCACAACTGTCCCGATGGAGTGTTATTCCATAAAACAAAATCCAGCCGCTGGATTTTATAATAATAATAAGGAACAACAAAGGCACCCAGCTTCCTTGGATAGTCATGAGTATATTTAACAAGTGAGAAACATACCATGTCTTCCTCAGTCCATTGATTTTATGAAAGACATCACTTGTTGCGGACATGTTAATATTTTGGGAACTTCAGTGTAAAAGTGAAGGAGTGTTCACTTTTAAGTTTCTTGAAGGAGTGTTATTCCACAAAACAAACTCCAGCTACTAGGCGGAACCAACACAAAAATAAACTAAAATGGTTTTCTCACCCCACTGACTCTATGAAAGACAATGCTTGTTGTGGGCATGTAAATATTTTGCGCCTTAGTATCTATTCTCAGTTTGGCCAGAAACATCAGAGCAAACGCGATCTTCCATTGATGTAAGATTTTCTTGCATTCCTTGGAACGATCACGTTTTCTCTCTCTCGAAGAATTTGCATAATTTGGGAATAGAAAATGCTGTTATTCTTCTAAGAAAGCTTTACTTTGCTCCTTGCTTTGAGCAACACAAGATCTTTATGGGATGATCTCAGAAATTTGGCTAGAATTGATCAGGGCCTGTGTTCCTCAGCCGATCTGTGAGCTGGGACTCTGTGAGCTAGCTTGTGGCATGTTATGTTGAGCAGACTTGTGAAGAGCTCTTCTAGGAATTTTACCATATATCTGCATTCTTCATGCTTAGGAATTCCAACAATTCGGACATTATTTCTCCGGCTCCGATTCTCCAAATCCTCCAGTTTTTCCAAAACGTGTAGTAAATCTGCCTAGGTCACTAGCGAATTAGCAGCTAAACCCCTCTCCGATGGCTCCAGATAATCGGCACGTCACTCGACGTCCCTGATTCTTGTAATTAACTCAGAGAAGTTAGTTTCGTTTCCATCGCTGTATTGTATTGATGTATTTTTGATCATTTGGATTCTTTGCCATGTTGACTTCAAAGAACAGATATGTAGCAGGGTGTATGGATTCTCACTGGTTTATGACATAAATAATTAAAAACTAGCAAAGTGCACAGAACTCGTTGTTTACACGTCTGATCCACACATGGCATCACGTGACTCCTCGTAAATTGATTCTTAAAAGATCTGCACTCCATGCTCGAACAACATTTCAACATATTTGTGATATTATTTTCTATGACCATGAGAATAGTATTAATCTAAAGAGTTAACAGATGTGTCATATCAACTTGATGTGTCATTCATTTTTATTCAGACTTCTAATCTAATCATTTGTCATTTATCCTTCATATAATGGTGGTCGAACGTGGCCAAGATTCCTAAACTAATTTACCTATAAAATCCTACAGATGAATCCTGGCAGTTGTAAATATATCTGCCACAATGCCGCTAATTTCCTAAAATGGGCTCACCAGTTTATATCACAATAAGAGCTCTCCTTTTCAAATGCAGCGAGAATTATCACGTGCAGGCCATGGGCTCTCCTGTTCCAATCGCAGTGAGGGCTCTTCTGTTTGAATGCGGTATACGTCCCAGAATACGTGCAGAATACGCTCCCAAGTTAAATCCTCATGCGACCTGCCCTTCGCAGACAAAAAAAAAAGTTTTAAGGGTCCCGGGGTGGTTTGGCTCACTTCAAACTGCCTTGTCCTTGCACATGGAGGGCCCTCCTCTTTGGATACTGCAAGCCCCCCTCCAACGCCCCCACCCCCAGCTAGACCAGAAGCCCTCCCGTTCATAGCGCTGTCAAGTTCCTTCCACTTTCATGCATTCAAGGGCTCTCCCATTCGAATCGCAGTAAGGGTTCTCCTGTGCGACTACTGTATGTGCTAGCCCACGTTTATTTGTATCGTGGGCACTCCCGTTCATGCTGCTGTGAGCACTCCCCCGTTTTAATGCATCGAGGGCTCCCTTTTCGATCACAAGCCCCACACCTGAGACCAAATATTTTTTATCGGAGTGACTATTTACACTAGGTGCAAATAGCATCTACCATATAATGCAGCAATTTGCACATAGTCTGGTGGAAATACAGAAATATAAGTCAAACTACACCCCCATATGGGTGTCTATACGGTGCAAATACGGTGTGGGTGTGCTTTTGCATGTGGATAAACAGGGTCTCATCCCTCTTTTGCCCCACAAATGTTCCCATCCTGTTTCCTGTCTCCACTCTTAATATTTCCTTTAATACTACTTATAATAATAAATAAAAATGAATTTAAAATTGATTTCTTTGTAGTAATTTGGTCACGGTGATGGTCGAGGAGTTTGATGTTTGAGAGAAATGTTTGATCTAGGTAAATGAACCATGGTTTTTTCTAAAATAATATTGTTTAATCCGTGGCGACAAACAGCTGGTGAGGTGATTTTAACATCTACCTTCCTGCAGGGGCTTGCTGATGAGGTCAAGGATGAGCTCTATTCCTACAATCTCCCTACTTCTCTTGATGACCTGGTAACCCTTGCTATTCGGGTGTAAAATCGGCTGGACCTTCGCTGCCGAGTTCGAGATTCACTAGCCCATTAGGTTTGGCGGGAGCCATCCCCCTCAACGTTTGCCCAGCACCCCTTAACCCCTTGTCAATTGTCAAGCCCATGCTGGTTGGCAGAATCATCTTGCCCTGGAGAAAAGACAGCGGCATACTTTCAAAAGCCTTTGCCTGTACTGGGGGAAGCAGGGACACTTTGCCGCCACCTGCCATTTAAAAGCTATGGCACATCAGTAGTCAAGGGGATACAAGTGTGACCCCTCTTACCTGTTCCCCTGATGACCACACCCTTCTTCTGGCCATCCAGCGGTTGAGGAACCGCTCTCACCATTGCTCTGTATTGGCTAAATTCTAGAGTGGAGGGCAATTTCATTTACACTACCTTGGCAACCAATTGGGGGCTTGAAGTGAAGCTCTCTGCCCCATTGATCAAATGAAACTCAAGACCAGCCCAGGGCCCGGTTGCAACAAAAATTAAGAACGTCCTTAGTTTTAATTGTAAGAGTACTATAATTAAGTGTTTTCTGAACTTAGCTGTTATTGCAACTGGTCACATAGCCTTAATCACTATGCTACCACCCCCAGCATCTGCCTCTGTCAAAATCAAACTAAAATCTGGTCTTGGCGACAGCATGTTATGGCTAAATGCATTTATGCTTCCTGAAAGGTGTTTTGTTGTTTCAACTTGAAAAAGAGCATTACTATGACTATAAAGCAGTTTAGAGTCACAAGCAGTGTTGTGTTAATACATCATTTCCTCTACACTAACGTCTCTCCTATCCATCTGAATGTTAGCCTTTTCTGATATTTTACTGGTTGCAGTTGAAAGATTGAGTGCTAATTCACAGAGCTGCCAAGCTGTGTGTAGCCTCTGAATACTGATGTGCTGGACTCCTACACCCTGTCTTAGCACTGAGCAATGAGGCAGTTAAACTAAAAAAGACAGTTATAATTATCTCAGCAAAATAGCCACAAGGGACTCTTCCAGCCATGCCAAATGTCAAATTTTTCATAGCTTCCCTCTTCCAACGCTTCATCTTGAGGGTTAACGTTACCTTTATTGTACAACATGTACAATGTTAACAGAATATAAAGCTAACTATTGAATCCAAGCTACTACTGAAACCAATCCTTCTGTCCATCAGTCTGCATTGTTCTGTAACTTCCACAGAACATGTCCCAGTAACATGGAAACAGAACTGACAACTGCAAACTCACAGGGCTGACAAGGAGAGAAAAAATAAAATAAAATGAAACGTCAAGACATACTAACTAAACATTTAAAAAAAAAAAAAAAAAAAAATATATATATATATATATATTTCTAACAGTTGTCATGACTGAACTGAAGGAGTCAGTTAGGCAACAGGAAAACATTTACAGTACACAAATGTTCCCTTTGTTAAGGGTTTATTAATGACAAAAAATTATTTACAAAAATTATTACATTACATTATAATTTTACATTATAAATCATTGATATGCAGTTAAAACAACATGAAGTTACCCATTATTTATGTAAGATTGTTATATTGAGAATAAAAGGAGGAATTTGCTGACTACTTTCCTTGGATGGTGCTACTCCCAGTGTTGTTCCAACTTACTTGAAAGCACTTTTCAAGGTCTTCATGCTCATTCACAGCATAAAGTATCACATTAAATACTTTATGTACATAGTTTTCTGATGTAGGCAACTCCTTAATAAGTGCTTCATATGTGTCCACTTTATATTAAGGTACATTTTCATAGGTTACTAATGTTGAATAAATGTTATTAAGGATTTATAACGTTAGGTAAAATGCTTACAATTTGGTAGGTATTATATAAAAGTCCCCCTTTTTATCCATGTTGTTATAACTGCTTCTCAATGATTTATAATGCATTTGTAAATGACTTATGAGTCATTAATGAAAATTTTTAAAAGCCCTTTACGAAGGGAACAATAGTTACCAGAAACTGCAAGCAAAATTCCTGACTGATCAACAAATACAGTAGCTCATAAAGTGATCACTAAAACTAAAACTAGGCTGTTGATTAATTAAACCAAACAGTAGTTTACAAAAGGACCACATATCCAAAATGCATTTTTTTTCTTGGGTTGACAGATGCCCAATTTTCCTTCTATAGCCTGCCCTCTTAGACCTGACATGGAAAGGAATGTCATGTGTACTGTAAAAGAAGAAAAAGCTTTCACAGCATTGAAAAGATATGGGTCAAGTCTTATCTACTGTCCTGACTCCCATTTAATGTCCATATACTGAAGTATCGGAGACATGACCTATATTAAATATCCTTTCTCCGGATATCTCAAAGCAATTCCATGGTACACCACTGTGTGTATATAAAAAAATAACTAAAAATCACTATAAATTAACCTAATTTACTCAACAGGACCCAGAACACAGAAGTGACAGAAATAAATGTTTATATTGATATTAAAGTGTATAATTTATGCACTGGTAGTGTCACCAAACAGCAAATTGCAAAGAAAATTAAAGAAAAAAAATCAGTTCCTGAAAACTACAAGTGTTTAATGTAATCTGATTACAAAGTAGTTACTGTAATCTAACTACTTTTTTGTAGTAGTGTAACACTTTACATTTTTAATTCTTCTAATTAGATTATAGTTACTGAATTGCAATTAAATTACTTATAAGTACATTAGTTGTGTTACACATATTTCTAAAATTAAATTATTTATGTAGAATGCATCTAAAACGTTAATATGAATGTCTGTTTGCATTTCTACAACATTGGATGGTGTGCACCCAGTGGTGTAGTAGTGTCTGAAGAGGTGGGAATACTGTGAATTTATGAAAACGGTTTATCCAAACGGTCTCTAAAATGTATATATATTTATATTTATATACAGTACATATGTAAAATGTGTATGATATATATTTGATCCCTAAAAAATATATTGTCTGTTTTAATCATTATCCCACATGAACTTACAAAATGCACATCAGAGTAAGTTTCTTTCTGGCATGGTGTACTGTACACTACTAAGAACCATGGGATGGTAACTTAGTGTTAAATATGTATTTAAATTAATAGGTCACATAAATGTTGCATTCATAAGGCTACTGTGAAAATTGTTAATACTTTATAATTCCTCTAAATAATAAACTAATACATATGCAATAAACTGTTAAGCATTGTATAGCTCATATAAGTGTAATAATGTTCACTTTAACTCTTTATCTTGTATAACCATATATAGCCTACATAAGAATGAATGGTTATTTGTTTTATATGTGTACTATAATGTTCTTTTCTGTGTAAAGTGAAATTATTTCCTACTTAGAAATATAAATTGGCAGATGCTATTTACAAGTGTAAAAAGGAACAAAAAGCATCTTTGTGCACTAAGTGCAAATAGCATTAGATGCTATAGTGGCAGATACACTTACACCCCTTTTAATGTCATGTCTAGATGTGTTTTTGGTCATGTTTTGTTTTCTGGTCTTTTATTTTGAAAAATGTTGTTCCTGTTTCCTAGTCATGTGATGTCCTGTTTTCCCACCATGTTTATGTGTCTTGTTTTCATTGGTTCGTATTCTTGTTATTGGTTCTTTCGTGTAATTGGTTCATGCTTATTGTCTTGTTATCTTGTTTAGAGTTCTGTTTGTTCATTGGCTTATTTTCCCCCATGTCCATGTATTTAAGCCCTCATGTTTGCCATTGTCCTTTGTCGAGTATTGTTGGTGTAGCATCATGTGTAGGCATAGTCAAGTCCAGTTTAATCTTATAGAGTCAAGTCCATGTTTATGTTTTATTTATGGTTTACGTTTGGATTTATGGTTGTTGGAGTTCACTATCGTAAATAAACTGCACCTGGGTTCGTTATCACATCATCGTCTGCTCCTGTGCCATTGCCTGCCAGAAACATTACAGAATACTCAACCTCACAATGGACCCTGCAGTTCAGCTTCTGAGCCTCTGTCAGGGGAGTCGTCTCCTGGAGGATTACGTTGAGGACTTTTGTGCCCTAGCCTGTCAGGTGGCTTTTAATGAACTCGCCTTCAAGGAAAGTTTTCGGGTTGGACTTAATGAGCCAATCTCTTCCTTGATGCCTAGCGGTCGCAGTCCCCTCAATCTGGCTCAATATATCGACCTCGCCCTACTGATCATTGGTTCCACGTTCACTGTGGGGGAGGCGGATGCCAAGCCAGAGTTCCACGACATGGCCGCCGCCGAGCCAGTGTTCCACAACATGGCCGCCACCAAGCCAAATTTCCTCTACATGGCCGCTGCCGAGCCAGAGTTCCTCGACATGGCCGCTGCCGAGCCAGAGTTCCTCGGCATGGCCGCTGCCGAGCCGGAGTTCCTCGGCATGGCCGCCGCCGAGCCAGAGTTTCACGTCATGGCCGCCAAGCAAGCATCCCACGTCATTGCCAACAAGCCAACGCCCATGTCTGCCACAGCCAACGAGCCAACGTTGAAGCCTCATCTGTCCCAGAGTCTGCACTACCAACTTTGGCCTCATGGAGGAGGAGGAGAAGGGATTTCATCTCTGAGTCTCAGCCTGTGTTCATGACCACAGAGGTTGTTCCCGAGACTCTGTCCATGCCAACGACCACAGAGGTCGCTCCCGAGACTCTGTTAACACCCACAACCACAGAAGTTGTTCCCAAGTCTCAGTACATGCTCCTGAACACAGAGGTCGTTCCTGAGACTCTGTTCATGCCCAAGACCACAGAGGTCACTCCCATGACTCCGCTCTTGTTCACGACCACTGAGGTCTTTTCCCAGTCAATTAGGACACTTCGTTTTGAGCCACCCACAGCTCCAGGCCATGTCACAGCCACGCCAGAGTCATCACCAGGCCTTGTCACATCCACGTCAGAGTCAGCTCCAGGCCATGTCACAGCCATGCTGGAGTCAGCTTCAGGCCATGTCACAGCTGCGCCAGGGTCAGTTCCAGGCCTTGTCACTGCAGCACCAGAGTCAGCTCCAGGCCATATCACAGCCGCGCCTGAGTCAGCTCCAGGCCATGTCACAGCCACGCCTCAGCCTGCTCCATACCATGTCACAGCCACGCCTCAGCCTGCTCCATGCCATGTCACAGCCATGCCTCAGCCTGCTCCATGTCACAGCCAAGCCCATGACTGTTCATGCAATGCCACAGCCGAGCCCCAGACTTCTTCATGCCATGACACATCCGAACATCAGACTGCTCCAGGCCATATCACAGCTGAATCTCAGACTCTGCCTTGATCCCATGCTCCATGCCCTACTACGTCAAGTTGCCACAGCCCCCCCCATATTCCTCTTGTTCCCACTTGAACACTGTGTTTTTGTTTTGGGGTATCTGGAGTTTATTAGTATAAGTATATTATGGGAAATATTAAGACATTAGAAAAAGTATGCCAAGTATGGCCTGGTTAGCTCAGCAAGTAAAGACACTGACTGCCACACCTTTGAATCCAGGGCATGTTGAGAGACTCCAGTCAGGCTTCCTAAGCAACCAATTGGCTCGGTTGCTTGGGTGGGTAGAGTAACGTTGGATTAACCTCCTCGTGGTCACTATAATGTGTGATTCTCGCTCTTGGTGGTGTGTGTGGTGAGTTGTGTATGTAGGGTAGCGCGCTCAACAAGTCACATGATAAGATGCGTGGATTGACGGTCTCAGACGAGGAGGCAACTGAGATTTGTCCTTCACCACCCGGATTGAGATGAGTCACTACGCCACAATGAGTACCTAGAGCACATTGGGAACTGGGCATTCCAAATTGAGGAGAAAAAGTAATAATAATAATAAATATGTCAAGATGTGGGATTCATACCAAGATCTCCAGCTTGATCATTGTGAAAATTAAAAATATGTCCACCTTCATTTGATCTGATTTGATTTTTCAAATAAAACCGTTGTGGCTGTCTTGAGTTTGGTCTGAGCAGTGGTGGGCGGAATTAGTTTAAATAGCCTCTGCCAACCAGATGGGCTATTTGCACTTATTGTAAATAGACTCTCTGATATAAATTTAAATGAATTTGATATCACTGGAAAAAAGGACATTTGATATAATTACAGTACACAGTTTTCCAGCATCTGTGAAGAGCATCAAAAACTACCACAGGTGCAATAAAAAGATGTATTTAGTTAAATTGCATATGTTAAATTTAAATGTATAGCCTATATACCTGTATTTATTTACGCTTAGCGGGGAAATAATTTGACAATGCAAATTATGATTACTCCAGGGATGTTTGTGTAACCACATTAGATGCTGGAAATGTCTCACCCCTTACTGAAATGTAAAATATAATTAGTTAGCAAATATCCAATCGCGTCTGAAATTAATGTTCTGATTGGTGGATCAGCTTAGTCGGACTCTCTGTCTTGCCTGTGTCATCTGTTGCACTCCCACCTACTGCAGCCCAGTGCTTAAGAGAGAATCTCTATACACTTAAAAAAACCCACACATACACACACAATTCACTCAATGCTGCTGCGTCGTGTTACTAGTTGGAAAAGTTCAGGGTCAAAAGACTACTTGCTGTTCTGGCGGCCATACGTATCATCACTTATTTCAGGTGGGCATACACAAAATTCTAAGAAAGATAGGTGGGCATACGGCATATGCCCTAGACTGTACTAATATGTGCACCCCCTAATGAGTCATATTAAGGGAGAAACGCTTTGACACATGACTTGCGTGCATTATGAACTAAATTTTTTTAAATATGTTGAGCAGAAAAACAAAACATTTGTGTGGGAAGTGTTTTAGAAAGTTACTTAAAACTAAAGTAATTAGTAATGTGATAACTTGTGGTGAAGCAATAAGTAATCTGATTACAATTTTAGTGAAGTAATTAGGAGCTTGTTGTGACTAACTTCCCCAACACTGAAAACTATTCTCCCTGTTTTTCCATTAGTTGTTGTGGGTGCCATTAGTCCCACCCACTGTTGACCTGGGCTGGATGGGCTGTTAAAAAAAAAAAAAAACATTTTACAGAAACACCACAGAACATCAGTGTTACACTTTTAGGTGAAATCAAGCTATAAATGACTTGTATTGTACATTCCATGTAAGCTGGGAAATTAGAAAAACAAAACACTGAAAAAAATTACATGCATCAGTTTTAAGGAACAATATTTGCCCACTAGAATTGATTTTCAAGGGCATTGTTTCTACTGCTGAAGACTACTACCTTTCTCTTAAACTAGATAATATACTGAAATATATCAAATGTTAAAAAGCACAGGCATTAACTACAGGGGCATTTTCTCCTGATTTGTGAGGGAGTGCTATAACCTTGAGCATCCAGCAGTGTGTTCTACCAGGACTGAGCAGTTTGTCATTCTCATGAGAGACATCAAGTTATTAATGTGACAGTGGGTAAAAGGATGTGTCAGCTGAAATCAATCACAAACACTCGGCAGGGAAAAGCACATGGTTTTAATAGACCCAATCATCTCCACACCACATCCTCAGCGGTAAGGCCACACTCAGGAAGTTTCTCCTCAATGAGAATGATCAAAGTTTACAAGGCTACCATGTACTTGTCAAATCTAGATATTTGAACTTTTCTAAAATATGCATTGACTCATCATGATCGAAAAATATTTAAAAGGTCAAAATATTATTAAATCACACAAATCAAGCTAATCGCATTTTATTCAAGGATGTTACAGTGGTATTTTAGTTTTTGTTTTGTATTTGAAAGTATACTTTCAAAAAACAATAAGAATGCACACACACACATTTAAAACTACAAATCTCCAAAAAGGCCAAATATCTACCCCACTTCCTATTAAACAAATCTAAGTCTACATGTCACCTCCTCAAATGCCACCACTCCACCCATCTCTGTGCACCAATCCCGAATGAGGGTACTCCAACCGACATCCATCCCCTAAGAATGACCCGTCTGCCGATCATAACTCCGGCTAGGACCCAACTTTTTATGTATCTATCTCCTATATTAATGACCGTTCCATCGTCATGATACAAAATGAAATTTGAGTGTCCAGTACGTCACGCATAAAAATATGAACCCTCAACCAAAATTCTTGGATCTTAACACACCACCAAAAAACATGGGTTGTGTCCCAATCTTCAGATTGGCTTCGCCAGCAGGTGGGTGTGTCTTTAAGGCCAAGCCTATACAATCTAGAGGGGTCCAATAGAATCGATTTAAAATCATAAACTGCATTGCATCTCTAGATGAAGACTTTACATTTTTTTAAATACTAGCCCACACTCCCTTCTCCAATACCAAGTTTAAATCTTTCTCCCAACTTCTTGAGAGAAGTTGAAACCCTGTCCCCCAGACTTTGAATTAACAGGGAGTAAAACATAATAATAATAAAACAAAATCTTAGATAGGCCTTGCCCACCTTTGTCAATCATCCTATGTAACTTATCTGGAACATTTACCATTTCAAATGAAGGACTTTGCTATTCTATCAAATTGCTTGAAATAAGAGAGGGGGACATCTATAGGGAGAGATTGTAGCAGGTAGTTGAATTTTGGAATACAATTAATTTTAATAGAATTAACCTTCTCAATCATAGATATATGTATTGAAGCCCATTAACCCACATTGCAGGGGGGAAGAAGGAGAGCAGGAGAGCCCGAGAGAGAGAGAGAGAGAGAGGGGAGAGAAAAGAAATACACCCTGGTTCGCTGGCCCCGAACACGCTGCCTCATGGTCCTCAGCCAGCTGCACTGCCTCCAGGCGGACAGCAGCAGGATCCTCTGCCTCCAGGCAGATGGCAGTGGTGACGAATCCATGACAGCGCATCCTTCCTCCTTCCCGGGTTTCTGCACCAATGTAACATGGTTTGTTGTTGGGTGGAATGGAGGAAGCTGGTACTGGCTTGAACAATACATGCAGACTATTAATAATACAAACAAAATACGTGCGTACGCACGAACACAGCTCCGTGTGTCTCTCTCTCTCTCTCTCTGGTGTCCCCGGCTGCTCCTTGTGTCTCTCTCTCTCCTGCTGATTGGGGCAACTCAGCACCCTCACGGACCGGCCACGCCCTCCTCATCATCACATAATCATATTGACATTTACATAGCTTTATATTTATGAGAGAGTATCTTAACAACTGACTTGGCGGCTCTAATCAGTACAATTTCTAGGGTGCATTACTTAGTAAGACCTGTAGACTACATGCCAGGTTTCAGCACACACACACACAAAATGTCATTATCACTTATGTATCATATTTGTCACAAATACGTTTGAAACCTCAATCGTAAAAAGATGACTAAACACTCAAATTTAATGACTTTCAACATGTCTGACATCTAGTGCAGTAGCGATGGATGTCTGGTCTGGTTTAATTGTATTTAATTTAATACAATTTTCTTTTTTTTTTTTTTTTTTTTTTAAATCAAAGCAGTTCAAAAAACACACAAAGGATGATAAAAGATACTTTGTTTATTGAAAAATGCTTGACTATATCTGATTTTTGGACCAAACCTAAACTCAAACTCTTGTTTTGATATTGATAGTGCTTTAAAATGTCTCTTTCTTATCATTTTTAATCCTAAAAAGGTTTTTGTACCCTGCATGGGGGACACAAACATCTGAGAGGCTGGTCAGAGGAGCAATGAGTGAATCAGTCAAATAGTTGTAACATTTATTGAAAAGGGGTTCCCTGCAAATACTGAGGGCATGTGACTTTGTATAAAATATCTGGCATCAACTCTAAATGTAACATGGCAGCATATCTTTTTAAAGAAGCTGAACTCGAGACATATGTTCTTTTCAATGTTATTTTCATGATTTCTACAAGACTTAAAATTCGAATCAAAAGTAATATTTTAGAAAAAAATGGAAATGTATTATGTGGGCCCTAATGTGTCCACAAATAGCATTTTAGCAACAGCCTATTTTAGGGTTAAGATGACTGGCAATAGACCTTTTTCACAGACTTGGATGAACCGTTTCCGCCTTACTTAGCAGCGTAAATCACACAATATTTTTATATTATACATTTTTTAAATATTAAGTGTAAATTTAATTAAAAAATTACCACAGCTGTGAGGAGGTTTTGATTACAGCTGCTGAGAGAGTAACAGTAAATGTGGCATCTTCTCCAATCTGGCTGTCTTAATCCACCTCCTTCTATTTTTTTCCTCTGGAAAGTTATTCAAATGTATCAGTGGATTTTGTCTTTTGGTCTTTGAGCAAATAGGGAAGTGAAAATATTTGCTGTGATCTCCCATTCACTCCTATTCCCCACTGTTGAAGTTTACCCCACAGTCGTTTATTTCCGCATTTCAAAACCACTAGAGTACCACTAACTGTACTTTAGGCAGAAATAGATTGATAATAAATATTATCATACCACTGCTTCAACTCTGTTAAATTTGTCATAAGCTACTTTGAAAGTGAGGGAATATAATACATTTTTTTTACAAATTATAAATGTTTATATTTTGTCTTTATTGTTCCCTTTACAAAAAGCTTCACTATGATGCTGCACTGCTAAGCGCTATGGGGAACAATCCTAGTTGTGACCGAGCTGTGAAATATGTGTGTAACACGTCAATGAACATTGACCGGAATTTATAGCCTCGGCTGATGTAATCATTAGATGCACCTGAGGCCAGGCTATAAATGGATGTGTCACCAGGTGTCGTCAGATCCTCTTTTTTCAGAGCGATTCTGTGGCTGTGTGTTTCACAAACCCTGTCAAAACTGTGTTAGGAGTTAGAATTTGTTAGGCAGTGTGCAGTGAACCTTTTCTCTTTTCTCTTCTGTTTAGAAAATATTATATATATACAGTATATAAAAAAAAAGAAAAAAAGAGAGAGAATGACTGAAAGCCGCAGTTTTTTGCTCTGTTTGTTTGGGGGAAGAGCACGCTGCTCTCGCGTTACAGCAGGGCGGGTGCGAGCACTGCGATTTGCTTTCAGGCAAAGTGCTTCGCGCTCACCTCGCTTGCTTCCGGGAGTCAGCACTCACGAGAAAAGTGGGGCTCTTGCATGGATTTGGCTGAGGAGCAAGAGACGGGTTTATCCCTTTCTCTCGCTCTCTCCCCAAACCCAGCTGGTCCTTCACATGATCTCGAAGCACGTTCTGACTCTTCTTCGTATCCTGAAGGATCACGATTCTCTTCCCGCCTCAGAGCTTTCCGTCCGCGATAAAAAAATCTACAGAGGAATTGCTCGAGGTTGTTACTCGTGCGGTTGCAAGACTCCAGTTGGACTGGCCACGCGAAAAAGAGACCCCCAAATGTTCTTCCAGTGTTCACATATCCTCGATGTCATTATATTCGACTATCGTGGGTGCTGAGGCACGGGGGTATTCAGTGATGCCGCCAGTCGGAGAGACGCTTGCGGGCTATCTCTCGCCGGGCTCGGCATCGTCACTTAAGAAGCCCTCTCTCCCCTCAAAGCCTTGTAGGACAACCTCCACTTTAGTGGGAAGGGCTTATCAAGCAGCAGGTCAGGCTGGTGCTGCTCTGCACACTATGCTGTTTTACAGGTGTACCAGGCTGACCTCCTGGACCTGAGTGTGGGTTCTGCGCTTGACGAGCAAGCCTCAGACCCGCCTCAGTCCTGTCTGAAGGGAGGCTCAAAAGCAAAGCGTGGGGAGTCGTGCTTCTCCTCCCAGGGATTGTGGACAGTCTCATCGCCCTCGCCAGCCCCCGAAGCAAGACATCAGGACTATAATTTCTAGTAAGAGAAAACCCTGATGGTCTTGCACCTAGATTAGGGGTTAGCTCCCCTCGGGACGGGGCGCGTGCTTCACTTCACCCCTCCCGGTACCCCCTCGAAGCCCCTCCATTCCCGCCACCTCTTGGTGCTTCGGGTTGCAGAGGCTTCCGTCAAAATTGGGTGTTTTCGAAGTTCCTGCATTTTATTCAGGACGCGAAACACTCGACAACCCCTCAACAGGAAGTGTTAAAATCTAATACCCATCTCAGAGATCCTGGCAGCGTGGTAATTTCTGCCATATATATTCTTTTATGTGGGTCTTATAAGGGCGTCAAGATTTAATTCACTCGCTGCTTTTCCGTGTTTCAACGGCGTGTTCTCACTGCCGTAAACCGGATTTCTTTTTTGATGTCAAAAAAACCCTAAAATCTCCTAGTTAAAGGGGCCATGGTATGTGTTCCCCTTCCAGAGAGAGAGTTAGAGTTATTACACTAAATACTTCCCATTTCCCATGGAGGGTGAGGGGTGGCGTCTGGTTTAGATCTTAAAGCTTGAACTGCCCGTGGGTGTTCAAGTCCTAGATGATGCCTATCAAGACGGTCGTGTCTCAAGCCCTACAACTCGTTTGGCTGGCCACCATCGATCTTATGACGCACTTCTATACATCATTTAGAAGTTCTGCCACAACATGGAAAGTTCCTGAGGTTCGCTTCCGGGGACGAAGTCTTCCAGTGTCAGGTTCTTTACCTCGGCCTAGCCCTTTTTACCCACACATTCACAATGCATGATGTAGCGCTGGCTCATTGCGACTCCGGGGCATCTGCATTCTGAATTATGTAGACGACTGGCTGATCCTAGCGCAGTTCCAGGAACTGGCAGTTCAGCACAGGGACATCATCTTAGCTCATCTGTTTCTCTGGGGTTGAGGCTCACATGACACATACATGACCCAGAATGCGTCTGTATGCGTTTCTTTCCCCGGTTTTTCTGCCCCCGGGAGTCTTGGCAATGTTCACCAGCAAGGGTCTTGCTCCTATTAATGGCACTACGCTGGCCGAACAGGATATGTTTCTCGGAGTTAATACCTCTCCTCTACAGCTCACCTTGGGCGATTCCGAACAGGGAGGACCTTCTCATCCTTGGCCCGAATTGTGAAACCTTTCATGTCTGGCCCCTAAGGGTACCAAATGAGGTTCACAGGGTTTTCTCTTGAGGTTATCGAGACCATTTCAAGTGCTAGGGCTCGCTTCACTTGGAACTGCTCGGGGTGATTTATCAGGGCAGAAGAGGACCTCTTCACCTCTGTTGATAGCGCAATGTTTCCTCTACTTTTTCCCGAGTCGCCCAGTCCCCCCCTCCCCCTCGGGTGATCGTGGTGATGTATACATAGCACAAATGCGCCTGCATGCGTTTCCTTCTACTAAAGGTCATATTACAGAACCAACTAACTGCCAGTTTGCTTCAGTTCTGGATTTTCTGTAGAAAGAACTGTCAGCGGGCACTTGCCTCGCCACTGCCAGGTTCTATGTGGCCACTGCGGTTTGCCATGGCTTGGTGGGCGGGGTGCCCTTTAAGAGGCATCCTTGTTTGAGTTTGCCCCAGCTATGACCAAAAGCATTCTTTGCACCCTCACTTTGGGAAGGGACATTATTGCCCGGGCCTACGAGGCACACAGTCAAGCTTCGCCAGTAGGTTTTAGGGAGCACTCTACCAGAGTACCTCCTCCTCTAAAACCTTGGCTAGAGGTCTCCCTCTGCAGCAAGTTTGTGATGCGGCAGGTTGTCCTCTCCACACACATTCATTAGACTTTTATAGTTTGCATGTTCTGCCACTCCGGGCTCTTATGCCCTTGAGTCGACATCTCAAGCTCATGTCTGGACAAGTTTGTGATGCGGCAGGCTGGTCCTCTCCGCTCACATTCATCAGTTTTTATGACAAGTTTGTGTTGCGATAGGGTTCTCTTCGCACACATTCATCAAACTTTATGGGTTAGATGCTTTGCTACTCCGGACTCTTATGTCCTTGTGTCGACATCTCAGCCCATACCTAAACAAGTTTGTGATGCGGCAGGTTGTCCTCTCCGCACACATTCATTGGACTTTTAAAGTTTGGATGTTCTGCACTCCAGGCTCTTATGCCCTTGAGTCGACATCTCAGCTCATGCCTGAACAAGTTTGTGATGCGGCAGGCTGGTCTTCTTCTGCTTTATAGTCTAATTTAAATTTCAAAATTTTACAATTAATTTCTGTTTCATGATATTAATTTTCTTGACATTATCATGCATTTATTTGAGTTATTGCATTTTTATGCTTTAAATAAATTATTGGTAGAAAAATGCTTATTCTGGTCTTCTCTTTGTAACATATGTAATGGTAAACTGTTAACATTTTTAAATGTTAAACTTTGACAAAAAATTGTTTGATAAAGTCTAAATATATATCAAAATGCACATCTTGTGATAAAATATAAAATTAGGTTACAACAAGATATCAGACAACACAGTAGGTGGCTATACAGCCATCTACTGGGTGTTACTGGCATGACATACTTTTCACATGGTTGTCATGTTATTTAAATTTTGTTCAGATTTAAGTCACATTCTCATATTTTCTTCATGTTTAACCTTATAGAAGTGTAGGATTTTTTTAAATTTAATTAATACATTTAATATATTTGTTTTCAAAAATTTTAACATGTTGAAATATACATGCGAATAAGATCAAAATAGCATAAAATCCCAAAAGAAATGCATAATTTTATAGTTCTTACTTCAGGGAATAAAAATGTTTATTATTATCATTATCATAAAAAAGGGTTACGCATTTAAACCTTAAAATGCTTAATTTTTATTTAGAAATGGTTCGTAATAGTTTTATAAGCTATTAGACAGTTTTAAATACATTTTCAGATGATGGTCAATAAAATAAGTCAATGTAGTACATACACCTTTATACACCCCATCTCTGACCCTCTGTCTGAAACACTTGATTTCTGTGAAATTCACCTTTAAGACATGCCGACTTTTATGATTGACTACATTTACATTTACACATTTGGCAGACGCTTTTATCCAAAGCGACTTACAGTGCACTTATTACAGGGACAATCCCCCCAGAGAAACCTGGAGTTAAGTGCCTTGCTCAAGGACACAATGGTGGTGGCTGTGGGGATCGAACCAGCGACCTTCTGATTACCAGTTCAGTGCTTTAGCCCACTACGCCACCATCACTCACATCTTTACAGAGCATTATTGATATGTCCAATATTGTTGGCTACTCACTCACTGCTCCATCTTTCAATACAAGTTTCTTTGAAAAGCCTGAATCTTAGTTCTTAAAATAATCCATAAAGAAATGTGTCACAAACATATACTGTAATCCCATATTGACATGTTCAGGAACTTAATTTGAATAAGCCAGTCATTCCTAATGATGCTCTCCCTTTCACAGCTACGATTACATATGTTTTGAAGGTGGGGCTAATCAAGTGAACACCACATTTGAAGTAGGGATGGGTGATTCCACTAACTTTCTTTTTCGATCTGATACCAATAATTTCAAGTACAATATCATTGACACCGATACCAATACCGATCCTTCTAATGATAATTTTATTTTTTATTGGGATAAAATGTGTAATTTAAAATATTATTTTTAGTCATAATTCAAGGCCTTTTTTTTAAAAAATGTTTAGCCTTATCAGAAAATTATTAGACTTCTGTTTTGTTTACCCTTACAAAAATTAACCATGGTTTCACTACAGTATAGTTTAACCATGGTTTTTAGTTAAACCATAGTTACCACACAATTAACCATGATTATTAAAACAATATTACTGTAATAAAACCACGGTTTCCGCCAAAAAAAACTAAAACATGGTTACTACAATATTGCTTTAGTAAAACCATGGCTAACAATTTTTTAACACAAACTCATAAGAAATGTCACCTTTATATGTTGTTATTTTAGGGTGAATTTACTCCAGAAGCAGTTTCTCTTTTTTTTATTATTACCTCTTGTTTGAATGAGCCTTGTAACAGTGCAAGCACTTGTCTGCTTATGTCTTTCAGCATGCATGTTATGATGAACGGAAGAAGAAATAGTTCTATCGGGAAGAGACGCAGGCTTGAGTGAGGTTTAAGATGCCATTTATTTGATGAATGTAAAACAGAATAGTAATGTCTCTCTTTGTCGTAGACTGCCGGTCCGAGGGAGTTGTACTCGGAACCATCATATCCTGCCGGAGATAGGAGGCAGGGGCGAGGAGTCTACCCCTGTGTGGGATGGGGCTCAACTGGTGGTGGTGGGGTGGTGGAGGTTGCCATGTTAGCACACTGAAACAGCAATGTGATAGATTGTGAGCAGACTTATAAAGCAATGGCTAACATGGTTTTGGCTAGGAGTTACCCAGCTAATGATGTGATGATGTACAGCTGCTAGTCTTCCCGCTAGAACTACGCTGCGCTTCAATTTCCAATCCTGCACAAGTATTTGCTTATATAGCCGAATCCTTTTTATTTCACTTTGAAGCTTATGGTTTTTGTTCATTTTCATTGTAACCAAATAATAATAGCCCTACTTAAAAAAAAAAAGTTAGAATGGATATTTTTGTGTGAGGATCGATATTTTTGATTCCACATCAGTATCGGAAGTATAGATGCTTTAGGATCTATACACCAATCCCTAATGTGAAGTCACTATATGTGGCCGATTTTAATAGAGTCATTTATTCAGGGTGTAAACAATAAATGCTATTTTTGGGATGGAGAGAAAGTTGAGTTCTGAAACTTAGTGTGTTTTTATAGAGTGGTGGTGGTGTAGTGGCTAAAGCACAGGGCTGTTAATCAGATGGTCACTGGTTCTAACCCCATGGCCACCACCATTGTGTCCTTGAGTAAGGCACTTAACCCCAGGTTGCTCCAGGGGGATTGTCCCTGTAATAATTGCACTGTAAGTTGCTTTGGATAAAAGCGTCTGCCAAATGCATAAATGTAAATGTAAAAATACAATGACCTCATACATGTCAAAATAACAAGGACAGTTAGATTTCTCATGACAGTACCCCTTTAATATACTCTAGTTGTGATTATGAGATTAGATGAATGTGCTCCTCCCAAACCTTTGTTTAGATTTACAATTATTAGTTTCTTACTAGTAAATAAAATAATTCATGTCACTCGTACTGCGATGGACTGGCGACCTGTCCAGGGTGTCCCCCGCCTTTCGCCCAATGTTAGCTGGGATAGGCTCCAGCCCCCCGCGACCCTGTACACAGGATAAGCGGTTGACGATGGATGGATGGATGGATGTCACTCGTAATACAAGTTGAACACTCAGCATACACTCAGAAGAGTTTTCACACCTGTATGAAGTCCTTGAAAATTGGTTCTGGAAAAAGTACTTGAAAGTCCTGGATTTGTATTCAGTGATGCCTGAACCTGCATTCCTAATGGGTTAAGTAAAAAAAGTAAAATAAATAAATCTTCCAACACTAAATAACATTCTAGCATTCAAGGATTTTGCACTTTTGGAGAAATGTGTACCACCCAGCTGCCTTTCCTGATTGTGATATCTTGATCAAAAGGCAATGCATTAGCTTGGATATGAACACAGTTAAACTGTGTGGTGGGCAGCTATGCTAACCACTAAACCATCAATGCAACAAGATTCCTAACCCATGTGTTTTACAAAAGTGTTTAAAAAAAAACACAGTGGGCATAAGCTTGGAGAAACAAAATGCTCATTTGGGGTTCTGAAACAAAGGTTCCCACCCAGCTCCTTTTAAGAGGTCCACCTCTTCAAAAATTAAATTATATATAAAAGGTTATATTGCCTATATGCATTGTAAAGTCTATAAAACAACACCCATTTAGCATCAGCCTTAATCCCAGGCAAACCATACAGCCATGCTACTCTCTTCATAATCTTCATGGGACTAAAGACAATGTTAAAAGCTCCTTTACTTTTTTATGATACCTTTGTAGCTCTGCTGATAGTAGAGCCCTAAGAAATAGGGAAAATTCACACAGCCTGCTTTTATGACTTGGTCATTCAAATTGGGTGGAGCAAAATACATAAAAATCTCTTTCATAACAAAATAACTGCAACCCCATTCCGAGGATAACACATCCCTAACCCTGTGTGTTACACTTTGTTGCGTAATTTGTCCTGCACCATGCTTAGCACATTTTCTACGGAGTGAGCCTTTTCTTAGTTTTAACTCATTGTTTTAATGCATGCATTTGTATTCTAGTGGTGTCTCCTGCTCTGGTATGATCTAGTTGAAGCACATGTCAGGAAATCTACTGAGAGCTAACAGCACAGCCTTTGCACTTGATAAATCTAAAGGACAGATCAGCAGGAGAACTCTACACACACAGTACTACATTTGAAACACTCTCTCCCTGAGCTGAGGGTGGAGCTTTGTTGTCTCACTCTTATTCCAGATCAGAGATGGCACATGTCTGTTCTGTGTGGGTCTACTGTGGTAAAGTCCCATAAGAGAGGAGAAAAGACTTTATAGTATAAAGAGGAGAGAGAGTGAGAAGAACTTGCTCGCCAGCTCCCGGACATGCTGTCACCTGGCCCTCAACTGGCCCTCAACTGCTCCTCTGCTCTTTGGTGGATGCCAGCTCGCTCCTCCCCAGGCGGACGGCAGCGGTTCCTCCGACTCTTGGCGGCTAGAAGTGACCCCTCCGTCCCCAGGCAGATGGCCGTGACTGCTCCCCTGGCAGATGGCAGTGGCGAGGACTCTGTGACAGCGCATCCCTCCTCTCTCCTGGGTTTCGGCACCACTGTAACAGTATAAAGATGGGCAAGGAGGAGGCGGGAACCAGCTGAACAGTCAACATAAAGTTTAATGGTAAACATAAACCAACATAAAACACAAGGACACACACACATAAGGCCGTGTGTGTGTCTCTCTCACTCTCTCTCGAACTGGCACCTCCAGCTCCACTTTATCTTGCTCTCCCGCTGATCAGCAGTTTCAGCGCCAGTGGCCCCGCCCTTGTCCTCGTCACACATTCATACTTACCTCACCTGCATACCTAAGAATATTTTTCAACTGTCAAAAAGTTTTTTTTTATGAAATGCAGTATGTTCTCTAAAAGTATGCAAATATCTATGAAGCTTCTGTATCTGGCATCAGTTCAAACCTTTTGCACAGTCACCAGCTGAGGCACATGACTCAATCTCAGTAAACGTAAGGACTTTAAACTGGCTTGCACTGGTGTGCTTGTATGTTCCTTCCTGTGTAAATTCACCAAATCAAACAGAAGTGTAAGTCCCGTAAGAGAGGGAAGTAAGGTCAGAAGAGGCTCGTAAAAGCTTACAAGGATAAAAAAAACTGTATTAGTCAGGCAACACAGAATAGAGCAACAGAAGAAGGTTAGGATTGTGCGTCATTGAATTGCGGTAAAGCTAAATAAGTAATAAGGTAATAATTATTATTGGAGCACACAAACTAATTACCAAATTCAAATTTAACATCCTGTGCCGGCATGGCCAATTTAATTCAAAATAAAATTCAAGTTCTCACTCATGGGTTCTTAAATGTATAGTTATATGTTGTGTTGGTATTAGGTATATATGTTGTACTGTATATGTTGTGTGTATGTTGTGCTCTCTCATGTTAGCATGTTTAGAAATGTATTTATTTTCCTTTGTTCCCAGTAAGAGCATTGACATTTTCAAGTTTTTCTTAGTAATCAAGAATAATTTGCTCAAAGGTTAACTGTATGACACTGCAATAACATAGATGCATTTTAAATGTGCTGCTGAAAAAAAAATTAACTAGGAAGCTTGAAGCAATTCCTGACTTACTTAAGCAGTCAGCATATGAACAATTGCTTACAACATGTCTTTATTTGCCCGCAATTTTTTATTCTACTGAGAATTGCACTTACAAAAGCAATTAGCATGTACACTGAATGTTCAATCATTCTTAAGGCAAGGTTTACACACCAGTAGATGTTGGCACTGACTGGCATAAGACTGACCGTCTGATGCCACCTTGGGTCAAATGATAACTTCCATTCACCCCTACCATCCTCTCTGTCACAAATAAAACATCCAAGAGGCATTTTGCAGGTATCTCACCACACAGCAACCACTCCAAGGGAGGAAGCCCAGGAATACATAACCTTATCAGAGTCATGTGGAATTACAGGTGGCAGGGTGGAGGAATGCCAAAGTGGTGGAGAGACAGAGAGGAACAAAAATAAAAAGGAGCAGTAGTGTTTTATTTATCTGTTTTTAGAGTCCTTTTCCATTTCTCACTAATCTCCTAAACCCTTAGAAAACAAGCCTTCCAAGAACCTGCTACCATTGTGATGAATGCCTACCCCTCATAGGGATAAATTACTCATTTACTAATTGACTCAAAATTGCTTCATCACTCCACGATTGCTCATTTGGATGCAGTGAGATGGCTAATTAAAATGTTCTCAGCAAACATCGACAGGCTTTTCTCTCAATTACTTGAGAGCTGGTCACACTCAAATAAACAAGTGTACAACTGCTGCTAATTAAAGTCCATTTGGTTTATGTCTTTGTATTTGAAATGGAACCATGAGCTGTGAAGGGCATCTTGTCTTTGAGGGTTCTTGCATGAAACTCCTTCGTGCTTCGAGCAAATCTCCACATTAGATGGAATGGTGGTCACAGACTGCCTAATGCATTCTGTACATGAAAATCGCAATTGCTTTCTCATAACGTCAGTCTAAATTCTGATTGGCTTGCTTTATGCTATTTGTGTGAGTTAGGGTGGAAACGTTTTTAGCAGTTCACTGCAAAACAAGTTTTTTAAATTCCTAAAATAATACATTAAGAACTTTTGAAAAATGGAGCTAGTCAGCCAGCAATAGGCATGTGCTGCAATCTGAGGCTTCTAGTAACAAACTCAAAACACAAAAGGAGACACGCTTGAAACATGTAGTGTGCACTAGACTTAAACATTGTGTATGTACTTTAGCATGTAAGACAATCACAACGTGATCTGATGTGAAAAACAATATCAGTTCCCACCCCAACCAGGAAGTCTAAAACTTACATGGTCCTGATAAGTGCTATGCAGGCACGTTAGATATAAGTTACGCCGCTGAAGTAAACCATCTGGCTTCATGAGCAGGAGACCAAGGCAGAGCGGGCCGACGTCATGGAGACCAAGACAGACCTGGAGACCAGGACATGGGCAAGGCTCAGGGCAAGGGCGGAAGAAACAGATGAGAGCGAGGTCAAAGCAGCTGGGGTGAGAACAAGATCATCGTTGGCTGCTGGAAAAGGGACTGACTCAATGGCTGAAGGGGAGATGGTTGGGTAGTTGGTGACTGCAGGGAAGATGGATAAAGCATCGGCAGCTGCTGAGGAGATGGTGAGGCCACTGGTAGCTGCTGGGGAGATAGAAAGGTCATCAGCAGCTTCTGGGGAAGGGTCTAGCTTAGCGCCACTGGGGAAGAGACTTGACGGACGCTGGGGAGATAGGTAGGTCATAGTCGGATGCTGGGGAAAGGACTGAAACACCAGCCACTGGGAAAAAGGGTTTGTTGTCAGAGGCCACTTGGGAAGGGACATACACGACAGCAATGGGGAGGTGAAAAGCTCTTTGGCAACCACCAGAGGAGTTGCAGCGGACTCAGGCCCCTTCTGGGAAGCCACAGCTAACTCAGACTTCTCCTGGTGAACTGCAGCTTACTTAGACACCTCCTGGGGAGCTGCAGTGGACATGGGCGCATTACCCATGGAGGTCATTTGCAGACTCTGACACCTCCTGACAGTCAGGAGCAAATTCTGATGCCTCCTGATAGTCAGTGGTGGACTCGGGGGGGCCTTTTTGGGAGCTACAGCTGGCTCAACCACCCTTTGGGAAACAGCTATTTGGGATGAGGCAGAACCGTTCCTACTTGTCAGCCAACAGTTTTTTTTTGAAGAACTGGAGTATGACTACCTGAGGGCGGGGTAGGGAAACATTTAACACTGGAAGGCGGCCAATGAATGAAGGATGCCCAATCCGCATGATGAAACAGAAAGTCAGTTTTTGTCATTCCTCCCATCTCGTAGTGGCCAGGGGGCTCTTTAAGCAGCTGTAAAAGAGGTCCTGCAATGTGGCATAGTTGTAGTCCAGCCCAGCAGTGATGAGGAACTCACATGCAAAGTCCCTGACATAAGTGTCCCCTTGACAAGTAGAGCCGATTGAACTGGCTTCCAATTTCTTTAGTGGAGCCCTGGTGACTTAAAGATGGGAGGAAGAAAATGCCCACAATGCCTCTGCAAGGTCCAGTGTTGGCCATTTTGTCAAAATCACTGAGGGAAGTGAGGACCAATGTTCCCTTTAATTGTTGTTCTAGCTGAGCAAATCCTATTTCTATTGGGTGGAACCTTCAGCCACCTGAGCAGCATATAGTAGTGTGCATCAAAGCATTATCTGTATCGGTTTATATCACAAAAATCTGTCTCTGTATTCAGTTAGAACAGTATTTGGGTGAGGCTTAAACTGGAAATGTGAGGTCAGGTGGGCACAAGATGGCGGATTAGGTGAACACTCCTGAAGCACCTGCTCGTCTGTAGAACAAAACTGCGCTTCAAATGATCTAATGATATTTAGTTGGCATTTACATGGGCAAGTTGAAATATAGACTAAAGTAACAGTACAGCGTATGGATGTTCCTAATATTACGAGATGAGAGAAGAAAAAGTTGAAAGGAAAAGTTTCTGCGTCGCTACAGGAACAAGCAGGCATGGGGACGTCGAGGGCTGACAACGCTGTCTTGATTGCTGAATTAACTGAAGTTATTTCTACATTAATGGACGATAAGCTAAAAAAAATTACTAACAAACTCAAAATTGTAGTGGCACAAAATGAGCAGAGACTCCAATTGGCAGAGGAGCGGATATCAACTATGGAAGATTCCGTCAAGATACTTCAAACTAAAGTGGCTGTAATGGAAACACAGCTGAAAACAGCAAACGACAAAGTGATCGATTTGGAAAGTCGAAGTCGTCGGGACAATCTCAAAATCCTGAATCTGAAAGAAGGAATTGAAGGGACTGACCCGAAAATATTCCTTGAATCTATGCTCCCGAAACTATTGGGCCTTCAGACTGACAAGGACAGGGTGAAGATTGATCGGGCTCACCGCGTTGGACACAAGCAGGATGACAGACTGCGAGCGATGATCATAAAATTACATAATCCTAGCAATAAAGATAGGATTATGCGTGCTGTGAAAGCTAAGGGGTCACTGATGTTAGAGAATAAAAAGCTGTCCATTTATCAAGATTTATCCCCAGCTGTCTGTGAACAATGTCGGGGTTTCAACGAGGTGTGCGAGGCGCTGATTAAAAAGAATATCAGATTCAACATGAAGTTTCCTGCAATCCTGTGCCTGTTACACGGAGGAAATCGCCGCTCATTTAGAAGCCCAGCTGAAGCACGTGAATATTTGACTATACTCAAGGACTAGCTTACACTTCTTGGATTAGATCAACATCTCCTATTTATGGATCTAGCTGAACTGAAGGGGGGTGTCTTTGCTGGAAAGGTAGGACCCCCAGTTAGGGTTATATATAATTTTTTATGCGTGAACTGTGAAATAGGAGGACCACTTTATCTTAACATCATGGAAAGATGGTATTGCTTTTGCCTCTTGTAAAGGATACTGCGACTGGACGCATGAAAATACCCTAAGGCTTATTCTTGCTAATCAAAGTTGCCTATTATGTCAAAATGTGGCTGGAAAGCCTCTGATTTGTTATTTGTTTTGTTAGGACATTGATTGAAATGTAGATGCTGATTTAGTACATCCAGTCAATAAATTATCTTAAGGACGTAATGACGGGTGGGTGCTTGGAGCGCTCTTTTTTTGTTTTTCTTTTTCTTGTTTATTCTTTGTTATTTTAATGCCGCTCGTTAAAAAGGTCTTATCCACCTTTTGTTCGTCTTGTATGCTTGTTTTGTATGTGGCCGCATATGTGTGTGTGTGCTTGTCTTTTTTTTTTGCGTGTGTTCTTGGGGAAATGCTTTTTTTTTTTTTTTACCTTTATGGGATTTAAAGATTTGACATATGATGGAGATGATATACATCACTGTATTGATGTTGAAAAAAACATAACCTGTAAATATTACAACCCTGAGCATGTAAAATGTCTGAATATAGTAAATAATTTTTCATTTCTGCACTTAAACTTAAGAAGTTTGAATAAACATCACGATGAGCTTGTCTCCCTACTCCTAAATACTAAATGCTGCTTCAATATAATTGGTTGTAGTGAGACGTGGCTAAATGACAAATCGTACATAGGTGCCTTAAACCTCGAAGACTATAAATTATATCATAAGGACAGATTTAGTAGACCTGGTGGTGGGGTATGCCTCTATGTACGTTCGAACATGCATGCCGATGTTTGCGATCTTGCTGTAAATGATAATCATACAGACTCTATTTTTATTGAGATAAAAAATGACAAAGGTAAAAACATTATTGTGGGCGTAATTTACCGCCCCCCAGATTCTGATTTTAATATTTTTAATAATAAACTAGAAGAAATTCTATTACACATAAATAAATTAAACAAAGACTGCGTCCTCCTTGGTGACTTCAATATTGATGTCTCCAAGGACGATGCAGTCAAAAATGACTTCATTAATACACTACACTCCTCCTCTTTCTTTCCAACAATAAATATATTTACCAGAGTCACAAATACTTCTACAACTGTTATTGACAATATTGTCACAAATATACGAAATGTTAAGCTTGAATCAGGAGTTTTACTTTCTGATATGTCTGATCATTACCCAATAATACTGTATTTTAATTTTGATTATAAATGTTTACCCTTATGTCACCCGATAACAATTTAATTAGTAAACGATCGAACAATGTATCAACTTAAGGCAAGTCTGCAAGCTAAAGCATGGAACACTGTTTATTGTTGCTGCGATCCTGACACTGCATATGATTTCTTGGTAAATGAAATAACAGACTCCATTTGCTGCTCCATTCCTATAATAACTGTTACACGCAGAAGGGCAGGACACAAACCCTGGCTAACAAGGGCAATCTTAAACTCCATTAAACAAAAGAATAAACTTTACCAAATATATGTTAATAAACCAAATATAGAGAATAAAACTAAATACAATGTTTACAAGAATAAATTGGTATATATAATCAGGAAAAGCAAATATAGTCACTATTCTGAACTTATAAAAACCTCGCAGGGAGACTCTAAGAAATCATGGAAAGTGCTGAATAATGTTTTGAATAGGGACCATAAAGATACCGTGCTCCCGGATACAACAAATAATACTGATCTTGCAAATGAATTTAATAATTACTTTGTATCAATAGGGGCAAATCTCTCAAAAAACATTACTCAACCACATAGTGTCTCTTACCAACAATATATGTCAGGCAATTATCCAAACTCCTTCTTCCTAAAGCCTACTGACGCCATTGAATTGTATAATATCATAATGGCTCTGAAGAGCTCAAATTCTGCTGGAGAAGATGAAATTAGCAGTAAAATATTAAAAAGTATTGCCAAAGAAATAATTGAACCACTTACACATTGTATTAATCTTTCACTGCTCACAGGAACTGTTCCCAAAATGACAAAAATTGCAAAAATAATTCCGATTTTCAAAGCTGGTGATAAAAATGACATAATAAATTATCGTCCCATATCCATTTTACCAACTCTTTCCAAAATATTGGAAAGAGTGGTTTATAATAGACTTATTAATTATCTTAATACACTGAACATACTTAACCCATCCCAGTATGGCTTTAGGAAAAAACACACCACCTGTATGGCGATCCTTGATCTTACTGAAAAGATCAATGATGCCATTGAAAAGGGGGAATATGGTATCGGTATATTCTTAGACCTTTCAAAGGCCTTTGATACCATCGACTTTACTATATTACTGTATAAATTGCACCATTATGGAATTAGAGGTCAACCACTGAATTGGTTCAAGAGTTACTTACACCAGAGGCAACAATATGTAACTATCCATGAACAGACATCAGAAAACAAACACATTCAATGTGGTGTTCCACAAGGATCCATATTAGGTCCTCTCCTCTTTATTATTTACATTAATGATCTGGAAAATTCCTCAAAGATCCTTCATAAAGTAATCTTTGCAGATGACACTAACTTGTTTCTATCACACAAAAAATAATTTGAACTTCAACAACTACTTAACAAAGAGCTTCAGAATGTGGATAACTGGTTCAAAGTAAATAAACTATCTATAAACACCAGAAAAACAAACTACATAATATTCTGTCCAAACAAAAAACAACTTAATTTCGATGATCTAAATTTCCAGATTAAAATAAAGGGAGAGGAACTAAAGAGAGTGAAGACGACAAAATTTCTGGGTGTCTTTATATATGATCACCTAAACTTTAAACACCATATTGAATATCTTGTCAAAAAGCTATCAAAATATGTTGGTCTGTTCTTTAAGCTTAGACATCTGCTTCCTCATGCAATATAAAACCCTCTTTGAACCCCATTTAAATTATTGAAATATTATATGGTGCAATACTTATCACACTTATTAAAAAAATTTGAAATTCTGCAAAAAAATCATTCGTGCCATATCATGGTCTGATTCCAATGCTCCAACTTGTTCTATTTTTCTTAGGTACGGTATTTTAAGACTAACTGAATATAATATATTTCACAATGCATGTACTATGTATCAGGTGGTCTTTGGATTGAATGGCAGTTTGTGTGAGCTTGTTCCCATCCGCTATCCCCGGCACACTTACCTCACTAGAAACAAGCATATTATTACTAGTAAAAAACGGAGATTAAAAAGCACTGGTATGAGTGTAGTGTGCCGGGGACCGCGGATTTGGAACGAGCTGGATGAAAATTTGAAAAATTCAAGCTCTTTTTTTTCTTTTAAAATAAATCTCAAGAAACAACTATTAAGTTTGTATTCATCTTCTTGATGTATGTACTACTTCTCACTCTGCATGTATGTCAGTGTTACTCTTACAACCTCAAGGTAAACTGTCAACAAAATTGTACTTGTTAAATGGGATCCCCTATTATGTGTTGTTTGAATGTTATGTATGAAATGTTTTATATGTAGGCCACACATTAATTCATTTTTTATTTTATTTTTATATATATATATATATATATATTTTTTTTTAATTGTCATGGCCCGCGAGTATAAGCTTTAGATAGCTTCTTTGGGGACCAGTTCACATGCATGATCACTTCTTTGTTCTTTGTTTTATCTTAAGTGCATATGAATATATATGTATGTGTATGTGAATAAATTCTTCTTCTTCTTCTTCTTCTTCTTCTTCTTCTTAAACTGGAAATGTGTCAAAACTAAATGAAACACCCATTTTTAAATGCTACCCTTACATTTATAAACATGCCTTGTAAATGTATTTTCATAATAATAGCCTAATAATAATAACAACAATAATAATAATAATTATTATTATTTTTATTGTAGGCTACAAATATTGTTCAGTTTATAATGTTTATAATATTGTTCAATAATTTTTTACATACCAAATAAAGCTAGATTTTAGGCTATTGGGCATTTAAATAATAAAAAAATAATAATAAAGTCTTAACCAAATATTACCTTCGCTGATGTGGATATAAATTTGGTCCAGTGGTGCCTGCAGCTGTACAGCCATACGCAATGTGTGCACCATGAGTGCTCTGATTGACCTGAGGAATATTTGCTTTCAGAAATTTTCACCAATCACAAAATGTGTCCCATTTTTCTTTTGTCTGTTTAAAATAACTAGCAATGCCCAAGTTGCAAATGAATAATTCTTTTGAGTTGGTTCTTTTCAGTGAATTGTTCGAACGGAATTGATTCATGATTCAGTACAATTTGTTTTGACTGCTCTCTCACTGAATCATTTGGAGCGGTTTCTCACACAGTTAAACAGTATTGGGATATTAGGAGATGGCATGTACCACTCATTCAGATTTATGCTGAGGAGCCGATATCAGTGTCTGGTTCAATGCCACGGTAGGAGGGACACAACTTCTTGTTCCCTCCATCAGGGAACAGAGGTTACATCAGTAGCCAAGATGTTCCCTGTCTGTCACACACTCAACATTGTGTTGATGTAGTGACACTAGGGGTTCCTATAGGAAATGCAGCAGGTGCTGTACCATGTCACGAGGTACGGATGAGTGGACATGGGCAAGCTGTTGCATGCCTTGCAGTGAGTGCTCAACCAATTCATGACCTTCCAGCGAGTTAGGTAAGGCGTCTTCCTAGTCCTGTTAAGAGGCGAGCAGGCACTTACCCAAGGATGCTACCGGCGGAGCCTTTCCTGATTTGCTTTTAAGCAATTTCCTGCCAAGCACTGTCTAGAATAGCGCCGGGAAGTGCTCTTGCCTCTCCAGGAGGGAGGCTCACTACGGAGACCACATCCTACCTGAGGGAGGTTAACATGTGGAGAATACCACATGGACTTAACATGGACTTAACAACAGGTAAGTTCACATAAGGAATGATACCACTGCAGGACCCTATCCACAGAGAAGGTACGCAGCAACAGTGTCAGAGGCAGAAAAAGCTCTGGCGAGGGGAAACACAGGGTTCACCTATGAGGAAACCAAATAGTGGAAACGTATCATACGGGATTACCAAGGGGAATCACCACATATGGAGCACTGAGCCGGAGCACACGGGCTCACCTAAAAAGGGGCACACCACAAACACTGGGCCTGGTGCCGTAACTCCTCCGCCAAGTTTGTCACTGAACAGTGCTTAAGAATTAAAGAGGAGTCCAGGGTTCACCAGATACAGGGAACTGTTGTGGACAAAATGTGCACATTATCACTTTAAAAAAGGGGAAAGGCACAATGCAAGTGGTACACCCAACAGGCCGCCTGGCCTACCTGCTGTTACCGTGTAACACTTGGGAACCGACTCCATGCACAGGTTGTAAAACCTTGCAAAGGTATTGGCTAGTTGATTTTACGAACGTTCCATGATTGTCAGACGTCACTGGTGGGCGATGGTATTTCCGGTCTAACGCTACGTTAGGTTCATCGACGACGCCGGTAACTGTCAGGTAAGACTAGGACCAGATAAACATGGCTTTCTACACCAGATCCCTTCAACATCTGCCAAGGATAACGATAAATGATGTACACCGAATAATTCAAGCGTCATCATCGGCTCCCAAGAGCAAGAGGGAAAAGGGGTTCAAGATATACGTCTCTTCATTCATTGACAATTATGAAGGTAAGTTATGCTATGTCTTTAGCTAGCTGTAGCCCTAACGTTAGCGATGATGCTAGGTGACGTTAGGCTAGAAAGTAACCTTTACAAAATACTTATTAAACGATTAATTTTAGTTGTTGGTCACATGTGGTTTATTATATGTTCATTTTACTATCTGACATTGAATAAATGTATGGGCGTTTCTTCAACAAGTGGCACTTTTAGGCTTGTGAAGTTGAATAAAAAAACTTGTTCAAAAGTCACGTAACACCATCTCATAAGTTTAAATTATTTGTCTAGTTTTAAGGTCTGTAAGAGGACAAACTTAGATTACAAGAGAAGTTATGAGTTATTCTGTTTTTAGATAACAGCAGTGAAATGTCATTTCCACCACATCTCAATGCTGTTATTTAAAAACAGAATAACTTATGTCAGTCAAGAATTGTCTAGGATCATTTTTGTAACTAGTTTTATCAGTTTTTCCAGAATGTACAATAATTATACATTTGTCAATGAGATAAATTAACTGCCCTAAGGACCAAACGGTGAACAGTACACCTGTCACACTCTGAAATGTAATACTGGTTTGGGCAAGAGCTTATTAGAAAATAAATGACTTGCATTTTTATATTAAGTAGAGCATGATCTCGTAAATTGTGGATACATTTTTAATGTGTGATGAGAACTTTTAAATATTTTTTAAAAATGTGGGTGGTGATGGAAATTACAATGAATTAACGTGAATGTAGAGAAACAGTGGAGATGTTTATTAGAAAAACAATTAAACTCATCACACTCAGTAAACTCAATTCACAAAGCCATTAAACATAACCACAACTGTTTTTAGTGTAGTGCTGAGTTTGATGTATACAACTGATTTGTCTCACAGATGAACGGTTACAGTGCGTGTAAATAACTGACACAACTTATGGCAAGGCAAAAATATAAGCAATAAATGATGCAACAAAATTGAATTTTCATTCATCTAAATGAAATCAATTAATATAAAAGTATAATTTAGAAATAAAAATAATATTATAATCTAAATATAAAAAGTATTGTAATGTATTATAATATAAAAAGTATTACACAAATCTACTCTTGCAATCCATATCAATTGTACTTTGGTCATATTTTTAAAAAATGACATTTTTGGTTACAAAGTACATAAAAGTGCCCATAGTCTAAGAATCACCCATATACTAATGACTTGTGTTGTTCAGTTACATGTATTGACAGTATTTGGTTATCCCCAGTATCAAGTAAAGACAGACAGGGTTTGTCAGCATCCGTGCTACCTGTCATAGATCTTTGAGGAAACATGAGAAACCTCACACCATCAGAGTAGGATGAAAGACAGTTCAGTTGTTCGTCTGATCCAACCAGTTCTGTTCTGGGGCTTCAATTTGGCAATGATGGGTTAAACTGGCAAACAAATGTATAATTACCTAAACAAGTTGAACATCTTAGACAACTATCTAGCTAGCCAAACGTTTGAAGTAGGTAACACTATGATGACACGTGCCTGCCCTATTAGTGTTCTAGTAGACCTACCATACCTATATGAAACCCCAGAAGCTGGTTGTTGAGACAGTTGCTTTGCTGTTTATATTGTGTTGTGTTTAACTTACTTACTTTCTTACTAACCCTAAAGTAACCTCATTCTCTAACTCATAGTAGCTAACTTGAAACATAATGCAAAATGCACTTTTGACTTTGAGATATCTGATCAGTTTGTGATCTCTGCTGATTATAACACACTTTTTTGTTTTTTAAAAGATTGTCCTAGAAGACTCCACTCCTGTTCAGCTCTATGAGGTTGAGTGCTCCTGTGTGGCTGGCAGAGCCTTAATCATAATGTTGCATTACTGTATCAGACTGTACAAAACATGTGTTTGTGTGAAAATCAATGTAAATAGTTCTCTTTAAGAAATGCACATGTATGTACATAAACAACAAACCTATACAAGGTACCTTTTGTTATTATGAATTCAGTGTTAGTAGTTATTAGATTACATTAAATTTTATTGTCATTTAGCAGAGTACAGGTACAGAGCCAATGAAATGCAGTTGACATCCAACCAGAAGTGCAAAGAAGCATTAAAGTACTGTTGAGTACTGTATTATGTGCAGTTATGTGGACTAGTTATCTACAAACTCATAACTCATACAAAATGTCAAACGTTGCATCACAATGTTACAATTATAGGAGCCATGTTATTGTTGAGAGCATCTAAAGCTCAGCATGCAGTCCAGATAGATGTGCAGGGTGCAAACTGGACACAGCAATGACAAGGCTGGGTCTTCCTCCTCTGAAGAGAGCTTGCAGTTTCACCACCTGGTCCCAAAGGGAGTGGTGGGAACTTTGGGTACTTAACCGGGCCAGGGTCTCAAGATCACATGAGAGTGTGCGCCGGCCTGAACTCCAGGCATTAGCTGGTGACAGAGAGCACCTGCAGGTCCCTCACCCTCTTGATGGAAGTGAGCGCCACCAGGAGCGCCGTCTTCAGAGACAAAGTGCTGAGGTTGGCCTGCTTCAGGGGCTCAAAGGTGGCTCTCTGTAGGGCAGGTTTGAGCACAGAGAGATCCCAAGGGGGAATCAGGCACGGTCTAGGAGGATTCAACCTCCTCACACCCTTGAGGAACCTGTTGATCAGGTCTCACTGTTGTGAGGGTCTCCCGTCCAGTGTATAGTGGTATGCTACTATGGCAGCCACGTACACTGGCCACGAGAGACAGCCATCTCTCCAGCCCTTCCTGAAGGAGGGGAAATAATTTATTTTATACTTAAATTTTCAATGAACTTTTGTTTTTGTTATTAGACTCAAAGTTTTTGAGTCATGTTTAAAGATCAAAAAGAGAGGTTTGCTTATGAGACTTTAAATAGGTCTGTGACATTTACCTAATAAAAAAACAAAACTTATTTTTAAAAAGGCACTCTTTGCTTTTTATATTCAGGAAAACAAAAATTTACATTTGTGTAAGTAAAGAAAACAACTGGGATTCACATATGCCTAGCTGTAACACAAAATTTAAGAATGTCAGACCAGAATTTCACTGGATGGGCACAGCTCAGAAACTCTCTTGAAGCTGATGGATGTGTCTCGGCCGTGCTTCTGTGGACAAATGTGGCCAATGTCAAATATGGCCAAATAATATGAATAAACACCATGTATTTAAGTCAAATAAAACAGATAAATAATGTTCCACAAACTTTGTAATTTGGCCTTGTCATCTTTTGGTATTTTCATGACATATTTTATACATTTTTCAAAATGTACAAATAACTTAATTTTAACACCTAAATAAATAGTTCCACAAATGTTTCTGATTTAATTTCCGGTTAAAAACACATTATATTTATGTTTTGTAGCTTCTTAAAGAAAACACACAAGTTTGGTTCTTTCACAACATTTTTAAAACAATTTATTTTGGTAATGTTTCTCAGGTGTTGTTTCTAGGATGTTTTTAAAACTTTGTTCTGTAACATTACTTAAATCCAATATTGTTTGCTGGGCTCTTTAACCTCACTTTATCATTTTATCTCTGCTGCTTCCATTCTGACCTCATCACCATGGTGTTGAATAGGTAGCCCACATGTACAAATTGTCAGGGCCAGGACTTGAACATGGTTCTCCAGCATGAGGGTCAGACTCTCAATCCTTGAGCCACTGAGAAGAATCAGAGATATAAGAGCAACTGACAGGATGGTAACCACTATCCACACGCACAGGCAGGGACTGGCAACCAATTCAGAAAACACGAAACAAGACAGACTAGGGCAGGGTGAGATTGAGTTGAGTAACTCAAAACAACAATCTAGCAAACAACACAAAACAGAGTGGGCATATATAGGCAGAAAGCAAATCACACTCAGGTGCCACTTGCTTGCAGAAAGTGGAATAATCAGTGTCAACATGGAAACACTCAGCATTCCCATGGCAACACTGATTCCGCAAGCATGAGAAAAAGCGTAAAACACAGGAGGGACAACCCCGCAGACTCACTGACCATGACATCCCACCCCCCCACCTCAGGGATGCCGAAGAGTTACCCTGTTGAAGATGGAACCGATCGATGAGGGCACAGTCCAGAATTTCCCGAGCTTAGACCCATCATCTCTCCTCAGGACCATAACCCTCCCAGTCCACCAGGTACTGAAACACTCTGCCCCTGCATCTGACATCAAGCAACCGTTTGATGGAATAAGCGACCTCCACTAGGCGTGGGGAAGGTGGGATGGGAGAGGACAGACTTAACGTAGCCCCCAGCTTGGTTTGGGCAGAATTCTGACATAAACTGGGGTCCCCTGTCAGAAACCACATTGACTGGGAGGCCATGAATGCAGAAGAAGTGATTAATGACTTCAACCACTGTCTCCCTTGCTGACAGTAATTTGGGGAGGGGAAGAAAATGAGCCACCTTAAAGGACCGGTCAACCATGGTCATGACGACTGTACTGCCATTGGACAAGGGGAGACAGGTGACAAAATCAATGGCAATATGGGACCAAGGTCTCAAAAGGACTGACAATGGTTGGAAGAGCCCGGCCAGGGGCTGACAGGTAGTCTTGTTGGTGGCGCAAACGGGACAGGCGGAGACGAACCAGTGAATGTCCCGTGCTAATGACAGCCATCAGAATCGTTGTCTAATGAGCATCTGGGTTCGAGCAGCCCCTGGGTGACAAGCGACATTGGATGAGTGGCCCTGCAATATTGGATTAGTGGCCTCACTGGGGAACGTGAGTCCGGACCGAGTGCGGAATGAATAACAGACCCGTTGGACAACTGGCATGCAAAATGGTGCGCAGAAATTAACGCAGAATGAACTTTGGCTTTCATGTCCCAGGACACCATCCGAGAGGCAGGAAGGATGGTGTATGGTGGAGCAGTGGAGGTCTCAATTTTGGAACATTGAGATAGGGAATCTGCCTTGAAATTCTTGGAGCCAGGGCGACACGAGAGGGTGAAATTAAAATGTGTAAATAACAATGCCCAACGAGCCTGTCTGGAATTCAAAGGTTTCACTCCACGAATATATTCCCAGTTCTCATGGTCAGTCCAGACCATGAAAGGTACCTAACCAGTAGCACTACTCCCCCGAGGCCAATATGACAGCCAACAATTCTCTATTACTGACATCGTAATTCTATTCAGCTGGGTCAGGAGTGTTAAGGATAGGAGAGGTGGTAAACCTTTGTCAGTGGTAAACCTTTGACAATGAAAAGAGACCAGAAAAACTCAGAGCGGGTGGAAGTGAGGTCCGTCAGAGGCAAGGCGAGGTGGCTGTAGTTTCTAATAAAATGGCGGTAGAAATTGACAAACTCCAGAAATTTGGCAAGGCCTTGCAGGAATCTGGGGTCAGCCAATCAGAAACCAATTTGAACATAATCGAGTCCATGCGCAGCCCCTCGGACTTCTCTGCCTTAACGAACAGTCAGTTCTCTAGCAGTCGCTGAAGCACCCTCCTGACATGCTGGACATCCATCCATCCATCCATCGTCAACCGCTTATCCTGTGTACAGGGTCGCGGGGGGCTGGAGCCTATCCCAGCTAACATTGGGCGAAAGGCGGGGGACACCCTGGACAGGTCGCCAGTCCATTGCAGGGCCACACACAGACAGACAGACAGACATACACTCACACTCACCTCCACATCCACATCCACATCCACATCCACACCTTGGCCAATTTTTTTGGAGACACCAATTAACCTAGCCTGCATGTCTTTTGGATGGTGGGAGGAAGCCGGAGTACCCGGAGAGAACCCACGCAGACACGGGGAGAACATGCAAACTCCACACAGAAAGGCCGGGGCAACCAGGGTTTGAACCCACGACCTTCTTGCTGTGAGGCGACAGTGCTAACCGCTGCACCACCGTGCCGCCCCTCATGCTGGACATGGTCTTTAAAATTCGGAGAAAAAATATGAATATCGTCTAAATAAACGAACACAATCATGGCCTCCCTCTCAAGAGCTGAGACTGAATATAACCGACCTCGTGGGGGAGAAATACCGGGAAGCAAATTGTTGCCTCAATTGTATGGGTGGTGAGGAGGAAGGGTCGTGGTGCGGGATCGAATGAACACTGCCCCAGATCACGGTACACCCATAAAGTCTGCTGGTTCATCCTGAAAAGAAACACAAGACTGGCAGAATTAAGACAATGAGATGAACAAAAAGGACTCTAGGCAAAAATAGAATCATATGTGAGGATTGTACATTACCAACCATGGATGCCCCAAGACCAATGGAGCCATAGCAGACCAGACCAGGAGAAAAGACAGTACCTCAGAATGGTTGCCGGAGACAAAGGTGAGCAGTTTGGTGGAATGTGTGATGATGGCAAGGGGGGAGCCGCTGATGTAATAAGTGGTAACGGGTTCATCCAGCTTGATCACTGGAATCCGCCAGTTGTAGGCCGTAGTGGCGTCCAGAAAATTTCCCACGTCAGCAGAACGTGACGGAAATTAGCCAGTCCTGACTGGAAAACGCCTGGCGATCCGCCGGCCAGTCCGCCGGTGTTTTCCAGTCAGGACTGGCTAATTTCCGTCATGACCTTGTGGACCCAATTATAGTGTGAATATTCAAATAATGTTTTAAGGTAAAGCCAATACAATGGCTTTTTTTTGTAAAATGAATACCAATTTTATTTTGAAATTACATAAACATCGTAGCGCATCGTGCACGATAACTCTATACCTTTGGTGGACCTCATTATTTGACATACAAATAAAAATATTGGTGACAACCAGAGACAACATATTAAGTATAAGATGAGCTCTGATGTCCCAAAATGACAAATAACTGCAAATTACAACAAATACATTAACAGTAGCATATATAAAATCTGCAAACAGTAATGCTATGAGCAGTACATGGTTTATTCATACCGCAGGGAGCTGAATAATGTTCACAGCTGATAAAAATGCAGAAAATAACTAATAAAAAATATTACTTTGTGGCTTTTTGAGTCTCTGAGGCTTCCTTTGTTTAAAGGATAGCTGAAACAGTGCTTGTCAAAGCATTGGGATTTTCACTTTTTCTCAAGAATAATCTGGAGAAGGAATTAAAACACTGCAGAAATAAAAAAAAAGGCAACAAATTCACATAGAGTGAAAATATGAGCAATTGATCTGCAAAATATTTTCTACTGTACACTTTAAGTAGGTATGTATATGTATATTTTGTTTTACATATATTTATATTTGTTTATATTTATTTATGTACATATTCTGGCCAACTTTGTTTTCATTGATTTGTATTTTTAATTAAACATTTACACATAGTGAGTAATTGACATGAAATTTGAAGCATTGTCATTAGTGTCCTGCTGTGTAACACTTTCTTTATCTAACATTTAAAAATATATATATAGCTCTTGTACAGCTATAAAGTATATACAGTACATACAATATATAATATATTATTATTGTACTTGTTATTTCCACAACCTCATATTAACTAAGACAATAGTTTATTTGCACTTTTAGATTTTTTTTTAAAGGTGATTTAGATCTTTAAAAACTTTCATGTACATATTAACCTAACATCCTAACATTTTCAGGATGTTGGGAAAAAAGTTTGTTATTTTTCTGAGCTATGAAGTGCTTATTTTTAGTGCTTTCTCTAAAAAATCCACTCATCTCATTTACAGTGGTTTTTATATGTTTTAAAGTTATGACAATTTTTGCACTTTGTGGGCCATTGTGGCCCATAGTCAAGACTAGCAGTCATTAGAAAGTCCTTTTCTTGGGAGGTCACATGACACCATGCGAGGATTGGGCATGAGAACGTGAGCTCTGTACACTTTGCTAGTTTTAATACCTTTTATGACATAAACCGATGAGATTCGATACACTCTGCTCTATAACTGTTCTAGGAGGACAATATGTTGTAGGGTGCTACTGGTTGGTTAGATACATTTTACTATGAGAAATTATTAATAATGAATATTTATTAATTATTAATTTGATAAGATGGAGCCAACGATCATTTGCATGTGGAGGGAAAGGAGGAAAGAAAGATGGCTGGATCAGATCCAGAGCAACAGAGCTAATACCACGTGCGGGTGGAAATGAGCAGGCAAACAAAGGAACTGACGAAACAGGTGGGAGAATTTGAAACAACAGCCTGAGTCGGACATAAACCGTGGTGCCACTCACTCCATGAATTTCAGTGAGAGCTAGAGAGCAAACAAAAAGTGGTGCATGCAATCTAACTGAGGGTAACCACTCTTAACAACGGGATTTAATTGTTAGTTCAGATAACTCAATAAATAACATTTCACCCAAAATTGACGATCTCACAAATCAAACCAGCATACAGCAATCGGAGTTCAAATACAAATTATACTCAAAACATCCGCATTTAGAATCAAATGATTTAGTTGTTTAAGAAAAGTCATAGTTTTATATATATATATATATATATATATATATATATATATATATATATATATATATATATATATATATTATGCTTAATTGTGAATAAGTAGTTGGCACATCATGTAATGAATTATATATTTTAATCGATTGACAGCCCTTATATATATTTAAAGTAGCCATGTATTCTAATATATATATATATATATATATATATATATATATATATATATATATATATATATATATATATATATATACACACACAAACTTATTAATAACATATAAAAAGCAAACATGTTATTTTTTAGTAGATGTTTTGCCATTGAGATGAATGGTAATGCTGAATGGATAGCTCTTTGCAGGTATAAAAGAACGTCTTCCATACTTTTTTTGTATATATATATATATATATATATATATATATATATATATATATATATATATATATATATATATATTAATATTTCCTGGGAAAGATCCAAATAAAGATATTTTAGTAAATAGAAAATAAAATTATTATATTTCATACAATATTACATATAATAAATGTCATAATTCAGAAACATATTAGAAGACCCTGTGTCAAGTGAAACATAGTTTGAAACTTTGGGAAAACCCGTCTAGAGACCCCAGCATTCTGCTGCATCAAGTTAAATTTCCCAGTGCAGCATACGCAGCTCTTGTACCAAGGCATTTATACTTGACATGAACCGCAGTTGGGAGGGCGTCCAAATGACAGATGGCAGTGCAGAGAAAACATCATCTAATTCGGCAAGAAACAGCAGCGAATATGTGCTTGCTGAACTTTACTTTTATAGCAGGTATTATAATAATAGATTTATACTTTATAGTTTGCTACTCATATGCAAGAGATTAAAAAATTATTAAGAACCAGTAGTAGGCTATTTAGGCTTTTGTCTGTCTGTGGCTATACTCAAGCACTTTATTTATTTAAATATTTGTACAGTTAAGATACTATTGTTTTTTATTTTAAAACCTAGTTAAGATTAGTTCTATATTTAAAACAAATGTAAGACCTCAAATTACATTAAAACACATATAATCTTTTTTTTTTTTTTACACATTATAAAATAAACAAAAGCTGTTTGGTTATATTTAATTAAACCAAATATTAGTTTGAACAGAGGCAGAGCCACTGGGGCTGAGGACCAAGGAGGAGATGGAATGAAGGAGGTCCCTGGTAGAGCAGAAGGCGGAGCTAGGTGACCAACTGACCAAGGCGGCGCTGAAGGGATGAAGGACCCGGTGAAGCAGACAGGCCGACAGCCCACAGTGGAACAAGGGGATGTAGGGGCAAGGTGGTGAAGAGGTATTGGAGGGCCAAGTCGGAGTCCTGGGTTTGGAGGGTGGGCAGATCCCCTTGTCTGTGGAGTCACCGGGGCCGATGGTCGATCCGGTGACTTGAGGGGAACAGGCTGATCAGAGGTGGGAGGAGGATGGAGTGTGAGGATGGGTGGGAACAGCAGAGACGAGGAGATTTGGAAACTGGATGGGATTAGTGACGACTGGAGACTAATGGGAAAGATAATTTCAAAAGCATCAAGTATTTTAGTAGGCCCACCCTAAGTGGTGGGAGTAAGGGCGGGGCTCCATTCAATGCCCTCAAACTCCACTAAAATGCCCTCTGGGACGGACGTTGGTGCTGGCTCTCGCACCTGGTCAGACTCTGTGATGGGCTCGGGCTCTGAGTCTGCTGTGGGTCATGGGCAGAGACTGGGTCACGACCTCCGTGGTCATGAACAAGGGCAGAGTCTGGGAGATGACCTCCGTGGTCGTGAACATGGGCAGGGACTCAGGAACGACCTCCGTGGTCGTAGACATGGATAGAAACTCAGGAATGACCTCTGTGGTCATAGACATGGACAGAAAGTCGGGAATGACCTCCGTGGTCATAGACATGGACTGAGACTTGCAAACAGAGGCATTTCTTCTCCTCTTCCTCCCCCTTTAATGGTTACGGGGACGTTCGAGGCTACAGGCATGGGCACTGGGACGGTCGAGGCTACAGGCATGATGCCGTTGCCAAAGATTCAACCCCCACTGGCTCGCTAACCGTGGCATGCAAGGCTGATGGCTGGCTGGGCTCTGGGTCTGGAGCGGGGCTGGCGTTGTCCTCATTAGATTGGCAGATGATGAATTGAGAGTTACAGCTTACCAGCACCCTCTCCACATATCTAGCGAAGTTCCCTTGAGGGCCCTCCCCAGACAACTTGGCCTTAGACATGATGTTGAGTCTGACATAGTAGAAAGTGCATAAGCAATCATCTGGTAGTGGGAAGGTGAGCCAGATCTAAAAACTCACAAGTATGGTCCTCAAGGGATCGATCCTCCTCTGTGAGGAGGAGGCAAACTGCCGGTAGAGCCATCTTGTTTTGATCACTTCTTCTGTCACAACTTGTGGTCAAGGTGATGAAGGAGAGGCGATGGATCTAATTGCAGATTTTGATGATGATGATGACGACGACAACAACAACGTGGTATGCCATAAACAGAATCAACAAACTATCACAAGCTGTACATTGATGAGAACTGACAAACAAAGAACAAAACTGAAGGGTATTTATACACAAAGGGACTAAATGAGGGAACTGAAGACAGGGGAGGGTAATCAGGAACAGAGAGGTGATAAGGGCAATACTATGGGAAATGGAGTCCAGGGGGAAACTTCAAGAGTCCATAGAAACCGAAGGGAGACAGAACGTGACAGTATTAATTGCAATGTTGTATAATACTTGATTAATCCTTCCTAACAATTAATTTTAATAAAAAGTTAATTTAAACAGAACAAGAATTTTACCTAAGCATCTGAAATTACATCTAAACTTTACCGAAACCTGTGACTATGATTTATCTCAGGTGCAAAATTCACCAAATAATTCCACAAAATGACATCAGTCTTACTGGAAGAGCGATGATGAGCTTCAAGTGATCAAGGGCTTAGGCCATTCCATTTCAACCCATAGCATAGATTCTGCCAGTAGTGAGTCACAGTGTAAAGCGCTTTGAAAACCGCTAAGGTTAAAATAAAGCATTATATAAGTGCAGACCATTTACCACTGTGTATAGCTACTCAGACAGAAATGAAGCTATGTTATTGTACAGAATGAAAATGCAAAACCAAAACTGACAAGCTGTAAGCTACTAGAGAAAGCTAAGTAAACTACAATTAAGTTACATGATTTAAAGCTGAAGAATGTAATTTCTGCACCATTGGTGCCACCAAATAAGACATCATAATATCATATCATAATATCATGCAACTTTTTTTGTGCACTGTTTCATACTTTTCAGGTGGAAATTGATTTACCTGCATTACAGTGTTCTTCAAAAGCTGAACACGTGGTGGCTTAGTTTAATGATGGCTTTCTTCTTCAAATGAAAAGATCTGGTGTTGGTTTCAGTTGTATGTAGGTAAATATTCCACTTCGTCCATCACTATTTTTGTCAAAAGTAGCATTTCTCTGTAAATGAGAATCCACTCCAAATGATTCAGGGTGTGAGTAAACTGTCAGAAGAATTCAAACTGAACAGCAAAAGGACCAGATCAGTAGAGCTCTTTGATTCCAGAAATGTGGGGATCGACTCCTGGTTTTGGAATCGTTGTAATCAAATACAGACCCATTTAAACTTTTCTTTTTGATTTGGAAAAAACGGGATGGGAAGATCGGATCATTGTACTGACTTAAATCTTTGAGTCTCATTCAGCAAAATGAACGAATCATTATTCAATAATTTCATTCATTTAAGCAGAATTAAATTAAAATGTTACATTTTCAAAAGCCAAATCCCCCATCACGTCTACTTTACACGCAAACATTGATTTAAGTCCAAATAAATTATAATGCAGCCAAAGACAAATTATGAGAAACAGAAATTATTAGTTCACCTCTGCAATCCTCTTGTCCATGTTGTTCGTTCTTTTGTCACGTGACAGTCGTACGTACATAGAAAATACGGCTGTCACGTGACAAAATAGCGAACGACTCACACCAGAAGACTCGAGAGGTGAACTAATCATTTGTTTCCTGTGTGAGCAATGCATAGCATATATGGCTGTTATGTGACAAAAGAATGAACGATTCGGACCAGAAGACTCGAGAGATTAATTAATAATTTCTGTTTCCTGCACTGCGCCTATGCGGTTTTCATGTAACAAACGAATGGAGGTTGCGCAATGCACATGTGCGGCCAACACAAAATCAACGATCACTCTCTGAGTCTACTCGTTCTTCTGAGTCACATAAAAGATGATTTAAAAATTAATGAATCGTTCATGAACGACCCATCACTAAGGCAAAGTTAAATCTCGTTCTTTGCACTGTTTATAATAGCATGAATGACATTTACTATTATTAGGTCCATTCTAAAATTAAATCAGGGCCTGTATGCACATATGTGATGCTTCAGTCCCATGAGATAAATTTGAGGGAAGCTTGAGTAGAATCGTCTGTATATCCAAGAACTACCGAAAATAATCTTAAAAGAACCATTTAAATTATCTGTCTGTTACCACTCATGAATTCATGTTTAGAAAGAGGTTTATTTTAGAATGTACAGTTATTATCCACTACCATTTGTACACTGAATAAAATGTCCGATCAATACATTTCAATTTTATAAAAAAATCCATTGTTGTACTGGTTTATACAATATATAAAAAATAAATAAAAATATTTTATATATATATATATATATATATATATATATATATATATATATATATATATATATGTTTTAACATGTATTTTAAATTTTTGAATTATTAATTCTTATTTTTTTTATATAATTTTGATGTAAAATTGTGTCAAATGTAGGCTAATAAAAAAATTAATATATGCAAAAGGTTTTAAACACAGTAAAAATGTCAAGAACGAGTAGAGAAGCATTAGATTCTCACTTTTATTAGTGCAGCACAATGATCATTTATACTTTAACATACCTATTTATTGATGTGAACTGGGAAGCTGACTCAACTCTGCCATCTTCTTATCGCAGACTTGTGTTGTAACATTGGGGAAGTTATTACTGTATGCCAATTTACTGTCATAAATTTGTCATGTTACTTGATCATTAGTTTAATCCAAAGTAAAATACCGGCAGACTATCCAGGTCTGGAAAGCAGATGTGTTGAAGGGCTTGTGAGATTACTTTATACAGATGAACAAATGGAGTGGATTTGACTCAGAGTCAAATTGATGATCGTTAAGATTTTATAATTATTTTGTAAATTGTATTAGTGCTGTTATACTTCTAAAATGTGTTGTAGTTCAGTGGTCAAGGATAAAACACAGTCCGAAAATATCAACCGGTTTCCCCGGAAGGAATCTACTTCAGCTTTGGAGTCGATTCCAACATTTATATTCGATTCTCAATTCCCTACACCTCAGATCTTTTCTTTTTGGAATCGATTCCCAGCCTTACAGATCAGACCATTTTGTTAACCCATTTGAATAATTCATTGAAAAGAACCGACTGAAACGAGTGATTCAAATGATCATTCAATGAATCAGATATCTCCAGTTCTGATTCTGAACAGTTGAGCAGAGTATACCAGATTGACTATGTACTGAAAGTTTACTGACTTGAGAGTTGCAAGTAGAAATATTTTATATTAAATAATAATAATATTTTTAATGCTGTTTCTGTTAATGGTGACCTCTTTTTACCCTTGATACGGCCCTGTTTACAATATACTGTATCTGTATGTGTAGTGTCTAATTTGCATTGGCAATGTACAATAAAGTTTCTCTTGTCAATAAAGCTCGATATAAATTGAATCTGCCCATTCGATCCTATTATTAAAAAAAAAAAGATAGATGTAATGGGGCATAAGTAGGGGGGGTCCATAAAATGGCGTGTGTTTCTTTAAGGTGATTACTGTGTGGGAGATGACCTGATTTTGGAGTTCATTTCTATAAGAGTGATGGCCCTTTAAGACTCCAATCTGAACGTTATGACGTCAGAATGTTCGGAGGCCGATATTTACCGGAAAGATCAAGCGGTAGCGATCTATTGGTTTGATAACAAGCACGACTTGCTGGGTCTGTGTGGGAATAATATCAGGTCAGTATCTTATTTTAGCGGTTGAGTGTAAACTATGAAATTTGAGGGATGTTGTTGTTTTAATATTTTGTATTTGATTAAAGATAAGATGCTGTTTGTTTGTTTGTTTGTTTTATGATGTTAATAGTGGTGATTCAAGTGAAACATGAGTTCTACAGAGACAATATACATCCACAGGTGTAGAACCAACACATGTGGGGTGAAGCCTATGTTACAAAAGTTAGTATATTGATGATTGTGTACATTTTTACTGAAATGGAAAGGTGTGATACTGATGTGTGTAGGTGTGTGCGCGCGCCACCACTGTATTCATGTGATTTATACTTGCTTATACCACCTTTAGCTATTATTATGCCTAGAGCTTGATTTATATTTAAAGGGGTTATAACTACTATATTTATTAATCTGCTGTATTTATATGCACTATTTATCTTTGAGCTGGCTGAGTTCATATTACAGCGGGGTTATCAGGATGGTCTGGGGATACTAAGTTTGTAATTTTATTTGGTTTTGGATTGCTGTGATTTGGCACCTGGTATTTTGAGTTTATTTCTCTTGTTTGTTTTGTGATGTTTGGTTTAGTTGAGTACCCCAGTCCATGTGTGATGTATTATGAACTGTCTGTGAAGCAATGGTGGTGAAGCTAAGCCAAGCTGTCAAGCGAGAGGTCTGAGGAGCCATAGACACGGTGAGGCTGGAACGGTGCACCTGGGAGACATCACTTGTGCCGATCAACATTCAGATGGAAAAAAAAAAAGTTTATCATTAAAAATATTATTTATATTGCCAAGCCGGTTCTTGCCTCCTCCTTCCCATTGAACTACCTTTACACTGGTGCCGAAGCCCGGGAAAGAGGAGGGATGCCCGTCGCGGAGTCCTCGACACTGCCGGCCACCCAGGGGAGTGCCGCTGCCATCCACCGGGGGAGGGAGTAGACCGACCGCCCGGACACGGTGAACGGCCACCGTCCGCGAGGCGAGTTGGGACTGGACTCCCCGAACGCCTGGAACGATGGAGGCGCTGCCAGGGGCGGAGGAGAGCCCTGCCATCCTCCAGAAATGCGAGGGGTCGGAGGAAGACCGCCATCCGCGAGGGGAGGAGGGAATTGTTCCCGACCGCCTGGAGCGGTAGGGTCGCTGCCAGGGGCGGAGGAGTGTCCCCAAGAGTCGCCGAGAACGCGGGGGGTGTTCTGACCACCGGGGTTCGTGAGTCTGACTCCGGTCCGCCTGGGGAGCAGCGGCTGTTGTCCACCTGAGAGGGTGGAGAAGTGATCAAGGACCATGCGATGGTGTATCGGAGAACCGGCAAGTATATATATTTTTTATATATATATATATCTCTCCTCTCTCTCACTGCCGCTCTGCGTTGGCCTTTTCCCTCTCATTTAAATTTTACAGTGTTTTTTTGGGGGGGTACTACACTGTTACAGGAAGTACTCCCCCATTTTAATTATTTCTGTTTCCCTCCCCTTGTCCCCTCCCTCGTCCAGGTAGATGGTGATGACCAGCCGGCAGACTAGGCTTAAAGCATGCCCTCCCCCAGGGAAAGGGGGAGGCGGGGTGTAAGTCAGGCCGGAGGTCCCCAGCCTGAGAGAATGAGGGAGGAATGTGGCAGGGGGGAGGGGACATAGCCTAATGGATCTGGTTGATGATCTGTTTGGTTCTTTAAGAGATGCTTTTAAAGATAAGCGTACTACTCCCCAACTTTTACAGAGTTTTTATAGTCAAAAACAGAGGGTTGGAAAAGATGTACGTGACTTTTCACATGCTTTGTCACAATGTCTTAATGCTGTGTTAAAATTTCATACTAATGCTGTAGCTGTAGTTGCCCTGAGGGTCCAGTTTATTGAGGGTTTAAGTAATTCCTCCCTCAGAAGGGAACTCTGTAAATATGTAAGACATAAGCCTGAGTCAACGCTGGTCGAAATACGGGAGGAAGCCTATCAGAGGTAGAAATAAAACACTTGAGTGTTCTCCTGATGAAGCCCAGTGTGTTACCTTAATGGCTATAGAACAGCCCAAATCTGTTACATTAGGTAATGTCTTGCATATGGTTGTAGACCAAGGTAAAGCTATTGGTGCCTTGACCAAAGCAGTGAAAGATCTTACCGTTCAGCAACTTGTTAACCCATCTGTGACTGCTAATAAGCCGAAGGACAAGTTTACTGCTGATGGGCAACCCATATGCTTTTAAATGTCAAATAGAAGGTCATATTGCTAGAAATTGTCCTACTGAAAGAAATAGGTCAGCTAGTACTCCTAACCCACAGTTTCAGGGAAAATAATCCCCCCGGTTATAATGAGTCAGGCAGTGCGGGGTAAGAAAAATGACTCACAATTTCATCCGTCTCGTGATAGGGTAATGGAACATGCAATTGGAGCTTGTCCTGTGGTGGAGGTTAAATGTAATGGTGTTGCAGCATCATGCTTGCTGGATACAGGGAGTCAAGTTAGCACAATTTTTTTTTTTTTTTTTTTTTTTTTTTTTAAAGAGCACTTAACGGGTCAAGATGAAGATATGATGTCCACCGTAGGATGGCTCAAATTGACTGCTGCCAATGGGTTAGATATTCCCTATTTAGGTTATTTAGAATTAGACACAGAGACTATGGGAATGGTTATCCCAGAGTGTGGGTTTTTAGTGGTGAAAGACCTTACCAATGCTTCAGCTACTGTTCCAGTCATCATTGGTATGAATGTGATTAGTAGGTGTAGACAATTGGTACAGGCCAAGTTTAACACATACTCTGAAAATACTTTGAATTCTGAATGGAGGGAGGTTTTTCAAAAGATCCAAATGTGAGAAGTCCCTAAAACTGCTACAGCTATAGTAGTGGGTCGAGAGGTAATACACATACCTGCTTTATCTGTGGCTACTATCATGGCTAGAGCACCCATGTTAAATGCTGGTGGGGCTAAGCAAATGTTGTTATAGCCAGGAGATGTACCCCTGCCTAGTGGTCTTATACTCATGCCCACTTTAATCGATCTGTCAAAGTCAATAATGCCAGTACAATTCTTAACTTTTCACAGGAAGATGTGTGGCTGCGTCCTAAATTGATCTGGTGTTTCATACCTAGATGATGTCTTGGTATACTCTGAGACATTTCAAGACCGTTTAGAGTGGTTGAACAAGGTGTTACAGCGGCTTAAAGATACCAGTGTAAAAATAAATTGGAAAAATTTCATTTTCTCCCACCAAATGTGAAGTTCTTAGGGCATCAAATCTCATCTGAGGGTATAGGGACTGACTCAAGTAAGGTGTCAGCAGTTCAATAGTGGGCTGTACCTTCTAATGTGAAAGATCTTTCTTGGGGCTTTGTTGCTATTATTGTAAATTCATCAAGGACTTTCACAGATTGCTGGGCCTTTTACATGTTTTGGTGAGTTTATGTTTGAGTATTGGAAAATCTAGTAGAACTCAGCAAGGGTTTAGTACTAGGTGGACAACAGATTGCCTTAGAGCCTTCAAACAGTTAAAGGAGATATTGATAAGTTCCCCTCTTTTGGCTTTTGCAGACTTCACTTACTATTTTATCGTAGAAACTGATGCGAGCAGTTTAGGCCTTGGAGCCATTCTGTATCAGCAGCAAGGGAAGGATAAAAGAGTGATCTCCTATGTGAGTAGGAGATTGAGACAAGTGGAGAAGAATGATAGTAACTACACTAGCATGGAACTAGAACTATAGGCGCTTAAATGGGCCGTTTGTGAGAAGTTTTGAGGCTATCAATTAGGCTCAGTTTACTGTGGTTACGGACAATAATCCATTGTGTTATCTAAATTAGGAGCTATAGCTAGTTGAGCTACCAACCTCTGTTCTGTGTTTTGACTTTGAGTTCAAGTACCGACCAGGGCATTGTAATGCAGCTGCTGATGCCCTCTCTAGGTACCCATTAGCAGGGGAGCCAATAGCAGATGCTGAGCAGGAAGAATTTGATGACTGTGTGGCTATCTGTAATGTGGTGAGAAAAGGTACTTTCTCGGGGCCAGAATTGGTGACCTTTGGATTAGAGAGAGTAGCGGTCCACCACATTCGTGCATTAGAGGCTGGAACTGGTAAGAGTGTGGCTCAGAATAATACACCCATTCTTCCAGGGTACTCTATAGCAGAGCTGCAGAATTTCCAGCAACAGGATCTGGTAATTAGTGTATTCAAGACTTTTTGGAATAGGAAAGGAAAAACCTACTCAAGAAAGAGAGTATGAATAGGCAGGTGTGGTCACTGTTGAAGTCCTGGTATCGGATACAAGAGCGGAAGGGCTTAATGTATCGAGTGATTCAGGATGCGATACATGAGAATGCTTCCAGCTCCTTCTGCCAGCTGGCTTGAAGAATCAAGTGTTGGAGAGTGTACATGACTCTATGCGTCACCAAGGGAGAGAGAGGACATTTCAGTTGTTGAAAAGACGTTTTTGGGTAGGTATGGGTGATGACATTGACTCTTGGATATAAGGGTGTCAACGTTGTGTTCCTACGAAGATGCTGTTGCCAAAGATTCAACCCCCTATAAAACAGTTTCTGGCCACTAGACCTTTAGAGGTTGTAGCAGTGGACTATACGGTCTTCGAAACAGCTGGCAGAGAGAATGTTCTAGTTGTTACAGATGTATTCACTAAATTCACTCGGGCTTTTACAACCCATGATCAAAAGGCTGAAACTACAGCAAAGATACTTTTGAGGGAGTGGTTTATGAAGTATGGTATCCCTGAACGTTTACACTCCGACCAAGGGAGAAATTTTGAAAGTGACGTGATAGCTGCATTGTGTAAGATGTATGGAGATAAGAAAAGTATAACTACACCATACCACCCCACTGGTAATGTACAATGTGAGAGGTTCAATAGTACTATGCATGAGCTGTTACGTACCGTACCCTCAGAAAAGAAGTGTTGTTGGCCTGACCAGTCACCAGAGTTGGTGCATGCCTATAATGTTACTCCACATTAAACAACTGGGTATGCTCCATACTTTTTTACTTTTTGGTGTAGAGCCACATCTACCAGTGGATGCCTTACTGGGGAAAGAACAAATGATAGGCCAGAGCCATGATTGGTTAGTTACGTACCAGCAAAGAGTAAAAGAAGCACATGCTAGAGCAAATTAATTGTCTCAAAGAACAGCTGCTGAACATTGTGCTCGGCAGGAAGACAATGTTTATTGTCCTGACCTGACTGTAGGGCAGTCCGTCTACATTCGAAATAGAGTATTGGGGCGAAATAAAATTCAGGATGCATGGAATTCTGTGGTTTATAGGGTGAACGATATAAAAGGCTCCACACATACAGTACAACTAGTAGGGGGAGGACTTGTAAAGAGGCTAAATAGAGTAGATCTCAGGCCTTGTGAGACACCTCCTGTGCACAGACCACCTAAACAAAGACCTATTGTGGCATCAGCGGCACCATGTGTACCCCCGGTAGTTGAGGAAGAGGGGGAGGATCGTGAAGATGGTGAAGTTTTGATTGAGGAGACGAGGTTTAATTGTAATCCCTGCCCTACAAAACTAGACCCACAGTTATTGAACACAGAAGGTGACTGTTATGAAGGTAAGTGAGGACCCAAAAGCAATGTAGCAAAAACAGAGTCTTTAATGAAGCTCAGGGAATAATGTCAAACACAAAGTCTTCTCCTTGGGAGGAATACAAACAAACAGCCCGCAGAGAGGGCGACAACAAAACTGAAACAAACAGGTGCTTCCTTAGAGTTGAAGTCCACGGGTAGCTGACAGGGTAAGCGGGAAGCGATAACAGGCTGCGGGTCTCTCCCACGGTCCGACCGAAGTCGAGGGCAGATGTAGCTTACCACTCTCTCGTGGCGTCAGGTAACTGGGCACAAATATAGGAGATGGTTAGCGGTGAACAGTTAGAAGTGACGGCAGATGCCAACAGGACAGGACTCTGGGTAGAGATAAACAGGACTGTAGTTTGCTTCTAGAGAAAGTATCACAAGGTGAGAATCCGACAAAGAATGTATCGAGAGCGAGGAGAAGAAATAGAAAGTTAATCAGAGGAAAGAGGGAACAGGTGGGTAGAGGATTAACGAGGAACTCAGGGGAGATGAGAAACAGCTGGAAGCGGAGAAAAGGAGAGGGAAAGAAACATATAACGAACAACAGAGGGCGACAGAGTAGAGGGAAAGAACAGAAGTGAGACATAACATGACAAGACAGGACGTGACATGACAGTACCCCTCCCTCAACGAGCGCCTCCTGGCGCTTCCGAGGAGGAGACCTGGCGGCTACGGAGGAAATCATCGATAAGCGAACGGTCCAACCCAACTTCTCTCCTCGGGTCCGTAACCCTCCCAATCAACCAGAAACTGATGACCACGACCCCGAGCGCGCATGTCTAGAATCTTGCGGACCCTGTAGATAGGGGAGCCTTCAACACGAACGGGAAGGGAAGAGGGACGAGCAGGAGCGCGAAGGGCGGGCTTGACACAGGAGACGTGGAAAACTGGGTGGACGCGGCGCAGATAGCGGGGAAGAAGAAGTCGCACCGCGACGGGACTAATAACCTGCGAGATGCGGAACGGACCGATGAAGCACGGAGTCAATTTACGAGAGGCAGACTTAAGGGGAAGGTTGAGAGTGGAAAGCCATACCCTCTGGCCGCGACAATATCTGGGGCTCTTAGTTCTACGCTTGTTAGCAGCCCTCACAGTCCGGTCCCTATAACGGCAGAGAGCTGATCTAACACCCCTCCAGGTGCGCTCGCAACGTTGGACAAAGGCTTGAGCGGAAGGAACGCTGGAGTCGGCGATTTGCGACGAGAACAGCGGAGGTTGGTACCCGAGGCTGCTCTGAAAAGGAGACAGGCCGGTGGCAGACAACGGAAGCGAATTATGGGCGTATTCAGCCCAGGGAAGGTGTTCGGATCAGGACGCGGGTTTACGGAAAGAAAGGCTGCGCAAGATGCGGCCGACAGTCTGATTGGCCCGTTCGGGTTGACCGTTAGATTGAGGGTGGAAGCCGGACGAGAGACTGACGGAAGACCCAATCAAGCGACAAAACTCCTTCCAAAACTGGGACGTAAATTGCGGACCTCTATCCGACACAATATCAGAGGGGAGGCCATGAATTCTGAAAATATTTTCGATGATTATTTGCGCCGTCTCTCTGGCGGAGGGGAGCTTAGTGAGGGGGATAAAATGGGCCGCCTTAGAAAATCGATCGACGACAGTGAGAATGACTGTATTGCCCGCCGACGCAGGGAGACCGGTGATGAAATCTAAGGCGATGTGTGACCAAGGTTGAGAGGGGATGGGAAGTGGTCTGAGAAGTCTGGCCGGAGGGGAGTTCCCTGACTTGGTCTGCGCGCAAACGGAACAAGCCGCCACGAAACGACGCGTCACGTTCCCGAGTGGGCCACCAAAAACGCGAATGGAAGCGAGCGTGCCCCGAACGCCGGGGTGACCGGCCAACTTGGCCGAGTGAGCCCACTGAAGAACGGCCAGGCGGGTAGGGGCGGGAACGAAGAGGAGGTGTCTAGGACAGGTGCGCGGCGAGGGAGTGAGAGCGAGCGCTCGTTTGACCTGCCTCTCTATTCCCCAGACAGTTGACCCAACGATATGGGCCGTGGGGAGAATTCCCCCCGGGGTCCGTGGAGACTTCGGGGGAATAGAGACGTGACAAGGCATCGGGCTTGGTGTTCTTGGAACCAGGGCGGTAGGAAATAACGAAATCAAATCGGGCGAAAAACAGAGCCCAACGAGCCTGGCGCGCGTTGAGTCGTTTGGCAGAATGAATGTACTCTAGGTTCCGGTGGTCAGTCCAAACGACAAAAGGAACGGTCGCCCCCTCCAACCACTATCGCCATTCGCCTAGAGCTAGGCGGATGGCGAGCAGCTCGCGATTACCCACATCGTAGTTACGTTCAGACGGCGATAGGCGATGAGAAAAGTACGCGCAAGGATGAACCTTGTTGTCCGAGCGAGAGCGTTGGGAAAGGATGGCTCCTACGCCCACCTCTGACGCGTCAACCTCGACCACGAACTGTTTGGACAAATCAGGTGTAACAAGGATGGGTGCGGACGTAAAGCGGTCCTTGAGGAGATCAAAAGCCCCCTGGGCGGAGACGGACCAACTAAAGCACGACTTGACAGACGTAAGGGCAGTCAGGGGGGCGGCCACCTGACTGAAATTACGGATGAAGCGTCGATAAAAATTGGCGAAACAGAGAAAGTGCTGCAGCTCGACGCGCGACTTAGGTACGGGCCAGTCTAAAACGGCTTGGACCTTAGCAGAATCCATTCTGATACCCTCTGCAGAAATGACAGAGCCGAGAAAACTAACGGAGGCGGCATGGAAAGTGCATTTCTCAGCCTTCACGTAAAGACGGTTCTCTAAAAGGCGCTGGAGGACGCGACGCACATGCTGGACATGAATTTGGAGAGACGGAGAGAAAATCAGGATGTCGTCGAGATAAACAAACACAAAGATGTTTAGCATGTCTCTCAGGACGTCATTAATTAGTGCCTGAAAAACGGCAGGGGCGTTAACGAGGCCGAACGGAAGAACCCGATATTCAAAGTGCCCTAACAGAGTGTTAAACGCAGTCTTCCACTCGTCCCCCTCCCTAATGCGAACGAGATGGTAGGCGTTACGCAGATCCAATTTGGCGAAAAACTTAGCTCCGTGCAAGATCTCGAAAGCTGATGACATAAGAGGAAGCGGGTAACGATTCTTAACTGTTATGTCATTCAACCCTCGATAATCAATGCAGGGGCGCAAGGAACCGTCCTTCTTCTGAACAAAAAAAACCCCCGCCCCGGCGGGAGAAGACGAGGGGACAATAGTACCGGCATCGAGAGCTACGGATAAATAATCCTCGAGAGCCTGACGTTCGGGAGCCGACAACGAGTAAAGTCTTCCCCGGGGGGGAGTGGTTCCCGGACGAAGTTCGATACTACAATCATAAGAACGATGGGGGAGGAAGTGGCCGGGAGCGACAGAACACCGTCCGCAGATTGTGATACTCCTCCGGTACCCCGACAAATCACCAGGCTCCTCCTGAAAAACAGAGACAGAGGATACAGGGGAACAGCAGACATTAAACATTTAACATGACAAGAGACATTCCACGAAAGGATAGTATTCTTAGCCCAATTAATAGAGGGATTATGTTGAACTAACCAGGGATGGCCTAAAACAATAGGGGCGAAAGGGGACTGAAAAATAAAAAAGAAATGGTCTCAGCTGTGATTACCGGAGACAGTGAGGGTCAAAGGTAACGTCTCACGCTGAATCTTGGGAAGGGAACTGCCATCCAAGGCAAACGGGGCCGTGGGCTTACATAAGTCCATGAGGGGGATACCATGTTCCCGAGCCCAGGTGTCGTCCATGAAGCAGCCCTCCGCGCCAGAGTCAATCAACGCCCTGCAGGTGGCAGCAGAGCCAGTCCAGCGGAGATGGACAGGAAGAGAGGTGCAAGACCTCGAAGGAGAGACCAGAGTAGTAGCGCTCACCAGTAGCTTTCCTCTTACTGGCGAGCACTGGCTTTTACCGGGCAGGAGGTCACGAAGTGTGAAGCAGAACCGCAGTAGAGGCAGAGACGGTGGGTGATTCTCCGCTCCTTCTCCTTAGCCGAAATGTGAATGCCCCCCAGTTGCATGGGCTCAGGAGCCAAGGTGGTGGATGAGGGAGGTAGTGCAGCGGAGAGGGGTGCAAAGGAAAATGTAGACTCCTGGTCGCGAGCTCGGCGACGGCGATCGAAACGCCTCTCTAGGCGAATAGCGAGCTCGATCACGGCGTCCATGCGGGAGGGTACCTCTCGGGAAAGAATCTCCTCCTTCACCTCCGTGCAGAGACCATCCAAAAAACGAGCGAGCAGCGCCGGCTCGTTCCAGTCACAGGAGGCTGCGAGAGTTCGGAACTCAATGGAATAGTCAGTAACTGACCGCTTACCCTGACGCAAAGACGATAGGACCCGGGATGCCTCCTCCCCAAAAACAGAGCGGTCAAAAACGCGTATCATCTCCTCCCTGAAATCCTGATAACAGTTAGTACATTCAGCCCCCGCCTCCCAGATGGTCGTTCCCCACTCTCGAGCCCGTCCAGAAAGGAGAGAAACTACGTAGGCGATACGGGCTCTGCTCTGGGAGTAAGTGGTGGGCTGGAGGGAAAAAACAACGTCACACTGGGTGAGAAAAGCACGGCACTCAGAGGGCTCACCAGTATAGCACGGCGGGTTATTAATCCTGGGTTCTGGAGGCTCGGGGGCCCTGGAGGTGACCGGTGGCTCGGGACGAGGGAGAAGAATCTGCCTCGAGAGTTCGGTGATTTGGGCAACCAAGCCCTCAATGGCGTGTCGTGCAGCAGACAGCTCTGCCTCGTGCCTGCCCAACATCGCTCCCTGGAGCTCGAGGGCTGATTGGAACGAGGCCGGGTTCGCTGGGTCCATCTTGGTCGGATTCTTCTGTTATGAAGGTAAGTGAGGACCCAAAAGCGATGTAGCAAAAACAGAGTCTTTAATGAAGCTCAGGGAATAATGTCAAACACAAAGTCTTCTCCTTGGGAGGAATACAAACAAACAGCCTGCAGAGAGGGCGACAACAAAACTGAAACAAACAGGTGCTTCCTTAGAGTTGGAGTAAGTCCACGGGTAGCTGACAGGGTAAGCGGGAAGCGATAACAGGCTGCGGGTCTCTCCCACGGTCCGACCGAAGTCGAGGGCAGATGTAGCTTACCACTCTCTCGTGGCGTCAGGTAACTGGGCACAAATATAGGAGATGGTTAGCGGTGAACAGTTAGAAGTGACGGCGGATGCCAACAGGACAGGACTCTGGGTAGAGATAAACAGGACTGTAGTTTGCTTCTAGAGAAAGTATCACAAGGTGAGAATCCGACAAAGAATGTAACGAGAGCGAGGAGAAGAAATAGAGAGTTAATCAGAGGAAAGAGGGAACAGGTGGGTAGAGGATTAACGAGGAACTCAGGGGAGATGAGAAACAGCTGGAAGCAGAGAAAAGGAGAGGGAAAGAAACATAGAACGAAAAACAGAGGGCGACAGAGTAGAGGGAAAGAACAGAAGTGAGACATAACATGACAAGACAGGACAAGACATGACAGTGACGAAGTAGAAGTAACTGTGGAAAATGAGACTAGTTTTAAAAGTGCTCAACCTGTAGAACCAAATGAGGCAATTTCACAGCCAGCTCAACAATACTGTGTGGCAGATGACCTGATTTTTTTTAGTTCATTCCTATAAGTGTGATGGCCCTTTAAGACTCCAATCTGAACATTATGTCATAGGCATGTACGGAGGCCGATATTTACCGGAAAGATCAAGCGGTAATAATCTGTTGGTTTGATTTTAATCACGAACACATGTGGCCAAACAAACAGCGCGGGCTGATACAGCTCTGTGGGTGCGAGACTTGCTGTGTCTGTGTGGGAATAATAGCAGGTTAGTTGCTTATTTTAGCGGTTGAGTGTAAACTATGAAATTTGAGGGATGTTGTTGTTTTAATATTTTGTATTTGTTTAAAGATAAGATGCTGTTTGTTTTATGATGTTAACAGTGGCGATTCAAGTGAAATGTGAGTTCTACAGAGACAACATACATCCACAGGTGTAGAACCAACACATGTGGGGTGAAGCATATGCTACAAAAGTGAGTATATTTATGATTGTGTACTTTTATACTGAACTGGAAATGTGTTCTACTGATGTGTGTTTTTGTGGGTAGGTGTGTGTGCCACCACTGCCCACGTGCAATCATGTGATTTATACTTGCTTATACCACCTTTAGCTATTTTTATACCTAGAGCTTGATTTATATTTAAAGGGGTTATAACTACTATATTTATTAATCTGCTGTATTTATATGCACTATTTATCTTTGAGCTGGCTGAGTTCATATTACAGCGGGGTTATCAGGATGGTCTGGGGATACTAAGTTTGTAATTTTATTTGGTTTTGGATTGCTGTGATTTGGCACCTGGTATTTTGAGTTTGATTTCTCTTGTTTGTTTTGTGATGTTTGGTTTAGTTGAGTACCCCAGTCCATGTGTGATGTATTATGAACTGTCTGTGAAGCTTAAGATTTAAATGACATTTTTAACCACTTGACAAAGAAATATTAAAAGACCCTGTTTTGTTATTGGTAGTTGTGCTTGCCCTTTGTTTCTACACGCACCACAACATGGAAAAAATATAACGTTTATTGCATGCCGTTTGGCGGCTTGTTCTAGTTATGACTGTGGCTGCCTTCAGCCTCCTCTGTCTCTCTGTTCTATTGAGGACTCTGGTTCAAACAAACAAGGCTTGGCATAGAAATGTATCTATTCTTCAACTACAAACTCTTCAGACATATTTTAAAAGTTTGGTTCTATTCTAACATGGTCTATCGGGGCTTTTGAAGTTTTAACTGAGAGAACGTTCTCCACAAACTTCGATGCCTGAATTTGGCTGTGCGGGTCAATCCAGACTGTTGTTATTCCTGAAGGAAGGGAATATGGAGGTTTCTGCAACTCAATGCCCTCAGATTCTCTCAGGATGTCAATGTACATGAATGTACATGAATGAAGACTGAGGATGGCATAATTCTCACTTTTCATAATGGACCAGTGAGATTTTATTGTGTGTGTGGGACTAACCAGCAAGATCTTATTCATTTTCAATGACAGCACAGCTACTTCCAGCAACAGGAAGGATAGAAACCATTGGGAACAACATATGGGTGAAGCGAGCAACACTACAAAGATGAGAAAAGATTAATTTATTTATGATAAATGATGAGCGACAATTGGTAGCAACTACACATGGTCTTGAAGACCGTGGAGCTCACGTCATCTGCTGTGAGATACTTGAGTTGAGTGCAGGCAAGGAGAAGTTTGAAGAAGAGATTTGGCAGTTCTATTAGTATATGATTTGTGTGTAACCATATGGATAATAATAAAAAAAAATTATGTGTGGAAAATAAACAATTGGCATTCTAAGTGATTCAAACATTGATAAATAATTAATCTTGTTAATGAAATTATGTATTGAGCACTGCTGCAGTTTATATAAAATACACTTTACAGCAGAATGTTTAATTTTTTTTTAGTGGCAAGAAAACTAATTACTAGTTTTGAATGACATTGTTTTACCAGCAATATGTCTAATTTCTGATCACATTATCAAGAATTATGGCCAGTTGTGCAGCCCACAAATGACCAAAAGTTCAGGCAAGTTCAGTCAATTGATTGGTCCTTTGACATTTAATCGGGTTACCAAAGAAAATCAGTCTCTCTCTTTGTCTAACATTTAAATGGCTCCATTAGTTTCACCGCAGTGCGCTGCAAGCTTATTCTTTGAAAAATGTATTTTCTCGGGTGGTTGCCGGGGATTTTCTTCTATCTACTTGCACAGTAAGGTCTGCTTTTAGCCATGTCACATAGAAGCGCATCTTTGACGTGAAACGCGGGGCAAAAAACAAGGGATCGTGACACTTTCTTTGTTCTTAAATATTTTTCAAGAATATATAGATGTGAATTTGTGAATTATTGTTATTATTAAATGTTCGGATGTCATCAGTAGTCTAGACACACATGGATCTGTTTCTGCGTTATGAATGTCATTTGAAATAATTTATTTTAGAGCTGCTCTGACTAGAATCTGAAAGGTTTCAAATTGATCTCAATTGTGAAATGGCGTGAACAACTTTGTCTGTTTAATGGTGTAGTATGTAATTTCTGCACCACTAGGGTCATCAAACAGAATTGTAAAAAATAATGAGAGAACGGAGAGCCCTTCTGCCATTTGTCTGACAAACAACCCCAAACTAAACACCATTTTTTGAGTCAATTTAAGCTATGTCTGGTCATTGCAATTACATTTGGTGCTACTAGTGGTGCAGAAATTACGCATTTCATTTTTAATCTCAATATAATCCAAGTGGAAAAAACTATGCAACTCACTTTTATTTATCAACAAAAAGAGGGATTGTCAGCCAAGATATCCAATGTTCGTCTTTTATTTTTCAATATAGAAATGTGTAATTAAAGTTCTCCGTGCATATTAAAAAAGATACAAACATTTCAGTCCCACCTTCATCAACACTTCTTCAGTGTTTGTCTTACTCGATCTACATACAATGAACACACTTCAATTATCCTACACGCATCCATCCATCTTGAACCGCTTATCCGAAGTCGGGTCGCGGGGGCAGCTGCTCCAGCAGGGGGCCCCAAACTTCCCTATCCCGAGCCACATTAACCAGCTCTGACTGGGAACACCGAGGCGTTCCCATACCAGCGTGGAGATGTAATCTATCCACCTAATCCTGGGTCTTCCCCGAGGCCTCCTCCCAGCTGGACGTGCCTGAAACACCTCCCTAGGGAAGCGGCCAGGGGGTATCCTTATCAGATGCCCAAACCACCTCAACTGACTCCTTTCGACGCAAAGGAGCAGCGGCTCTACTCTGATCTCCTCATGGATGACTGAGCTCCTCACCCTATCTCTAAGGGAGAAGCCCGCCACCCTTCTGAGGAAGACCATTTGGCCGCTTGTACTCGCAACCTAGTTCTTTTGGTCAGGACCCAGCCTTCATGACCATAGGTGAGAGTAAGAACAAAAATTGACCGGTAGATCGAGAGCTTTGCCTTCTGGCTCAGCTCTCTTCCCGCTCCATTGTCCCCTCACTCGTGAACAAGACCCCGAGGTACTTGAACTCCTTCACTTGTGGCAATACCTCACACATATGATCAATAAATCTAATACAAACACATAGCGATCATAGGAAAAGCATATATCGTGTGTCGGCACAGCCACCACCATCTGGAGAGAAAAAACAAAACAGAATAATAGAACGCATGACAGATTTATTTCATCATTCAGGCCCTGCGACTGAACATATCCAATCAGAAAAGGCACTTTCACTCAGATTGTAAAATTTTTTTGGTTCAATATTGGGGTATCGACGCATGGGATGTACCATATCAATTCCACAAAATGACAACTGATTTACCGAATGATGTTGCTCTACAAAGTGTCACGCAACAGGCGATTTAATATCAGTGCTATTACTAGCGCATTTGTGTTCATTAATACGAAATCTGAGTTGATGATTAGTTTTTCCAACATACTGAAAGTCAAAGGGGCAAGATAGAACTGTAATGAGGAGGAGGGAGTGGCCGGAGCACAGCTGGCACTGAATCAGCTGATCAGCAGGAGAGTGAGATAAGGGGCAGCTGGAGGCGCTAGTTTGAGAGGGAGCGATCCACATTGTGTGTGTCTGTTTGTCCCCTTATCTCGCTCTCCCACTAATCAGCTGATTCAGTGCTGGCCGTGCTCCATCATGCCCTGACCACGCCCTCCTCCTCATTATAATAACATTTACTGAACAACATGAAATTGTCTAATTTCAAATTCTTTCTTCGTCTTTCAACTTTTGTAGTTTGCTTATTAAATATGCTTTTATACAACTTTTCTCAGGGCCAAATCCAGCCATTCTTTTGGATACAATATGATCATATATTTTCATTACTTCTATTTTAAAAACATCTTTATCTGAGCAAATACATCTAATTCTTAAAAACTAACTGTATGACAACCCTCTTTTAGTGACTGTACATGACTACCATTAAGCAGTTTTAATCTGTGGGCTTTTGATTCAGCATGGTAGATAAAGATTTGTTCTTTTTTTCAACTCTAGTGTCTAAAAATGGAAGTTCACTATTGTTATGTTCCATATTGAATTTGATAAAACTACAAACACTATTCATGTAATCAAAATGCATGTAGTTCCTCTTTTAAACCCTGGAATATGAAAAAAAAATTGTTGTCAATATACACTACCGGTCAACAGTTTTGAAACACTTACTCATTCTTTATTATAATTTTTTTTTCTCACATTTTAGAATAATAGTGTCACGATCCCTTGTTGTCTGCCATGTTTCACTAGTCAATTGTCACAAACTACAATTCCCATAATTCCCTGCCCTCATCACTGCCCATGCACTTCATAGTTCTCGCCTGCATGTCATTTAGTCATTATTGTGTTTGTGTATTTAAACCCTGTTTGTTCTCCAGTCATTGTCGATCGTTGAATGTGGATGTCTGGATGTAGATGTTTTTGCCCAGTCTGTCTATGTTACCTTTGCCCACCGTGGATGTTTCTCCAGCCCGTGTACTCTTGGTTGTGTTTCGTGTTTTGGTTTTGTTTTTCCCATCGTGGACGTCTTGTTTGTTTTCACCATTGTCAATAAAAACCCGCACTTAGATCCTCACCCCTCGTCTGCCTCCTCCTGCTTTCGTAACAAATAGTAAAGTCATCAGAACTATGGAATAACATAAATTTTGTGACTAAACAAAATCCAAAATAAATCAAAACTGTGCTGTATTTTAGCATCTTCAAAGTAGTCACCCTTTGTTTAGAATTTGCAGACATGTACTCTTGACATTTTCACAACCAACTTCTTGAGGTATCACCCTGGGATGCTTTTTAAACAGTATTGATGGAGTTCCCATCTATGTTGGGCACTTATTGGCTGCTTTTCTTTATTATTTGGTCCAAGTCATCAATTTCAAAACTTTTTTTTTGCAATTATTATTTTTTATTTATTTTTATAATGAAATAACTTAATATAGTTTTAGAGTTATATTTTTGTCTACAAAACTAATTTCAATAATTTAAGCATACTTCTTCAGATCAAAAGGTTTACAGTCAAGTGTTTCAAAACTTTTGACCGGTAGTGTACATCCGATAAAATGGTAAATTTGATTGAAATGGATTATGTGGCAGTGGGGGTGTGGTCAAGTGCCCGTCCGGAGAGAGGGAAGTGGTAAGGGCACTTTCTCCTGAGCTAAATTATGTCTAACACCTGTCTCTAATTCCAGTGAGCATATATATATATATATATATATATATATATATATATATATATATATATATATACACCCACGCCACCAGCACTTGAGGGAGAGAGAGTCTGGGGCCCGAACTGATTATTGTAATTGAATCTGATTTATACTATAATTATTGTGGAGCTGTGTGCACTGCAGTGTGCCCAATAAAATATTTACCTTGAGAGGAGCAACTTGCCTTCATGTCCTCCTTATCTTCTGAATGCTCTACAGATTATTAGAAAACGTACTACTTATTAGAAAACATGTATCCTCCAAAAAACGCATCGTCAATATGGCAAGATCAGGTGCGAAAGTGGATCCCATGGCGATTTGTTGCATCTGTAAATAGAAGTTATTCTCATATAGAAAATAGTTATTTGCTAAAATAATCTGTGCCATGTCCACCAAAACAATCTGTCGAGGGATTCAAATTGTTACGAGTATTCAAGTAAAAACTCAGTGCCTCTAGTCCCAACTGATGTGCAATATTGGTATATAAACTACGTCTAAAGAGACAAGATAGATTTCATCCTTTGGTAGATGTATGGTGGATAAAATGTCTATAAAATAAACCGTATCATTAAAAAAGGATGGAATTACCAACGAGCGCAAGTGTACATCAACAAATTTGGATAAAGGTTCTGTTCACTAACCTATTCCATATGTAGGCCTACCCGGTACATAAGTCATAGGCGTATGAACTTTAGGGATGTAGGACAGGTTTAGTCAGATACTAATTTGTGAGGAAGTTTTTCTGTTAGACAACCAACATTATATGCAGTTTAATATCACTTTTTTTGTGATATTTGATTTAAAGGAAATACCATCATCATACAATCAATCTACATCTCTTTGTACTAGTCTACAAAAGGTGTTAATTGATGCATTTGATATAGGTGGACAAAAAGTGAATTTCGGTTTGAATGCATTAATATCACATACAGGTACATCCTTAGATCTTACATCAATGGGTAATGAGATTCTGTATTTGTGGTTGAAATATTTAAGCTTAATCTTACAAATAATTTAATAGTTCTTTGTCAAAAATGGATCCGGAGTTTGTGTAGGGTCAAAAGATAGTCCCTTGTTTAGTATGGCCTCCTCGTCCTCAGTCAAAATCCGATTTGTAAGGTTGAAATCAATCCCTCATCTGGTTTTTCCTTTGAGTATGGTAATGAACTTGACCTTCCTCCCCTTTTTAACTGTTCTTTTCGGAAACACGGGATGTTGGTCTCTGCACTCCATGTGTGTTTACAGACCTAAAAAATCTGAATCAGAATCTGATGGAAATTCATCATACTGAACCTTGTCTTCATTGTTGAGAACTAAATTGTTTGGAGTAAATCTGTCCTTTTGACTTTAGCCAAGGATAGACAGTTTCATTTTTTGTAGTCCATGGTATCGCATCTGAATTTCTTAAGTTTGAACTTTTCCAAATCCTGCTTGTATTTATCCAGGCTAGACTGCAGTTGTTCTTCAATATAATTTAAATCAGGTTCTGGTATTTTTTATGTAATTAGTTGTTTTGTCTCCACAATTTCCTCTCTTTTTGAATGTGATCAATTATCAGCACTGTAAGAACAATAGAGGCTTTATTGAGAATCTCACACCATTTAACACAGAACTCTTCCTCACCACGTCCAATGGTCGGTTATTTTTTCAAGTGCAGGCCACTTGGGATTAATTTTGCTCTCACATAATAATGTAAGTTGGTACCAGGTAGTTACAATTTAACCCGTTTTTGTGCCAAATCTTTATATTGTTTGGCCATTTCATCCTTTAGGATCATCAGTTAATTTCAGGGTACCACCACTGGGGAAAAGGATGCTGTAAATATCTTGTTCAGAAAATGATCGTATGTTGGATTGATTATTTGTGAGTCTATTTATCTCAGCAAAAATAGACATGCCCTTCTAACTGTATTAGACTAATTAATCACATGTGTGTTGGATAATTGAAGTATATAAGTGTGTTCATTGTATGTAGATGGAATAAGTCAAACACTGATGAATGCCCGGTGGGACCGAAATGTTTGTATCTTTCATAATATGCATGGAGCACTTTAATTGCCCATTTTTGTATTGATTGATAAATAAAAGATGAACTTTGGATATCTCGACTCCCTCCCTCTTTTTCCCTCTTTTTGTTGATAAATAAGTGTCACATATTTTTACCCCACTTGGATTTTACTGAGATTGAAGCATTTGCAATCATGTCACACATTTTTTGGACTAAGGCACAAGATTTATTCGCCTTTAAACCACACACTTGGGAGCTTTAAAATCTGTCTGTAAAAGCTTCATAACCTCATAGTCAAAATATTCATTATTCCATTAAATGCTGTAATTTACAGACCAGGGTGGTAAAATGCTCTCTCTTTAAAGAGTTATTCTAAAAACCAGTTGAGAGCCCAGTTTTGAAAAACACAGGCTTTTGCACCTCTAATCCTGTCTCTCACCAACTTTTATCAATCTGTACTATGCTGTCAAAAGCACAAATGTCACAGCGCACACCCTACACTCTTATCTACCTCTGCACACTACAGGAAATAATTGGTTAACCACACAAACTTGTCATGGAGATGCCTCATTAAGCCACGGTATGATAAATGCTCCTCTTAAATATTAGTGGAATAAACTATAGCACTCCATTCACATGGAAATAAATAAATGACGGCAATGATGGGCGATGATGACGATGCTAGAATAATGTCCTCTCTGATAAGACTGACTAACTGAGAACTGCCACCCGAAGATGAAGTGGAACTGCATGGATAATGGCTCACATTATAGCCATGATGAACTGAGCCAAATATCACTTGTATTCCCAGGGTAATCCTAACTGGTTGCTGAGTGATATTTCACACAACCTAGCATGTTTAATTTTTTATTTAATTTGACCGTAGATGCTGAGCAGTATGCTGTATGCCAAGTAGTTTAGTCAAACACTGCAGTGCATGCATTCGCATCTGAGAGATTTCTGATGATAGGATTGTGTCAACATTAATAGAAGATGATTGATGTTATTGGTTGGCTTCAAGGAAGTCTATGATACCTGGAGAAAGCTATCCTCTAGCATTCCCAATGATCTTCTTGGCAGTTGTTTGGCTGATGCATGAACCTCCCAAAGTACGAATTTTGAAACCTTATATGTTTGCTTATGGGTTTTGGATACAGGTTTTTTAGACAAAGACAAGAGCAATAAATGCCATGTGACTGAACACTTAAGAGCCACAGTAAAATTACATCATGACAACACTAATTGCAGGATTCAATAATACCACTGTAGGGCCTTGCCCAATCAAAATGGCAGCGGAGACCGCATGGCCCTTTGTTCTATGATCAAAGGTGAGACATTGAACTCAGTTTCCCCGAAGTCCTTTACAATTTCGCAGCTGGATGTTAAGTCCTGCCCATGGACCCAATCTCAAACGTCATTGGTCAAAAAGCAGCCTATAACTGATGACGTCATCTTGTCAACAAAACTAGCAGAGAGATTTGATTTTGGTCTCTCTGCGCCCAGCTTCTAAGCCAGCGGTTTGAAAAGAGACATACAAAGGAGTTTTCCTCCTTCCACGTGACAGTAAAATGTATCTAAACAACCAGTTGAACCCTACATAAAATGGTGCCCTGTTGATAATTGTTGGCATTCTCCAATATTTTAGCAAATAACAAAATTTTTTTTTTTTGATTAGACGGTAGGGTACATCTGATAAAATGGTAAATTTGATTTAAATGGATTATGTGGCAGCGGGGGTGTGGTCAAGTGCCCGTCCGGAGAGAGGGAAGCGGTAAGGGCACTTACACTTGAGCTAAATTATGTCTAACACCTGTCTCTAATTCCAGTGAGCATATATATATATATATATATATATATATATATATATATATATATACACATAATAACACCCAAGCAACCAGCACTTGAGGGAGAATTGAATCTGATTTATACTGAAATTATTGTGGAGCTATTTACCTTGAGAGGAGCAACTTGCCTTCGTGTCCTCCTTATCTTCTGAACGCTCTACAGATTATTAGAAAACATACTACTTAGTAGAATGTATCCTCCAAAAAATGCATTGTCAATATGGCAAGATCAGGTGCGAAAGTGGATCTTCCCTGTCGGCTTCCCTTTCCTCAGCTCCAAACTGCTAAGGCATAAGGCTGGTTGTCGTTGTGATTTATTGCAAGTGTTGTGTTAGTGGTTGCTAGTTTGGTACTAATTTATTACTCCTTTTAATTTGTTTTTGTGTGAGAGATTCAGTCACTAGATAGTAGTCTAGTAGTCAAAGTAGTCTGATGTACTGATACAGTGATTGTTAACACCTAATTAGCAGCTCAAGAAACAGTTAATACTAAAAAGAAGTTGCTCTTGAGTGACAAGTAAGTGGTCCTCCCCTGTGCATTCTCTTCTGGGATAATGACTGGTGCGTCAGTGTTTTCCACATAGCAACAGGTGTCGTCAATCTTCACCTTCAAAACTCAGCTTAACCCTCTGGAGTCTGAGGGTATTTTGGACCCTGGAGAAGTTTTGACATGCCTTGACATTTGTGCTTTTTTCAGTTGCTTAAAAACATATTAATGGCTAACGTTTGATAACACTGCATTCAGCACAAACTGGGCTACAATAATATGTGAGTAACGTGTGTACAGGTTTGTATTTTTTAGAAAATAACATTTATGCATGGTTTTTGATAAAACAAACATTTTAAGTCACTGAAATAAGGCCATATAACACAGTCTAAACATTTGTCCACAAGCCTTTTGAGAATTGGATCTTGTCACCTAGAGTTTTTGCTACAAAATGATGTGAAACCCATCCTGATCACTCATTCATACAAAACAATATAGTAATTTAACTTTTGTAAGACAATTTTAGTGTTGAAAGGTAATATGCGAGGAGGCGTGAATGATCATGAATATGGATTGTGATTCACACCTGAGAGACAAAAGACATTGAGAGAACCTCCCCTGGGCCTATCAATGAGGGATAGAGAATGAATGTGAGGAGACTTAATGATCAAAATCAAGTTTTAAGTTAAAAGAAGTAATCTGACTATACATTTTCTTTACATAAAGACTTCTACTTAATTTTAGACCTACACTACCATTTATAAGAAGTCTCTTCTGCTCACCAAGACTGGATTTATTTGATAAAAAATACAGAAACAACATTGATATTCTGAACTCTTTTTTACAATTTAAAAGAACCGTTTTCTATTTAAATATATTGTAAAAGGCAATTTGGGATCAAAGCTGAATTTTCAACATCATTACTGCAGTTTTCAGTGTCACATGATCCTTCAGAAATCATTATAATATGCTGATTTTCTAATATGGGCATATTTAAAGTGCATTTTACAAATTTAACCTGAACACATATTTGCAAGCACAAGCTTTGCTGATGATAATGAGGCATTATAAACACTAGATATAAAAAATAATCTGAATGTTTAGATTATATTTTATCACATCATATTACATACCATATTTATTTTATACAGCATACAATTTAAATACCTGCTTTAGCAGAAACAGCATTTAAATGTAACTAAAACTTGCTTATTAGGAGTCATATTTCGAATGTCAATACACTTAATCCTGTCTTGCAAGTCTGGAAACAGTCACACTAGTGAAATATGTACATGTTTATATAAAATGGCATGTCAGCTAATGAAAACTATATGACTTACTCGTCCGAAATTGTATCCTCGGTTGGATCAAGTCTCTCTTCAAAATACAAATGTTCATCGGAGGAAAAATGTTAACTCTTCCTTAATATCCTGGAGTTTCATCACCTGCATATCGTTTCAAACACGCAGAAAAGTTGAGTTGTGTTGTGTTTACATTAAACCTCACCGTCGGGGGCCTGTACATTTGCGTTGATCGTCTCAGCACATTAGCGTATGAATGGCGCGCTCTGCTGGTGGGTGGGATCACATTAGAGATAATGAGATGAATCGGTAAAAACTGTACATTGCTTTGTTTCTTACAGATTACATTGCAGCAGAACATTTGTTTTAAATTTTAATTGTTTTATTTAAAAGTAGACATTTTAAGCTTTCTTTAGACATATGTTTCATGTTTGTGTGATAAGTATTTGCAGAGTTTCAGTTCATTTTAGTGACGTGTTGTTTCCACTGTAATGACGAAAATATCGCATCCGTCGACCCCAGAGGGTTAAGCTTCACATTTCTGAACTCGCAAACAGTTCCTATAGGGGTCCACTGGACATCACCCTCTCGCCTGCCTAAACAGGGAGATATGAGTTACAAGTCCCCATCAGCATCCAGAGCTGAAGCTCCCTGGACAATTTAGGAAACCTCACTGTCCAACTGGGTCGCTGACCTCCTCCTTGTCTCTACAGAAGAAAGGAAGGAGCTTAACAGATGCACACAATCCCAGTGTGATGCTGAAATGGCCACCATGGTTGATAGTGCACACGATTAGGAAGATGGCCCAGATGACATGGGAAACAGTTGTGCGTCCGACTGATAAAAAAGATGATGATGTCAGAGTCCTAGACATCCCGTTTTCCGAGAGGGCAGACTTTGGGCTTGAGGGCAAAGAATTGCCTCAACCTAGAGTTAGAAGCAAAGCAGCAGCCCCAAAACGCATGCCCAACCACCCACATGGGGGTTGGAGGAACCAGGTTCAGCAAGAGCCCCAAGAACGAAATCCTTTTCCAAAGAAAAGGAATGTCTGGTTTGAGAAAAACCCCAGACATCGGAATGGAAACAAAGGGAATTGTTCAGGGCCTCCCAAAGAGAGAGATCTGGAGCGGGAGGACAGCCTCATCTGGAAACACCTAGCGGATGTGATGAAGCACCTCAATGCTTCTCGCCGTCCCCCCAAAGGGCCAGAGGATGACCAAAGGGGGCCGATTGTGACAATCCGCCAACATGACTAGGCCAGACCCTTCCCCCTTCAACCACCAGAGTCTTCGTAGGCTGAGGGTAGAACACAGGGGAGACCCCAACACTGCAGTCATGCCCAATACCCATGCTCCGCTCCTTCAATTTTTGGGAGACCTTGTCCTCAAGGTTAATGCCAGACGCATATACACCTTAGTGTTGGTAGGGAGATGTATAGACATCCATGCATTACTGGACACTGGGTCTGAAATCAGCCTTTAGTTGCCAGGGCAATGCTCTATCTTGGTAAATCACTGCAGACAGAGCTCTGTGATGTGAGCCTTGTCAGCTACACACAAAACAGGCCCCTTACCGAGCTCCTCCAGAAGGACATAGTATTCAAAGGGGGAGACCCTCAAGAGCAGGCTTTCAGAGAACTGAAGGCAAAGATCTGTTCAGCCCCTTGCCTCGTCTACCCAGACAAAGATAAGGAGTTTCACATAAAAGCAAGCTTCTCCTCCCACTGCCTCAGCACCACCCTGGCACAGAGCCATGACAAAGAGAATTGGGAAAATCCCCAAAACTGCCTACAGACTGTGAACCTGGGTCAACAACCGGCAATGCAGACTTGAGAGGGAACCCGGTGATCAAGACAATCCGGTAGCAGTTGATGGAACCTCAGACACAAAAGTTCCTACCACCCTCTTTACAGGACTCAAAAGAGCTAAAAATCTCTGTCAGGTACAACAACACCTGAAACTTGAGAGAGTCCTTTTGATCTATGTTCCCCATGGTCCAGGTCCACCCCGGTGAGTTGTTTGACTGACCATAGCAGGGTGATGCTGCTACATGCCCACAAAGCTCCCATTGGAGGTCAAAGGAGCTACAAAGCTACCTACCACACCCTCCAACAGGTTGCATACTGGCCATTTATGCTATACCGTCTGGAAGATGTCACAGTGTTGCAATCTTTCCCTCCACAAAATCGTGACCGATTTACACAGACACCTCCAAACTACATTTGCTTGGGCCCATACAAACCTGGAGACCAGTGTCAAAGGACAAAAGGCCTATTATGATAGGAAAACGTCAAACCGTGAACAAAAACTAAATTTCCTTGGGCCCAAACAAACCTGGAAACCATTGTCAAGGACAAAAGGCCTATTACGATAGGAAAATGTCCAACAACGAATATAAAGTAGGCGAAAAATACCTCTACTTCAAGTTTGCTAAACAAGTGGGAATCTCCAAAAAGTTCCTACCAAGTTGGTCAGGCCCCTTTGAGATCATAGGGAAGCTCTCCCCGGTAGCTTAAAGAATCCAGATCTCAAAGTCAAACAAAAGTGGGTCCATTCAAACTGGATCAAACCCTTTGAACGGTGTCCACTCCAAAGGGGGGTGTACCCACCACAATAGTTTCCACCGTAGTTAAGTGTAGCATGCTTTACTCACAACATTAGCATGCACTAACACTTAATATCACTCACAAAAACACAAGGTAATGAAAGGTCTTTTCACAGTAATTGAAAACTCAGGGATAACAAAGGGTTGTTGCAATGTTTGATGTGTTACCAATGCAAAATGCTATGTTGTGATAAAGTTATGTTAGTTAGTCTAGTTAGAATTCATCTGCCCAGATGTTGTCTACTGTGACTGTACAGGTGTCAAAAGCCTTTATGAACTGTTAATGCTTCCAGGAACTAAGCTCTCGTGAACTCAGGACACATGGACTGAACAATTTTGGGTTGTCCTCAGTAACCAAACTGTTCAACCTTCGAGTTGTTTCCAGGAACCTGGGAACTGTTGAACAGCTGTGGTTGCCAGCATTATACTGTAAAAATACGGTTTGTTACCGTTCTTGAAATTAACAGCAAGATACTGTTTTTGACAGCTACAGTATACAACTGCAATTTATCAGCATATTGCTGTTAATTTAATTACTATCTACTGTTGTTAAAATTAACAGCTATGTTCCCAGCATGCACTGCGGCATGAAGAATTTACTTTCATTTTTATTATTTGCTGGTTTATTTTGATGTTGTTTTTGTTACAGTCTAAGATACTTGTATTTTAATGTTCAGCTTTTACTTTTTTAAGTAAATGTTTGTTTGTTATTTATCACCATTGTTGCATTTTGTATGCCGAGAATTTATATCAGTGTGTGTCTTGTTAACAAATTCTGTTATTCTGTAAGTTCATAAAAAACATAAACACTCATTTTGCTGATTTAATTTTGCTGAAATATCTTTTACTGTTTATGCTTTAATGTTTTTATTTGTAATGCATCACTATTGACACGTTTAATGCCGTTTACGAGCTAGGATTAGATATTCAGTCTGACCTTTAGTTTTGTCTTCCAACTAGCACGGTGCATCAACTCGTGTTTTACTTAAACACAAATTGACTGGTCGGAAGAACATAATGTAATAATAAAGAAGGTCCGAGGTACCAGCTCAAGAGAACACTAATCACCATAATGGTGACTTCAAACAAAACACAACTATTGATAACAAAACTACAACACTAATTAAACTAAGACTTCTATTAAGTCTGAATAAAAACTTTTGTACATGTTTTTTTGTCTGTTTTTTGTTTAAAATTTTTGTAGCCCCAATGCATTTCCAAAGCATGCATACATATTCAAGTGCAAAGGCTTATGGGTATGTCACCATTATAACCCACAATGCAGTGCTATGCCCTTATTTTACTGTGTGCAGGTTGTTGTTGTTTTTTTTTTTTATCATAAAAAATACACTTTTCAGTCCTGGAAAAACTGTACATTTAATTTGTAAATTGCTTCAAAGGTTGATGTTTTTTTTATTTGACTTCTCATTTGACAGACAAGTGAAGGCTTCGGAGTTGGTCAGAAGCATCATGATATACATATACAGTCACCTAAAGGATTATTAGGAACACCTGTTCAATTTCTCATTAATGCAATTATCAACCAATCACATGGCAGTTGCTTCAATGCATTTAGGGGTGTGGTCCTGGTCAAGACAATCTCCTGAACTCCAAACTGAATGTCAGAATGGGAAAGAAAGGTGATTTAAGCAATTTTGAGCATGGCATGGTTGTTGGTGCCAGACGGGCCGGTCTGAGTATTTCACAATCTGCTCAGTTACTGGGATTTTCACGCACAACCATTTCTAGGGTTTACAAAGAATGGTGTGAAAAGGGAAAAACATCCAGTATGCGGCAGTCCTGTGGGCGAAAATGCCTTGTTGATGCTAGAGGTCAGAGGAGAATTGGCCGACTGATTCAAGCTGATAGAAGAGCAACTTTGCCTGAAATAACCACTCGTTACAACCGAGGTATGTAGCAAAGCATTTGTGAAGCCACAACATGCACAACCTTGAGGCGGATGGGCTACAACAGCAGAAGACCCCACCGGGTACCACTCATCTCCACTACAAATAGGAAAAAGAGGCTACAATTTGCAAGAGCTCACCAAAATTGGACAGTTGATGACTGGAAAAATTTTGCCTGGTCTGATGAGTCTCGATTTCTGTTGAGACATTCAGATGGTAGAGTCAGAATTTGGTGTAAACAGAATGAGAACATGGATCCATCATGCCTTGTTAACACTGTGCAGGCTGGTGGTGGTGGTGTAATGGTGTGGGGGATGTTTTCTTGGCACACTTTAGGCCCCTTAGTGCCAATTGGGTATCGTTTAAATGCCACGGCCTACCTGAGCATTGTTTCTGACCATGTCCATCCCTTTATGGCCACCATGTACCCATCCTCTGATGGCTACTTCCAGCAGGATAATGCACCATGTCACAAAGCTCGAATCATTTCAAATTGGTTTCTTGAACATGACAATGAGTTCACTGTACTAAAATGGCCCCCACAGTCACCAGATCTCAACCCAACAGAGCATCTTTGGGATGTGGTGGAACGGGAGCTTCGTGCCCTGGATGTGCATCCCACAAATCTCCATCAACTGCAAGATGCTATCCTATCAATATGGGCCAACATTTCTAAAGAATGCTTTCAGCACCTTATTGAATCAATGCCACGTAGAATTAAGGCAGTTCTGAAGGTGAAAAGGGGTCAAACACAGTATTAGTATGGTGTTCCTAATAATCCTTTAGGTGAGTGTATATATATATATATATATATATATATATATATATATATATATATATATATATATATATATATATATATATATGTTTCAAAATGTCACTATAGCTTTTACCAATATATCACAATTTTAAATGTTTATTTTCCCCTAATGCCTTGCATAGAACAGCTATTTACTGTAAAATTAGTCACTTCACAGTGAGCCTGCTCTTTATCTCCCAGAATGCAACATTTTTAACAGCAAACTACTGTATTTAAGAATCACAGTAAATTGCTGTAGGAATTTGGCCGTAAATTTACAGTAATTTTTTACAGTGTGTTGGGTTGCTCTCAAGGACAGTGGTAGGAACCCCAACCTTAAGACCAAAGGGGGGATATAGGGCCTTTGCCCAATCTAAATGGCAGTGGAGACCGCATGGCCGTTTGTTCTATGATCAAAGGTGAGACATTGAACTCAGTTTCCCACAAGTCCTTTACAGTTTCACAGCTGGATGTTAAGTCCCGCCCATGGACCCAATCTCAAACATCATTGGTCAAAAAGCGGCCTATGACCGATGACGTCATCTTGTCAACAAAACTAGCGGACAGATTTGATTTTGGTCTCTCTGCGCCCAGCTTCTAAGCCAGCAGTTTGAAAAGAGACATACGAATGAGTTTTCCTCCTCTTGGACAAAGGACAAAGAGAGACAACATTTTCTAACCTCAACATTTAGCCACGGTAGAGTGAGATTAACTTAGCTTTGTTCCAGTCTAGTTGTATACGTATTACAACCGGTTCATTCATTTTCACTGCAAGACAACAGTGAATTTATTTAGAAAACGGAAAGGCAACCAGCCTCCCTTCTCCCTCATTTTCTATCAACGTTGACCATCGCCTGCATTTCTCTCCATCACCGAACCCGAGGAAAAAGCAGAGATGCGTCTTGAAATCACACAGGATTTCCCAAATAAGGCATGATATCTGGGCAGATTTTGTTTTAATTGTATGTTTAACTCTGATCACTGTTTTTGCTGTTTTGATTTGTGAGATCATCAATTTTGGGTGAAATGTTTATTGAGTGATCTGAACTAGCGATTCAGTCCTGCTGTTACCAGCGTTTATCTTCAATTAAATTGCATGCACCCCTTTTTGTTCGCTCTCTCTCTCTCGCTCGCTGAAATTCATGGATTGAGCAGCACCGTGGTTTATGTCCGACTCAGGCTGGTGTTTTCAAATTCTCCCGCCTGTTTCATCAGTTCCTTTGTGTGCCTGCTCATTTCCACCCCATGTGGTATTAGCTCCGTCACCTGGATCTGATCCAGCCATCTTTCTTTCCCTCCACATTCAAATAATCGTTGGCTCTGCCCTTTATGATCTAATCCTCCATTTTGAATCCAGTTCGCCATTGTGAATTTAGTTTCCATTTTGAATCCAGTTCGCCATTTTGAACCTAGTTCTCAATGTTGAAACCGATCCTCCATTGTTTCCCATGTGGAGATTAATCCGGCATTTTTTTTTCTTTGTTACCGAATCTAGACACACACCCACATACATAAACTAGCATATAGCTCCACTATTTTGTTAGGATTTCCATGTTATGTTATGTTTTTGTGTTATATTCATATAGTATTGGCAGTGGTTTTTTTTATTATTATTAATCAATATACTCAACCTTCAGGGTAGAATTTATGAGACTCGATCAGTCACTTACTATCATTTTTCTCTTGTCAAAGAGTGGTGCCCTGAGGATAGAATTTAATGAATTGAATTATATTATTTAATTTAATTAGTAATAGATAATTATTGATTATTAATAATTTCTGATAGTAAAATGTATCTAAACAACCAGTAGCACCCTACACCACCTGATAGTTATTTACTTATGGTGACATTTCCTTTTGAAAATTAAAGGAATATTCTGGGTTCATTGCAAGTTAATGTTGATTACCACAAAAACATTTTTTGTCTTGTCCCTCCTTTTCCCTAAAAAAAGTTTGCAGTGTGGCACTTACAATGGAAGTGAATGGGGCCAATTTTTGTTGGGTTCAAAGACAGAAAGTTGAAGCTTATAATTACAACCCCAGTTCCAAAAACGTTAGGACAGTATGAAAAATGTTAATAAAAACAAAAAGGATTGATTTGTAAATTATATTCACCCTTTGCTAAATTGAAAGCACTACAACTACAAATTATATGATGTATTTCCTTGTGAATTTCATTGTTTTTTTTAAATGTACAGTAATTTCAATTCAGATGCAACACGCTCCAAAAAAGTTGGGACAGTCTAGTGTTTACCACTGTGACACATCACCATTTGTTCTAATAATACTTATTAAGCATTTGGGCACTGAATACACAAGTTTTTTTAAGTTTAGAAAGTGGAATTTTCCCCCAGTCATCCATTATGTAGGTCTTTAGCTGCACAATTGTACAGGGTCTTTGTTGTGGTGTGCTTCCTAATGCGTCACACATTCTCAATTGGAGGCAAGTCAGGACTGCGGGCAGGACAATCTAGCACCCACACTCTCTGCTTACACAGCCATGCACTGGAAATCCAGGCAGTATGTGGTTTGAAGTTGCCATGCTGGAAAATGCAGGGACTTCCCTGGAAAAGACAGGATGGCAGTATTTGCTCCAAAATTTTTACATATCTGTCTGCATTCATGGTGTTCTCACAGATGTGCGAGTTACCCATGCCATGGGCACTGACACCCCCCTGGCCCATACAGACACTGGCTTTTGGACCTGATGATGATAACAGCTTGTATAGTCCTTTTCCTCTTTTGTCTGGATAACACAATGACTTTGTTTTTCAAAAACGTTTTGGAATGTGGACTCTTCAGACCAAAAAACACAGTTCCACTGTTCTACTTTCCATCTAAGATCTCCTACCTCTCCAAATATCTGTAAAACCAAGATTTTTACACATCCTGTGAAGTGTCACTGTTGCTCTAGGGGGCTAATATGCTTTTGCTTCACTAGCTTTCAAGAACTGAGTCCATCAAAAGATTAAAGTCTCTTCCCAATATTATATCATGAGGGGTGCCAGCGGCAAGTTCTATAAAAAAGCCCTGTGTGGCAGGGCGGAGGGCGTGGCCGGGTCGTGATTATACACACCCGCTCCTTTATCAGGCTAATTAAGCCTCCGAGAGGGATAAAGGTCGATTGCGTGTGGTGGTGCGGAGAGAGAGAGAGAGATAATTTACGGACATGTCCGTCATGTGTGCGTGTTTGTCTTTTGTTTAAGTTGATCATTAAAATATTATTTATATTGACAAGCTGGTTCTCGCGGCGTCCTTTCCATTGAACTGCGTTACACCCCGATCATCAGTGTTAGGTGCGTAAATATTAGCCAAAATCAACCTTTGCCCCTGGACTTCTGCTAAAACTGTAATGGCTTTTCCTAATGTATCTTTAATCTGTTTGAGACATTTGAATTGTAGATGCTTACTTATATAATAACTCCCCTGATCTAACTTGAGCCGGCACTAAAGAAAACATGTCCAACCCATATCTTCCCAAATAGTTTAGCTTTCTGCTTTGAAAGATGTGTTTCTTGAAGAAACACTATATCATATTTGTTACATTTAAGAAAATAAATAACTTTTTTATGGGGTGCCCCAACCCAATCATATTCCACGTGGAGAGAGACAATCCACTCATAGGAACATTTGACATTGATATATTTGAAAAAATAGATTGTGTGTTAGAAATACAATTATAATGACCACATTCCATGTTAGTGCAACAATAAAACCTCGAACATGCCCCTGAACAAAAAACACAGAAAAAAGAAAAATGTGCGTAATAACCCCGCGCACGGCAGCGCCAACCGCCGTCCATCCCTCTAAACTCAAACAGTCCATGTCCGCCTACGAAAGCTCCTGTGACAACTTACTTCTATACAAATTTTGTGAGACAGAATTGCACATCAGAATATAATCTATAAAACAAACTCCAGATAATAGGAGACATAAGCACAAAGAACTGTTCCGAAGGTGTGTTCCTCCTCAAAACAAAAGATCTTTATTGGATGATCTCAGAAATGTGGCCAGAATTGATCGGAGCCTGTCTCCGTCCACGGATCTCCGAGCGTGCTCGATTTCCAGCTTATGGCCTGTTATGTCGAGCAGACTCTGGAAGAGCCCGTCTAGGAATATCACCATATCTCGGATATGGTGATCCAGACTAACTTTTCCCAGACTAAGTCCATTTTGGTCGCTAGCAGATTAACAGCTAATTCCCTTTCTGATGACTCCAGATAATCGATCCGTTTCTCAACATCCGACTCTCTTGCAACCGTCTCAGTGAATTTCGCCTACATGGCAGTGATCTATTGACGTATTACAGCAAGATCCTCCAAGTCAGCAACACGCTTAGCCAGCATTGCCGACATTTTCAACAGTTGATGCTGAATCTCTTTTACCACACTGTCCAAATTGAGTCCTGGGCTTTCGGACTGTTGCTCAGGAGGTTCAGCTTGAGCACCTAAGTGTCTTTTAATGTCTCCAGAGCCTGAGGAGTTTTAATTCTTTGACATATTGTCTTCCTAAAACAGTTAAGAATCAGAGTGTATCAAATCTCACCGGTTAAAACTAGCAAAGTGCGCAGAGCTCGCCATTCACACGTCCGACTCTTGCATGGCACCACACTACTCTTCTCTCACACGTGTTTCTAAACACTGGTCTCTCTCCTGGAAGAGGTTCCTTGGGAGATTCTTTTCAGAACAGATCTGTTGTCTCAAGCATGGGGCAGCATCTAGTACACAGGCTGGACTTATGGGAGTTATGGGTTTGGCCACTCAACGGTTTATCCAGTCATTCAAGCAGAGGAATCTGGCTAAGGCTTGGCTATCCTTCCTTAGAATTTTATTTAATGGCTCTATTGTAATTATGTATGGAACTCTGTGGACATTGACATTGGTTCTATCAACACCTAATCATGCTAATTAAGTTCTTCAGGATTACTATGACCAGAATCTGAGACACTCTGGACTCTGAGAAACTGAACTCTGAACTCTAAAATTTCTGGAGCATGCCGTGTGGTTGCCCTCCAGGAAAGATTGGATAGCTCTGCTCTAAATGCTCTATATATGGCTATTGCTCATATTCAACGCAATTTGGCTGCTGGCCCCTTGATACAAGAATGTTTGCTTCCTGATCAAATTCCTATTCTCAGAACTCTTTAGCAACATGCTGTTGCCTGTAACACAGCTACCTTTACTATTACTGCTAGGTTGTAAGCTTTCCCTATTAGGCCCATAATTACTCAAGGTCACTCTAGTTCCACCTATATTCAAGGTCACTCTGCTTGCTCAAGAGGAGTTTGTTGGTCAATAGTGATGTTATGCAACCTTAGTCTATGTGCATTGAATTCTATACAACTTGGGAATTGAATAATTTGGTTTAATAGCAACATGCAATTTACGTCTCATCTATGGCTGCACAATTAATCAATCAAGTTACAGCTGCCACGGTTGACTTTCTTAAGCATCGATACAGTAATCCAATGAGAGCATGTGAGTGGAGCGGTGATAATTCCACCTGAGTGGAGAGCACCTTCCTGAAGGTTCCGCTCCGCTCGCTCAGGCCGCTCAGTGCTGCTCGCTCAACCCAGAATGCGCTTCGTGATATGCTAGTTTGGGAAACAGCAAAATAAGTAATAGGGCTGAGGGAGTTCAAACATTGTTTTAGTGAAGTTGCAAACCTTATAGCCTACATAAATGCAAAGTATAAAGCAAAGTTAAGAACAAGGAAATCAAAAGGGAGTGTGGAGAGACCGTGAGAATTAGCAAATATTCCTTTTGAAATGCGTCACATTGCCAGAAAATACGAGAGTGTGCTACTAAATGTGAGCTTATAGGCTAAACTACCATTCGATATTAATTAATAGATAAGTAGATAGTAAGGTATTTTGTTGTTTTGCAGTCATGTCAGTGCAGCTGCCAGCTAGATGCAGACCCGGTTCTGTGGGGTTGCAATTGTTAGAGCACCCTTATTTGAAAATGAATGCTTGATAATACTGTATATTGGCATAGCATATTTCCTTGAACACATACAAAAAAATCCCTCCATCAAAACGAATAAACATGTTTGATATTGCAGATCAGTGTGTTTTAATTTGCAGGTCAAGCATTCTGCTTTTCATGCCTCCATTGTTCAACCGAGCATTTGATTGGTAAAGATTTCTGCTGTAAATGATTGTACATTAGAAAAAAAAACATCTAGGTTACGAATGTAACCTCTGTTCCCTGATGGAGGGAACGAGACGTTGTGTCGAAGAAGCAACACTATGGGTCTCTCTTGAGAGCCAATCGCATCTCTGATCTATGAGAAAAGGCCAATGAGAAATTGGCAGACAGAATTTGCCTGTCCCGCCCCCGGACATACGGGTATAAAGGGAGGGAAATGCGTCTGTTTCATTCAGAAATTTTCTGAGGAGCCGACAATGAGGTTCGGGCGCAACAGTGGCTCGGTTCAGCAACGTGGCTGGGAGGACACAATGTCGGAGGTTACCTCCACAACCTAGACGTTCCCCGTCTGTCGCTCACTTCAATGTTGTGTCGAAGAAGCGACACTAGGGGTCCAATTTAAATCATGCCATGTGCTGAGCCGTGTATGTGTACTGCTGACACAGGAGTGGGCAAGTATTATATGTGCCAAAGCGATCGACTGTGTCAGACTGCACGTACCCTTCCCCAACGCCCCATAAAGTTGTCAAAGATTTCTGGTTCTTTACCCCCTACAGGGGGGAACAAGGCGATGTGCCAAGCATGGGAGCAGGCTGCGCCAGACGTGCCTTTTCTCTCTCTATGTTTCTCGCATAGAGTTAAAGCGGAGGGGGCCATCTTAATGCTATCATACGCATTGGGGAAGGTGATCTTTCCCAGTTTTCCTATTCTTTCAGGGGGGAAAGACCCTGCGGAGACAACACCTGCCCAGACTGGGGGAGGTAAAGAGTGGTGAAATACATCACATGGGCTTTTAGGTCACATGTGGGGAATGGCGCGGTTATATATCCTATCTCATTGGGAGGGAGGAGTTGCTACAAACACGGCGACCGGGGGTCCATGAGGACTGCCCAAGGGAGATGAGGGTCCGCTCGTAAGGGGACTATACCACGGAAAATACACACAGGGGGAAAAGTCCACATGGGAGCCCGTCCTGTGGAGCACCTATTCCAGTACAGGGTAAATTCAGTACCTGCATTGGTCTTGGTCGACGAATTCCTCTGCTGAATTCACGGACCAGAGGGCTAGGGAGGATTCATCCAGGGAGCTGAGTTCGTGGGATCTCCTGGGCTAAAAGTGCACTGTATTACCTCAGCAGAGGTAAAAGGCACTAGCGGTCCACCCGGTCAGTTTGCCAGCGTGTACCGAGTTCTACCGGCTCGGAACTGAGAAAACACGGGATGAAACTGACTCAACCCTGAGATTGTAAAATCTCGCAAAGGTATTGGGTGTTGCCCAACCAGCTGCTCTGCATATGTCTGCTAGGGAGGTGCCCCTGGCTAGTGCCCATGAGGATGCAACACTTCTTGTTGAGTGTACTCGGACCCGCAAGGGGTGGGGGGGCACGGCTTGGGTGGGATAGGCCAACGTAATGGCATCCACTACCCAGTGGGAAAGCCTCTGTTTGGAGACAGACAAAGAGCTGCTCAGAACGTCTAAAGCTCTGCGTGCGGACCAAGTAGATACGCAAAGCACGTACCAGACACAGCAACGAAGGGGCTGGGCCTGCCTCCTCCCGGGGCAGCGCTTGCAGGTTCACCTGGTCCCTGAAGGGAGTGGTAGGAACCTTGGGCACATAGCCCGGTCGCGGTCTTAGGATCACATGAGTGTCTGCTGGACCGAACTCCAGGCAGGTGTCGCTGACAGAGAAAGCTTGCAGGTCCCCGACCCTTTTGATGGAGGCGAGCGCGATCAGGAGGGCCTCCTTCAAGGCCTTGGAGGGAAGCACAGGGCGACCCCGCCAGGTGGCGGCGTTCTCGGGGCACAGGTGGATCGCAACCGCTCTGTCCACCTGGGGGACTGCTGTGTACCCGTGGGCCACTCCGCCATCGAGGGTATTGATATCCCTTTATACCCATATGTCCGGGGGTGGGACATGCAAATTCTGTCTACCGATTTCTCATTGGCCTTTACTCATAGATCAGAGATGCGAAAGGCTCTCAAGAGCCTTGTGCCGCTTCTTTGACACAACGTCGAAGTGAGTGACAGAAGGGGAACTTTTATTAAATGAAGGCAGTGTAATTTGTGAATTAAATAATTTTTATTCATTTTTGGATCAATAAACATGATTTCAATATATATACATATATATTGTATAATATATACAGCAGTGGTTCACAACCCTGTTCCTGGAGGCCCCCCAATACTAAACATTTTGGATATCTCCTTAATCAAACACACCGGAATCAACTCATTAGCTTGTTAGTAGAGACTCTACAACCTGAATTGGGTGTGTCAGATAAGGGAGATTGTGGCAGGGCGGAGGGCGGGGCCGGGTCGTGATACTACACACCTGGTCCCGTATTAGGCTAATTATGCCTCCGTGAGGTTTAAAGGCTGACTGCAGAGGGCCGTGCGGGAGAGAGAGATCGTTAGCGGACATGTCCGTCATGTGTGTGTTTGTGTTGCGACCCAGCCCCGCCCTCCGCCCTGCCATAGAGATATACAAAATGTGTGGTGTTTTTGGGGGCCTCCAGGAACAGGGTTGCTATACTGCTATACAGTATTGGACAAAATCTCACTTTATGCAGAATGAATATTTGTAATTTGTTAAATACATGGTTAAACCCTGCTGTACATATAAACTGATCAGCCAAGACATTAAAACCACTGACAGATGAAGTGAATAAATTGTACTATCTTGTTACAATGGCATGTGTCAAGGGGTGGGATATATTAGGCAGCAAGTGAACAGTAGCACAAATTTCTGAAAAACTTAATGCTGGCCATGATAGAAAGGTGATCAAGCTTGCTGTATATGGGGCTGTGTCACTTGTCCACTGCCGAAAGCACCTATAATGGGCACATGAGCATCAGAACTGGACCATGGAGCAATGGAAGAAGGTGGCCTGGTCTGATGAATCCTGTTTTCTTTTAGATCATGTGGATGGCTGGGTGCATGTGCATCATTTACCTGGGAAAGAGATGGCAGCAGGATGCACCATGGAAAGAAGGCAGGCCTGTAAGTCAGTGTGATGCTCTGGGCAATGTTCTGCCTGGAAACCTTGGGTCCTGGTATTGATGTGGATGTTACTTTGACATGTATGACCTACATAAAGATTGTTGCAGACTCATGCACCCATTCATGGCAGTGGTATTCTCTGATGACAGTTAATGCCTCGATTGAGCCTCTATGGGATATGCTGGACCAACAAGTCAGATCCATACATGCTCCACCTTGTAACTTACAAGACTTAAAGAATCTGCTGCTAACGTTTTGGTGCCAGACACCATAGGACACCTTAAGAGGTCTTGTGGAATCCATGCCTAAATGGGTCAGAGCTGTTTTGGTGGCATGAGGGGGACCTACATGATATTAGGCAGGTGGTTTTAATGTTGTGGCTGATCGATGTAAGGAGTGCATGCACAACACATGAACTTTGAAATATATAAAGTCCAGATTCTCTTTATGCTGCTTTAAAAATATCAAGGAAAAACAAAGGGGGGCACATGATATCTACTTATATAATAATTATTATATAATTAACCAATTATATTACAGTAGATTGAATACAATTTGTACATAAAAAATTGTAGGCCATAGTAATAAAAAAAAAATACTGAAAAGAGATAAAAACATTCACTGCTTATTTTTGGATAACTTAATATGCCCTTTAAAACTGGACACAAATTTAGGATAAGAAATTATTCATTTGAATTTACGGACCAAAAGTCTGATAGCATTCAATCATTAACCTATTAATGTATCAAATCTACAGTAGCCTAATAACCATTCTGTGGAGACAACTGAAGAACAATTATGAATTTCACTTTTACCTGTATTTCCTGGTACAAGTCCATGTTTTCATTATTGCCATAAACAACTCGAACAAACGTAAAAGTTGAAAAGTTTGTGTTTTTCTGGGTCGGTTGTGTCACTCAGATCCAGTTTAATCTGAAAAGCGAAAATTTGTGTGTATGCGAGTTGTTTAAACACATATGTTTTATCACTTGTAGAGGCATGTTTGATGAATTGTTTAAAGTAAATAAAGGTAATTTAGTTTTAATTAAAAATGTTAAGGCATTGTTTGAAGAAGTTCAATGACAAATGTGCTAACAGAGAAATATTTGACTGATAACAAATGGTAAAGAAGGTCTGGTAGACTCAATTATCTAACAGCTGTTGTAAACCATTACAAAATAAACTGCTAGATTTGATATACTAAAACACAACAATACAATCACAATTTCAGATGTATACGTTATCAAGCATTTGATAATTTAATAAATGTTGGCCTATCTCGGGCCAATGTAGCCTGAGGGGGGTTCCTGTGTACATGCCCGGAAACAAGTATACTGCAGAGACATTTCATGTCAGAGCAGGAGTTGAGCTAACTTCTTTAGCGGTGAGCATGAGTGGTACTGGGCCATGAGTGGTTGAACGGAGTGCACGTGCATGGAGCGTGTTATTAGTCACACAACTCCGGTTCACACAACTCCGGTTCGCTCACATGCTCTGATTCCGATACAGTAGCTCTACTCTCGTTCTACTCACAATTTTGGCTACATGCTAGCCGCTGCAATCGCATATGTCTGTTGTATGCTTTTGTGTATAATGAATACAATTATTGCTCATGCTGTTAAGGTGAGTAGCTATTGAAGACATGCTTAGGTCATTCATTGTTCATGCCCAAAAGGGTTTTCAAGTGGGTGGGATCACAAAACTAGATCGGCACCCCTGGGCAGTCAAGGGCCCCTGAGTACTGGCCCGGTCGGTAATTCATCCCTGATCATTGGTTAACAGAATGTGTCACTCAAACATCAACTTAATAAAATAAATAGACCGATAATAATAAACGACGGGACTCAAGAAGAAGGTAAAAGATTCCAACCTTGTTTAAGTTTGAGTCAAGACCGAGTCAAAAGTCAAAATACAAGTCCATACTGAGACCATTAAAATATGGTCTCGAGTCCAAGATCAAGTTTGGTCTCAAGTACTATAATATTGCTGTCACCTGATACAGTGAAATTGGACCATTTACAGTATTTGTGGTTTAAGTGTCAAAATACATTTATGTATTAGTATAGCTTTAAAACTGGGAAGAAGTCAAGAGAGCTGGATCTAGGTGCAGCTAAGGATTTTTTATGAAAATAAACAAACACAAATAACTGGTAGACACAGGAACAAATGAAACATCCACGATGGGAAACAAGAACATAAATAGGGGCAAACATCTATGAAGGGCACTGGGTAAACACGAGAGGTCAAACACATACAGGTACATACAACAACTGACAACGAATGATCAAACAACAGGGCTTAAATACACAAAGGATAATGACTAAATGAAACACAGGTGAGGACAATGAAGGACAGCTGGCAGAGATGAGAGCAGGGAATTATGGGAAGTGTAGTCCGGGAACAGATGACAGGGGAGAAACACAGGCCAGACAACAGTGAATCGTGACAATAGCAGCAATAGTGTTGTGGAAATTCTGAAAAATAAGAGACTCAGAGGCAGAAAATGTCTTTCTGGCTCTTTAATAATACTTTGCAAGTATGTCTCAGTCACCATACAGAAATCAAAGGTTTTCACAGGTGAAGAGTTCTGAGATCTTTGTGTCCTCTTGCCTTATACTCTGCTGGGTGTGGTTTCAGACTTGCTCCTTTTTGCACTGACCACTTAGTGTCCATGTTTCGTCCATGACTCATAAATGTGAACATCTTGTGTCTTACTCTACTAATGCTGTTGATGGGCAGAATAAGGAGGGAGAAGTCAACTAAAGGACACACACACACACACACACACACACACACACACACACACACACACACACACACACCAAGCAGAGTACAGAGCATCCACACATTATAGCGGGAGAGAGAACAGACAGAGAGAACACAAAGTACCCAGAAGAGAAACAATAAAATACAAAGTCTTAATAATTTTCCATAGGTCCCTCCTTTGAGCATTTTATGCTCACAAATCTTGATCATGAAAGTTATTAATCGATTCAAAGTAAATTTCAAAATTTCAAAGTGCACAATTACAATTATTTATCATTCATTATATGAATATCTAAAACTCAATCTACTAATTCTTTGAAACCCATATCACTAGATGCAGTTTCTTTCTTTCTTTCTTTCTTTCTTTCTTTCTTTTTTTTGCAGACATGTTTCAATCATCATCAAAATCTTGATAAGAAGGTGCCCAGTCTGGGACCAGAAAAAGATCAGGTTGGTTCTCTGGATTGTAGTGGTCATAGTTATCATTTACCCTAATAATTCTCATATATTGTACATATTGTCCCATCATGGCACTAGTTTATTTACATTTACATTTATGCATTTGGCAGACGCTTTTATCCAAAGCGACTTACAGTGCAGTTATTACAGGGACAATCCCCCCGGAACAACCTGGAGTTAAGTGCCTTGCTCAAGGGCACAATGGTGGTGGCCATGGGGTTTGAACCAACGACCTTCTGATTAACAGCCCAGATTAACAGCCCTGTGCTTTAGCCACTACGCCACCTGTAGTAATGGTATTACTCAACATGACACTGCCATCAGTAAACTTATGACAGTCATCAGTATTGGTCCTATCCTAAATATGCCAGCTTTCCAATCTGCTGTAAATAACCATGATAGCCAACCCTGCTGGCTGGCAGTTAGGGCTGGAATGGTAATCTGGCATACCGGGTATTCTCCTGGTGGGCTGACGCCCTTTGGAGCTGATCAGGGGTGGACTGGCCATCGGGAGAACTGAGTAGGCCGGTGGGTTGGCCACCAAAACAGCTCGAATGGGCCGTGTTAAGCTAAAATGAGCCACCGCGTTATGCAGAACAGACCACAAATTGGCGCCGCAATATGCAGATAAGGACAGTGAAGCTTCACCCCCCCCCACCAACTTTTGGGCCAGTTGTTATGTAAAATCATGTGTGGAAAAAAATGCCATGGTAAGCATGGGTTACAATTTGGCCCAAACTAGATGCCCTCCTTACACACACACTTGGCCCATTTCCAAGCAGAATAAATCAATTATTTCAGCTTGTAGTGTGTCTGTGTCTGTGTGTGTGTGTGTGTGTGTGTGTGTCAGTGTGAGGGAGTGAAACACATGAGTGGTTTGTGAATTCCTGTTGCGCTATTTGTTTTGCAGCTCCATTCACTCTTGCATTCCCCTGTAAAATTGGAGGAGTGGGTGTGAGCTTCACATTTATAAACAGACACTTTGGCTGGTAACAAAACAGTATTCAACCGTTCAGCCACTAGGGTGCTGTGTGAGATGGGTTTGCCAGTCGATATTAGAAAGTCTCTTTGTTTCCAAATTGCCCCAAAATCATGTACTACCCTGAATACATATCTGCTGTCAGTGTAAATGTTAGCCGTCTTATTCTTTGCATATTTGCATGCAGCTGTCAGAGCTATTAATTCTGCAGCTTCCACAGATAAGTGAGATGGCAATGGTTGTGCAACAACTGTCATGTAAAGTCAATATGGCAAACATCGTTTAACCTTTTTGGCTGATATCTAACAAAACTGTATTATACCTTAACCCTATAAATCCCGAGCCCAAAATTCTGAAAATTCTATTCTGTGCCAGAATATGATATTCATATCCAAATTCATATTATATTCATATAACATCACACACCTGAACTGTATTTACCAAATTCAATTGAACTACGGCTTTAAAATTATATAAATATATGCATGATTATTTAAGGCTTATCATCCTTTATCAATAAGATTTCACACAGCAATTTTTACAAAAATCTTCTTCATCAGACAACTGCATTTTCAACCATTTTAATTACAAGCTAGAGGGGAATTTAGAGAGTATGAAATATACATAATTTTGTGGGCAATGTAGAATAGCAGACAGATTAGAAATATTATCTATTGTTTTATAGTTATGACCATTCTAGTGATTAGTGGGAAAATGGAATAAAACAAACATTTAGAATGTTAAGATACATTTCGCATGACCACTCCTCAAATACTACTTTTGAGCACCTGTAAGAATAAATTGAGATTGCATCTGAAATTGAAAGACACAAACACTGAAATTGTCATGATCCCCTGTTGTCTGTCCCGTGTTTCACTTGTCAACTGTCTTAAAACATCTACATCCAGACATCCACATTCACGACGAGACTCACATACTCCTGCCAGGTGTAGTCTCCGGTCTCCGGCAAATCCCACCATCGGTGTTTGGGTATACCGAACCGATATGCTTCCTTCAGGGACTTGTCATCCCACTCAAGTCCCTGAAGGAAACGTATCGGTTCGGTATAACATTGTCAATGTTACCTTTGCCCACCGTGGATGTTTCTCCAGCCCGTGTATTCTTGGTTGTGTTTCGTGGTTTGGTTTTGTTTTTCCCATCTTGGACGTTTCCTTTGTTCCAGTCTTGTTTGTCCTCCTGCTTTCGTAACAGAAATATACATTTTATGTGTTCAATAAAACACACACTTTATTTAATTTGAACATTAGAATTACACACGAATTACACAGCAAATATCAAACTTTTGAACTATCTACAGTAAATCAATTTTTAGTATAGAGTGTAAGAAAAGTATATACATAAATTCATAAATACTCAACAACTGCAATATCTATGGAGAGAAGACAGGGAGAAAAGAGTGGAGGGGGAGGATGAAAACACCAGTAAACACAGCCCAACCTAAGTCTCTGTGATACTGGTGTCAAGTGCCAAGAATGAAAACAATTCCTATCGTGAACCAAGCAAAGTATTTTGCCATTACATTCCGGCCCTAACAAGCTACATTAGATTTATTTTCAGTCCTACTTTTCCAAAAGCATAGCCAACACCTCTTAGAGGACTCTTCAAATTTAGGGACATGGGCTGTGTGGAGTGATGACGAAGGAGGGACTACAGGCTTTAGTGTATGCAAAGGAAAACTTGTGAATATCGATACCTCCCAGCTGACGAGTCAGGTTTTCTCTGAAATCTATCTGGGTTCACTAAGTTCAAGTCAAGTCAAGTCAAGTCAAGTGGTTTTTATTGTCGTTTCAACCATATACAGTTAGTACAGTACACAGCAAAACGAGACAACGTTCCTCCAGGACCATGGTGCTACATAAAAACAACAAAGGACCAACACAGGACCACATGAGACAACACAACAAAATAAAATACCTATATAAAATACCTATATATACCTATATAAAGTGCACGTGCAAACATGTGCAAAGTACGGGACAGTACAACAAATTACTGACAATGAACAGGACAATAGACACAGTGCAGCGCCGACCAGTACTCAGTATTGCAAAAAGATGACAGTTTCTAAAAACGTACACATAACATACTATGAGATAGTGTTCTATGCACATAGCAGTTATTGAGGTAGCAGACAGTTATAAAGTGACAGTAATTAAAGTGCAACTCAGGACACGTGTGTGTGTGTCAAACGAGTCTCTGAGTATTGAGGAGTCTGATGGCTTGGGGGAAGAAGCTATTACACAGTCTGGCCGTGAGGGCCCGAATGCTTCGGTACCTCTTGCCAGACGGCAGGAGGGTAAAGAGTTTGTGTGAGGGGTGTGTGGAGTCGTCCACAATGCTGGTTGCTTTGCGGATACAGTGTTTTTTGTAAATGTCTTTGATGGAGGGAAGAGAGACCCCAATGATCTTCTCAGCTGTCCTCACTATCCTCTGCAGGGCTTTGCGGTCCGAAACCGTGCAAGTCCCAAACCAGGCAGTGATGCAGATGCTCAGGATGCTCTCAATAGTCCCTCTATAGAATGTAGTGAGGATGCGGGGTGGGAGATGTGCTTTCCTCAGCCTTCGAAGAAAGTAGAGACGCTGCTGGGCTTTCTTGGTGATAGAGCTGGTGTTGAGGGACCAGGTGAGGTTCTCCGCCAAGTGAACACCAAAATATTTGGTGCTCTTGACGATCTCCACAGAGGAGCCGTCGATGTTCAGCGGAGTGTGTTCACCTTGTGCTCTCCTAAAATCAACAACCATCTATTTTGTTTTGTCGACATTCAGGGACAGGTTGTTGGCTCTACACCAGTTCGTCAGCCACTGCACCTCCTCTCTGTATGCTGACTTGTCGTTCTTGCTGATGAGACCCACCACGGTCGTGTCATCGGCGAACTTGACGATGTGGTTCGAGCTGTGCATTGCTGCACAGTCGTGAGTCAGCAGAGTGAACAGCAGTGGACTGAGCACACAGCCCTGGGGGGCCCCAGTGCTCAGTGTGGTGGTGGTGGAGATGCTGTTCCCGATCCGGACTGACTGAGGTCTCCCAGTCAGGAAGTCCAGGATCCAGTTGCAGAGGGAGGTGTCCAGGCCCAGCAGGTTCAGCTTTCCAATCAGGTGCTGGGGAATGATTGTGTTGAATGCTGAGCTGAAATCTATGAACAGCATTCGAACGTATGTGTCCTTATTGTCTAGGTGGGTGAGGGCCAGATGGAGGGTTGTGGCGATGGCATCGTCCGTTGAACGTTTTGGACGATATGCAAACTGTAGTGGGTCTAGTGAGGGGGGAAGCTGGGTCTTAATGTGCCTCATGACAAGCCTCTCGAAGCACTTCATGATGATGGGTGTAAGTGCGACGGGACGGTAGTCATTGAGGCAGGACACTGAAGACTTCTTTGGCATGGGGATGATGGTGGTGGCCTTGAAGCACGTTGGAACGACGGCGCTGCTCAGAGAGATGTTGAAGATGTCGGTAAGAACATCTGCTAGCTGGTCTGCACATCCTCTGAGTACTCTGCCAGGAATGTTGTCTGGTCCAGCAGCCTTCTGTGGGTTGACTCTACGTAGAGTTTTCCTCACATCTGCCGTGGTATGACAGAGCACCTGGTCGTTGGGAGGAGGGGTGGTCTTCCTCGCCACCACGTTGTTCTGCACTTCAAACCGAGCATAGAAGTCGTTCAGCGCATCTGGAAGGGAGGCATCTTTGTCACAGGCAACTGATGTTGTCCTGTAGTTGGTGATGGCCTGGATGCCCTGCCACATGCGCCGCGTGTCACCGCTGTCCTGGAAGTGACTGTGGATTCTCTTATTGCCCATGACAGTTTGGCCCTAGCTGTTCTTAGGGCTGCCTTATCGCCTGCTCTGAAGGCGGAGTCTCGGGACCTCAGCAGCTTGCGCACCTCCGCAGTCATCCATGGCTTCTGGTCTACGCTCATCCCCTGGTGCCGCATGAATGTGTTGCCATTCCTTAAACAATATGAAACTATTGACGATGGCAATGTCTATGAAGTGGAAATTTTTTTTGGTGTAGTATGTCGTAACATTTTATCATTTGGTCTGACATATCAACAGCACCAAAGTTTTTGTTATAATAATAATAATAATAATAATAATAAAACTTTATTTGAGATATTACCTTTAAAAGTTGCATCTCAAAGCAATTTACAATAGAAAAATGGAAATACATTAAAATAAGAAAACATGTAATTGCTGATGACAGTTGGCTGAGGGCTACTTCTTTTGTACGGTCACCATAATTTTTTACAAACCTAGTAAGTTTTGTTGAGCCATTAGTATTGTGGAAATTGGAGAGGCATGTCGCTGCACGCGTGTCCTTTCACTGAATTACAAGTATATTCCCCTCAATCCTACACCACCTCATATCCCCACGAGCTGTCTTGCATTCCCATCTTTTGATGTCTTTAAATTCAGCAGTAAACAGTTTACGATTCACCCTGCATATCCCACAGGAATTAGTTCCCATTTCTAACAACTTAACTATAAGAGCTGAGGATGTGTAAAAGTTGTCAACCAATCATTGTGGCCCTGGCCTTTGAATGGCTGCAGTAATGATTCAACTACTTTGGTGGCAAAGTCAGTGACATGCCCATCATGACTACCTGTGTAAACATTAAAGTCCAGAGTATACCCAGAGTCTGATGTTGCAATTACCCATAATATAAAACCCCACCGAGTAGGCTTGCCCTTCATGTATTGTTTAAATACTGACCGAGCTTTAGACTTGACCATACGTTCATCTATTGCGAGATTTTGGTTAGGCTGAAAGAGCTGCTTGCGTTTATGTTTGAGGTGGTCCATAAGATAACACAACTTCCTAAGGCTATCCTGATTATCCTCAGTGGTAGGGTCTGCAACATGTAGAGCTGCTAAAAGAACCTTGTAACGGTCACGCAACATAAATCTCCTTGCACACAAGCCCTGAAGTGACTTGGTTCCCCAATGTCGATGGGAATCAGGGAGGATTGAAAACCCCATGTAAATGAACAACCCAAGAAATTTGAACAATTCTTTGGGGGTCACCTCTATCCAAGCTCCTTGGTAGCTGGAATATGATGAACCATTTTTGACGAGCTCCCACCCCTGATGGTTTGTAAAGCTGCATATCTCAGCAACCAAAGCCTGAGTAAAAAAACAGCCTGAAATAGTTAATTTATCACAACATCATATTGGAGGTTGACTACACAGCCTGAAGCATGCTATCTAATTCAATACCAAATGGATGGCTAGCCTTAAATGGGAGAGGTTTTGGTGCCTGTGAATCAATGTCAGAATACAAGGGATAAGAAACAGAGTCAGGGAAGCATCTACGCTTTCTACCTGATTTGGGACCTGTGCGAGAATGTCTAGCACTCCCCAAAATAATAAGAGTAACAGTGTTAGTGTTACTGTGAGTATCAGTCAAAAGAGAAATTGAAACAAACAATACATACACATTTATATATACCCAGTGGATGGTCTTGGCTGGGGATCAGGTTCCATCTCATCCTCCATCTCCTTGTGGTCCGGGTCTTCCTGCAGTAGTTCTTGGTCCAGCAGATCTTCCTCCTGTGTGCTCATGCCCTCATGTCACGTCATCCTCTGCTATGAACCTAAGCTCATCAGCAGCCAGCTGCCGCCTCCTCTTGAGGGTGCTGAGCAGGGAGCCATAGTCTCTATCATCTCTACAACAGAACAAAATTACACAATTAGTAGCCAGCAGTGTGTTCTTCACAAATCCGTACAATGAATAGTCACCAAAGGCTTGCAGACTAACCAGAATGTCCAACTGCAGACAGCCCTCTTATACTTTCCTTGTGAACAGAAAGCTACACAGAATCTAAAATCATGTCTGTGTGATGGATGGGCATATCTGCTAAATTATAGAAAGACATCTATCTATGGGAAAATCAACAAGCTAGATAACTTATCTAACTAGCAGGCCAGTTTCCAGGCAGGTCTGAACAGCCTAAAAAAGAAAAGAAAAAAGTCTGTACAGCGTGTGCTCTTGCCTCACATTACTTCTGACGGATTTTTCACAAGCGACAAAATTGGCAATTTTTTTTTACTGATATTAGGTTAAAAATGTACTTAGTATTGCTAGCTATTGTTTATTTAGCAAGTTTCACAGAAACTGCCAAAAAAAGTTTTTATCAAAAGAAGAGACTCAACGATGACGGTCATGATTTTTTCCAGAAAATACAAGCTAATGCTGCTACAAATAAATGCTTCATAACTAAAAATGTTCGACTATCTTCCACAAGCGACAAAATTGGCCAAAAAGTTATTGATATTTAGCTAAAAATGTAGTAGTACATAGTATTGCTAACTAATGTTTATCTAGCAAGTTTCGTAGAAATTTTGAAAAAAGGGATTTAGATGGGCAAGGAGGCGAGAACTGGCTTGACAATATAAATAATAATTTAAAGAAAAACGCACACATGATGGTCAGCTTTCTGTAAACGATCTCTCTCTTGTCGCACTATCTTCTGCAGTTGGCATCTATCCCTCTTGGAGGCTTAATTAGCCTGATAAGGGACTGGCTGTGTATAATCATGACCCGGCCCCACCCTCCACCCTGTCACATTCCTCCCTCGTTCTCTCAGGCTGGGGAGCCCCCTGCATGACGTACATCCCCCCCCTTTCCCTGGGGAGGGGCGTGTCTTCTGCCCTGTCTGCCGGCAGGTCATCTCCATCTACCTGAATGAGGGAGGGGACAAGGGGAGGGTAACAGAAATAATTAAAATAAGGGGGGTACTTCCTGTAACAGTGTAGTACCCCCCCCCCCAAAAAAAAAAACACTGTAAAATTTAAAAGAGAGGGAAAAGGCCAACATGGAGCGAGAGAGAGAGAGATGAAAAAAAAACACTTACTCGCCAGTTCTCCGATACGCCATAGCTTGGTCCTTGGCCACTCCTCCACCCTCTAATGGACTACAGCCACGCCTCCCCGGGTGGATCAGAGGCAGTCCTCCAGCCCCTGGCAGGCGGAACGCCCCGCCACGTTCTCGGGGAACAGAAGGGATCTCCCCTGCCCCTGGCAGCGGTTCTCCAGCTCCAGACGGTCGGCAGCAAGCCCCTCCCCACTCGCGGTCGGTGGTCTCAGACCCCACCACGTTTTAGCGGCTGGTAGGGGACTCCTCCGCCCCTGGCAGCGGCCCTGACCGCTCCAGGCAGTCGGTTAGGAGCCCCTTCTCCCCTCAAGGCTGCTCTGTTGGGGTGGATGGTAGTGGCGAGAACTCTTTAGATGGCCAAGGAGGAGGTGAGAACCGGCTTGACAATATAAATAATAGTTTAATGAAAAACTTAAACAAAAGACACAAACACACACATGAAAGGTCAGCTTCCCGTAAACAATCTCTCTCTCGTAGCACCATCTTCCACAGTCGGCCTCTATCCCTATTGGAGGCTTAATTAGCCTGATAAGGGACCGGCTGTGTATAATCATGGCCTGGCCCCACCCTCCGTCCTGTCACAATGTTAAATAACTTGTCTTGCCTCAACAGATTGCCTCAGATTTAAATTTGAAGCAGTAAGTCCAACACTGGAGGCAATCTCCCGGGATATCCTCTGTGGCTCCACCCAGGCAAATAGAAGATGACTATGATGACGATACATTTATTATTCACACCCAGTAACCCCTTAACCAATCATCTGTGCTTTTAGCTTATATTGTCATGAGTATCTGGCAGTTTTCAAAAAATAAAATTGGTGATGAGATGGCAAAGATGGGAATGACAGGAACCATGGGAATGTTCTGGCTGGTCAATGTTAACCACCTAGCTGCAGACAAATTAGCTGTTTTTTGCTTTATTAGTATCATAAACACAGAATGAGGAACTATCAGAGTCAAATCTTCATAACCAACTAAGTCCCTCGAAGCCAGTACTGCTTTTTCTGCTGCTACTGCACACAGACATTTTAGTAGGCTGAAACCGAGTCTAATTTTTATGAGAAATATGCCACAGGTCTCATTTTATGCCCATGCTCTTGCACTTAGGTCATGTAACCCTCATTTTCATCCAATGTCTGAGTGAATTGTTTTGTCATGTCTGTTAGGCCCAATGTGGGAATTGATTACAGAGCTAATTTTAACTGTACGATTGCTTCCTCTGCTTCCTCTGTCCAGCTAACCCTATAATTTGCAGCCAGGCCATTACCATGTATGATACTAGACAACGGGGCCTCTTTCTCTGCATAATTTTGAATCGACTGTCTACAGTATGATGTCATCCCTTCAAAGCTCATCACTTGTTTGTTTTTTTGTCAGTGGTTTTGGAACAAGGTGTATTGCTTCAATGCGCTTTGGTGAGAAGGATTTGCCCTCTTTTGTGATCACATGACCAAAAAATTGTATTTTGCTTTTTACCCACTGCAACTTTGCTATGCTTGCTTAGTGACCATTTTCAGTAAAATGTTTAAACAGAGCTAGAATTACATACTTACTCTAAGGCAGAGTAAATCATCAAATCGTCCACATATTGCAGAAGTGCACTTTCTCTTTATAATGTGAGGCTGTCAAGGTTGTCTTTCAATGCTGCATTATATATTGCTGGACTTTCACAGTACCCTTGAGCCAGTCGGGTCCATGTGTATGTTTTTCCCAAATGAGAACGCAATCCATTATTGCAAACCTTTATCAACTGGAATGCTGAAAAAAGCATTAGATAAATCTACAACAGAAAACCATTTGCGATTTGTTGGCACTTGTGATAATTTGGAACATTTGGAGCTTGAGCATGTACAGCTGCATTAACTGCTTTCAAATCTTGCACAAATCTCCATTCTGTTGGCTGGCCAGCATCAAAAATCTTTTTGACAGGAAAAATTGGAGTTTGTACTGGAGATGTTGGACATGACACATTTATAACAGACTTTAATAATCTTCGCATGACCTATGTATGGTGATTTAGGAGTGATCAGAACTGGAGTCACAACTACCCCTGAGGAGCCTACTACCAAACTGATGCCCAAAGTGCACATTAAATAATGGCCCAACAAATGTATTGGTCATTAGTCAGACAGCAAGAAGGAATGTTTGATATTGCCTTTAAAATGTCAGTCACAGACAAAGGTGTTGTGTAGTATTCTTTTGCAACATTTCCTTAACCCCAATTGTTTTTATAAATCTCCCTCTTAACTTTGGCTTTGGGTTTAATTCCTTTGTTATTATGATTGACGCTGTGGCACCAGTGTCTTCCAAAAATGTGATTGGCTTGTTTCTTACTGTCAATATGAGTTTTGGTATGGCCCTATAGGCCCCGTAAGAAAACATGGCGTATAGCATGTCATGCATGTGAGCATGTGTGTAAGAGTTTTCTCACGTGTCGAAGTCTCTGGCTGAGTTTCCTCAGAAGTCACCTGAGAGGTGAAAATCTCCAAGGATCACAGCTGGAGAATTGGATAAATTAGTTGGGTCTTGGGGACAAAGTCTAAAAAAATAAAAAATGTCAGACTGTGGCAGTGGGGGCGTGGTCAAGCGTCTGTTCGGAGAGAGAGAAAGCGGTAAGGGCGCTTGCACCTGAGCTAGATTATGTTTAACACCTGTTTCTAATTCCAGTGAGCATGGGGAGAGCGGCATATAAGCAGCCACACCACCAGCAGAGAGAGGAGAGAGTCTGGCACAAGGAAGGCCACAGTGCTTCTGAAGCTTTTGCGTTAATCTATTGTGTTTGTGAAACTGATGTGTTTAAGTGATTACTTGCCTGTGAAGCTGATGCGTTTGTGAAGTTGTAAAGCATTGAAGTGGCTGATTAAAAGACTTACCTGAGCACTTCCCTGTGTTCTCCTTCCCTTCTGCTGTGAAGTTCATTACACAGACATCACCTACATCATCAAAAGTTGTTTGGGAGGGTTTCAAGAAAAAAAAGCCTCTGCTCTAATCCATTAACAAACTCAAGCATCTTCAGTTTGCCAGACACTACTGGATCTTCAAATGCGACCGGGTTCTATGGTCAGATGACCATATGCATCCTCACGCGATTCAAGTAAGAGGTTAACATCTGGGCAGAGATAGAATATTTAGATGTGTTATTCTTGTGGATCAAGTTTATTGTTTGTACAGTTTACGGACCGCCGAGTCCGCTCATTGTTGCTAATAATACTCAAGGTATTAATGTAACATACTGTTATCACAAATGAGAGTTTGCTGTGTTGTAATCCAACCACGTTGGACTGTTGTGTATTTACGCCATCGCAGATGAGACCGGCACAGTGTGTTTATCCATTAAAGGACCAAAGGCCACGGGACGGGTTACAAGCCATTCACCGCGTCTCTGAGTGATAAACTAACAGTTGCCTTCTCTCCCACGATCGCGAAACCGGCTTCAGCACCGCCACTTTATTCTCTCTCACTCTCTGTCGTACTAAGCACCCATCCACACACACACACACACACACACACACACACACACACACACACACACACACACACACACACACACACACACACACACACACACACACAAACATTTGGCTAGTAGATAACTTTGCGGAGACATGCGGTAAATGCGCAGACGCCATTAACCGTATTCTCTCCGCCCACATTCGCGGCTATACTCTCAGGCCGGAAATCTCACGTGACTTACTCTCCACGAGTGTCACGTCCGCCATTTTGTGTGCGTCACTCCTTACACACACACACACACCCTCTCTCTCACACACACACACACACACACACACACACACACACACACACACACACACACACACACACACACACACACACATACCATCCTCACATGTGTTATAGGCTTATTTTGGTTACCATATCTAATCAAGTCACTGTTTAGTTTGTAGTTGTAAGTCGGAAGTTTATTGACTGCATTGTAAATTGATATTACTGCATCAATGAACTTTGTAATATTTCAAAGAGAAGTGTTTTGGTTTGTTTTGCATACACGTGTCAAAGGCTGGCAGGGGATGGCAGTGCTCGAATTCAAACCTTCGTTGTTTCCTTTTGAATTTTGATCTACGGACATTTATACTGTCTGGTTATTAGTCCCTGATTCCAGGGTGGTGCCCCGTCGACATTAATCCTAATTAATATTCTATTGATTTTGATAATTGACAATTATCTTTGATGATGGTTGAATTTGAAGGATCATCAAAGCTATAAAGTAGTGTTAAGTCTAATCAATGTTCCATTAATTTTAATAATTAATGATTATCTTTGATCATAATTAATATTCTATTGAATTTGATGATTGTTGATTTAAAGGATTAAAACTAACATTGATTCTAATCAGTGTTCTATTTATTTTAATAATTGATAATTATCTATGAATATTATTAATTTTTGCTAATTAATAATAAAACCAGCTCCAAACGGAGACCTACAAAAGTAGCTTAGTAGCTTAAGGTTTTTTCAGTCCCAGTTTACTCCTGTTGGGAAATCACAATGAACCTCACAGCAATTAAAAGGTTTCCCATAAGATGTGTAGGATTCACAAGCATACAAATCTTTAATAGTCATTAAGTGTCAAAAACAGGAAGTAAACAAATACCAGTGTGTCAAATTTTACTTGGAAACTGCTAATTATCCATGCAGACAACTGCTCATAGTATCAGATGAAGTAATGGCACTAAGAAAGAAACAAACAAACAGATGGACAGACATACAGACAGACTGGTTGTAATGTCTATGTCAGCCTAGCTATGAAATGACAATTGCTCCCTGACCTCTTCAAGCTTTTCTCTAATCAACTGACACAACAAAATGCTCATACACATACTATATGCACACATCCACGCACACAGACAAGGTGACACTATTTTGCAGGAATCCCTATAAAAATATCCAGTGTCTCTGAGGTTAATCCATTTTATTTAACAGCTTTGTGGAGCTATAATTGTGACGGTTATCCCTAATGCAACACATTCACTGCCTGTAATTGCCTCTCTCTCTCTCCCTCTCTCTGGGCCAGGAGGAAAGATTATAAAAGCAGGCATTACATAATTCATTATCCAAACTGGTCTGGTTTGGTTCAGGAGAAGGGGAGGGAGAGGGGACCCCTTCAGATGAGGAACACAGAGCCAGAATATGATTGAGCAATACCTCATTTGTTTTGGTGTATGCACACACATGTGTGTGTGTGTGAGAGAGAAGAGAGAGAGAGAGAGAGAGAGAGAGAGAGAGATGCATGTCTTAATTTCTCCCTATGGCAGCAAAGGGACAATGCTATGCAGTGGCCAGTAAACAACGTAAAGAGAACAAATGCTTTTTATCACAGCTTATTCATATTTTTATTATTCAATTAACTCTAATTATTGGTGGGGTTTGCTAAGGCAAGCAGGGCCATAGCTAGGGAATTCTTGGCCCCCTGAAAGAATATTGATGTGGTCTCCAACTATCCATATCCTATACCCCACGAAGCGTGCTATGTATCCAACCTACAGGGTTGGGAGGGTTACTTTTGAAATGTATCCCACTACAGATTACAGAATACATGCTGTAAAATGTAATTTGTAACATATTCCGTTAGATTACTTAAGGTCAGTAACGTATTCTAAAAATTTTGGATTACTACTTCAGCACTGGTAGATTTTTTCACTTGTCTTGACTATAAAAACTCCAGTACAGTAAGAGAAAATACACATGTTAAAAATACATTCTCTGAAAAACCTAAATATCTTATGCAGTGTTGTTTCTAAAACAAGATAAATCAAATTGATCTTGTTTTAAGGATTTTTAGATATTTTTAGAGGAAAACAATACAAAATTATTATCAAGAATATGATTTTGACCCTAATATCAAAGGTCTTACTAGAAAAAAGAAATAATGATCCAATGAGAATTTTCTTGCTAAAAAAACATGATTGTGCCTGGTAACATGCATGTAAAATGGCTAAAAATAGCATTTTAGCTTAGTGTGAAGCTGACAATTTACACAAGGTTTATTTCTATTTCTTCTGCTCCAAACTTACTTCAAACTTAATACTTTGTCTGCTCGTATGAATTTAACACATCATAAGAAAGTGTTTCACCACTGCTCAAATGCTCTTTGGATCGCATCATTTATATGTATAAATGTTTTCCACCTTAAAGGATAAAATATTGAATGAAACAACTGACAATAAAATGCAAAGTAATCTCTTAAGTAATCAAAATAATGTTTTAATGTAACTGTATTCTAATTACCAATTATTTAAATTGTAAGTGTAGTGGAATACAGTTACTTATATTTTGTATTTTAAATATGTAATCCCGTTACATGTATTCTGTTACCCCCCAACCCTGCCTACCTACAATTATAAATATAATTTTATTTATAATTAAATATAAATATTATACACATTGATTCAAATAATGAAATTATTAAACAGCATTCTTATTACATTAACCTTCTGAGACCCAAACATTTACCTTATTTATTTGTAACTAGTAGCACCTAATAAACAAGCACCAAAAATGGATGTCCACATCTGTGGACAGCTGGACTAAGTTATAATATACTAAGCTATAAAATTGTTTATTATGTTTCCAGGTGTGTTGGTTATTCATGTTTTTGAGACACTGCGGCCATTACAGCTGATTTTCTATAAAGCTGAATAAATAATTCTTATTCAAAGTAATGGCCAACATCATCTAATCACTGCCAACCATGTTAAAATCAAATTTAGCATTATACAATTCTGAATATGCACTGATTGCCATAGTCCTATGTCTACCAAACATGCTGATTTGTCCAAATATCATCTGCAGCCTGAAACAACTTTCAGTCAGATTTTAGGAGTGAGTGTACTTCGCTGCATAGAAAGCTTGTGATTTGTGAAATTCTGTTCCTTTAAAATGTATCTTGTAACATCCCTTTAATAGTGCCATCGTATTCTTTTAAAAACGGAAGTGAAGCGGCATATCCAGGAGGTAATTGGAAGAGGAAGTGTATAAAAATGTTTGCGTAGAAACCAGGAAGTCTAAACGCAGCTTCCCAAGGACTGCTGGCTCGCTGCTGAAGGTTCGGCGAAACTTTTGCACCTTACAGTCACTCCTGGCAGAGCGTTTTCAGTGCATGTGGCGGTGAGAATTAATACTTTCAAGTTCCGTTTATTGCCTTGTCTTGACTGGATTACTAAGCACACTGCTCACCTCTCAAGTCAACACCTTGAAGCTGGCTTTTGGTCACCTGCACGCCTGCAAGCCACGCACACAAATTACACGGTAACGCACACCCATCTACACTGACATTACAGACACGCTTTCAATATAGTGCAAGGGTGAATTACATGTTTCTGTTGTAGGGCTCTCAGTTTAGGAGCAGGTTTGGTTATTAGCAATAATTAAAATCAATAGAACAGAATATTAATTAGGATTAATGTCGACGGGGCACCACCCTGGAATCAGGGACTAATAACCAGACAGTATAACAGTCTCAATGTTAGATTGTTCTCTTAGGAAAATCGATGTCTGTAGATCATCAAGATTAAAAAGGAAACAACGAAGGGTTGAATTCGAGCACTGGCATCCCCTGCCAGCCTTTGACACATGTGTATGCAAAACAAACCAAACACTTCTCTTTTAATTATAATGGAGTTTATTGAAAATATAATATCAATTAATAATCAATACAATGCAGTCAACAAACTTCTGACATTCAACTACAAACTAAACAGTGACTTGATTAGATATGGTAACTAAAATAAGCCTATAACACATGAGAGGTGTGTGTGTGTGTGTGTGTGTGTGTGTGTGTGTGTGTGTGTGTGTGTGTGTGTGTGAGCGTGTATTTATCACTTTGTGGGGACCAAATGTCCCCATAAGGATAGTAAAACCCGAAATTTTTGACCTTGTGGGGACATTTTGTCGGTCCCCATGAGGAAAACAGCTTATAAATCATACTAAATTATGTTTTTTGAAAATGTAAAAATGCAGAAAGTTTTCTGTGAGGGTTAGGTTTAGGGGTAGGGTTAGGTTTAGGGGATAGAATATAAAGTTTGTACAGTATAAAAACCATTATGTCTATGGAAAGTCCCCATAAAACATGGAAACACAACGTGTGTGTGTGTGTGTGTGTGTGTGTGTGTGTGTGGTTAGTACAACAGAGAGAGAGAAAGTGAAAGTGGCTGCGCTGAAGCCGGTTTTGCGATCGTGGGAGAGAAGGCAACTGTTATGGATAAACACAGTGTGCCGGTCTCATCCGCGATGGCGTAAAAACACAACAGTCCAACGTGGTTGGATTACAACACAGCAAACTCTCATTTGTGATAACAATATGTTACATTAATACCTTGAGTATTAATAGCAACAAATGAGCGGACTCCGCGGTCCGTAAACTGTACAAACAATAACTAAGTATCTAAATATCCTAAATAAACTAAATATCCTATCTCTGCCCAGACGTAACCTCTTATTGTATCGCATTAGGACGCATGTAGAATGTGTGTTCATCCGTCGTTTGACTCCAACTCGGTTCCTCGAGGCTCGGGTGATGACGGGAGGCCGTTTTCTCACTCTGTCGGCGGGCGGCCGCTAATTCTCGATGGCTGCCGGAGAAATCTTCATTTCTGCAGGCAAACGGATGAAGATGTTGATTGCTCGGCGGTTTCCTTCGGATCCGTTAAAGTGTTCGGTGGAACACAATGTAATCTCAACTCATCCAGCAAGATGGAGATTGTATGGCCGCAGTTTCAAATTGCACGTTACTTCCTTGTGCAACGAGGCAACTGGAAGTCACTGGAAGCAAGGTATTGTCAATTTCCGAGGTATTTCTACTCCTGATGACATCATAGTTGAGGTGCGTTCTGTTGAGTGCCTCATCCAATAGGAGTTGAGAGATCGAGCCTTTGGAATTTCACACAGTTGTAAAGTGAGCAAGGCTTCTTGGGATTTGTAGTCAGTTTTGTACTCCCTTTGTTTGATTTTGGCGTGGTTTTTATCAGCAAGATTGATGACTGTTTTTGTGGGCCTCAGTCAGGCTTTACGACTGTGTTAGGCCTGCCTTTGTCTTGTATCTGAATACATGAGGCCCAACACTGTGTTGTAACAACTTTTTCTTTATTTTTTATCTCTCCTCTCTGTTGTTCTGAATCTGCTGAGTAATGCTACTGCTGCTGATTCAAAGAGCAGACTAACTTACGAACTGATTATTTGTATGGATCTTTGCTTATCATTTTGTTCAATACAACACAATTTAAACTGCATCCCTGGTGGTGAACAGTGTTCCTTTTATTAGAAAATAATTTTATTAATGACAATAGGTAATTTAAAGTGCGTTTTGATTAGTAATATATGACAAAAACAATATATGATAGTAGCAGTTATTAGTATCATCTTTTTTTTCTTCTTTTTTGTAACTGGTGTTATGTTTTACATTTGAGTTATCTGGGTTAAAACTGTTTATTATATTGGCAGACCTAACCGGTCTGCCTGGCACCCGAAAATAAATTGAGTTTTCATTCTGAGTCGCACTCTGGGAGTCGGCCTCCCTATTTAGTGAATGACCTGACCTCCAGAGTACTGTCTGCCTGCACTGGTCTCAGAACAGTTCGAAATGCACCTCTTTTTCATCTAACTCCATATATAAAGCCTCTGAAAGCAACATTTTTCAGCTTCAGGATGAACGCATTGATGTGAAAATGCACAGTAAATATATACAAATCCACTTACTAATGTTAATGAATAGAACCGTATTGTACAATGGTAAAAATATACAACAATATTTGTATTACAATGATGCGAAATTACCCAGAGATGTGTTCATTTTTAATGTTTTTTTTTCAACTTTTGAGGGAATAAGGTGCTGTGAGTGTGCGTGCCTGGTGCTGAGAGAGAGAGAGAGAGAGAGAGAGAGAGAGAGAGAGAGATGTGTGCGTGTTCATGGTCTACGTCTGTTATTATGTTCCAGTATGATGTTATGCTATAATTAAAGTCTTGTTGAGTGTTGATCCGGTTCCCGTCTCCTCCTTACCCGAACCCTGTTACAGTGGTGCTGAAACCCGGGAGAGAGAGAGAGAAGAACTTGCTCGCCGGCTTCCTGACGTGCCGTCGCCCGGTCCTCAGTTGCTGCCAGCACTCCCGGCCATGGAGGCCACTCCCCAGTCACTGCCAGTACTCCCGGCCATGAAGGGAGTCACGGGGTCACAAGGTTAGAAAAGTCATTATTATTACATGGCTGTAGACAAAATGAAATTTGACAACAGCCATAGAATAATAGTCGTCATTTTTATTTATAGCGCTTTTCACAACACACATTGTTTCAAAGCAGCTTTACAGGAAATTATGCATAAAAAAAATCAACATAATATCTAAAAAGTCTTAGAGTGATCATTGTGTAGTTTGATTAAATATAATTGTGAATTAAAAATTAAATAAAGGCTTATTAATGTAATATGAGTGCCATTAATATTTTGCTTTTTTGAACCAAGTGGATGTGGTCAAATGAGGGACAGGATTGCAATTAATTGTACAGTAAGTAGTGCTGTCTGGGAGGCCGGTTGCACATGTTTCAAAATATGAACCTAACCACTCCCAAAATTCCCTTTGTTCATGGTTTGGCTATTTAAGGAAATGTGACACATTGTTCATGGTTCTCTGTAGTCAGACGATCCAACACATAATGTGTGTAATTTTAATAATGGGAATCTGTTAGCCAGATCTCCCACACAGTTTACTGTGTGTAGTTATCAGGTAATTGCAATTTGAATTTCTTATGTTTTGATAAAATGTCTAAATTTGGCTTATTATTGTCTAATTGGAATTGATGAATTTATTATTTTACCTGGTAAATAAATTGTTACATTTGAGTTTATTCTGATTTACTCTGAAACTATTGTCTTTAGTAGATAACGTTAAATCCTTGTTTCCGCAAATCTTCGACCAGATTAGCAGCGGACTAAAGCCCGGTTTTGAGTGGAGCATGGGGCACACCGACTGAGACTTTAGAGCTCCGACTAACTAATTGCCATTATTTCTAGTGTGCTTAGTGTGTACAGGCTCGATAGGGAATTTCTGTTTAGTGTCGACCAAGCCTAAATAGGGTGAAGTCAAAACCTCTGGTTATTGTAATATTTTCTAGCTAAATTTAAATAGGAAACTATGGAATGATCATATAAAACTATTTTAACTTGGGTATGTTGGTCTATCTTTGTAAATTTAGTGGTCAGGCCCTCTGGGTAGAAATGTTACTCTTAAGTGTTTACTATCTCAGGGGACTAAACTAAATACTTGTGGATAAAAGGGCAAGCAGGAGCAGGCATCTAATTAGTGTTTAGTCAATTACTGTTTTAATGACCAATACTGGCGTATTTGTGACCGTGAGAGCCATGTACACGGCCGGCGCGAGACTCTCTAAGCGATAGGAATCCAAATGAACGAGTACAATATAAAATAGAGTTAAATACGATGATTAAATGTTAAATCAAATGTAATAATAATAATAACTAAGATTAGAACATTAATATATCCTTAGAAACTTTTATAATTGGAGTCTTTTATAATTTTATAAAATAAACAAGGATATTAAAGTGAATAATATAGTTATTTAACTGGAACGAAATAACTTAAACTGAACATGCACGATAAGACAGAACACACAGGAGACATTCAGCCACGCAATTGGATTCTGTCCTTGGGCCAGTTGGGTGGCTTCCCTATTCCTCCTTTACCTTATCCCCTTTCCCCCTACAACAGTCTGTGATAAAATCTTATTTCCTGTGATGGGAATAATAATTGTTTACACACTTGTGATGGTAATAATGAACAAAATCTTATTAATAATATAATCTTAGACATTGTCATTTTATATACATGCATTTTAAATGCCTTTTGTTAAAAGCTGTCTTGTAGTATGCTCTTTATTTGTCAGTTTATTGCAGCATGTACTGACCCTGACAGTACAGCGTTCTGAGTGCTTTTATAGCTGGAAGAGATATTCAGTTTCTTGCATGTTTCCTGGCCTGTTAAGATGGATGGAGTCAGTTTTAGTTCATCCAGTTTGACCTTGCTGTGTATGTAGGTATCAGTGTGACATCATAAACAGGACGAATGGCTAGAGCCCAGTAAACAGATTATCTTTAAGTGCCATTATGAGCATGCTTAATCACACAAATTATTTCTATGCTCTCTCTCTCTCTCTCTCTCTCTCTCTCTCTCTCTCTCTCTCTCTGTCTCTCTCTGTCAATCGATTACATTTTTTAATCAAATTAATTACATGGTGTCCGAATTAATTAATCGTGATTAATCGCATATACAAATATTTGCTGAGAAAACAACCATATAACAATAATTAAATATATAATGATGAAATTATATATAGTTATCTTTAAATATTAAAACATTTATATATATATAAATATATAAATGTATATATATAAATAAATACTTAATATTCAGATAATTAAAATGCATTACATTCTTGAGGCAGAAGAGTTAATCATTGATAAGACTATACAAAAAGCAGCTTTAGAATACAATATATTGTTTACTACCATATTATTGAACATAACCTTGCTGTGAACTGTTGGCATACAGTTCACAGCAATCCATTTCACAAGTGAATTTGTCAATCAGTTCGAGATTTATTATGAGGGCTTGTTTAAGGGCCCGTCAATTTACACCTGCATCAGACATGATAGTGTAGTGTCTCGGGTGCGTTGCATCATAAACATAACATTTTTAGGTCACTTAAATTTGCATGTGGTTCCTGAATTCAAGAATGAAGATCTACACTCTATTGTTCTAAACATTTTAGAACATGTGGGATCCAACACCAACACTAAAATCAACGATGCACTTGATGTGTTGCACTGAATAGGGAAACAGATCCAGGATAATCGAAACATCATAATATGGTTCTCCGTGCGATCATACCGTGATCTTATCTGGAAGGCTGCAAAGGATAACTCCTACCTGAAAGAAAATCATATGCGCTTTTCAGAAGCCCTGATTCCTGCAGATGTTGCTGTGAGAGCAAAATTATGGCCTGTTGTAAAGAAGGCAAGAGATAAAGGCAAGAAAGCATCTTTCTTAGGGCCATCTGTGTTCATTGATGGACAGAAAATTGAAGCTAATTGAAATCAAATCTGAAGTTTTCTGATGGATTGATTACTCTACATGATGTAATCCAAGGAAATATATTTTACTTTGCTAAAATGTCTTGACTACACAAAGCAGTTGTATGTTCTTATAATGTAATGTTGGAGACTTTGATTAATCACCACCTACCCTTTTGAATGTAAAGAATTCAACTTCCTTAAGCCAAAGTCAGATTTTATTTTTGTTCACCAACCGTTTAGCTGGTTTTTGTTGCACTGCATTTAGTGTTGTGTCTTATGTATTCTTTTAAGTTTTCCTCTTTTAGTTTAGTCTCTCTCAATGTTAGGGGTTTAAGAGATCATATAAAACGGAAAGCTTTATTTTTGTATTGCAAATGGAATAAAAAAAGTCAAGAAAGTCACTCATGTGAATCAGACGTTACATTTTTGAAAACTCAATGGGGAAATTCACTTTTTATGAGTCATGGTAATAATTGCTCTAATGGTAGTTTAATTCTGATGCATAAATTTAGGGGTAACGTGTTAGAATCCTTTTCATCGGACGAAGGTTGATGGATAATTTTAGTATATAAGACTGAAAATGTGGTATTCATTATATGTAATGTTTACGCACATAACTTACACCAAATGTATAATTCCATGTTTAAACAATTAGGTGCTACACTTATTAACATACAACATCGCTTTACTGATGCTTATTTGATTATAGCTGGAGACTTTAATGAAACACCTGACGACGCTCAAGATAGATTTCCCACAAGAACTACCTCTAATTTACATGATAATATTATTTTATGTTTATGTGATAATCTATCAGTTTTAGATTCTTGGCGCTTCGTTAATAGTTGCTGTAGAGATTTCACGTGGTCTAACAAATCTGGTTTTCTTAAAGCCAGAATTGATTTATTTCTTGTTTCTCACGCTATTTTGAAAGACATTAATACTGTAAATCCTCAATTTGCCCTATTTACTGATCACAAGTTAATTTCTTTGGATGTTAGACAACACAGAAAAGTAGATAGTACAAGGGGTTTCTGGAAATTTATTCCAAGTATTAAAAAAAATAATGGCAGTATACTTGAATATGAAGAATTTATGACTGTTTAATTTTCCTCTGCCGGCAAAAACGTTTAATTCTGTCATCAAAGCTTTGTCACCAAGCTAGATTTATTTATTTTAAACATACCTTTGCTTTAATGAGAGAAAAACAATTATGCCCAAACTTTTACTGGATGGTGTTAACATTCTTAACCAAATATTTCATAATAAACTTGTAAAGCAAATATTACATAATATAACTCATACATCCCCTAGATTTACATTTTATTGGTATAATCCTTTTGTTAATATTCACTGGAAAAAACATGGTTACTTCCAGAAAAATACTGCATCTCCAATAAAATAAGAGAAATACATTTAAAATATTACTTAATATCTATCCAACAAACTCCCAAGTTTCTATCTTTGCTTGATATTTCTAATTCATGTGTCTTCTGTAAGATAGAAGAAAAAACCTTGCTTCACTTATTTTATTAATATAATCAGATTCATCCTGTTTGGGAGAGTTAAGTATCTATCTATCACCTTTTCTAAAAGAAATTTTTTCAGGCTTTACTGCAGCAAAGACAATATTCCAACTTTAGTGGGGTACTAATGCAATCAAAAGAGAGCTGTGGTTACTGAAAAAGCAATACATAGTTAATATGGAATGCTCAATAGCCAGGCTTGACAAAGCCAGGCTTGACAAATCCAGGCCAAGAACAGTGCAGGTCTTGTTAAGGGTTTCAAAATATATTCATGAATATCTTACAGAGCGATAAGAGCTATTATTTTAACACTGTAAAGTGTTTTCCATTCAGTAATTTGTATATGGTATTATGTCATGTAAATACATGTAGCATTTATAAGCAGTGCTGACAGTATCTGTTGTTTTGTTTTTGTGTTGTGGTTTATTTTTGTTTTTTGTTTCTTGAAATATTTAATAAAAAGAGAAAAAAAAAAACATCTCCGGTATCCAAAGGAAAAAACAAAACAAAACAAAAAAAAAAAATGCCTAAGACTCTAGGGTAGGTTTGAAGCAGCATAAGGTCTCACATAATTTGAGACTTAAAGTTCACACTAAGGTCTTAGTAACTACTAGTTCATTTCTAACTTAGTCAGTGCTTAATTTGGTTGCATCAGCTGTTCTTAAGGCAATACTTAAATAGTAGGTCGTAAGCTCTCTGTAAAGTAATGTGTAGTCGCATAATATTATGTTTACTTGCATTGATCCTATAAGCTGCCTTTAATTTGTTCATAGAAGTGTTAAAAATCTGTGAATTTCAGTTTGATCTTGTTATGGTTGAAGTTCAAACCTTGTTTGCTCATGTAACTGTCAGCTGTAATAAATTATATCCCCACAAAAATACGAAACGTAATAAAACAAGATTTCAATAACTGTATCTAAAATGAATAAGGGGAAATAAATAAATGAATACTAATACCACAAGATGGAAAAATAGACTTTTATTCATTTTAATATGATATATATTTATAGGGTTACGTTCTAACTAAGATTAATGGTGCAATGCTCAAATATTTAGTAGTGTTTAAATTGCCACTTAGTGCCCATTTACGCCACAACTAGGCTAAGTTGTAACTTACGTATAGCTGGTGCAACTGGCCCCAGAGGGTTAAGTCTAGACTAAAGACTAATCTATTCAGCCAAGCATACATCTATGCTAAAGATGCTGCTTTAGTTAGGTCTTCCGCAACTGGAAACACTTCTAATATTCTATAATTCTGCAATAAATTGAATGGCATCTACAATAGTACATACATAATGTGCATTCAACAAGCACTACATGGATGCCTTTAATGGTTGCGCACTGTTACCATGTCAACAACCGCATCTCCCACTGAAAGCATTTAAACGCACTTTTATCCAAAATGACTAACAAAAGAGGAAAACAAAAGCGAATCATCTTAAGGAGACAGTGGTATGAAAAGTGCCATATTACAAAGTTTCACTAGTATCAGAATAGAATTCAAAACAGATTAAAGTGTTACAACAATTTGTTTTGTGTGTGTCTGGTTAAGTGCTCATGGAAAAGATGTGTTTTAAGTCGTTTTTTGAAGACAGAGAGTGAATCAGCTTCACAGATGGAGTTGGTAAGGTCATTCCACTAACGTGGAGAATGAAGCTTAAAGTCCAGGAAAGTGTTTTGGTGCCTCTTTGTGCTGGTACAACAAGGCGATGTTCCTTAGCTGATCGCAGGCTTCTAGTGGGTGTGTAGATCTGCAGAAATTATTGTAGGTATGCTGGGTTATGAGAGTGTGTTGCTGCACTCACACCTTTACATAGTACCTTGTTGTTGACTATGTACTTTTGATTATGTACAAAACTGATGCAAACAGCATCTGCATATCATATTTGTGTCTGAATTCAGATTAAAATATGCAAATATATAAAAATACTATTGCAGGTTTGACAGCAAACTCGGTTGGTTGTAACATGTTCTAACTAAACAGTGCATTTGAACATGCAGAATGGAGAATAATATTTGTGAGCTGCGGTGGATGTGAATATTTTCAGTGTAATAACTTACATTTTGTCTGTTGCTCACACAAAGCTATCAAGCTATCACACAGCTATCATGTGAGAAAATAGGGATTTGTTTTACATTAATGAAAAAATGCAGCCAAATTAATAAAAATTTTGGTCAAGGCTGTTCTTGCCTTGAGGCCCTTATGATCCAGTTTTCATTTAACTTTTCATTTGAAAGGCATTTTCTTTTCATCGCCAACATTTCACAGTGACTGTCCTAAGCTTTATTATCCCCAAATTCATTCTCTCAGAAGACTGTTGCTTTTACGTTCAATCTTAAAGGAATATTCCAGATTCAATACAGGTTAAACTCAATCGACAGCAATTGTGGCATAATATTGATTACAAACAAAGTACAGTTTTACTTGCTTCTCCTTTTCTTGAAAAAAAAAAGAAAAGCTAAAATCTGGGTTACAGTGAGGCACATACAATGGAAGTGAATGGGGCCAATTTTTTTACGTTAAAAATACTCACTTTTTGAAAAGTAAAGCCTCATGATGTATACAATATGCATGTTAACATGATTTTAGTGTGATAAAATCACTTAATCTTTTCTGTGTAAAGTTATAGCCAATTTTACAACTTCATTGCTATGACAATGTAATGTCAACAAACTCTAAAACTACTGTAAAACTGACAATTTAAACAACTTTACAGGTCAAATTATTTGTAAAATTTTACAGAAGATTTAATAATATAAGTGCTTTCATAAAATTATAAGGTTCACATTTCTGCCTTTAAACCCTCCAAAAATTGGCCACATTCACCTCCATTGTAAGTACCTCAATGTAACCTTGATTGTTGCCTTTTTTAAAGAAAAGGAGTTTAAAGTTATTTTTGTAAAGTCATTAACATTATGCCACAAATGCTGTCGCTTGAGCTTTACTTGTACTGAGCCCAGAATATTCCTTTAAGAAAGGAGTGGTGGTAGCGTAGTGGGCTAAAGCACATAACTGGTAATAAGAAGGTCGCTGGTTCGATCCCCACAGCCACCACAATTGTGTCCTTGAGCAAGGCACTTAACTCCAGGTTGCTCCGGGGGGGATTGTCTCTGTAATAATTGCAGAACTACTGTATGCTTCCCATGATTGTGAAGAGAAATGCTTCACTAATCAGATCATTGAATAAAATAGCCTTGTTTGAGATACCAAATGAAAGTAGACAAAAGCAGACGGCTGCAGTCAGGGGAGGAGTGAAACTGCTTCAAGTCAGACAGGTCACAATTCTCGTAGTTGAATAGCCACCTACGAAACCGAAGGCGGATATCACTTGATTTGCGTTCATGTGCTATGTGGAACAGAACCACAGACTCGAAGATAGTGTTAAACACGGAGGTGTGGTTTATTGAGGGATTAAGGGGAGCTGGTGAACCTGAGTGCACACCGCAGTGCAATGGAGTGGAGATCACGGGAACTTGATGAAGGAGCGATGAAGTGAGGAGCTTGAACACACCAGTGTGTTGGAGAGGAGAACTGCGTGGAAATTAGCTGGAATGAAGGCGCGAGGAGCTCGGATAGGAGATCGCGGGAACTTGATGATGGAGCACTGGAGTTAGGAGCTTGAATACGCCGGAGCGTTGGAGAGGAGAATATCGTAGAACGTTGCTGGAACGAAGGAGCGTGGAGCTCTGGACGAAGACCAAGAACCGTCTAGGAGCGGAAGCAGGTAAGTGAGTCTATGTTCAACGTGTGAGACCAGACAAAGAGTGAATGGAGAGTGGAGCTTATATTGTGTGAGGCAGATTGATGTGGGAACAGGTTTCAGGTGCGGGTGATTAGTACTCTGGAGAGAGGGAACGTGGAGTGTAAGTGCTGGGAGTGTCAGGCGGAACTGTTACACTTTGTTGCTGATAAATTGGATGCAAGTTTAATTCTGTTGCTTCTTAATGAAAATGAACAAGTCACCCAATGTGCCTGTCCTTTAATTTGCCTTAAAAGCCATGTCTTCTCATCCATCTTTTTAGTTTAATTAAGTATACACATATTTTATATATTAAAAAAATATGATAACAAGCACACATCCCATACAGAGGACACACTGTAAGAGTGTTTTTTATTAATTAACATAATTCACATACATAAAAATATGATATCAGCATTAAAAATCGAAATTCTTAAAAAAGAATCATGGTTGTTTGAGCCAGTGAGCATTATGCTCTGTCTTTAGCAAGTTTTTCCTGTTGTCACAGTGTCACTGTTATGTTCTCAAGTACTCTTATTTTGATATGTTTTTATTTTGTGTTATCTCATCAGTTTGCCATAAACTACATTTCCCATGATGCATTCCCCTCATCAGCCATCTGTTCCCCATCTTTCTCACCTGTTCTCCATTCCCTCATCAGCACCTGTTCATATAAATACCTTCTAGTTTTGTTCCCTCTTTGTCAGTTCTTGTTCGTTGTTACATGTGTTCATGTTGATTTGTATCGCTATCATCATCTTCATTAAAAGCATACAAATAGATCCATTGCCTCCCATCTCAGTTACATGTGACACATGTCTTGCTTGCAGTTTGTGCAGCTGGGAAAAAGCTACTAGGGTGTCTCGCTCTAAAGACTGGCCGCCTGGCTCTTGCGAGAGTATTTTCGACATACTGTAGGACGCAATGAAAATCAAAGTAAAAGGGACAGATTTCTAACTGGAATGCACCTGGGCAGGGGCGGAGCCAGGAGTTCATCAGTCTGTGGTGGCACAGAAATTTTGGGGCTGTACATATTAATTCTTGTGCTCAAAAACGGCAATTGCGATGGTGGCCACCCCTTAGCTCTGCCACTGCACCTGTGTGATAGGCTCTATGCAGAACATGCTCAACTCAAATGAGCCTCTTCACAGCCAAACAAAAGCACCCCCATTCACATGATGCACTGTTTTTAACATTCTCGAGTCCGTCTCCCTAGACCAGGGGTGACTTACCATGGGGAGCTACCTTCCTGCAGAGTTTAACTCCAACACACCTGCCTGTCATTTTCAAGTAATCCTAAAGACCTTGATAAGCTGGTTCAGGTGTGTTTGATTAGGGTTGGATCTAAACTCTGCAGGAAGGTAATTCTCCAGGAGCAGGGTTGGTCACCCCTGCCCTAGACTCTCCAGCTACTACAATTTTCAAATATCAGAATATTTTCTGTATTTTATACTTCAAATCAAAAACTGTAAATCAATAGTTCTGTAGTTTTTACTAGTTTTTAATTTGATTACATAATTTACAATGCTTCATGGGATTGTACTTCAATTCCTCAATACAAATGGTAAGTATACAGTCTTGTACCTTTGTCTTTTTGTCCGATTTTTCTAATATTTGTTTTTCTTCAAATCAAAGTTTGTATAGTGATTGCCCTTCGACCTGGTTGGTTTGTTTCATGGCTTTTGAAGGATTTTATGAAATAGCTATGGAAGGAATGACAACAATAAATACATTCAGAATCCAAGACAGCTGACAAAGGTTGTGAGACCTGTTGACCTGTTGCACTATCCCTTTAAAGGGCACCTATTATGGCATTTAAAATGTTCCTAATATTGTTTTGGGAGTCCCCAACAACAGTTTTACATGCATGCAATGACAAAAAACACTTTTGTTGTCTTATAATATGCATTTATGTTTACCTGATTTGCTCACCGACTCCCAAATGATTCGTTCAACGACTCATTTTTCCAAACACCTCCTTTGCGTGACGCTAATCTGCGGTGATTGGTCAGATGACCCAGTCAGTTGTGATTGGTATACTCTGTGCAGAGATTGTCGGAAACGGAACGCCCATCACCGCTTTGTAGTAAAAAAATCTAAATCAGAGAAGGAATTTGAGTTGATTTATGTTAGCGATCATAGCCCAAAGTTCGGTGGTAAACACCCAATCAGTTATTGTTTGCGTTAGCCCAACGCATAAACATATTGATAAATCACTGCATTACTACAAGTTATTGCTCTATTCTTTATGACAACTCCAATAACATCGACAAACACTTCACATATTTAAAAAAAATTGACATTGGAGACCTAGAAGCTGCGCTGAGCGTAACTTACACAACACACACAAATACTTATTAAGCATGCTAAAAAACACATAAAAGCAACAATTATTAATAATACTTACAGGTTGTGATTCGTTCGGAGGAAGCTGATCCAAATAAACTTGGTACTGAACCTTCCACACTTGAAAGCATTCATGTTCGTAAAGCAATCGTCATTAAAATGACGCGAACACAGCACAAGGTTCGGGCTATACTTGTGTGGTATAGTTGTAAATATAAACTCTAGCCACTGATTCTTCACATGCTCGTCCCTGAGCAGTGAAAAAAAGGTTGCTTTTGATATGCACTTCAGAACACAGCGTCTTGTTTTCGACATGATGTTTTCAAGTTTTCCCTGGTGTCTGCCAATTTGATCATTTTTCGTCTTGACGTCACAACGAAAAGGAAAATGACTCATTGGAAAAACGATTCATTAAATTGACTCAGAGTCGACTCCTACTTTTGAGAGACAATAACTTTTTTTACGGTGAACTTTCATATATAAAACTTTGCAGGATGTTTTTGTTCACTTAAATCTGTGTTACACACTACATGAAAGGTAATTTTCAAAATTCCATAATAGGTGCCCTTTAAATGAATTATTTTTCTTTATTCAAAATCTATTAACACATTCATGTAGCATATGATTACTCTCAGTTTGTACAGTTGTATGAACACACAAGATCAAATCAGATGAATCACAAACCCTAACTGAACTCTGTTGTATGTCACACTGCCATATCTGACAAGGTTGCCCCCCTCTTCAACTTACCCTGTCACTCTAATTCAGTGACTGGCTTCGTGACTGCAATAATAGCTTCATCATTTACCATGAAAACCAGCTTGCGTCAGCTAACACTTTGCAGAATTAGTCCGTGCAGTCTCTGATCACAACCCCACTAGTGCTTTTTGCATATGTATGGCTCCAGTAATAATATTTCTGAGAGCATAATTGAGCCATCTTTGAGATTTAGGTAAAGAAAGTGCAATATATTTCCAAAGAACTGCTCTCAGCTACAGTATATGACTGAGAGCATCTGGCAGATCATCCTTTGAAAGCAGTCTTCTCTTCTTCCCAGTCTTCGAAGTGAAAATGACCACATGTAAGGCGTGCTGAAAACACACTTTTTCACTCTGATCATCCTAGCCTCTGTTCTTGGCGGGTTGCCTGGAGGGGAGCACTTCTGTCTTTCACAACATTTAGCGACTCCTTTGTGGAGGTGGCGTAGGACGGTGAGAAAAATTCTCAGACCACTGTAAAGGAGATGATATGTCTTTCTGACTGTGAGCTCTCCTTTGCCAGCTGTATGATGGAGTCCCCTGACATTATTGGTGATGTAATTTTTTCAGTAAATGTGAAAAAAATAAAGAATTATTAAATATAAATGTAATTATTAAATTAATTACATGACATGCTGATTAATTAATCAAATTAATCACAATTAATATTAATATTTGTTGAGAAAGGCCCCCAAATAAAGATAATTCAATACATCATTAAAATAATATAAATATAACATACACTGATCAGCCACAACATTAATACCACCTGTCTCGTATTGTGCAGGTCCCTCTCGTGCTGACAAAATAGAATAGCATTCTGAGATGATATCATTCTCACAACAATTGTACAGAGTGGTTATCTGAGTTACCATAGACTTTGTCAGTTCGAACCAGTCTGGCCATTCTGTGTTGACCTCTCTCATTAACAAGGCATTTCCATCCACAGAACTACCGCTCACTGGATGATTTTTGTTTTTGGCACCATTTGAAGTAAATTGTAGAGACTGTTGTGCATTAAAATCCCAGGAGATCAGCAGTTAAATAAATACTCAAACCAGCCCATCTGGCGCTGTTTTGGAGGCATGAGGGGGACCTACACAATATTAGGCAGGTGGCTGATCGGTGTATATATAATAATTCAGATATTTAGACTGAAATATTGACTACTTTAGGCATTATTGTGGTAGAAGAGTAAAGCGCTGATTAGGCAAAACAAAATGTGGCAAACAAATTCAATGTATTGTTTGTTTTATTCACATATCATTGAACATAAGCCTACAGTCAACAGCAACCCATTTTGAAATTGAGTTCATCAATCTGTCCTGTTCCCACCGGATGACTATTTTCAACTAAAAGTAGCTGAAACTTTTAAAATCACATTCTGTTTAGCTTTATCCAGCTGTCAAGAACACATTCTGTGTTACCAGCTTTAATTCTGTGGCTGTGCTCTAGTAAGGTTTGACCCATTTTACCTGCATAATCTGACATGTTTCCAAAGAAAACAGGATATTCAAAGAGAATATATTTAGGGCAGAACTTAATTTTAATTGATCAGGAATTCATTGGATTGTGAAAAATTTACATTACGTACCAGAAAGGAGCTAGGTGGTTGAGAGGGTTAGAAAGTAAGAGTGATTCATGATGTCGAAAAGTATTAAAGATATACAGTAGTTTGTCCAAAAATTATAATTGTCATTTATTCACCCTTGTGCCATCTTAAAATCATATAACCATTTTAACTCATATAACTTACTTTCTTCTGTGGAACCTAAAGACCTAATTAGGTAAATTAGTGAACTAATAATTAGTGGCATGTGGACTTTCAACAAATGCAGATCAGCTGCCTGCCCTCCAAATTATTTCATGCAGGTGTGGCTGACATAACTCACAATTTACTAAGCAAAATCATTCACAGTCTGTGGGCTTCAGAACGAGCTGTTGGTTGGAACATTAACTAATATCTTCTTGTCAGCAGCTATAATCACTAAATGTTTCTATGGTGATTTTACCATTCAAAAGCTCTCCCCTAAAAACAGTCCTTCTTCCCAAAGCAGTCTGCTAGCTTAGCACACCACAAGCCATGCGTTTGTGTCTGCTATATATAGAAGTCGTCATCATCATCAGCTTTTAGAGAGCTTTCATCTTCTTTTCCTGCCTCTCTCTCTCTCTCTCTCTCTCTCTCTCTCTCTCTCTCTCTCTTTTTTTATTAACCGCACCAATGGCTCTCTTCTGCTAAAGTGCTTTCCTGCAGCTAGCAGTGTGTCCCCTGCAGTGTCCTTGAGGAGGTCATGCGTTGCATTGTTCTGGATTCTTTCCCTTCTGAGTGGTCAAACAAAGTTAAAACCCTTACAAATAGTTTGGAATACTTGCCTGAAAGCAGAGTTAGTGCATGTTGATACTTAAAGTGGCATTTGGAATGTCAGAGGTGGCACAGAGTTGTAACTTCACTATACGCTATCTAAAAGTAACACTCCAAACATGAGCTTTGTTTTAAAAAGTGGTGGGACAGTTGTTGCGTTGCACATGTGTGTGTTGATTAAACCATGATTAATTAGTGGAACAACCATGGTTTCCACCACAAACATGCCCTTACAAAATTAACCATTGTTTTATTATAGTAAACCTGCAGTATGTAAAAAAAACATTTTGTGGTGAGAACCATGGTTTTAAAAACATGTATTATAATGTAATTAAAAATGTAGTTTATGGTACATGTATTACAAATCAACTATGGTGATACTATAGAATTTTTTTTTTTTTATTACCCTCATTTTGGTTTTCCTGAATTATTACTTGGATTTGACCACAAATATAATTGTTAAAATATGGTAACTGTAAACCATGGTTCAACTATTACTTACTGTTACTGTTGGGGCTTAGTTCAGGAGTGGATTTGGTTATTAACTATAATTAACAATAATTATTGAAATCAATAGAACATTGATTAGAATTAGCTTATTAATCCTTCAAATCAACAATCTTCAATGATAACTATCAACGATAACTATCAATGATCAAAATCATTAGAATATTAATAAGAATTTGGAATCAGGGACTAATAACCAGACAGTATGGCAGTCTCAATATAAGATTGTTCTCATAGGAAAATCAATGTCCGGCCTTGGATCCCCAGGACGTCGCCTTCGTGCCTTCGAGCAGGGTGCATGTGTGTCTCCCATGCCAAATGCGCATACCTTCTGATTTCCTGCATAATAGGGTTGCCCGTTCTGCAGTGCATCATGACGTCATATCACACGATCTCATGAAGGTTGCAGAGAAGAGAGATTTGAAAGCCTGTTCCTCCTCCAGACCTGGTGCATTATGTGCTTGGAAGTACGTGGTTCTCAGGCATCTGTAATACTCTGAAAAGTGGCGAAAGTGCCTAAGATAGATGAGGCTTTGACGGTATACTGTGAATACTCCTCACATAGGGCATTACACAGAGCTGAGTAGCGGTCTCCGGTAACAGTCGGAAATGTTTCCATGTAGTCTTCCATATGAGCTTGAGTTTTTCACGCAATGAAGCATGAGGTAAGTCAACAAGGCAATGTGGCGTATCTGAAAATGGCCTTAGGGGGGCAACTGGAAGGTGGGGCACCTGCATCCAGCCAGCTGTCTACTGGAAGAGCTCAAAAGGCATCTAGGAGGGTGAAGTCAAAGACTGTACCACTAGGGGCAGCTTGGTTCCTAGCGTGTGTCCCTGGGTTTCCTAGGGGCACATTTCTACTGATTATGCTAAAGATCTTTCCTCTGCACTGCATGGTAGCTGTTCTGCAGCTGGGTGAGCTGGGCCTGGTACTCTGTGATTTGTAGTTGTGTTCTGCAGTGATGAAGAAGGAAAATTTGGCCCATGAAGGCTGGGATTGTGCGGTCTGGCATCCCAAACATGTTGTTGACATAATTAACTAACTAGTTCCTGCAATGCTTCATCACAATGACTAACATTGTAGCAGTTGAGGTTATCTCTCTCCTCTACGGAGAGATGGAGAATAGCGGCAACATCATCTTGCAGTGCTGGGTCATCTGACCTCTGTGGAGCTTCAGCTCTGGCCACTTGGGGCTATTGGTGACTTATTTTACCTGGTCAGAAAAAAATACTTGCGACACAGTGGCTCTAATAGCTTGTTGTGTTACAGTTGCAATAATGCTGACATGAATGCACAGATGACAGGCTTCAAACTGTGGCTTATGGTATACTGTTAAGCAATGTGCAAATTTCACTGCGACTTCCCCTTGGTGGACGTTAATTAGGTGAGCTGACATCCTGGAATCAGGGACTAATAACCAGAGAGTATAGCAGTCTTAGTATAGGATTGTCCTTTTAGGAAAGTCAACATCCCAAGAACATTGACATTCCAAAAGGGAACAATGAAGGCTTGAATCTGAGCACTGACATCCCTTGCCAGTCCTTGGCACAGGTGCATGCAGAACAATACCAAAACACTAAAGTATAACAAAGTTTGATGCAGAATTATCAATAAATAATCAGTACAATGCAGTCGATAAACTTCCGACTTCCAGATACAAACTAAACATTAATGATTAGATATCGTAACAGATAAGCCTATAGTACATGAGAGGGGTGTGTGTGTGTGTGTGTGTGTGTGTGTGTGTGTGTGTGTGTGTGTGTGTGTGTGTGTGTGTGTGTGTGTGTGGAGAGAAGGATGGCACAAAATGGCAGGCGTGGCTCTAATGGAGATCACACAAGGTTTCCGGCCAGAGAATGTGGCCACGAATGTGGGCGGAGAGACTGGTTAATGGAGCCTGCCCATTTAACACGCGTCTCTGCTGGTAAGATAATTTAGGGACAAAGCTAGGCTCTATCTCCAAGTTTTCTGTTCGGCAAATGTGTGTGCAGGTACTGTATGTTTGTGAGGGGTTGTGTGGAGAAACGGAAGCCGTAAAACGGCTCATAATCCATTCCCTGCGGTCATTGGTACTTTAATGAATTAACTCAGTGTGCCAGTCTCACCAGTGATAGTGGAAAGGCACAAACAGCTAACATGGTTGGACGACAACACTGAAAATCTAATTCGGGGTAACAGCAAGTTACAGTAATATCTTGAGTATTATTAGCAGCAATGAGCAGACTCGGCGTCCGTAAACTGTACAAGCAATTACCTTGATACACAAGAATAACACACTATAATAATCTATCTCTGCCCAGACATAAACCTCTCACTCGAGTTGCATGAGGATGTGGGTAGAATGTGTTCGTCCGTCGCTTGACTCTGACTCGGTTCCTCGAATCTCGAGTGATGATGGGAGGCTGTTTTCTCGCTTTGTTGGCAGTGAGTATGGTGACTGATTCTTGGCAGGTTTGCAGAGTTATCAGCAAAGTCGACTCGGTTGAAAAAGGAAGAGAAATCTTCTTTCTTCACTTCTGCAGGCAAAAGGTTGATGCGGATTGCTCAACGCCAAAGTTCAGGTATGTACATTACTTCCTTGGGCAGCGAGGCTACACCTTGGAGCAACAGGGCTGCAAATAGACACAGCGAATACTGCCGCTGGGAGCGAAGATTAGGAGGAATCTCCGGGGTTTATACTCTCGATGACATCGTGGTTTAGGGACACGTTCTGTCATGCGTTTCATCCAATAGGATTTGAGATTTCGATCCTTCCGAATTTCACAGCTATGTGTAAAATTAGCAAGGCTTGATGGATCTGTAGTCTGTTTGGACTCACTTTGTTTGATTTTGGCAGCTGATTCTGTGTTATCAGGCTATGAGTGTTTCTACAGGCCTCAGTCAGGCTTTATTACTGTGTGTAGGTATGCCTTTGTGAGCACATTAGTCCGAAGAGTTACTGTAGTAAAAGCATGGTTAATAAAGGTATTTTGAGGGATTGCAAAATGCATTGCAAGGGATCACAAACTATTGCGAGGAAATGTAAAACTTGTTGTTAGTGAATGCAAAACTATTGCTAAGGGAATACAAAACATATTACTAGAGAACGCAAACTATTGTGATTACTCCAGTTCATACAAATAAGGCTGGGCATACAAATATATCTCCTCTTTGACTTTAAAGACATGTTTTGTAAGTGCAATTCTCTGGTTTGTGTGCAGCTGTGTTGTGTTATGTTATGAATATATCTGTGGTTGTCTGGTTTTAGCAAAAACAAAAGCGAGTTTTCACTTGAAAGCCCCAGAGTTTGGCTGCTCTTGTGTGCTATAATGAACATGCTAAGAATAGGTACAGCCAGTCAAGATTTTCACAAAATAATAAATTGTTTCTCAACAAACCTTATTGTATGCCTTCAAAACAAGGCACGTGTAATTATTTATTAGAATTCTGAAGGAAATATTTGTGTCTTTTTGAAGCTTGAAGATATGGTAAGCATCCACTGCCAATATACGACATTATTGAGCAGAAAGTTTTTTTGGAATTCCTCCCTTTGTTTACTAAAAAGGTTCATAAGGGTTTTAAAATAACATGAGTAAATAATTATTGAATTTTAATTTAGGGGCTCCGTAAGAAAGGTATAATACTTTGGCAAAAAGAAAATATTTTGGCTTTGGTCAAATCAACCCTGTAAAATGTTTATGATCTCTCTGTAGTCTCTGCAGCTTATGTTAAGGCTTGGCTGCCCACAAACAGTAAAGTGAACATTGAAATCATTCCCTGGTGCCTATCTGCTCCCATCAGTGGGCTCATTATACAGTGAATGACCCTATTATACTGTATCACAGGGAAACTGTTATTTCCCTTGACGACCCTCAAGCTTTGATACGAGGGATCCCTTGGAACTCAATTTAACTGGATGCCCTGTGTCAGAATACACTTCCAACATATTTAGGGGTATAAGGCCTACACTGAATCTTCTAGCCTAGGGTATGGAGTTATTGATGCCAATGTTTGATTGCTTGTGCCACTCTAGCCATCTGGACTCATAACACACTGTTACTTATTGTAAAAGTATTGCAGTAAAATGTTATATTGCAAATAATAACTAATGAAAGGGGGCTTATGGTTTACTGTTTTTTTTTTTTTTTCCACATCATATCATTTCACTGTAAAAGTCAGTATTGAGGAAGCTACTTTTAAACTGTAGCTCCCCAAACTAAAAGATACTCACAACTTAAAGTAGTTAATATACAGTCAGACTGTTTCAAAAAAATTGATTAGCTACACTTCAATCTAAAATCAAAAAAGTAATTAACTAAATTGAAACTAGCTAAATTTAAAGAAGAAAATATTTTAGATATTTAACAGTCAGATGATATTATTTATTCAATAATATCACCTAAGAGTTATATGTCTTTATAGATATATTTAATTGTAAGGTGACATTCCCTTATGGACAATAATATGGTTTTACTACAGTAACCATAGTTTATCTATGTTATTAGTAGTAAAACCATAATAACCACATAATTAACTATGGTTATCATAGTCATGGTTGCTACAATACGACTATTGTAAATGGTTATTATATGGTTAATTGTATGAAAACCATGGTTTCCACCATAAAAACATGATTACTACAGTCATTTTCACAACAATTTTATTATAGTAAATCCATGGATAATTTTCATAAGAGTTAAACAAACAGGGTGACAACAATAAATTTAACATACATTTAAACATAATATACACTAATAAAACACACCATAAGTGTAGGAACGGTCTGTATAAACTGAACAAATTAGATAAACGTGGAAAGTGTTAACCCTCTGGGGTATGAGGGTGTTTTGGGCCCTGTAAAAGTTTTGAAATACCTTGACATTTGTGCTTTTTTCAGTTGCTTAAAAACATATTAATGGCTAATGTCTGATAACACTGTATTCAGAATAAACTGGGCTACAATAATATGTGAGCAACATGTGTGTACATGTTTGTATATTTGAGAAAATAACATTTATGCATGGTTTTTGAAAACTATTTTAAGTCATTGAAATAAGGCCATATAACACATACTAAATATTTGTCCACAAGCTTTTTTAGAACTGGATCTTGTAGCCTAGAGTTGTTGCTACAAAATGATGTGAAAACCATCCTGATCACTCATTCATACAAAACAATATAGTAATTTAACTTTTGTAAGACACTTTTAGTGTTAGAAAGGTCATATGCGAGGAGTCGTGAACTATCATGAATATTGATTGACAGAAAGAATGAATGTGAGGAGACTTAATGATCAAAATCAAGTTTTAAGTTAAAAGAAGTAATCTGACTATACATTTTCTTTACATAAAGTCTTTACTTAGTTTAAGTTCTACGTTACCTTTAAAAGAAGTCTCTTCTGCTCACCAAGACTGCATTAATTTGATCCAAAATACAGTAAAAACAGTGATATTGTGAACTCTTTTTACAATTTTAAAGAACAGTTTTCTATTTGAATATATTGTAAAATGCAATTTGAGATCAAAGCTGAATTTTCAGCATCATTACAGCAGTCTCTAATATGGGCATATTTAAAGTGCATTTTACTAATTTAACCTGAACACATATTTGCAAGTACAAGCTTCTTTGATGATGTGGCAGCATAAACACTAGTTAAAATATAATCTATCATTCATATTATTTTTATACCATATTACATATCATATTTCTATCAAACAGCATACAATTTAAATGCCTGCTTTAACCGAAACAGCATTTAAATGTAACTAAAACTTACCTATTAGGACATATTTAAAATTTCAATACACTGAATCCTGGCTGGCAAGTCTGGAAACAGCCCCACTAGTAAAATATGTACATGTTTATATAAAATAGCATGTCAAATAATATGTAAGTAAAACTAAATTACTTACTCATCCGAAATTGTATCCTCGGCGGGATCAAGTCTCTCTTCAAAATGCAAGCATTCATTGGAGTCCCACTCTTCTTTTAAGGAAAATTTATTTTAAGGATCGCTTGTGTATCGTGCGATCTTACAAATGTGCAGAAAAGTGAATGAACTAGATGTTTTTAAGGCAGAGTTGGGGGCGTTTACCATTTGCATTGATCGCCTCAGCACATTACCGTATGAATGGCGCCCTCTGCCCTTGGGTTTGATCACATTAGGGGTAATTAGCTGAGCCAGCAGAAACTGTACATCGCTTTGTTTCATACAGATTACATTGCAGGAGAATATTTGTTTTAAATTTGTTGTTTTATTAAAAGTAGACATTTTAAGCTTTCTTTAGACATACTGTATGTTTCATGTTTGTGTAATGTATGTTTCATGTTTGTGCATAAGTATTCGCAGAGTTTCATTTTTATGACGTGTTTCAGATATATGCTCGCGAACACAGAGACTGCTGAAAGCGCACCCTTTTTATTTTCTTTATTTTACAAAAGCACAAGGTTTTGTTGTTATTGTGAGTGTACACAAATAAAAGTAGGCGCTTTATAGTCTCTAATGATGTCTTACACTTATCTGTATGCCCCAAAATGACGGAGAATTTTATGTTGTTTCCGCTGTAATGACGATGAGATTCCCACTCTTTTTCTGCATCTTTAGCTAAAATCCAATGGACAAAAAGTAGTTGGCTCAACAGAAAATTAGAAATAACAATATAAAATGAAAAATACCAACAAGAACTGATTCAAGACAAACTTTCAAAACCTCATTAAACCACTGGGAAATACTGGACATAATGTGTCTTTAGTTTTGGAACAATTAAGCAGCCACAAGAACACGTGCCATTCTCATCTGTATCTTTAAAATGTAAAAGATCAAACTTATTTAACAGTACAGCAAATAAATTAAACCCAGTACTACCACAGAACACTGTACAAAATCACATTATGGCATTTTGTTGTATTTTATAGTTGGGAGGTAAGACCTTTTTTTCCAGGCACTGTTTTCTCTTCTTTTTTTCTTAGCAATTTTTTTTATAATAAAATGTCTCTGTTACTGTTGTAACCTCCATTCCCTGATGGAGGGAACAAGAATTTTTGTCGATGTAGTGACAATAGGGGTCACTATTGGGATCCCCAAAACACCTTCAAATCTTTGAGAAAAGGCCAATGGGAATTGACAGGTGGAATTTGCATGGCACTCCTCCGGACACACGGGTATAAAAGGAGTAGGAATGGCCACTCTTATTCATGTTTTGTGCTGAGGAGCCGAGACAAGGTCCCGGCCATTTCAGCGGCTAGTACAGCATTGTGGCAAGAGGGACACAACATCTCGTTCCCTCAATCAGGCAATGGAGGTTACAACAGTAACCGAGACGTTCCCCTTCTGTCACTCACTCAACGTTGTGTTGATGTAGTGACATTAGGGGTCCCTATAGAAAAACGTCACAACAGCTGAACCGTGTTATGTGAATTGCCGATGCAGGTGCAAGATGCTACATGCGTAATAGCAGGTGCATCAGAGTTCACGACTTTGTGAACTCGACTGGGGGTAAAAGCGCATGTTTTCACCTCAGGGGAGGGGAAAGGCACTAAACAAAAGTGATATACCCGGCCAGCTATTCCGTATAACCAAACTCTACCTGTTCGTACCTGAAAGCACAGGATGATAACGGCTAGGTGCCATTGGCCAGTGCCCACGAGGATCCCACACTCCTTGTAGAGTGTGCTCGAACCCGCAAGGGGGCAGGTACAGCCTGGGTCTGGTAGGCCAATGCGATGTCGTCCACGATCCAGTGGGCAAGCCTCCATTTGGAGACAGCATTCCATTTCCGCTGTCCATCAAAGTAGACAAAGAGCTGCTCTGAGCGTCTAAAGCTCTGCGTGCGATCCAAGTAGATGCGCAAAGCACACGCTGGACACAGCAATGATAAGGCTGGGTCTGCCTCCTCCTGGAGTAGCGCTTGAAGGCTCACCACCTGATCCCTAAAAGGGGTCGTGGGATCCTTGGGTACATAGCCTGGTCAGGGCCTCAAGATCACATGAGCGTCTTCCGGACCGAACTCCAGGCACATTTTGCTGATAAAGAACGCTTGCAGGTCCACGACCCTCTTGAAGGAAGTGAGCGTGGTCAGATGGGTGGTCTTTATTGAGGCAGCCTTTAATTCGACTAACTCTAGAGGCTCAAAGGGGGCTCTCCGAAGGCCCAGCAGGCCAACGAAGAGGTCCCATGAGGGAAAGAGGTGTGGCCCAGGAGAGTTCAGCCTCCTGGCACCTCTCAAGAACCTGATGATCAGTTCATGCTTATTTGTCCAAAAACCATGTGTATGCCCTTATCAACTGCATCATGGTGCACTGCTATAGCCGCTACATTCACATTCAGGGTGGAGGGGGACAGCCACCCCTCCAGCTACTCCTGCAGGAAGGAAGCACTGACCAGAGGAACAAGTCACCCTTGTGGTGCTGTATTGGCCCACCCAGACTTGGTTCTCTGACCTCACTATCCTCGCAACAGCACCTCCCTGGAAAATTCTCCTGAGGAAGGACCTCAAGACTCTGGGGGTCTTCACTACGGGAAGAACACAACTTAGCGAACACACACCCCTTCAGGAAATACAGCTGCCTTTTAGAAGTAGCCCTGGCCTCAGCGATTGTGTTTACCACTGCGGGCGGTAGACCACTTAAGTCTTCCATGTCCCTTCCAGGGACCAGATGTGGAGGTTCCAGAGGTCTGGGCGTGGGTGCCAGATGGTGCCCCATCCCCGAGAGAGAAGGTCCTTCCTCAGGAGAATTTGCCAGGGAGGTGCTGTTGTGAGGATCATGAGGTCTGAGAACCAAGTCTGGGTGGGCCAATACAGCGCCACAAGGGTGACTTGTTCCTCGTCCTTCCTGATCTTGCACAGGGTCTGTGGAAGAAGGCTCACTGGGGGGAAATGCGGTATTTGCCCAGCCCCCCGGGGCCAACTGTGTGCTGCTGAATACAGAGGAGGAAATGGCGGGCGAGTTGCGACATTCGATGGGAATGTACGCCGCCTTGGTGATTTATATATGCTACTGTTGCTGTGTTGTCGGACCAGACCAATGTGTGCTTGCCCCGGCTCAATGGCAATAGCCTCCGCAGGGTGACCAGTACAGCCAGCAACTCTAGGCAGTTGATGTGCTAACACAGCCATGGTCGTGTCTAGGAAACAGCGGCTGCATGCCTATTGCACATGCCGCCCCAGCCTGACTTAGAGGCATCTGTGATGAAAATTACGCATCTGAACTCCTGCCTGTAGAAACGCTAGGTCTGTCCAAGAGCTGAATAAGTGGTGGCAGAGGGGTGTAACAGCCATGCGATGTGTGCTACGGTGCCATGCCCATCTCGAGACTCGAGTCTGAACCCAGTGCTGAAACGGTCTCATATGCATCAACCCGAGAGAGGGAGAAACAGCTCCAGATTCTTCACCCTTCTGTAAGACTACTGCCTCTCAAAAAAGTAAGTAACTTTCAAATTATGAGTTTAGGTGTGGAAGAAATGCAGCATTGACTAACTTTTTTCCACTTTTATATTGTTTTACAGATTATGCTCTTTTGAATGATGGTTTATCCCCCGAAGTGGTTGATACCATTCTAAATGCATGAGCTCTATCAACAAGGAGGGTATATACATTTAAGTGGCATTTTCCTTTTCTGCTTCTTGGTGTGCAGCAAAAAGTGAAAATCCAGTTCAGTGCCCTGTCGGTTCAGTGCTGGAATTTTTTTTGTTTCGGGGGTGGGGTTACACCGGCAACACTAAAAATTAACAGTTCTGTGCAAAAGTTTTAGGCACTTGTGAAAAATGTTGCATAGTGAGGATGTCTTCAAAAATAATTACATAAATTGTTTTCATTTATCACTTAATGTCATACAAAGTCCAGTAAACAGCTAAATCAATATTTGTTGTTACCACCTTTACCTTATAAACAGCACCAATTCTCCTAAGTAGCTCTAGATACAGTTTTTCTTGGTTGTTGGCAGATAGGATGTTCCAAGATTCTTGGAGAATTCGCCACAGTTCTGCTATCTATTTAGGCTGTCTCAATTGTTTCTGTCTCTTTATGTAATCTAAGACTGACACAATGTTCAGTGGGGGGCTTGTGGGGGCCATGACATCTGTTGCATGGCTTCCCGTTCTTCTATTCTAATCTTTTCTATTTACAAAAGTAACGTTTGGGAGTCTAACATTTATATTTCATATTGACACACTAAAGCTGAAGATATAAATCAAGACATGAAAAAAACTCTGAAGAACTGTATATATTATAATATAACTATGTAATATTAAATCTTTGCTTGATAGGAACAAGATTGTTGGAGCTATTTTTTTAGATCTTAGGAAAGCCTTTGACACTGTTAATCACAATATTTTACTGTCTAAATTATCTCAATTTAATTTTTCAGATAATGCTCTAAAGTGGGTAGCATCTAACGATCACAAACTGTACATATTGGCAGCTATCAATCTGAACCTCTTCAGTTGTCCACTGGAGTGCCTCAAGGGTCTATACTGGGCCCTCTTTTGTTTTGCATGTATATTAATGATTTGCCGCGTGCGTGCCCAGAAGTGAGAGTTCAAATGTATGCAGACGACACTGTTTTATATATACATGGAACATCAAAAGCAGCAGTGGCAGCCAAACTTACAAATGCTATGGTTAAAATTAGTGAATGGTTAAACCACTGTAGCCTTCAGTTAAATCTTTCAAAAACAGTTGGTATGTTTTTTAGTAAAACCACCAACTCTGCAGTTGATCCGGACATTTTTATTACCGGTGAAAAAATTCAAATTGTTTCAGAATTTAAATATCTTGGTATTATTATTATTGACTCCAAACTTAAGTTTAATTGTCAGATTTCAAAAACTGTTAAGAAAATAAAACTTATTTGATCTAATTTTCGACATATCAGGAATTCAATGTCTACCCAAGCTGCCAACATTTTTATGCACTCTATGATTTTTTTCACATATGAATTATTGTCTAACTACTTGGTCTCAGGCCAACTACTCCGCCTTGCTACCAATACAGACTATATATAAACAAACGGTAAACTTTTCTGATAAGAAACCACGTCATTTTCATCATTGTAAGATTTTATCAAAATATAAATTGTTGAGTTGGGAAAACTTTAAGTTTTCAAATGGCTGTTTAGCTTATACAATTCTTAATGGCCTGGCCCCACCACCTCTTAGTGAGTTTCTGAGTTTAAGATCGGATAACAGTCGTCTCACTAGAGGTACACTTAGAAGGGACTGTGTTATTAATTTCAGTAAAACTGCTTTTAGTCAGTCTGCCTTCTCTATTAAAGCCTCAAAAGAATTGAATGACATCCCAACGTCAGTTAGAGAATTAAATATTTATAATGGATTTCGTTCTTCTTTTAAAACTTGGCTTTTTAGCATGCAAATATGTCAATGATTTATTTATTTTATTTTCTGTGGTTTTGGAAATTGTTGGGTTTGTTGATTTTTGTTATGTTTTGATTAAATTGTTGTATTTACATTGTATTTTTAGGTTGCCTATTGTACATCTGGCCTAGGACTGCAGATGAAAACTAGCCTTTTGGCTAACTCTGGCATATTTTGACTTGTCATGTTAATATGCATTGTCCTTATAATAAATTATAACAAAAAAAAATAACCATCTTAAGACAAATGCTTTTGTGAAACATTTTATGTGCCTTAGATTTTTGCACAGTACTGTATGTTGCTGCTATAGCAGCTGCACATGAGCTTATCAATGTTGGTAGACATTCTCTTGTCTCTCAGGAGGCCTGGAAGGAGGCCCTAGAGGCGGTGACCTGGAAGGCTCTGGAGGCGGAGCCGTAGGGGGCTCTGGAGGCGGAGCCGTAGGGGGCTCTGGAGGCGGAGCCGTAGGGGGCTCTGGAGGCTCTGAGGGCGGAGCCGTAGGAGGCTCGGGAGGCTCAGAGGCCTCAGGGGGCAGAGCCGTGGGAGGCTCAGGAGGCAGAACTAAGGGAGGCTCAGGAGGCAGAACTGAGGGAGGCTCTGGAGGCGAAGCCCTGGAAGGCTCTGGAGGGGGAGCCGTAGGAGGCTCGGGAGGCGGAGCCGAGGAAAGTGGTGCCGTAGGAGGCTCTAGAGGCGGAGACCTGGAAGGCTCTGGAGGCGGAGCCGATGGAGGTGGCACTGTAGGAGGCTCTAAAGGCGGAGCCGATGGAGGTGGCGCCATAGGAGGCTCTAGAGGCGGAGACCTGGAAGGCTCTGGAGGCGGAGCCGATGGAGGTGGCACCGTCGGAGGTTCTAGAGCCGGAGACCTGGAATGCTCGGGAGGCGGAGCCGTAGGAGGCGGCGGAGCCGAGGGAGGTGGCACCGTAGGAGGCTCGAGAGGCTCAGGGTGCTCGAGAGGCGGAGCCCTGGGAGGCTCGGGAGGCGGAGCCCTGGGAGGCTCGGGAGGCGGAGCCCTGGGAGGCTCGGGAGACTCGGGAGGCGGAGCCCTGGGAGGCTCGGGAGGCATTGGCTCTTGGATGGTCATGGCTACAGGCGCTGGCTCACTGACATCGGAGGCTACAGGCGCTGGCTCACTGACATCGGAGGCTACAGGCGCTGGCTCACTGACATCGGAGGCTACAGGCATTGGCTGGTTGGCCGTGGTTAGCGGAGGCTGGAGAGCAGAGGCCTTTCTTCTCCTCCTCCTCCGGGCGGATGAAGTTAGCAGCGCTGGTTCGTTGACCATGGCAGGCGTGGGGGTTGGCTCACTCACCGTGGCTGGAGAGGAAAGCCCAGAGGCGGGAGCTGGGATCTGGAGAGGTGGTTCCCCGGCAGCGAACTCCTCCAAGATGAGTCCCACGTACTCCCGCCAGGTGCAGTCTCCGGTCTCCGGGAGTTCCCACCACCGGTGTTTGGGAACACCGAACCGGTACGCCACCTTCAGAGTGTGGTCATCCCAGCCGGTGCAACTGGCCACGTTGGTAAAAAAGTAGGAGAACTCCCGGACAGTCAAGTCCGCCTGTGTCAGCTCCATGAGGAACCCTGCTAGATCCATAGTTGGTCGTTCGTTCTGTTAGGAATGAGGCAGCGAGGAGAGAGGATCTAAATGCAGGCTTCTTTATTATTAACAAAATACAAAACAAACACAAAGGAAAAAACCCTCGATGGGGAAACAAACATAAACTAAGAACTCAGGCAGGGAAAAACAGATCAGGCTTGACAACATTCAACGAACGACAAGGAGTGAACTAAAAGCAGGGCTTAAATAACCAGGGAGTGATGACTGAATTAGACACAGGTGAGAACAATGAACAAAATGGCAGTGGTGATGGCAGGTGGATTCTGGGAAGTGTAGTACATTTAACAATGACAAGTGAAACCCAGGGCAGACAACAAGGGAATCGTGACAGCTAGTGACATTGGCATTGTCAGATATCAAGAGAGTCTGTGATTTCCATGCACTGTCAATCAATCCCTTGTGTATGGATTTTGTGCCACAGTGTTCAAAGGTTGTGGTAAGACCTTGTTTGGGATTTTTGCCCATGGTTATTTCTATGTAATTTCACTCGCAGACTATTCATCTACTGTCCTTCTCACCTCCCCTATTTGAGTATGCTTTGCCCAGTTCGGGCGATGCAAATTTATGTTGACCATACTAGCCAATTGCGTTAGTCAGAGCAGTTGTTTGTGTACTTTGGTGGCCGTAACAGAGGTGTTTCGGTGTCCAAGCAAAGACTGTCTCATTGGCTTATTGATGTAATTTCGAGTGCTTATGAAGCTAGCTATTTACGTTTGACTTCAGGTATTCCAGTCCATTCTACGAGGAGCATGACATCCTTATGGGCTTTGGCTAGAGGTGCGTACTTGGAGGACATTTGTATTGACATTCGGACGGTGTCCCATAGCGTTCATACGCAGCATCTCCTTCCCACTCAGGGAACCAGGGTTAAGTATGGAACCGAAACATTTTCTTCATTTGTCATAAAATATAATTGTGCCTGGCAAAAGTATTTTAGCTCAGCATAAAGCTAAATTTTCAAATGACAATTTATACAAGGTTAACTATTTCTGCACTTCAAAGTTACTGCAAAACCCAGAGTGTGTAAAACAATATATTTTTTGTTTTTTCTAATAGTATGTGGATTCTGTTAATAGAATTAGGCAGAATATATATTAGGCCTATTTAGCTTTCTAAACAAAGCAAAATGATACATTTATTAACTTTTCTATGTAAATCCTTTATTGTAAAAAATAAATAACAGTACCAAACTGCATAAAAAAACATTGACAAGCCATACATTGTTGTATTCATGTATTTATTGGATTCATGTTTCACCTGTCAAAGTATTTCTTGCTGATTTATGTTAAAGAGATAGTTCACCCAAAAATTTTAAAACATTCTCTCATCATTTACTCATCCTCATGCAAAGTTTATTAAATTAGACAAATCTAGTCAAATCACCATCCACATGCATTTTAAGGACCTATTGAGCTGATATATTTTTATTCAAATGTGTTCTGGTGAAGAAAGTGATACACACCTGGGATATCATGAGGGTGAGTAAATAATGAAATAATTTTCATTTTTGGATGAACTTTCACTTTAAGCTGTGAAAACATGCTGTTGTTTCTCTATCAGGCTCTCAATGTAAAGTTTCTCAATTATGTCATATCCACTTTTTCACTCATAACCACACAGCTATGTGTTGTCATCTGGGCCATATACCTCAATGCCAGTTGTGACCCAATAATTCCCTCCAATTCTAAAGCTTTGGCAAAACATATATGGTGAATGTGTTGCCCATGTGTTTAGCCATGCAATATCTAGGCCAGATGTGACAGCTAACTTCCACATTTTTCCCAAAGAACACCTGACTCCCCAACTGCTATTGGTCGATAGTGTTGGCTCTTCTTTTCAAACTATTGCTCCACAATAACAGTAGTTTACCTGAAATAGAAAACTAACCATGGAAGAAGACTGCTAAAGTGCCCTTTTGGCATACTTGCAAAGAATTAGTAAATCTCATTTTCATTTATGATTTTGATTATCAGGTTTTCTCATATTACTATAAACATAATGTCAAGTGAATACAACTTGACAGCTTGCACATATTGCCCATTCAGAGCGTTTTTAAATTCTAAAACAAATTTGTATTATCTGTCAAATTTTGTTTTATTGGCAAAGAGGGACAGCTGACATGTTCTATGTTGATTGTTGATTAGAAGGCAGCACTGCAAGTTGTGATATTCATAGAGTTTGCTCTCACTCCCCACCTCACCATCACATAATGAGATGCACATGTGGGAACACATGCCTTTACACTGATGAAGTGTGAATCAGGGGTATGCTGTCTGTTTCTTTTTCTATCTCACCTGCCTCTGGGATAAACAACACACTTTAGGATCTTGTGCAACTACAGTGCCATCGCTTACATCCACAGACTCGACACACACACAAGAGGACACACTCTACTCCAGCCAAACTACATTCTCCAACAAATCAATTTCCATGACACCCAAACATAAGCTACATTACCTGTCAAAATTTTGAACACACCAACTTATTCCTTATTATTACTGTTTTACATATCTTACAATCATAAAGTCATTATAACTGTATAAATAAACAAATGGAAGTATGTAAATTATTTAATGACAAATAATATTAAGAAATCAAAGCTCTCTTATATTTTAGATTGATCAAAGTAGCCACCATTTGTCTAGATTACAGCTCTGAACACCCTGGCATTCTCTTTACCAACTTCATGATGTTCATACTGAGATGCTTTTTAAATAGTGTTGAAAGATTTTCCATGTAAGCTGGACACTTATTGGCTCCAACTCATCCATTTTCGAAATAATAATACTATACACACTCAAACAATATTCACACATTTCAATTTCAATAACAAAATCCATTAAATTGAATTGTATAATATATAACAAGATTAAATTAAAGCAACTTAAAATATTTCGTTTTTGTATTTTATTTTGTTAAAGATTACTGAATCTTAAAATTATTTTTTTGAGTGTAGTATAAAATAAATTATAATAATATAAATAATATAAATATGCACACTAACAGCAACAATGGCTATAATATCTAATTTCCAAAAATGTCCCCAGATATTATGTACTGTAAGTAACTTGTTTAAAAGCCAAAATTAGAATTAAACGTAAATAAAACTGCTTTTAGCTGGCACTAAATTAATAAAGTATTGTCAGGATGGATGCAATGACACATGCAAACGTTTCATGTCAATAGGTTAAAGCATTGGTTTGATGCAGCCTCACATCCTTTTTGGCATCTTGCCATCAAATTCAATGATACCTGAGATGAAAACAGTTTGGTCAATCAAATAGCTTTTAAAATTTTTTTGCAAGCATGAACTGAAGATGATCTGACTAATGATTTGTTCCAATGAATGCTGTAGGAAGGTTTTCAATTAAATGGCAAACAGGAAGTATGACCGACTATAGGAAAATTGGTATCATTGTGGTAAGGATTGTAAAGAGACTTGACAATATACCAAATTAATCAAAAGATCTAAGCATTTTTAAAAATGTTCTTATATTTTTAGTTCTCAGGTTAATTCAGGGCATGATGACAAATACCAAGTTTCGAAATGTTATCCCTTACAAAAAAAAAAACTGGCCACAAACTTAAACTAGCCACAAATTTGCCGCAAATTTGCAGCTTGTTAGTTTAGTCGTGTGTATATAATGCTCTCATGTTTCCTGTGTCTTTGTCAGTTCTTGACCTTCAAAGGATGTTTGTAGCGTTCAGTTCTATTGTTTTTGTCTCATCTGAGCCTTGCTTTGTGTTGTATTTAACTTTTTCTTTAATAAACTGCATTTGGATCCACATTATTGCTGTCAGAGATTCCACTACATTACAGCAGAGCCTAAAAGCTCGCTCAATAGATGAATATGTGACTGAGTTTTGTGAGCTCTCCAACCTTCTGAACTGTGATGAGGTAGCGTTAAAGGACATTTTTAGGCATGGTCTGTAAGAGCCCACCCGGTCCGATATGCAAGTGGCAGAGTGGGATGGTTACTGGTACACAGGCCCTAGTCCATGCCTCTAAGAGGAGGATAAGGAAGAGAGGGAGAAAAGATGTAGTTTTCATGGAGTCGCCAGAGGCCGCCCCTGAGAATCCAGAGGCTCTGCCCCCTGGTCCTTCTAGTACTTTGCTCCTTAGAGCCATGAAATCTGAATCCTCTGAGCCCTTTGAGTCCCTAGCTGCCTTGAACTCTGAATATTCTGGGCCCTACGAGTCACTAGCTGCCTTGAACTCTGAATCCTCTGAGCCCAACGAGTCCCAATCTGCCCTGACATCTGAGCCCTGGTGCCCTGTACTCTGCTTCATCAGCTGCTTGGAACTCTGCGTTCCCAGCTGCTCTGAATTCTGAGTCCATTTGTGCCTTAGCCTCAAATTCCCTTAGTGCCTTGAACTCTGAGTCACCTAGTGCCTTGAACTATGAGTCTCCAGCTTCCCTGACCTCTGAGACTTCAGCTTCCATGACCTCTGAGTCCCCTTGTGCATTGACCTCTCAGTCCCAAGCCAACTTGACCACTGAGCCCTCAGCATCCCCAGCTGATTTGACTACTGATGCTTCTGCGTTCCAGGGTGCCTTGACATCTGTGTTCCCAGTACCTTGCCCTCTGAGTCCCCAGTGGCTTCACCCTGGTCTGCCCTGGCCATCCACCCTTGTGCCCTGACCATCCGCCTGGTAACTTTTATGATTTTTTGATACATTTTATGACTTTTATAAAACTATATAATGGACAGGTATGGAACATGTGCTTAAATGATCAAAAATGTTTCTGAACACAATATACTTATTTTGAACAAGAGAACTCTAGGTTTTAATAACATGTATGATTTAACATGTAAAACATGTTGCATTCCATTTATCTTGCATTCTAAAAAGATTTGCATGCAAATGATGCGAACTGGGACACAGGGCGCGTCTCGTTAGCCATGACATTGTTAAATCAATCAGTGGGACACCTGCACTTGCTTCTTTTTACAAAGAAGCGCAATTCACGGTTCAATGTTGGACAGCGCAAGCCTTTCTGTATTTTGTTTTCAAGGCGGTCAGTTTTTAAAATCCTGGCTTCACACAGATTGTCAGGATACACACTAGGACAACAAGGTTAGAAGGATTCAGAATAACTTTTAATGAAGCTTTCGTAGGACAGTAGGGAAGTTCAGATGCATCAACGGGCGCTGTGAGTATAATACTGGTGAATGACCGTCTTTTCTCTTGCAGATAACGGCAGGCTTGAGTGTGGTAAGTATCACAATCCAAAGGACGCGGAGTATGAACACCAGGGAGATGGAGGAGTCTCTGGACGAGGGAAAACAGGTAAGTAACACAAGGGTGTACTGAGGAAACAGACTGGAATAGTCTCAGGAACAATCGTCTGAAAAGCACAGAGAGCAGGTTAGTGGATATTTCCTCGCTCAAGGTTTGACAGAGACTGGAGGTGAGTTGTGCTCTTAAATAGTGCTGGTGATTGCTGGATTGCTGGATTGATGACAGGTGCAGGTGATTAGTATTCGGGTGAGTGTGATCTTTGTGTTGTGGATGTGAGTGAGCCTGATTGCCTCCTGACATTACCCCCCCCTCCAGGGTCCGCGCCAGCGATCGAGGACCCCGACGTCGTGGTGGTCTGCCTCGAGGTCGTGGGGCTGGTCGATGTGGATGTTGTTGGTGGAATTCAGTGAGAAGAGTCGGGTCCAGGATATCGTCTCGAGAAACCCAAGATCTTTCTTCTGGCCCGTAACCTTCCCAGTCGACAAGGTATTCTATACGACCACCCTGACGTCGGGAGTCCAGGATTTCGTGGACTGAGTAGATGGGGTCCTCTTCAATGGTAGGTAAAGGAGGGGTCTGGTCAGAATCAGGCTCTGTAGTGGGAGGAAAAACAGAAGGATAATGAGGTTTCAGGAGAGATACATGGAAAACTGGGTGAATCTTGAATCGAGGAGGTAGGTGAAGCTTATATGTGACTGGATTGACTTGATGGAGAATTTTAAAAGGTCCGATATATCGTGGGCTCAATTTACGTACATGTTTGGCGTAGACGGATGTCTCGAGTCGAGAGCCAGACAAGTTGACCAGGTTCAAACACAGGGGTGTCATTTCGACGTACATCTGCAAATCTTTTGTGTCTGTGTATGGCCCGTTGGAGATGATGATGGGCATCATTCCACACTCTTTCACTTTCTCGAAACCAGAAATCAACTGAAGGGACCTCGGAAGGCTCACCGGACCATGGAAACAGTGGTGGCTGGAAACCTAGGAAACATTGGAAAGGTGTTAGCCCTGTGGTGGTCTGATGCAAGGAGTTTTGGGCGTATTCTGCCCAGGCAAGGAATTGATTCCACGTGTCTTGATGATCTTGACAGAACGTGCGGAGGAAACGACTAATTTCTTGAACCTTCCTCTCAGTCTGCCCATTAGCCTGGGGATGATATCCCGATGTCAAGCTTATCGTCACTCCGAGAAGAGAAAAGAAAGCTTTCCAAACCCGAGAGATGAATTGAGGTCCTCGATCGGACACAATGTCCTCAGGGAGGCCAAAATGACGAAAAACCTGGTTGAAGAGGCTCTCGGCTGTCTCAAGGGCTGTAGGAAGGCCTGGTAAGGGGATCAGTTTACAGGCTTTGGAGAATCTGTCAACTATAATGAGAATGCAGGTGTTGCCTCCTGATGGAGGTAAATCAGTAATGAAATCAATACCCAGATGTGACCACGGCCGTTGAGGAATAGGTAGAGGTAATAGTTTCCCAGAAGGTAAGTGACGTGGAGTTTTAGATATAGCGCAAATTTGACACCCCTGGACGAAGCGTTGTACTTCCTTTCTCATGCCTGGCCACCAATATCGTTGCTGTAGGAGAGTGTAAGTCTCTGTCGCTCCAGGATGACGAATGAGCAGATTCGATGAGAGGTAGGCGATATTCGTCTGGGACATACGTGAGGGTGTCTGGGCATTCTGGTGGAGTAGGTTCTAGTCTCGTGGCTTCCTGGATTTGATCATTAATGTCCCATTGAATGGGATTGACGAAAACTGTAGTGGGCAGAACTGGTTCAGGTTCATCAATGGTGTCTGGAAGGGCATGGAGTCTGGATAAAGCATCTGCACGGGTATTCTTGGATCCTGGACGATAGGTGATATAGAAGTGGAACCGAGTGAAGAATAAAGCCCAACGGGCTTGACGTGGGTTTAGTCTCTTGGCTTCTTTGAGATACTGAAGGTTCTTATGATCGGAAAGTACCGTGAAAGGATGTTGTGCCCCTTCGAGCCAATGTCTCCACTCTTCCAAAGCCAATTTGATGGCGAGGAGTTCCCGGTTACCCACATCATAATTCTGTTCAGCTGGGGATAATTTTTTTGAAAATAAGGCACAGGGAAGAGGTTTATGGGAATCCCCCTGGTGCTGAGAAAGTATGGTACCTACTCCAGTTGTGGAGGCATCGACTTCAACGATGAAGGCGAGGTCTGGGTTAGGGTGGCGTAGAAGAGGAGCAGAGATGAACTCGTTTTTCAACGTCTGGAAGGCATGGTCAGCTTCAAGGTTCCAGGACAGGGATTTTGGTTTCCTTTCAGGAGAGAGGTAAGAGCAGAGGTTATGGTACTGTAATTGTTAATGAACCTGCGATAGAAATTCGCGAAGCCAAGGAATCGTTGGAGCTCTTTTACTGTTTGCGGAGTGGGCCATGAGGTGACTGCCACGACCTTTCCTTCATCCATCTTCACCCCCTGCTTACCCACAATGTACCCAAGGAAAGTAACCGAATCTTGATGGAAGATGCATTTCTCTGCTTTTAGGAAGAGGGAGTGATCTCAGTAATCGTTGGAGAACACTGGAGACATGTCGTTGATGTGAAGATTCGTCTTGGGAGAAGATAAGAATGTCATCAATATATACTATCACAAATTTGTTGAGGAAATCACGGAGTATTTCATTCATGAAATCTTGAAACACCGAAGGGCGTTGACCAGACCATACAGCATAACAAGATATTCAGTAGTGGCCAGAGGGGTAATGAATGCGGTCTTCCACTCATCCCCTCTCGTATCCGGATTAGATTATACGCACTTCTGAGGTCAAGCTTGGTGAAGATACTAGCCTCGTAGCTGTTCGAGTGATGTGGGTACGAGAGGGAGTGGGTACCGAAACTTGATGGTGATCTTATTCAAAGCCCGGTAATCGATGCAAGGTCTTAGACCACCATCTTTCTTTGCCACGAAGAAGAAACTAGATGCTGCTGGCGAAGTTGATGGACGAATGTACCCCTGATTTAGGGCTTCTTGTATATACTCTTCCATGGCTCGTTGTTCTGGGATGGAGAGAGAATAAATGTGGCCGGGGGCACCGATGTATCAGGTTCCAAGTCAATGGCGCAATCCCAAGGTCTGTGTGGGGAAGATGAGAGTCCTTTTCAGGACTAAATACGCCTGCAAAGGAGGCATAACAGGGTGGAATTTCCATGGTCCGCTTTTGCTTGAGGGCTCTCGATAGATGTCACAGCAATGGAGATAGTTTGAGACGAAGTAGAGGCAGGTCTTGGAAGCTTAGGGAAGCAGGTAGAGAAACAAGTAGAACCCCAGCGCAGAATTTCTCCGTTGTTCCATGAGACATCAGGATTGTGCTGGATGAGCCAGGGTCTGCCAAGAATGATCGCAGAAGTGGAATTTTCTAACACCAAAGGAGTGAATGGTTCTTCGTGTAGACAACCGACTCTTAAAGTGATTGGTTTTATTCTGTGTTTTACATACCCAGGACTCAAGGTCTTTCCAGTCACTGATTTGGCTGTGAACGGGGTTGAGCAGAAGATTTTTGGGAGTTGAAGTTGCCGGCAGAGGTCGCCCGAGATGAAATTACCCGCTGATCCTGAATCAATGAGGGCTGTAACTGAGATGGTAACATCAGTAGAAATCAATGAAACGGTGGTGGATAAAGGAGCAATATTGAGGGGACTGACTACCAACGAACTCACCAAGAGACAAGGTGGACGGACAGGACAACCACCGATGTAATGAGAGTTGTCCCCACAATACAGACAGAGATTATGGGTCATGCGTCTGGTTCTTTCTGATGGAGAAAGACGGGTATGGTCAATTTGCATAGGCTCAACCCCGCAGTGATCTGGGATATCAGCAGGCCTAGACGAGGAAGCATATGATGATTGGTGAAGATCTGGGTAACAATTTTGAACTCGGCGAGAGACTCGGATAGATTGTTGAATAAACTTCTCAAGGCCCATGACATCATCATAAATTGCGAGTTGTAATCTGAAGGCTGGATTTAATCCTTGACGGTAGGTTGTCATGAGTGCTCTCTCATTCCATCCACTCGTGGCGGCAAGGGTTCTAAACTTTATAGCATAGTCAGTTATAGACATTTGTCCTTGTTGGAGGTGATATAACTGCTCACAGACTGATGAATCACCTACAGGACAACCAAATACTTCTTTAAAGTGTGTTATGAAGTTTTGAAGAGAGTCAGTAACCGGTCCTGTCTGATTCCACATGGAAGTGCTCGGCCAGATAAGAGTGAAATAATGAAGGAGATTTTTGAACGTTCAGTTGGGAAATTGTATGGTTGTACCTCTAGAGCGAGTGAGCACTGAAGGAGAAATCCGTTGCAATCCTCCTCCCGGCCAGAGAAAGGCGCTGGTTTCATCATAGGGCAGAAAGTAAACAGCGGTGGTGAAGCGTCAGATGCGGAAGTGGGAATCGCTGCAGCTCCGCGCTCACCGAGCTCAGGCGGGGAAATTCCAGCTGGATTAATCACAGGATTAGTTTGTTCCGAATCCATAGCGGTTGAGGTCAAACCTTCTGTCAGGATACACACTAGGACAACAAGGTTAGAAGGATTCAGAATAACTTTTAATGAAGCTTTCGTAGGACAGTAGGGAAGTTCAGATGCATCAACGGGCGCTGTGAGAATAATACTGGTGAATGACCATCTTTTCTCTTGCAGATAACGGCAGGCTTGAGTGTGGTAAGTATCACAATCCAAAGGATGCAGAGTATGAACACCAGGGAGATGGAGGAGTCTCTGGATGAGGGAAAACAGGTAAGTAACACAAGGGTGTACTGAGGAAACAGACTGGAATAGTCTCAGGAACAATCGTCTGAAAAGCACAGAGAGCAGGTTAGTGGATATTTCCTCGTTCAAGGTTTGACAGAGACTGGAGGTGAGTTGTGCTCTTAAATAGTGCTGGTGATTGCTGGATTGCTGGATTGATGACAGGTGCAGGTGATTAGTATTCGGGTGAGTGTGATCTTTGTGTTGTGGATGTGAGTGAGCCTGATTGCCTCCTGACACAGATAAGTTGAGGCGAATGGAAGAAGTAATTTTACAGTGGCGTCAGACAACTGAGGATATTCAGTCATCACACTCAACCAAAACGAACGAGCTATAGAGGTGTTGCAATCTGATGTCACTCTTTAAATCGACTAACTGCTCCTCCATGTCAACTGAAAGGTCTTTTCCTGGGCAATTGAAGGGATCTCTGACCTAAGCAAATGAACTGAAATCCTCACTGAAATAACGACCGAATTGTTGTTTCAGTCCTTCAACAATGGGACTGTGTTAATCAAAGGAGAGACATGTATCCCTGTCTCTTGCACACAGTCAGCAAAGTTGGGAAACATGTCAACATTTTTACCTTTCGAAAATGTCTACAAGTTATGACAACTGCACTAACCACAGTGGGTCGTCCAGGTACCGCACAAGGTCGGGCTTCGCATCAACAAGAAACGTCTTCCCCTCTGAACGCAATTCGTAGAGGCGATGTAAAACCCGACCTCTGGAGAGCCAGCGAACCTCAGTGTGAAATAGGAGCTGGCTCATGTTCAGCTCCCATTTGCTGACAAAGCAAGGAAAACGAGCATGCATTTAATGGCTGTGCTTTAATGAAATTGACCATTTGCACTACCTGCTTTAAAACTGACTCCAGAGACTCTCCCGGACATTGAATGGCCCCGTCTGTGCATATCCGAACACATTTATCCCATGACATGCCTGCATCCCGTATATACCCATACAGAACTTCAAACTATGCCTCGCCAGTTGTGTGTGCTAGAACAGACAGACAGACAGAAAAGAATGTCCTCCTCAATATTACCATTTTTGATATATCTGACATAGGTAAGCAACTGTGATAGCCCTGCAACATCAGTTGTCTCATCATGCAGCAGGACATAGTACTGGCTTTCATAATGTTAGCTAGCAATTGCTCCTTAACGTCGCTTGCCATGTCAGATATGCGGTGGCTAATGGTGTCTTTAGAAATGAGGATGTCACCAATCTGTTGTGTGAAATTCTCTCCAAACATGACTAGATAGATATCTTTTGCAGCAGGTAAGATTAGCGCCTCGGCAATTGTGTGAGGTTTTCCTAATTTAGCAACTTGCTGCGAGACGTAGTATGATGCTTCTAGACACCTGTTAGACACTGATGTGTGTTTGCTGATGTTGCGTTTCTGGCATGCAAGGCAAGATAACTTTAATTTGAAAAAATCTAAAGGTTTGTCTTTGAGCGTTGGATGTTTGGTTTCTAAATGTGGCTTCAACTTGCATGGCTTCATACTATCATTTGCCAGCAAATCTGCGCATATGACACATTGGAGCAGCGGTTCGGCATCTGTTCCAGCCACCGTAAATCCAATCTAAAGATAGCTAATTTCATACTTTTATGTTTTACACTTCTTAGGGGTTGGTGCTGACTATGCATCATTGCCACAACTCCTTTTTCCATGTGTGATGAATTATCCATAAACTTCTTACCAATATGAAATCCGTTTGGCTGACGTTCTGAGTCTGACTGAAACGTATCTGCAATAACAGCTAAATAAAAAGCAGGCAAAGCTCTACCTCTCCCCATCAAAAATAAAATGTAGAGGGAAAACATCCCTTCCAATCTCTCCATGCCCCCCGTGTTGAGAACCCCCGCCATATAGGTATAAAGACATGGAAATCTTTTCTAGTAATTGCAAATATTATATATTTTTTACAGGCTCTTGTTTTATTGTTATACCCCCCAACCTTATAACAATCACCCTCGGATTTGGATCACAGCAAATCTGCCCAGTATAAAAAACACCTAAGATGATGACAAACAAAAACTAAAGTGTGTCCAAAGTTTTAGTGTTTATATGGGATAACATAAAACAAGATCAATTGAGAGATAGTCATCACATAATGCATGCAGAAGACTGTAACAGCCCCTTTTGAAATGTCAGTACTTGTTAGGGTTTGCGGTCTAACCCATAAGTGGTCTGTCCTCTGCTGTTACCCTGAGCATATGTGTCACAAGTTCTGAATTGAAGAAGGTCACTATGCTGGCCACAAACTATTTCCTATTTCCATGCTAAAAGGTCTCATTTGCAGTGAATACAATGTCTCAGTATTACAAAGAAAGATCCCTGACTATCCCATTATGTCCTGCAGTCAGGACTGTCCTCCACTTATGAGCATTCACATGAGACAAAACAGGTGTACTGTGATCCATTTCCATTTTGCTAACTTCAACTACAAGCCCTCTCTCCAAAAGCCAGCCATCCTAAAACATGTTAGCCAACCCGACGGTAGCAAACCTGAATGCGCAAAATGACTGACAGGCAGAGAGTGGGCAACTTTCAGGCACTTGTTCTGTCATATGCTGAAATGGCATACTTCCATCACTCTTATATATAAATATATATAATTTATTATATATAAAGATATGGCGAATGTAACGGGATTAGGTGATTGACAGCAATATTGGCCTATCAGCAAGCAGTATTTTCCATTTAAAGGCTGATTGGTTGTCACCCGGGATGCGTCACGTCTGTTTTCACCGTTTGTTTGCGCGTGTCGACAGTGCCTGTAGGTAAGCCCGCTATGTTGTAATAGTTGATGATTTCGGGGGATTGTGTGGTGTGTATAATGTGGAATCATCTCTGTTAATCATAGTGCAGCTTTATGTGTTGGTGCTGTGCCCATTCGCGCTGTCTGGTGGATATGCTTATTGCTCGCCTAGCAGGTATGTTTATTGTGAAGTGCTCGTTATATAGTGCTGGTGTGGCTGTGTGGGTTTAACACTCTTTTTGCGTACTAAATAGGTGTGATTCCCTGTATCCCATTGTGCTATTGATGGGCATGACTGTGACCAATCCGTGGCTATAAAGCCTGCTATCTGACATGATATCCTGATGGTAAGTGTTTAAACGCAACCATGATTGTGATAGGATGAGGATTGGTAACATCTTCTCTTGTCATTTTAGGATTTTCCCTCTCGTTCTTTGCCGTGATTCGTTTGTTGCTGCTCACGCTGTTAAAGCGCTGCGGTTGATACAGCGCGATGACTCGATCATCACTATAACAATAAGGGGACTGTTCGTTTGATTCTTATCGTGTCGTTTTAGTGCCCTGCTTCATATTTCCTGTTTTGTTTCTTTGATTTAACTCTTTTCTTTTGCTTTATTGAAACTGTCCATATATAACAGGTGGTTATAGCTCTGGATACATGTGATTGACATCTATTAATGTCATCCCATTTGCGTGTGTGAACATCTGCTGAGTTGAAATTGCTTTGAAATAATCTCAAGACCAACTATTTGATCCTTTTCGGTTATTGTTTGTTCCTTCTTATTTTTGCTTTATTGGGAATGTCTCTATTGCCATGTTCATTTTTATAGCTTCTTTTTTTGTTTTTATTTTCTACTGCAGGAGCTGGGGTCCCACGGCCGGAGTGCTTTTCCTTGTGGTGGTGGTTCTTCTTTATCGTGTGCAGTGTACACTTTGTGTGTGATGGTGTGATTCGACTGCACGGGTGTGTGTGTGCATGAACGTGTGCCTCGTAAAACCGAACTCCACAGTGATTCCTGTCATTGGGAGCCCCCGCCCTGCTGTTATTATTTGGTATTTGCTTTACAGATATATATAATTGCTATTTTTGCTTGTGTGTGTTTCTTTGATCTGAAGTGGGGTTGTTAGTGTTTGATGTGGATCTTAGTGTCCAACATTTTTAATCACTTTTATATTAATAAACATTTGTATTTTTGTATTGTACTCACGTCTCTCCTGTCTAACTTTATGAGGGAACCGAACCTGTGTGCTTTACTCAATGTTTGAGTATTTTCCCTGGGGTTAACTCCTAGGGTGGCGTAGTCAGACTTTTATTTATAAATCAACTTGAGCTTGTGTCTCGAAACTGCACCCACTCGTCACACATACATTATTTTAATATGTTTAATGTCATGTATTATAAACAGTGATCGATTACAATTGACTTATTACTTCTCTAAAATGGTAATCACATTCATTTAATGATTAATTTGTCACTAATATCGTTACAAATGTACTTTTAAGTTACTTTCTTAACTTTTCACAAAAAAAGTTTTCAATTAATTAAAAATAATGTCTATTATGTCTATTATAATAATGTCTTGTTCATTGTTAAAGTCATACTTTCGGCACCTCAAATTTATGCCTTAAGGCCCTGGCATACTTCATATGACATCATTTTGAACAAAATCTGTCTAAAACTAAGCTGTTTTTGAGTTTGATTTGGTGGTTTAACTGCTAGCCAGCATGTATTTTCAGGAAAACTTAATAACTGCTGGTAAACACCTTCTTACTGCCATTGGTCCAAGTCATTGGCAGGTGTGATCTAGTTCTTTGTCAACGGGAATACACCAGCATGCAGAGTAGTTAGCGAGCTAGTGCAAACTTACCTACATCTGTACGATGGTTTGCGTAGAGACATTTTTCAAGAACAAAAATCCATCTTTGCAGTAGTATCAGTGCCATCATAAATAACAATAACAGAGTGTAACCGGCAAATTTTATGGCCAAATATAGCATGTTAGTGCTTTGTAAACATGACAAATTACACATTATCTACTGCATATATTTATTTTAATCATCATCAAGTGGTGAAAACAGCTTCTTTTACAGATCTCATGTGAACTGTACTCATAAAATGAGACATATACAGTACATGTAGTCATTGATAACATATTGTAATGCTGTATTAGTTAATGTACATTATTCTAGTTGCTCCCTATATTTAATTGCCTCTCTAAACACCTTCGCCAGTGGCATGGCCAGTGTCTGAAACAGTATACCATTGCTCAGCTATTTTGAATTTCTTTTAGCCTCTGGTCAAGTGGTCAAGTGGTTTTTATTGTCGTTTCAACCATATACAGTTAGTACAGTACACAGCAAAATGAGACAACGTTCCTCCAGGACCATGGTGCTACATAAAAACAACAAAGGACCAACACAGGACCACATGAGACAACACAACGAAATAAAATACCTATATATATAAAAAAAAAAAAAAAAAAAAAAAACTACATATACCTATATAAAGTGCATGTGCAAACATGTGCAAAAAGTACAGGACAGTACAACAAATTACTGACAATGAACAGGACAATAGACAGTGCAGCGCCGACCAGTACTCAGTAGTGCAAAAAGATGAGTTTCTAAAAATGTAAACATAACATACTATGAGATAATGTTCTATGCACATAGCAGTTATTGAGGTAGCAGACAGTTATAAAGTGACAGTAATTAAAGTGCAACTCAGGACACGTGTGTGTCAAACCAGTCTCTGAGTATTGAGGAGTCTGATGGCTTGGGGAAGAAGCTGTTACACAGTCTGGCCGTGAGGGCCCGAATGCTTCGGTACCTCTTGCCAGACGGGAGGAGGGTAAAGAGTTTGTGTGAGGGGTGTGTGGGGTCGCCCACAATGCTGGTTGCTTTATGGATACAGTGTTTTTTGTAAATGTCTTTGATGGAGGGAAGAGAGACCCCAATGATCTTCTCAGCTGTCCTCACTGTCTTCTGCAGGGCTTTGCGGTCCGAAACGGTGCAAGTCCCAAACCAGGCAGTGATGCAGCTGCTCAGGATGCTCTCAATAGTCCCTCTATAGAATGTAGTGAGGATGGGGGTTGGGAGATGTGCTTTCCTCAGCCTTCGAAGAAAGTAGAGACGCTGCTGGGCTTTCTTGGTGATAGAGCTGGTGTTGAGGGACCAGGTGAGGCTCTCTGCCAAGTGAACACCAAGGAATTTGGTGCTTTTGACGATCTCCACAGAGGAGCCGTCGATGTTCAGCGGAGTGTGTTCACCTTGTGCTCTCCTAAAGTCAACAACCATCTCTTTTGTTTTGTCGACATTCAGGGACAGGTTGTTGGCTCTACACCAGTTCGTCAGCCGCTGCACCTCCTCTCTGTATGCTGACTCGTCGTTCTTGCTGATGAGACCCACCACGGTCGTGGTCATCGGCGAACTTGATGATGTGATTCGAGCTGTGCATTGCTGCACAGTCATGAGTCAGCAGAGTGAACAGCAGTGGACTGAGCACACAGCCCTGGGGGCCCCAGTGCTCAGTGTGGTGGTGGTGGAGATGCTGTTCCCGATCCGACTGACTGAGGTCTCCCAGTCAGGAAGTCCAGGATCCAGTTGCAGAGGGAGGTGTCCAGGCCCAGCAGGTTCAGCTTTCCAATCAGGTGCTGGGGAATGATTGTGTTGAATGCTGAGCTGAAATCTATGAACAGCATTCGAACGTATGAGTCCTTATTGTCTAGGTGGGTGAGGGCCAGATAGAGGGTTGTGGTGATGGCATCGTCCGTTGAACGGTTTGAACGATACGCAAACTGCAGTGGGTCTAGTGAGGGACGAAGAATGAAGAAGAACTTTACTTTTTAGAAGAGGCCTTTACACCTTATGGGGCGCATGGCCTTCAGCTGACATAATGTATTATAAATGTATTATACATTAACAATATTAATTTAGAAATATGTGTAACCCAAGTAAACTAATTAACTTAATTGAAAATCTGTAACTGTAATCTGATTAAAATCATTTTAAAAGTAATGTGATACACTAATTTTACTTAAAAATAATTAGATTACAATAAGTAATTATTCATAATAAGATAACACTCAACACTGATTGTAAAACACTTGCACGTCTGATTCTAAATTCTCATTTAGAGCCTTTGTTAATTTGTTAAATATTAAATAAACAATAAACAACTAATTAATGACCTTTATTTTCTTATTAAAATGTGTATTTTACAGTATTTAAGGGAAATTCATAACTAGGTGTGTGTTATACTATACAGTATTTAATCAAAATCAGAATCAGCTTTATTGCCAAGTATGCTTACACATACAAGGAATTTGTCTTGGTTACAGGAGCTTCCAGTGTACAACAATACAAACAATACCAAAAACAGCAGCAAGACAGAGGTAATTAAAAACAAAAAATAATTAAAATAAATAATTATACATATATGTACATACACTCACCTTCATACATATCCACATAAACACGTAGTGCAAATCTATTATAATCTGTTATATAAACAACAAAAAGACAGTGTATTATGTACAGAGCAATGTAATTAATGGCAGAAGTGGATATCTTGGATAATATAAATAGACTTAAACTGTGTGTTTCACATAATTATTGCTCAATGGGGCAATTTAATTGTTCATTAGATGGATAGCCTGAGGGAAAAAACTGTTCCTGTGTTTGACGGTTCTGGTGCTCAGAGCTCTGAAGCGCCGGCCAGAAGGCAACAATTCAGAAAGGTAGTGGGCAGGGTGAGTGGGACCCAGAGTGATTTTCCCAGACTTTTTCTTCACTCTGGAAGTGTATAGATCTTGAAAAGGGGGGTGGGGGGGGGCAACCAATAATCCTCTCAGCAGACCAAACTGTCCTTTGTAGTCTTCTGATGTCTGATTTCGTAGCTGTCCAAACCAGACAGTTATTGAAGTACAAAGGACAGACTCAATGACTGCTGAGTAGAACTGTTTCAGCAGCACCTGTGGAAGGTTGAACTTCCTCAGATGGCGAAGGAAGTACAACCTCTGCTGGGCCTTTTTCACAATGGAGTCGATGTGTATCTCCCACTTCAGGTCCTGTGAGATGGTAGTGCCCAGGAACCTGAATGACTCCACTGCTGCCACAGTGCTGTTTAGAATGGTGAGGGGGGATAGTGTTGGGGTGTTCCTCCTAAAGTCCACAATCATCTCCATCGTTTTGAGCGTGTTCAGCTCCAGGTTGTTTTGACTGCACCAGACAGCCAACCGTTCAACCTCATTTCTATATGCAGACTCATCATCATCTCGGATGAGGCCAATGACAGTGGTGTCATCTGCAAACTTCAGGAGCTTGACAGAGGGATCCTTGGTGGTGCAGTAATTTGTGTAGAGCGAGAAGAGTAGTGGGGAGAGCACAAATCCCTAGGGGGCATCAGTGCTGATGGTACAATTTTCCCTGCCTCACAAGCTGCTGCCTGTCCATCAGAAAGCTTTTAATCCACTGACAGGTAGAGGTGGGAACAGGGAGTTGGTTTAACTTTGTCCGGAAAATAGCTGGGATGATTGTGTTGAAAGCCGAGCTGAAGTCCACAAAAAGGATCCTTGCGTATGTCCCCGGTCTGTCCAGATGTTGCAGGACGTGATGCAATCCCATGTTGACTGCATCATCCACAGACCTGTTTGCTCGATAAGCAAATTGAAGGGGATCCAGAAAGGGTCCAGTGATGTCCTTCAGGTGGGCCAACACCAGTCTCTCAAATGACTTCATGACCACAGATGTCAGGGAGACAGGTCTGTAGTCATTAAGTCCTGTGATTTTAGGTTTCTTAGGGACAGGGATAATAACTGAGCATTTGAAGCAGCATGGGACTTCACACTGCTCCAGTGATCTATTGAAGATCTGAGTGAAGATGGGGGCCAGTTGGTTAGAACAGGAACGAAGGCTCGCTGGTGAGATGCCATCTGGGCCTGGAGCCTTCCTTGACCTTTGCTTCTGAAAGACACGGCACACATTGTCTTCACAGATCTTGAGTGCAGGTTGTGTAGCAGGAGGGGGGAGGAGGGGGGTTGCAGGAGGTGTTAATGTTTGTGTGAAATGAAGGTCTGAGTGCATGTGGGGTGTGAAATTGAGCCTTTCGAATCTGCAATAGAACACATTCAGGTCGTCAGCCATTCGTTGGTCCACCACAGGGTTGGGGGTAGGACTCCTGTAATTAGTAAGTTGTTTCAGGCCACTCCACACTGATGCAGGGTCGTTAGCTGAAAACTTGTTTTTCAGCTTCTCAGAGTAGCTTCTTTTAGTCACTCTGATTTCCTTATATTATATTTAACGACGAAGAACCATCGTAAAGTGCATTTAAATAGTTTAACTCACACCTAGCCGTGGATTATCCTGCTTATAACATAGTCACTTGTCAGCATTGATTAGTTACAGCTGTTGTTGATATTTGCAGAGGAGATTTTTACTGGAAGAATGACAATAACAATTAACTATATAGCTAGATCTAGAGTTATGCCCTCTCTAAATCCGACACAGAGATAAAGTAGTGTGATGATATTACATATATTTTAATGAATTAAAAAACAAAAATCAGTCTGAGGGTCAGATAAAAGTGATTGGCAGGCTGCATTGAATTACCCACTGACTTAAATAAAATTAAGAAATTACATCATACTGGCAGACTCAAGATGGTCCTCAATAAATAAAAAAAAAGAATAAATTAAAGAAGTGCAGATATTGTATACCGTTGAGTACTCACCCACTTAAAGCTCTGCTTGCATGGTTACTAAATCACAAAAGGCTGCATTTTGTAAATTAGTCTGCATTCAGCACTTCAGTCAGTAATATGTGATCATGTGGCACCTGAGCAGTGCAGCAATATCAGATGATGCTTATCATGTTACAATTCAAATCATCTTGCCTCGTTTTTCCAGACAGTGAAAGACTGCTTTGATAAGTCCCAGTTTTCTTCTCTCCCCTTCCATGCAAAACATAGCTGTATGTCAAACCATACTTTCCTTACAAGAACAAGAAATGCAGGTGCATTTATAATTATCTTCAGGTTGGACTCAACATATTGATACAACATATATCTGGATCTAGGAAAAAAACAACCTTTCAGTTTGGAATGTTTCAACGTCGTAATTCACCTGACAAGAACCCCCACACCAGGCTGTTCTTTTTAAGGTTACAAGGACCGTCAGATTTGCACAACTCTTAAAACATTTCATCTTTATCTAGCCTTGCTTGATAATGCTGAAAATCACTTTGAACAATGGTAATGTTTGTACCTGACAAATTAAGGATTATAGAATGATGGAACACTTTCAAATGTGTGTAGCGATGTGCAATCACCTATAATTGATACATATAAAATCACAAAATCACATGGTTTTACACATCATTGTATTTTAGCAAGTTAAGCTTTATAGTTCCATTCTTAGTAGAATGTGATGAATCATACAAAAAATTTAAAACGTCTTTAATTTTGTATAATTCATCTCATAAAATACAATGATGTGTAAAACCAATGTGATTTTGTAACCATGGATTTTCACGTTTTATTACCTACACGTATAACATCCATTAAAAATGTCATGTTTAGTATGTAAGCATGTGTTTGCGTATGAAGAAACATCTGTTGCAAATTAATATCATGTCTCTTGAACCATTCTCAAGATATAAAAGCTCATGATTAAATATGCACTATTTTTTAACGGGACATTTTTAAGACTCTGAAACAAAGGACCATATCTCAACTGATTGGTGCAGGACACCTTTGGGGGATGTGGCCAATCTCAGTTCAAATAGTTCCAAACAAGAAGAACTCTCTCTTGCTCTCTGCTCTTCACTTCTCTTCACTCTTCTTAGGCCTGCACGTGCTTCGTCTGGTCGCTCTGCTGACGGCCAGGTCCTCCCATGTGAAATCCATGGAAGCTCGGGACTTGACGTCCCGAGAAGGTGTGAGAAGGCCTCACTTCACAGCTAACCAACTTTTCACCAACCTGTCTCATGTATATATGTGTTAGATTAGATTTATGTTTAGACTAGTAATAAAGTTTGTCTGTGTTCAAAGACGATGTGACTGTGGTATATTTTGATAAATAATCTCATCCCTGTTTCTAAAAGATTTGGCTTCAAAGTTGTACCTAAATATGTGATATTATTTTCAATAAGCCATGAGAATAATATCACTCCAATAAGTGAATTAATCATAATTCACTTATTAAAGCTAATTCCTTACAGTAGACATTGTGAGCTGATACAACTAGACGTTGTATTACGATTTCAATGGTGGAGAATCTATTAAAACAAATAATCTAGTTATTTGTTATTTATAAAGTTAAAATTAAGACTCCACAAAAGGAGTTTGACATTTTAAATTTCCCCTGCAAGGACGAAGAAATCTCGTTCCAGTGGGGTAAGAAAAGATACGAGCGATGTTCCTCTATCTCTTTCTGAATGGCCATGTTTAATAGCTAGTTTGATGACATTGCGATTTTCTAGTGCATTCAGCTAGACTATTTGTAACTGTCTGTGGTTAATCGTTGAAGTTGATGTTCATATTTTTGTATCTGCCTGCTGAGCGAATTTGAAAATAACTTGTGTAATTTGCATAATTTTCCAAGTGTATTTTTGAAAGGGAGTGTAAATGTTTGATCGCTAAAGAGTTGCAGTCAATCTGGTTTAACTTCAGTGAAAGACCCTGTTGTTTATCCAGAACCTGACACAAAAACCTCTCTGATCAAATCTCATTGTTTAAACATCCACAGTTAACTTGCCACTTAAATATAGATTAATCTCGCTCTGAACGAGTTGAAAGAACAAGCGCCACTCTGTGAAATGATCATGTGAGTTGTCTGGAACTGGCATTGCTGGAATTGCTCTTTAAAAGAACTAGAGTACTGTTTATTTGTGCACTGTGGAACTCGCTGACGTTTATATGCATCGTTGAAGCTGTGTTTTCATTAGCATTGACCAAGATCATAAATCACTGGTGTTGGTTGTTATGACGATGAAAGTTCAGGGGAAGTCCTAAAGAGGCTCCTCTGGGGCAACTAACCACGCATGCGCAACCTGCCGACACCATATTGTAAACACAGTATGGCTAAGCTATTAGCAAAACACAGCTAAAGCTAATAGCATAACACAGCACCGCTAAACTATCACGTTAACCATCTTCATTGAAAGTCTATAACAACCCTTGCACCAAAAGCTAGCAATTAGCATCCAGCAGCCTGTAACAGTTAAATACAGATTGTTTGTGAACAAGCTTTAAGCAATTTAACCCCTTATCTCAAACTTTAATCTTCTCTCCCTCATGCATTTTACTAAATTTTTTTCCCTCTCAATGATCTCATAACACAAATTACTGTCTCTCAATAAGCAATTGAGTTGAAGTTAATTTAAGCTGAGTTTGGAGAGCTGATTAAAATTGATGTTTGCCTCACATTTCTTTTATTTTCACTCATCAATTTCTTACCTAAGCTGAACTACCTGATAATAATAAGTCTGAAACAGTGTATGTTTTCAGAAACTTACAGCTGCCTCTCATTCTTGTTATTATCTGCCACCCATTCATTTACAGTTTATTTGAATTGCTTATTGGCTGTTTTCTTTTTATTTCACTTGTGTGTTGTGTACTGAGTGATTCTGTTCTATGTGGACGGGCCCCCACATCGGTACATAAATAATAAAACAGAAATAAAACTCATTGTGGAATTTTAAATAGATCAAATCCCTCCAATAAGATCACGATCCACGAGCACCAAGCCTGAATCCGGATCACTGTTATTGCTATTAAGCATAACGACAGAATATTTATTGGTGGATTTTGCTCATTTAGTCTTTGTTTAATTTCCATTATATTTTCGAATCTCTGTCTCCCTCTAACTTTTCTATCCCTACTGTTTACAGTCTAGAGACAAAGCCTGTCAAACCACAAATAACCCAAAACACAAGAGCTATCTTGAAATGTCAAATTATAATCCAAATTTTGAGTGTTCTCCCTAGTCTGAACCTCACGCAACTACTTTCTTTGTGTTTATCAACGCACTCCAAATTTCGGTATCCAAACGCAGCCACGTCCAGAAATTAATTGCAAAGAGAAGCACCAGGTAACCGTGACCAACCCCCGAGCGTGCCTTTTGAGGCATCTGTGGTAAGCGGTTCAACTGTACCACATAAACAGGTATATGGTGTCAGTCCTGCCAGATTGAAAAGAAAGAAACATTACACTTCACTATTTGTTCATATTCACTGAAACAACCTTTAGCTGTTACTACCCTTCATTTGTGTCCACACATATTGAAGCCGACATCTAGCTGTAACACCACACTTAGTCCCTTAACCCTGTGTAGACCTGTGTCAGCTCTCTCTCCCAAGTCTTCCACTACAGTGTGTCAACATGTGGCTGAAAACTGACCCCACAGCCCACTGGAAAGACTTGAAGGCAATAGTGAGTGACATGCTGGGAAAAGTCCCGGCCCGCCCTCCGCCCTGCCACGTTCCTCCCTCATTCTCTCAGGCTGGAGAGCCCCCGGCATGACGTACACCCCACCCCCTCCCCCCTTCCCTGGGGAGGGGCGTGCCTTTCGCCCCGTCTGCCAGCAGGTCATCAAATTTAAACGAGAGATAAACACACACATGATGGACATGTCCGTAAACGATTTCTCTCTCCCGCACAATCCTCCGCAGTCTGCCTTTATCCCTCTCGGAGGCTTGATTAGCCTGATAAGGGAACGGGTATTTAGAATCATGACCCAGCCCACACCCTCCGCCCTGCCACAGTTATATTTTTGCACCACACTTTGGCTAGATTTTGCAGAAATGTACTCTGCATTTTCTCAACCAACTTCTTGAGGTATCACCCTGGGAAACTTATTAAAAAGTTTTAAAGGAGTTCCCATCTATATGCTGGGCACTTAGTGGCTGCTTTTCTTAATTATTCAGTCCAAGTTACCCATTTCAAAAAGTTTTGTTTTGTAATTAAGTAAATTAATATGTTGGCACAATTATATTTTTCAAACATTTAATTATACACCTTCAGATCAAAATTTTATTAAGATTATGAGAAACATTTCAGGAAAGTTACCACAAACTTTTGAATGGAGTTGAACACAAGCTAAGTATTGAAAATTACTCAAAAATGTATCATCGATATCAAGAACATCTCTTTTTTTTTCAGATAAACATCAAGATTGTTTTATCACCCAGCGCTATTGACAACATTGCTTTAATCGCTCACATCAACCCAATAATCTCAGTGATAGATAGCTAAATCTCTAAAACACTCAGAATCTAGTAAGCAGAAATATTACATTTATCTTGATATGTTTCTTAAAATTAGAGGCAGGATTAATGCTGATATCTGGCTTCAGCAATTTAAACTCACATTACACAGTAAAGAAATTGGCCTTTTTCGCTGCGTAAAGTCCTTTTTGGTGCGGCCATGATGTTCAGGTGTTGAACTGTGATTGAGGCTTCCTCCACATCCATAACAATTGGTGCTGATCTACAGCTGCCATTCAAGTTTTTTATGTGTGATTTACACATAGATGGTGAAAAAATTGTGCATTAAAAGTACAGTTACAGCACTTAAAATGTTCTCATGTAGAAGTAAAAGTATACAATTTTTAAACTACGTAAAAAAAGTAGAATTCCTGGGAAAAGCTACTTAATTACAGTAACGTGCGTATTTGTAATTCGTTACTTTACACCCCTGACATTCTATAGCGACCAGCAAGTTTTTGAAGTATTGAAATGAGTCTGCTAAGGCTCTAGCCACTTTTTTTGTCCTCAAGGTTATTTTGCTGGGTTATCATGCTGGGTCAGTTTCAAGATAAATGTATGTGTCATTAGACAGAAACAATCTTTTATCAGACATACAGTATAAAATACCATCTGGACCAAACAAAGTAATGTCAATGAACACCCACACTGCACACGACAGCAGCAGACATGAAATTCATTCAGTCTCTCTCTCTCTCTCTCTCTCTCTCTCTCTCTCTCTCTCTCTCTCTCTCTCTCTCTCTCTCTCTCTCTCTCTCTCTCTCTCTCTCTCTCTCTCTCTCTCTCTCTCTCTCTCTCTCTCTCTCTCTCTCTCTCTCTCTCTCTCTCTCTCTAGAGCTGATGAGCTGCCTAGTGATGCTGAACACAAGGGTGTCTGCACTGTAGTGACATAATATGCCTGTAAAACACTCAGCAGGAATAAAGTAATTCAGGCTGTTTAAGAACCACCTTGTGTTGAAGGATGAACATAATATGAGAATGGAGATCTGATTTTCATTTAGCCACAATGAGCATCCAAATGCCTGTTGATGATACTCAGTGAAATAAAGTACACAGAATGTTTATTTTCAGCATTGTCTTTGTTAGAATAAGGGTGGTGTCGTAAGCTCCATTTACATTGTCATTGAAGTATAAGGTATAAGGGAGTCAGTGTGCAACCTGTAAAACACATCTAGCCTTTTTCTAATTGTTATCAGAGGCGGTCAGTGGGGTGGACTTTTACGGCATTGGCACTGACCAATGAGCTTCTTCTCACACCAAACAATTAACAAGCCATTCTCCTGCTCGCATCTGTTCCTAACTTTTTCTTCTGCAAACGTAAGCTGCCCTACGGCCCTGTTTTTTCCATTTTATTCTCTCTAGATTACATGATTTGCTTTAATTGTATAAAACAATCATGCCAAATAAAATTCATAAAACTTTAATCAAATGAAAATATAATAATCAATGTTCAAAAAACTTTACAGTTATTTTGATCTGCACCAGGGGCGATTTTAGGGTCAGAGCTTTAGGGGTGCTTAGCACCCAATGAGCTCCACTGCCACCACCCACCCTCTTTTCACACAAAAATAAACAATATGTCTATTGAAAAATAACTTTATCATTTTAACATTGGTTCAACTAACTCCAAAATCCAAATTGTTTTTGTCTTTTTTTTTTTAGACCTTTTCAGAGCACCAGCTTAATTGTGAGAGTTCACACAGACAGCCCCCTGTAACAAACACAAAACCTTCTTCACTCAGCTGGTTTTCCTGACCATTAACTCCATGTGCCTACTTTTGTATCAACAGTCATCAGATTGGTTAGATTAGATTCAACTTTATTGTCATTGAACAAAGTAACAGGTACTTGGACAACAAAATGTAATTCATCTTCTGTAAATTATTTACAAAAAATGGTTCTTGAAAGGCTCTTTTTTGTGTGCCAAACTGAGTATGAGGGTATTGAGACAGCTTTAACTGTTTAGGACCAGTGTCCTTATCCCCTAAGTCTGAACAGCTCTCTTCTGTCTCTGCTGCTTTGACTTGGTGGTCTCTATGTTGCACTCCCTCTGTCTCTTCATTTCTTTCACTAGTCAATTCCCTCTCATCCCTTATGGACTCTCCCTGTTGTTTTCCTCCTCCTTTATTATGAAGAAATGTGGTGTAAAATAATGTTACAAAAAGTAAATGTAATATAGGCTACTTAATGCCAATAAGTTAGTATAGGAGTATGAGTAGTTACTGTTTTGCTTGCCACTATTCACTATATGTCAATTTATTGTTGTTGTTTCCTCACCTGGTTCTTCCTGCATGCTCTCCCTTTCCCTTTCTCCTTCTCCATCTCCCTCTCTTTCCCTTGGCACTGACAATCATACACAAATATATTGTAGGCAGGAGAGTTGAGGTCAGTTTGTCATGTCACAAAAAATGTTATGGAGACTGTAAAACAGTTAAAGGAGGGGCAAGGAGGAAGCGAGAACCGGCTTGTCAATATAAATAATAATAATTTAATGAAAACTCAAAAACACATAAACAAACACACATGACGGACATGCCCGTAATTCTCTCTCTCTCGATCCATCGTCACCGGCCGCCTTTATCCCTCGCGCGCCTCATCAGGCCGATTGGGGACCGGGCGCGCGATATTCCGACCGGCCCCGCCCCCCTCCACTCCACAGAGACCATTTTCAGATTCTAAGGATATGATCAAAAGGCACACAGAGGCGTGCCATTTTAAATGTCTTAATTATTATTGGGCTTAGAAACTTTTTTAAATCACAAATTCCTTTCACAAGAGAAGCTGTATTCTCCATTGTGGGTTTGAAATAAAAAAATAAAATAAAAGCAGGGGACCATTGCCTAGATAAGTAATTTGATACAACAACAGATAGCTGGTTTGCATTATCTGTTACTTTAGCTTAACACTTTTCAGAAGAACCAAAAAACAAGACACAGGTCATTATGGACTGTCCCTAGTCTCTCACCTGGATCTGTCTTTTTTCTTTTAAAGAACTGTCGTATGTCCATTGCTCACTGGTAGGCGCACACACACACACACACACACGCACGCATGCACACACACACAGAGAGAGAGAGAGAGAGTAATGCTAGGAGTTCAGGAGTTAAGCCTGGTTCAGGTTAAATCCTCTGTGTGTGAGGAATGAATAAATACAGCAAAAGAAAAACATTAAACTTTCTTTTATTGTCTAGTTTGATAGTCATCCACAACTGAAAAATAACAAATATAAATCTAGGAATGAATAACAATTCATTTAAAAAGCCACAGTGAGTGTTTTCACACATACTGGTGGTATACAGTGATATGTTTGTTTTACTCTGGTCCAAACGCCACGGCTTCATGTTTTCATGACGACTGACCAGAAAAGAAGCACGTGATGTCATGTTTACATGACTCCCGATTGTTAAAATGAGTATCAAACTAACGATAAACTTTACCAACAGAGACACACGTACGCACTACACAGGTACGCAGTTTATTTGTTGCGCTGCTGTTTTTGTTTCACGATCTAGCAGTTAATAAACAGAACTGCATGCGTCTTGCGGAAGAACATTGTAACCGGTAACCGGTCTGGACAAGTAACCCAGGTCCTGTGCTACTCCACAGCGGCGGCGACCCGCTGGACTAAAATAGTCCGAAAATAAACACTTATTATAGGTGTACCATGGTGATTCAGGATACTGACTCCAGTACTCACCGATATGGTTTCGGAATATTTACATTTATGCATTTGGCAGATGCTTTTATCCAAAACGACTTACAGTGCACTTATTACAGGGACAATCCCCCCGGAGCAACCTGGAGTTAAGTGCCTTGCTCAAGGACACAATGGTGGGGCTCGAACTAGCAAACTTCTGATTACCAGTTTACCAGATATGTGCATTAGACCACTACACCACCACCGCTCCGTGGAACAACTCTAGGTAAAAGGAAAGAAGTGTGAGACACAGCTTTGGAGCAACTTAGTTGATTCACAACACTACATAACGGGTTCTCACTCTGCGTGTGTTTCGCGCTGCATGACGGTCGTGCTGAGCGTTGCAGGTACAGAGGAGAAGTAGAAGAAGAGAAGAGGATGACACCATTTGCTAAGCGGGGGTGTTTTCATTTTCATCCTTAACACATACATTTTAAACCACAAACTACGGAGTATGTTTTGGACATTATTTAACCTTGTCAAAGACGAACAAAAATTTTAGAATAACAACATTTCTTACTCCAAGTTTTAGGGGTGCTGAGCTCCTTTTTAGGGGTGAAGCACCCCTAAAAAGGGGCTAGACTCGCCCTTGATCTGCACAACAATGCTGCACAACAGAAATTCACAGTATAAATGAACAGGCTGATGAAAAAAATATGATTACCTGCAGCACAAGGTTTCTATGGCTGAATTGTTATTCAGTAAACTCTTGCTTGTGTGATATTGCTTAAATCTATTAATAATAATAACAATAACAATAACTTTTTTTTTTGGCGGAAAACTGAGTGAAGACCTTTGAGTTCCTGTGTGTATACACACTAATTCTAAGCAGGAAATAACACAATTTTCATGACTTTCAGAATTTTTTTTTGACAAAAATGACATAAATCTCCTGTGATGCATGTACGTACACTGTTGGACATTTTTAGTAGTAAAAAAAAAAAAAACAGTTGAGAGAGTGAAAATGTTTTGAACAAGACTTTCTAGAAATACTCTGTGATAAAAGTGCCCAAAGCTGAAGACACTCCTAATTTTGGTTAGCACTGAAATTTATTTTCATGAAATACTGTATGTGTCTGTATTCAGATGGATTATGCTGGTTTTACAATGAGGGTATGTTCCATTTATATAGCGCTTTGCTGACACTACAAAGCGATTTACCTAGTGACAAGGGGACTCTCCTCAACCACCATCAGTGTGCAGCATCCACCTGGATGTTGCGACGGCAGTCATAGTGCGTTAATACAGTCACCATACACCAACAATTGGTGGAGAAGAGAGAGTAGAGTGATATAGCAAATTCAAGGATGTGGAATATTAGGAGGCCATGATAATTAAGGGCCAAAGAGAAGAAATTGGCCAGGACAGCGGGGTTACATCCGTACTCTTTACGAGAAGTGCACTGGGAGTTATAATGACTGAAGAGAGTCAGGACCATAATTGAACATCTCATCTGAAAGACAGTGCCTTTTTTTCAGTACAGTTTTGTCATCACTATACTGAGGTGTTAGGACCCACACAAACCACAGGGTGAGCACCCCCTGCTGACCTCACTAACACCATTTTCACCTTTTTCAACAGCAAAGTTTTCCCAGTGAGGTCTCCCATCCAGATACTGACCAGGTTCAACTCTGCTTAGCTTCAGTGGGTAACCAGTCTAAAGCTACAGGGTAATATGGCTGCTAAAAAATGAAGTCAAAAGTAAAAAAAGAGGATGTAAAAAATGTAAATAAATAAATGCAATAGGATGTGTGTTATTAGTTATTTAGCAAAGGACCTCAGAGCAAATCCAAGTTTTGTATGTGTGTGAGTCTGTGTGTATTGACAGCATTATTAAATATTTAATTTTGTGTGGAGATTTTTGTTACTGTGCTTCCACTAATGGAAGCCTGCCAATCATAAGAGAAGACAGCGCGATCAACTTCCTGCCCACAGATGTCAGCAGCTCTCAATCCCCGTCTCCACGCTCCCTCCTCATTTTTATTTTTCTGCTGTAAGGGTGGGTGTTCCGACAATGGAATAAGAACATGGTTATTTTCTGAGCCGCTCAGGGTGTGCGAGAGTGTGTGTCGTCAGAGAGGTGAGACACTTGCTTTCACTGGCTTAACACCGAGTTTGAGTGTTACTGTACTACCTACATTTAAACAGGGTGAAAGCTCATTAATGAATATGTTCATCTGACTGATAGCACCTGGTCGCATTTCCTGTCAGGTACTCTAAGAATTTAAATGATTTATGTATTTTAAGCAGGGCAGTAAGTCGATTAAAAAATTATAATAATATATATATATATATATATAAAATGATTATAAATAAAAAATTATTTGTATATTTATATATATGCTAACATATATATATATATATATATATATATATATATATATATATATATATATATATATATATATATATAATTATTATAAATAAAAATGTATTTGATTTTATATATGCTAATATATATAATGATTATAAATAAAAATTTATTTGATTTTATATATGCTATCATATATATGCTATCATATATATATATATATATATATATATATATATATATATATATATATATATATAAATTAAGTAGAGAGAGATAATCAAACCACACTTAATGAGAGCAGTCATCACAAGATCAAGGGACATTTCTTGCATCAAAGACAAATGAAGGGATTTCAAAAGACCATCTTGTGAGACAAGTGAAATGAAACACAACCACAGTGAGTGTAACAAAAAAACAGCACAAACAGACAGCCTCACCGGACTATGATCAAGCTCAGATTACTGCAAAATCAGACATCAGCCTTGATGTAGTCGATAAGGTCTAACATATGTGAGTATTCAATTAAAGGGAGGTTCGCCAGGCTCAACTGGAGGAAGATTGCTGCTAGATCCATCTGAGGTTAGTTCTTCTGTGACGAAGGCAGGCAGAGAATGTGGATCTATATGCAGCTTTTATTAATAAAAACAGGGAAACAACAACTTACATTTATATAGCGCTTTTCTCAAACTCAAAGCACTTTACATAGTATAGGGGGGAATCTCCTCAACCACCACCAGTGTGCAGCATCCACCTGGATGATGCGATGGCAGCCATAGTGCACCAGAACGCCCACCACACACCAGCTATTGGTGGAGAGGAGATGGTAGAGTGATGTAGCCAATTCAGGGATGGAGATTATTAGGAGGCCATGATAGATAGGGGCCAATGGGGGAATTTGGCCAGGACACCGGGGTTAAACCCCTACTCTTTACGAGAAAGTGTCCTAGGGATTTTTAATGACCACAGAGAGTCAGGACCTCAGTTTAACATCCCATCCAAAAGACGGTACTTTCTTTACAGTATAGTGTCCCCGTCACTATACTGGCGCATTAGGACCCACACAGACCGTAGGGTGAGCACCCCCTGCTGGCCTCCCTAATACCACTTCCAGCAGCAACCTTGGTTTTCCCCAGGAGGTCTCCCATCCAGGTACTGGCCAGGCTCAACCCTGCTTAGCTTTAGTAGGCAACCAGTCAATAGCTGTAGGGTGATATGGCAGCGGAAAATGCAGGACAAAGGAAACCTAGCACAGGGCATGGTAACACATTCAAACTAAAAGGGCTTATATACACAAAAGGAACAAACAAGGGAATGAGGAACACCTGGGGAAACAATTAGGGAATGAGAATTAATCAGGGGAAAACCAATCATAAAATGAAACTACAAAAGGACTACAAAAACCAAACAGGAAACAGGAACTAAACTAAACTTCAACTTAAAAGCACAAAAACAAAAGACAACAGTGAACATGACAGCACCCAACACATTTGCAGTTTCCTAAAAGAGAGAAATGTGTGCAGTTTTGACTACCATGGATGCAATAAAACTGGTATATTCTGTATATACTATACATATTGTTGTAAAATGAGATGTCAAAAAAATAAAGCAAATACTTGATTTTTTTATAAATCCAAAGTTTTGCAGCTATATTGTTTTCATTACAGTTGATTGATTATGTTTTATCCAATGCACACATTTTTTTTGTGAAGAAAGGACTCTTCTCTCCCCAAAACATAACAGAATTAACCATCATCATATTCTCAGGCCTCACTTTCTAAAAACTATAAATATTTATTCGCAAAAGTTGGAAAATCTTGGAAGGTTCATACATATTTTTCTTGATCTAAGAGTTTCTAAGTTTTCAAACTATATGTAACAAGGCCTGTGCAATTTTGACCTGATTTATCCCACCTGAAACATGCCCTAAAACCATTTCTGTTCCATTTCACAGCTAATACTTCCTCATTAATAAAACTCTCTCAACTCCTTCCGGTGTAACAGAAACATTGATGACACTCAAAATTAAATTAGTCTTAAAGCCTGCTGCTGTACACAAGTGTTTGTACAGGCAGATCAATGATGTCCCTGTTTCTCTGACCATGTTTAAATGCACTTAAGAAAATTATTTATTCCAGGGTTTTTGCAGAAAGCAGTTTTACTTACACTGCTTAAGGGAAAGCATCTTAACACACCTGGGTTTCTCCCAGAGAATGCGGCTTATGTTCGCATGTAAATGTATAGCAGCATTCTTACAGGTTTTTGAGGAGGGCACATGTGTGTGAACAGATTGGAAAACAAACATCATAGGATGTAGACAAACAGCAAGTCAACATAGTGGAAAAAATTCAACATTTCTGGCAGTAAGAAAAGCCTATAACATATAAATTATACCAATTTATACACTCAGATGTAAAATATTGTATATCCCTCATATTTGCGAATATTTGGCTAAGTACATTGGGGTAATCCCGGAATTTAATGTAAAAGGGAAATCACACTATTGCAGCACAATTACTTGCAGGTCCCAATGGAATGTTAAAGACACAAAAAAAGCAGCAACTCAGGAATATCTGGATATAAAGCAAAGCAATGGAGAATAAAATAGTAAAGTCTTCCTCAAATGCCATATTTGTTTTTTACACAAGTGTCGTGGGGAAATTACGTAGTGTGACAGCGTAAGCAAGAGACAGACACAGTGGGCATGGCATCAAGCCTTGGAGAGGCATTTATTGAAAATAATAATAAACATAAAACATTCATGAAAGGGGAATAATGTGTCCATGGGGGAATTAGAGTCCAAAATAAAGGGAAGTCTGGCATCTTCACGGTGCACCGGGACCATGTGAAAAAAGCAGTGAACAGGGAAAGGTCCAAGTGTTAGTGGGTGCGGCCGTAAATGCTCCCCTCGTCGGGATCCAGGGCACGGCATGCTCCAATCCTGGCATACCATCTAACTAATGACATCATTAGATCTAAATCATTTCTTTGCTCTGGCCTAAAAATTGCACTTACTTGAAAATTGGATAAAATGCGGTGTACAGTCTTTGCTTGTAGTGCTGTGCTTTGTTGGTTTATGAAAACAAAGCCCATTGTGTTTATCCGAGAACAAAATAGTCCAAAAGAAGCAAAAACATTAAGATTTTGTGTATACAAGAGAAACAAAAACTAACAGCCTGTCTGTTTCAGAGTACATGTATGGAATGGTGTGACAACAGTTTTCCCTGAAAATGCTCTATAATCAATTTAATCCAGCTCCATTTCCAATTCCCTGCTCAATGATGAGAGAAAAGGCTCTCATCTGGAAGTACTTTTATGGTGCATTTTGTCCTTGGAGCTTCACAGCCCTAGGGCCTGATGTATAAATGTTGAGTATGCACAATAAAGGCACTGAAATGTGCATACGCAATTTCCCATGCACACATCAGGATTTATAAAAAAATAAACCTGCGCACCATCCACAAACTCTTGACTATGCATTCGCACACTTTTACTGGTGTGTGCCAACTGGCGACTCCAGCTGGCCAAGTAATGAATAGAATAAAAAAATAAGACTCACATAATATAATTATTAAACATAATAAAAACAGTTAAGCAATCAGATCAGAAGTGACTGTTATCCATACGAAATTAGGCTATGTAAATTTTTCAGAACTAATTGAAAATGCATGAAAATATAAGTTGCAAAAAGGAAACATTGTTAATGGATGCACTGCTTTTGTAAGACTTCCATACCATTATACAGAGGGAATCATTTTGGTTACTGTCATAACCTTCATTCCCTGATGGAGGGAACGAGATGTTGTGTCGATGTAGTGACGGAGATTGTAAAATCTTGCAAAGGTATTGGGTGTAGCCCAGCTAGAGAGGTGCCCATGAGGATGCCACACTCCTAGTAGAGTGTGCTTGTATTCCCAAAAGGGGCGGGCTCGGCCTGGGCCTGGTATGCCAGAGCGATGGCATCCACGATCCAGTGGGCAAGCATCAGCTTGAAGACAGCGTTCCCTTTCCACTGTCTGCCGAAGCAGACATAGAGCTGCTCAGAGTGTCTAAAGCTCTGTGTGCCATCCAAGTAGGTGCGCAAAGCACGCACTGGACACAGCAACTGCAGAGTTGGGTCTACCTCCTCCAGGGGCAGCGCTTGCAGACTCACCACCTGATCCCTGAAGGGGGTCGTGGGAACCTTGGGCACATAGCCTGGCCGGGGTCTCAGGATCACATGAGAATCTGCTAGACCGAACTCCAGGCAATTGTCGCTGACGGAAAATGCTTGCAGTTCCCCGACCCTCTTGATGGAGGTGAGCGCAATCAGGAAGGACATCTTCAAGGAGAGGGCTTTCAGCTTGAATGACTCTAGCAGCTTAAAAGGGGCTCCCCGAAGGCCCAGGAGGACCAATGAGTGAAAGAGGCATGGCCTGGGAGGATTCAGCCTCCGGGCACCTCTGAGGAACCTGATGATCAGGTTGTGCTTCCCTAGGGACTTACCATCCACTGCGTTATGGTGGGCCGCTATATCAGCTACATATATCTTCAAGGTGGAGGGGGACAGCTGACCCGACTGTGCATCTCTGGGACTATTTGGCTCGGGAAGAACACCAATTTGTGAAAAAGCGCCACTTCAGGGCATAAAGCTGCCTCCTAGAGGAAGTGATCATGTCTACCACTAGTGGTGGTAGGCCATTTAGGTCTTCCGTGTCCCGTGCCAGCTGTGTGCCAGCACGTCTGTCCTGAGGGGGGCTCCCGTCAGGGAATACCAGAGCGGGCAGTGGGAGGATTACCAGGAAGCAAACAGGTCTACCTGTCCTTTGCTGAATCAACTCCAAATCAGCTGGATCAAATGGGGGTGTAGTCTCAAATCACCGCTGATCATTTCCTGCTGCGACATTGCGTCCGCTGTAGTGCTGAGGCTGCCCGGGATGTGTGTGCTACTGTCGCCGACAGTACCAACGCATGTTTGCCCCGGATCAACGTCAATAGCCTCCACAGGACGAGCAATACAGCCAGCAACTCTAGGCAGTTGATGTGCCAACCCAGTCGTGGTCCTGTCCAGGAACCAGCGGCTGTGTGCCCATTGAACACGGCGTCCCAGCCCAATTTGAAGGTGTCTGTGGTGACCATGACATGTCTGGACGCTGTCAAAGATGCTCTTTGATGCGCACTTGACTTTGACTGACGCGGAATGGCCGTTGCAGACCATTGCAAATACTAGTGGTTGGCTGTCTGGATAGTTCTTATCAGAAACATGGTACTGTACAGTCACACATTTGCCATGTAATCCTGACACAAAATGCAATGACAAAATTGTGGTACTAAAAAACATGAAAAATACCAAACAAGCATAATCTTGTACATTGCACATATAATTAATTTAAAAAAGGCTGATGATGAGAAATAGTATTTTTTACTGCAAAAGTGTTTTTCTTATTCACAATTTGGTGGTGTTCGTCTAGTGTGTAACGTAGAGGAGGAAAATAACGTATCATGAACACAAATGTTTTTATATCCACATCTAGTTGGTTTCTCTCGGATGTACTGTATAACGTGTTTAAAGATCTTGTTTAATGGAGGGGGTGGACTGTAGTTCTTAGATTCTAGGCTTTTGGCTCCTGTTGATAAGAGATGTTGGCAGAGTAAAGACAAACAAATCATTTAAGAATAAAAAGATCAATAGCATCTTTACTAAATCTCCCCCTCAAGACTCTCATTACAGTAATCCAAAGTCATCTTTCTCTGCCAAATCAGAAATTGTGGAAACCAAGTCAATATTAGTTTTACTGACTGAAAGCTTCAGTAGCACTCGAGGGGATTACTGAAACCATCCAGGAAATGAGAAAATGCTGAAATACTGTATTTTAATTACAGTATTTCAGTGTATTTACACCAGTGTGAAGATGCTATAAAGGTGCACTCAGTAATATTTTATGTTTGCTTAAATCTAGTTGTGTAGGTTTATGTTCTCAGTTACCAATGTAATTAGAAAAATGCGCTATTCGAAGTCAGCCATGATTAATTTCTTTCACAAGAGAAAGTGTCCAATTGCAATTAGTAATTAGCAATATAAGTAATACAAGTAATATTGCTGAACGTTTCATAACAATATGCTGGCGCTAATGAATCACCATCCAGCATCTAATATGTAGAATATTTCAGCTTTTCCTTTAAGGTGATTTTGATACTGAGCACGATTGCTGCACACTGAATATGAGTGCAATTGTACCTGGTAATATTAATAATAAAAATTTGTATTTATATAGCGCCTTTCCACAAGCTCAAGCACACTTTACACTCCATATACATTTAACAGGACAAAGTACATGAATATACATATCAAAAGAATTTACAATCTTAAATACAAAGGGGGAAATAAAACATCAAACAGTAATAGACAGATTATGCACTGAGAAAATATATGTTTTAAGATTTAAAAAATAGATTAAATATAGAAATAGAATACTGGCCATGGAGATGGTGTTAGGATCCATGTGCTGGAAATGTATTAGAACACAAGCAAACAATCCAAATCTGCAGGCAAATAGAGGTAGTCATTATGCAGGCGGTATAATCCAATAAACCATAAAGACAGTCCAACATGGAAAACAAAACAAAGGGGTATCCAAAAAGCAGTAAATCCAGGAAAACAGGCAATGGTTATAAAAAATAAACAATCAGCAATGGAAAAATGCTTGGTAAGGTAGGGTAAGATGGCAATACTTTGCAACTTGACAATGGAAACAGCATAGTATTTATATAGTTCAGACAGGAAGTCACAGTGAAAGGAGAAACAGTACAGTGTTAGTATTCAGGAGAGGGCTCCATCTGGTGGTTGGGAGGAGGGGTAACAACCACGGACATTGCAGAAGACCCCCAACCCCCCCTACGAACAAATCCTGGTGTTCTTCTGCAGGGGTGTCATGGACATGATGGGCATGATGAAATTCTTGGATCAGGGACGGGTCCAATATGTTGTTGGCAGCTATGATCTTTCCTCTGGTCCATAAACCTCCCAGTCCACCAAGTATTGCATCTGGCTCCCTCGGCGTCTTGAGTCCATGCTCTCTCTGACCATATACTCTGGGGCTCCATCTACCTCCAATGGAGGTGGAGGCTCAGAAGTCATGGTTCCAGAGACAGATGCTGAGTGGACGGGTTTCAGCAATGACACATGGAAAGAAGGAGAGATGTGGTAATTAGCAGGAAGCTCTAAACGGTAAGTAACTGGGTTTATTTGATGGATAATTCTGCAAGGACCCACATATAGTTGGGGTGGGTACACCTCCACCGGTAAGCCTGGAAGCGCTGAGCTCGGACAGCTTGCTGTAACCGGACATGTGCACTGTTACCCACTCTCTCGCTTCGTCAATCGTCCACCGCTGGCACCGTAGAAGGTAACCAAGGGATAATCGGGGGTTGGTAGCCCAGCACGCATTGAAAAGGGGTTAGACCCGTAGAAGTATGATTGAGGGAGTTCTGTGCATATTCGGCCCAGGGCAGGAAGTCGCTCTGTTTCTCCTGTTCATGGCCACAATAGCTTCGAAGGTATCTGCCAATCTCTTGATTCAGATGTTACACCTGTCCAATGGCCTGAGGGTGACAACCACAGGTGAGACTCACATTAATGTCCAAATGTTTGCAGAAGGCCTGCCAAAGTCTTAGTTAGTCACATCAAGAATAAATGAAGGCCACTAGAAATAATTACATACCAGGGTAACAGTTATTTGGATACCAGGATGCCCTATGCTCAAGGAAGTGTGGATCCATGGGATAGTCTTCTGACATAGAGCTTGGGGTACATAGTGCTTGGTTGGGGGGCAGTTAGGTGGTGATGGTTCGTTGAGCTCGTTGTATCTCCTCCATTATGTCCCAGCTAATTGGTACTATGATGACAGATGGTGGCAGGATGGATCCCAGGGTGAGGTTGGAGGTGAGGTGGATCGTGTCTGCCTTGCTGTCTTGCCGCCTTGCTGCCAGGGCTGTAAGTGACTGTAAAATTGAATCTGGTGAAAAACAATGATCATCTTGCTTGACGTTGGTCCAATCTCTTGGCTGCCTTGATATATTCTAGATTCTTGTAATCGGTGATAACTTGGAATGGGTTGACTGCAACCTCTAACCAGTGATGCCATTCCTTGAGTGCCGCTTTCATGGAAAGTAACTCCTTATTCCCCACATAATAGTTATGTTTAGCTGAGATCAACTTCCAGGAGAAGAAGGCACAAGCGTAAAGCTTGCCTGGTGTTCCGTGACATTGTGACAGGACTGCTCCAATCACACAATCTGAAGCAAAAGTAAGACAGAAGAAATTAAAATAAAACAAGGGAAGACTTAATGAACAAAATCCATCAATATGGTAAATTTTCTGTTGTTACGCTTAATAGCAATATTGGGAATTCGGATTGAGACTTGGTGCTCGTTGACAGTGATTGCATATCAGAAAAGCTTAAAAACAGCTTAAAAATCCACAGTGGGGAAGCGGATGAGGTTTTTATTTGTAGAGCCTTGAGTTGTGTCTAAATCGAGTGGGTATCCACATTGGGAGACCGATCATCCCACACCCACCAGAATTAGAGTAGCCAACAAGTGAATAAAATAAGACTGGAAACTGAGGATTTGCAGCAAATTTGCCATTTGTTATTTTCACATGCAAATGAGCTTGTGATTTGTCGCAAATGTTTGCCAGAATTTGCAGCTCTTCACAGGTACTGGTGAACCTGCAGCAAACCTTTTGCAACAATGACAATTTGCCGCAAGATTGCTGCAAAGCTCATTTGCATGTGAAAATGATCAGTGGCCAATTTGCTGCAAGTTTGTGGCAACTCCCAATGTTTGCAAGGTAAACTGTAACAGCCCTTACAACAAATCTGGTTGCTGCCACAAATGCACCACTCATTAATTTTCAGGTAATACTTTACAATAAGGTTCCATTTTTCAACCTTTTTTAACATGAACTAACTATGAACAATACTTATTAAGCATTTATTCATATTAATTCATGTTAATTTCAACATTTACTAATACATTTTTAAAATCAAATGTTGTATTTGTTAACATTAGTTAATGCACAATTAACTAACATGAACTAACAATGAACAATTGTATTTTTATTAACTAACATTAACAAAGATGAATCAATTGTGTAACAAATATATTGTATATTTGTTAGTTTATGATAAATAATGCATTAACTAATGTTAATGAATTGAACTGTAACGAGGACTCAGGTTGATTGGGATCCATGAGAAGTCTTTATTAGAGACAGGGTCAAGGTCAACAAACAGGCAAGGTTCAGATATGGGGCAGACTGGAGTGTTAGAGGCAATCGAGTTCGTGGTCAGGCAGGAAGAGGATGTAGGCAGGCAGCAGATATCGAAGACGATAGACTGGCGTGGGTAACGAGGGCTGGCGGCAGGAAATCGTGGTTGTAGACAGGCAGGGTAAGAACACAGGAGATCAAGTAGCAGGTTGATAATTAAAAGCTCAGTAATGCAGCCGGGGCAAACAGAGTGGGGATAATAAGAAACAGCTGCGTGCAATCGAGCCAGGTATGTGGGGTTATGGGAAGTGCGGTAGAGGTTAGAACTCCAGTGAATTAGATCTCCGGTGGCCGGTTGAGGAGGCGCCTTCACCCGCGTGCGTGACAGGAACCTTATTGTAAAGTGTTACCAATTTTCACCTGAAAAATAGTTTAGCAGCAATCTCTTCATTGTCACCAATGGTTTGCTGCAGGTTCACCACTACTGTTGAAGAGATGCAAACTTCTGGCAAAAATTTGCGGCAAATAACAATTTTATTTGCATGTGAAAATCTCAAGTAGCGAATTTGTGATACTACAGTTTAATTAAAGATACACAAGTTTTGTTGTAATGTGGAATTTTATAAAATAATAAATTAATAAATTAAATATGCCATCACATTTCTTGTTGGTTTAGATTTGTTTATTTAAAATATAGTTAGGATCTATTATTGGGTTGTAATTATGTTTCCTAAAAAGTCTGCAAACACACCTTTTACAAGTTCTGTATTACATTTGTTATATCTGCTCTGCAGAAATCTGAAATTATATCATCATTTTGTAACAAACAGCAGAGGGTAGTAAATATAAAAAATAATGGCATTTCTCTTTTCCAAATAATTATTTTAAAAAAAGGTACAAAAAGAATGAATGGAATCGTTCAGAAGAATTGGAACCAGAATTATTAAATTAATTACAATTCCCAGCCCTACCGAGAACCTCGATCAACTCCGTGTCTGATGCAGATATAGCACTGTTTTCCACCACTCGGGGGGTAATACAGACACTGCTCCTCAACTGAGTGTTACCAGGTCTAAGCATCAGGGGCCTCCGGTGATATCAATATACCCTCTTCTTCCTCACCACCAAACGTGATAGAACCATGCGCATCGATCTTATGGTGCAGGTCATCACAGCTGAACAGCATGGGTGAAGATGCTCTATATGGTGGAGTGGAGGAGCGAAGGCTTGTGCCATTTGATTTAGGGTTCCAGAGTACGAGAGATGTCCACGCTGCCAGAAAAAGGAAAATTTGTAGGGGCTGATGCGGGGCTCCGGGCAGAGGTGGGTAGAGTAGCCAAAAACTGTACTCAAATAGAAGTACAATTACTTAAAAAAAAAGAATGACTCAAGTAGCTGTAAAAGTGCTAACATAAGTAATTTCAGTAAGGAAATTACAAGACTTCAATAAGAGTAAGAAAAGTATCCAATTAAAAGAGTCCTCAAGTAGTGAGTAACTCATTACTTTCACAAATTATATAATGGACATTCCATTATATAATGGGGGAACTCCCAACATTCCATCAGATAATACACATTTAACATGTATTACAGAATTATTATTTTTATTATTATTCATGGAAATTCTGTAAAAATGTATCATCATGTTGTTCCAAACCTGTATGACTTTCTTTCTTCCATGCAACACAATAAGGAGATTTTAGACAGAATGTTAGCCTTGGACACCATTTACTTTCAGTGAATGTTTTAATTTTATATATATATATTTTGAAAGTGAATGGTGACCAAGACTGTCTGTCCCTAACATTCTGTATTGATATTTTGTGTTCCACAGAATACAAAGGGTCACACAGGTTTGGAACAGCATGAGGGTAGGGAAATGGTGACGGAATATTAAATTATGGTTGATCTATCACTTTAATGGGGTAGTTCACCCAAAAAATGTATTCTCTTATAATTTACTCCCCATCATACCTTCCCAGATATGTATGACTTCATTTCTTCTGCAGAACACAAATTATGATTTTTAGAATATTTCAGCTCTGTAGGTCAGTACAATGTAAGTGAAAGGGTGCCAAAATGTTGATGCTCCTAAAGCACATAAAGGCTGCATAAAAGTAATTAATAAGATTCCAGTTGTTAAATCAATATCTTAAAAAGTGATATGATAGGTGTGGGTGTGAAACAGATATTATTTGACACATATTTAAGTCATTTTTTGCTAGAAATTCTTCTCCCAGTCCAGCAGGGGGCGATATGAAGAGAAGAATGTGAATCACTAAAAGTACAAGATGAAGAATGTGAAAGTGATCTGTTTCTCATCCACAACTGTCACATGCGTCTGGAGATATAGATTTAACCACTAGAGTCTTATTGATTACCTTTATGCTGACTTATGTGATTTTTTATAGCTTAAATGTTGGAACCCATTCACATGCGTTATATGAATCAAAAGAGCTGAAAAATTCTTCTAAAAATATGAATTTGTGTTCAGCAGATGAAAGAAAGTCTTACACATCTGGGATGGCATGAGGGTGAGTAAATGATGAGAGAATTTAAATTTTTGGGTGAACTATTCCTTTAAGGGCTTTTGTCAAATTTGGATGAATTTGTCAATAAGAAAAACATTGGAAACATTTCTAGTAATTATTACAGTGAAAACATGAACAATGTCCCACAGGGACATTATATATAATGCTGAAATATAAACCAAAGCAAGATCATGTTTTATTAATGCTTACTTTTGCTATTTCATAGCTTTTAGTTGTTAGTTCAGTGTAGTTACAGTTTTCAGTGTCGAAAGAATATAAATAATTTGTTCTGTACACAGTACAGCTGCGCCCTAAACACTGTAGCCTGTGAAGGGCACCACGCACAGAAATTCTGTCTGTTCTCTTATTACTCTCCCATTCCTGTTAGGGTTTTCAATTGATTCTCCCCACTCAGTGATGCACCCGCTGGGAATCATGTTGAAAGAGCCTTGTCATAGGAGATTCTGAAATAGAGACTCCAGCCACTATTGTAAAATGCATTTCTGGGGCTTGTGGTTTTTGGAGTAGACCTGGCCTCCAAAGAGAGACAGACTCCATCCCTCCAGGGAAAAAATGTGATACGGTCCAACTTGAAAAAATTAAAGATAAACATCATATGAAGGTAGAGCTAGTAAACATTATATCTCTTTCTACCAAAGCACTACTTGTAAATTAAATTATTACAGATCATAGTTTGGATTCTCCCTGTTTGACTGAAACCTGGCTTAAACTGGATTAATAAATTAGTTTAAATGAATCTACTCCCCCAGGCTATTGTTTTAAATATTAGCCTCGTCTGAAGAGTCGAAGAGGAGGTATTGCTACAATTTACAGTGAAGTTTTAGGTGTTACTCAGAGGACAGGATGTAACTATAAGTCTTTTGAACTAATAATGCTTAATGTGACACCGTCAGTTATAAATAAAAAAACTCTGTCTTCTTTTGCCCTTGCTACAGATATATATAGATCAACCGGGCCTTTTGCAAATTTTTTATCAGACCCTGTAGTTACTGTAGATAGAGCTTAAATTTTTTGGTGACTTAGATGACAAAGATAATGAAAATGACACATTTGGGATTGGCATTTATTGATATTCTAAACTCTCATCACCATAATCATATGCTAGATTTAATTTTGTCATATGGATTTGATGTTGATACTGTAGATATTCTTCCACAGAGCGATGACATCTCAGATCCTTACCTCGTCTCTTGTATGTGTCACACCACGGTCTGTCCAGCAGAGGGGAACCTAGAGCACAAGTCCTTTCACAACTTCCTCCTAATTTCCTGTTCATTATTAGCTTAATGATATCACCTGTGCCTGGCTTGTTAGTGTGAGTGTGTATGTGTATATATAAGCCCTGCTTTTGATTGTATCTTTGCTCAGTCTTGAAGTTCTTTTGTTTGGGCAGAGCTTATGTAAATGCCTGTTCCCGTTTGACCTAATTTTGATTACATTGACAGTCCTTCTCCAATATCTTTTTGACCTTCTTGTTTGGGAAGTTTGTTCTATGCTTTTGGACATGTTTTGCTAGCATCAAGCTATTGAGGATCTGTACTTTCTTCAGCCCTGCCTTTTTGATGATTGATCTATTGTGTTTGTTCAAGAAGAACATCAAGTAAAGTCAGCTTTGTTTTCCCTAAAGTCCTGCCTCTTGTGATTCTCTGCAGTTTGGGTCCACACAGCTCCATAGCATAGCGGTTAGTGCTCTGGGTTGCCAACAGCACACGCTGGGTTCTAGCCCCAGTCCTGACAGCAAGACTGAGCCTCAACAACACGATGGACCTAGCAGAGGTTGAACACATTCATGGAGCCATCAGTAAACAGGGAGTTTTGCTTGGCTCACACGAGACACAGCTTCAGAGGCTGACAGATGCTGTGAACCAAATTGGGGAGTCTCTACAACAAATACAAGTATGCTTGCCTTGAGAAACTGTGGTAGTACCGGCCCCAGATCCTCCACCATTAGCTGTGCCCATTCCCCAGGAACCCAAGATCCCTGCCCCTCAGCGCTACGATGGGAAGCCTGGTACCTGCAAGGGTTTCCTGACTCAAGTGTCTCTCATCTTTGAACTTCAACCTTCTTCCTTTGCTACTGAGAAGGCTAAGATTGCATACTTAATCTCCCTGCTGTGTGATCGTGCACTGGATTGGGCCTCAACCCTCTGGAGACAACAGTCCCCCATTTGCTCAGATCTAAAGTGCTTCAAAGAGACTCTTCAACAAGTGTTTGACCATCCAGTCAGTGGCCGTGAGGCAGCGAGGCGGCTGCTAGACCTGTGTCAGGGGCATCAATCTGTGGCCGATTTTGCCATTGAATTCCGTACTCTGGCTTCTGAGAGTAAATGGGATTCAGAGGCCCTTGTCTCAACATTCTACCGTGGCCTTTCTGGAGATGTAAAAGATGAATTAGCCAGTAGAGACTGGGGTTCAAGTCTGGAGGAACTCATAACCTTGGCCATCCGCATTGATAACCGTATTCGTGAACGGAGAAGAGTCATGCCCATGTTACCGTCCATTAATGCGCCTGAAGTTGCCGATCTTAACCAACAGACCGAAGGAGAACCAATGCAGCTGGGCAGAACCCGCCTATCACCTAAAGAGAGAGAGAAACGTCTGAGAGAAGGTCTGTGTTTCTACTGTGGAGGATCTGGTCACATGCGCTCTGCCTGCCCTGAATTAACGTTAAAAACCAAGGCTTGCTAGGGGGTGTGGGGACCTTAGCGAGTAGGACTGTGCAGTTTGACACTCCTCACTCTCGTTTACTGTTGTCAGCTACCCTTACTTGGTGTGATACTAAGGAGAGGACAATTACGTTGAAAGCATTTGTGGATTCCGGGGCAGCTGACAATTTTCTGGACACTGGACTGGCAAAGAAGTTGTGTATCCCCTATGAGACTTGTCCCTCATCCTGGAAAGTTGAAGCTCTGGATGGCAGACCTATTGGATCTGGAATTATCAAATTTAGAACCATTCCTCTGCATTTAACCATTGATGAAAACCACCATGAAATTATCTCTTTTTATCTTATCGAATCTTCCAGAGAACCTCTTATCCTGGGCTACCCCTGGTTGCAGCTCCACAACCCTCAATTTTCTTGGGCCTTGGGAACTCTTCTCCATTGGGACCCTGCATGTAAGGACAACTGCAACTCTCCTACTTCCTCTGTGGCTGAGAGTAAAGAAATTCTGGCAGCAGTTGAAGAGGTGAGTGTTTGTTCCTTGAATAACCCACTAGATTTGACACCTATGCCCCCTGAATACTATGATTTGAGGGAAGTATTTAGCAAGCAATGTGCTACCAAGCTCCCACCTCATAGACCATACGATTGTGCGATTGACCTCCTTCCTGGAACATTACCTCCAAGAGGCCATCTATTTTCCCTCTCGGCCCCAGAGACTAAGGCCATGAATGAATATATTGAGGATGCTTTAAGTACTGGCTTCATACGCCCTTCAACTTCACCAGCTAGTGCTGGGTTCTTTTCGTCCCTAAGAAAGATGGAAGCCTTAGGCCCTGCATAGACTATCGTGGGCTCAATAAAATAACTATTAAGAATCGCTACCCTCTCCCACTCATGTCATCTGCTTTTGAACTGCTTCAGAGAGCTAAAATATTTTCGAAATTAGATCTGCGGAGTGCATACAACTTGGTACGCATAAAGGAGGGTGATGAATGGAAGACTGCCTTCAGTACCCCAACTGGCCACTGGGAGTACCAGGTCATGCCCTTTGGATTAGCTAATGCCCCAGCAGTGTTCCAGGCATTCATCAATGATGTCTTGAGGGAAATGTTGAATCGTTTTGTGTTTGTCTATCTAGACGACATTTTAATCTTCTCAAACTCTCTACAGGAACACATTCACCATGTCCGACAGGTTCTGAAGAAGCTACTTGAGAGTCATCTCTTCGTAAAGCTTGAAAAATGTGATTTCCATGTGTCCCAAGTCTCATTCCTAGGTTATGTTGTCTCTCAAGAAGGCCTCTGGATGGAATCAAGGAAGGTATCTGCCATCACTAACTGGCCCATGCCCAAAACATTGAAGCAGGTACAGAGATTTCTTGGCTTTGCCAATTTCTGTAGGAAGTTTATTCGTAACTTCAGCACAATTGCAGCACCCATTTCCGCTCTTACTAAGGGTTCACCCACTCGCATTTACTGGACTGCTGAGGCCCTGAAGTCCTTTGACAGATTAAAGAAACTGTTCTCCTCAGCACCAATCTTGATACACCCAGACCCTGAATTACCTTTTATTGTAGAAGTGGATGCATCTGAAGTAGGAATAGGAGCAGTGCTCTCTCAGAGATCAGTCAAAGATAACAAGGTTCATCCATGCTCCTTCTTTTCCAGAAGCCTGTCTTCAGCAGAAAGGAATTACGATGTGGGTAACAGAGAACTCCTTGCTGTAAAACTTGCACTGGAAGAGTGGCGCCACTGGCTGGAGGGGTCCAAGCATCCTTTCATTGTGTGGACCGACCATAAGAACCTGTCCTATCTACAGCAGGCAAAACGCCTTAACCCTCGGCAGGCTAGGTGGTCCCTTTTTTTACCCGTTTCAATTTTGTTATCTCTTACAGACCTGGGTCAAAGAATGTTAAAGCTGATGCCTTATCACGCCAACATGATTGTTCTCAGAAGGACCGTTCCCCAGAATTCATCATTCCCAGAGATTGCATCCTGGCACCTGTTCACCGGTCCATTGAAGATACTGTCCGTGAGGCGCTACATGGCGCACACATTCCAGAAAAGGTTCCAACAGGATGCTTGTTTGTTCCCAAGAAAGTAAGGTCTGCAGTCCTTCAGCGGGGCCATGCCTCTTCCCTTGCTGGACATTCGGGTATAGAGAGGACTTTGGATTTCATTCGAAGAAGGTTTTGTTGGCCAAAGATGGCCAGAGAGATCCGGTCTTTCGTGCAAGCCTGCCCAGTCTGCGCTCAACAGAAGTCATCTAATCAGCGTCCTGCCGGTCTTCTACACCCCTTGCCAATCCCACAACGCCCCTGGTCCCACATATCCATGGATTTTATCACTGGTTTGCCAGTGTCTGAAGGTAACACTGTTGTCCTAGTGGTGGTGGACCGCTTCTCTAAAGCTGCACATTTCATTCCTTTACCCAAACTTCCTTCTGCTAAAGAAACCGCTGATATTGTCCTTCAAGATGTTGTAAGGATCCATGGAATTCCAGTGGACATTGTTACTGATCGGGGGCCCCAATTTATGTCACGTTATTGGAAAGCATTCTGGTCTCTCTGTGGCTCTTCTGTCAGTCTCTCTTCAGGTTTCCACCCTCAGTCAAATGGCCAAACAGAACGGATAAATCAGGAGTTGGAGAAATACCTTCGCTGTTTCACATCCCATCAGCCTTCCTCCTGGAGTCGGTTCCTGGTTTGGGCAGAGCTGGCACACAACACCTTACGCAGCTCCTCCACTGGCTTATCCCCATTCAAGTGTCAATTCGGCTTTGAGCCACCATTGTTCTTCAGTCAAGAATTAAAGGTTGGAGTCCCTAGTGCGGTAAGATTCGTTGAACGGTGCAAAAGGACATGGAAAAGGGCGCACTTAGCCTTGAGACATGCTTCCACCCTCTACAAGAAGCATGCTGATAAGAAGAGGAGGGTGGCCCCAAACTTCAGAGTTGGCCAAAGGGTCTGGCTTTCAGCCAAGGATTTGCCTTTAAAAGTTGAATCAAAAAAATTTTCCCCAAGATTTATTGGCCCGTTCAAAATCACCAGACGGGTCAACCCTGTTACATACCAGCTTCTCCTACCTAGATCCATGAGAGTAAGACCCACTTTTCATGTTTCTCAATTGAAACCTGTAGTAACCTCTCCATTGTCTTCCCCAGCTCCTGCCCCACCACCCCCTTGTATTACAGAAGGTGGTCCGGCGTATACAGTAAGGAGGCTGTTAGATTCGAGATGCCGTGGCCGTGGTTTTCACTACCTGGTCGACTGGGAAGGATATGGGCCTGAGGAGCGTACCTGGGTGCCAGCACGACACATCTTGGACCCAGACCTGATACGAATGTTCCATCGCCTGCATCCTGACCGTCCTGGGCCGTCTGGAGCCGGCCTTAAAGGGGGAGGCCCTGTCACACCACGGTCTGTCCAGCAGAGGGGAACCTAGAGCACAAGTCCTTTCACAACTTCCTCCTAATTTCCTGTTCATTATTAGCTTAATGATATCACCTGTGCCTGGCTTGTTAGTGTTAGTGTGAGTGTGTATGTGTATATATAAGCCCTGCTTTTGATTGTATCTTTGCTCAGTCTTGAAGTTCTTTTGTTTGGGCAGAGCTTATGTAAATGCCTGTTCCCGTTTTACCTAATTTTGATTACATTGACAGTCCTTCTCCAATATCTTTTTGACCTTCTTGTTTGGGAAGTTTGTTCTATGCTTTTGGACATGTTTTGCCAGCATCAGGCTATTGAGGATCTGTACTTTCTTCAGCCCTGCCTTTTTGATGATTGATCTATTGTGTTTGTTCAAGAAGAACATCAAGTAAAGTCAGCTTTGTTTTCCCTAAAGTCCTGCCTCTTGTGATTCTCTGCAGTTTGGGTCCACACAGCTCCATAGCATAGCGGTTAGTGCTCTGGGTTGCCAACAGCACACGCTGGGTTCTAGCCCCGGTCCTGACAGTATGCTGCGATCAGCTATTGTTACTCAATCTACACCATGCTATATTTCAGGTACAACTATTCTTTCAACCACTAAAGATAGCATCATTAATAATCTTCCAGATCTATCTCATAAACTCAGTAAGCCCCAAAGTCTATAAGAACTTGATTAAATAACAAAAAAATTATAAAAAATAGTCTTCTCAAGCACTCTTGATATTCTTACCACCCTTCGATTAAAGAAAATGTAATAAAAAAGCCCCACACCATGGTACAATGATCAAATTCATGCTCTGAAGACAGCAGTTCAGAAACTGGAGCACAAGTGGAAGAATACAAAATTAGAGGTATTTCACGGTGCATGGAAGGATAGTGGCTGTAGCTACAGACAGCCACTAAAAGCTGCCAGGTCAGCATATTTTAGCAAACTCATAGAAAATAACCACAACAATCCTAGATGTTTATTCAGTACTGTGGCATTGATTAGGAATAAAGCCTCGACTGAAACAGATATTATATTGCAGCACAATAGGAATGACTTCACAAATTTCTTTACCTGATAAAATTTAAATAATCAGAAATACAATTTGAATTATGCAATCATCTGTCACAGTACCTCAGAAAACAGTGTCTCATAATTTTCTTCAACTTCAGTCCTTCGCTGTCATAGGTCATGAAGAGCTAACAAAACATATTGAAACATCAAAAGCCACAACATGAATGTTAGATCCAATACCAACTAAGCTTTTAAAAGAGGTATTCCTTGTAATCTCAGAACCTCTTCTTAATATTGTTAACTCCTCGCTATCCTTAGGACATGTCCCCAGTAACTTTAAAATGGCAGTTATCAAACTGCTTATTAAGAAGCTACAACATGATCCTGGAGAACTGACCAATTTCAAATCTACCGTTTAAGTTGAAAATATTAGAAAATGTAGTTTCCTCCCAACTATGTTAATTTCTACAGAGAAATAGTATATATGAGCAATTTCAGTCAGGATGTAGGCCCCATCACAGTACAGAGGCTGGACTGCAATTATCAGAGTTACAAATGACTTGCTCTTATCATCTGATCATGGCTGCATTTCACTTCTAGTGCTTTTAGATCTTAGTGCTGCCTTCGACACAATAGATTATGACATTCTCTTGAATAGAGAATTATGTTGGCATTTTTGGACTTGCAATAGCATGGTTTGGGTCCTATTTAGCAGGCTGCTTGTATATGCTTCCCCTGGGAAATATTATCAGGAATCGTGGAATAAATGTCCACTGTTGAAACCTGATGAAATTTTAAAATTCTCCAAATTAGCAGAGTGTATCAATGAAATCAAAGATTGGATGGCCAGAAATGTCCTTCTTCTCAATTACGACAAAACAGTGGTACAAATTATTGGTCCAAAAACCTCTATAAACAAGCCGATAAAATATAATTTGACTCTCAATGGATGTACTGTTACATTGTCTTCAAAGAACGTATGTGTTATATTTGATACCAATATGTCCTTTGAAAATCAAATTGCCAATGTTTGTAGAACAGCATTCTTACATCTAAGAAATATTGCTAAATTACGGCACATGCTCTCTGTTGCTGAAAAACTAATTCATGCATTCATAACCTCAAGACTAGATTATTGTAATGCATTACTGGGAGGATGTCCAGCTAGATCAATAAATAAACTTAAATTGGTTCAAAATGTTGCAGCCAGAGTGCTGACTAGAAGCACGAAATATGATCACATTAGCCCCATTTTATCATCATTACGTTGGCTACTGTAAAAAACTGAACATGGAGGCAGCTTTAGAATCCATATCCTTTGGATCTCCTCCATGATATCCCATCTGGTGGGGGCGAGGATAACAGAAGGTGGTAATATTGGTTTTGACTGTGGATCATACCTACATAAAAGGGTGTCTAGTTTACTGTTCTTACTAACAGGGCAATAAGTGACTGTGAACTGAAATCTAGTGAAGAACAATGACCATCTGGCTTGATGTGGGTTGGGTCTTTTGGCACTCTTAATATGCTCAAGGTTCTTATGATCAGTGATAACTTGAAATGGATGTATTGCCCACTCTAGCCATTGACACCATTGTTTGAGAGAATCCTTCATGGACAGTAGTTCCTTGTTCCCCACATCGTATTTACCCTCTGCTGAATTTAACTTCCTGGAAAATAAAGCACATGGATAAATCTTGCCAGGGTTGCCATGACGTTTTGATAAAACCGTTTCAATGCCACAGTCTGATGCATCAATGTCCACCATGAATGGAATGTTAGGGTCTTGCTGTTTGAGATTGGGGGCGGTTGTAAAGTTGGTGTTCAGTGAGATGAAAGCTTCTTGGGCTGCATCACTCCATGGTAATTTTGTGGGTTTACCCTTGAGTAGTGAAGTGAGAGGGGCTGTGATGAGACTGTAGTTTCTTATGAATCTATGTTAAAAGTTGGCAAAACCCGAGAAAGAACAGCCTTGATGTGTTGGATGTGTTGTGCCTTATCCTGTGACTAGATGAGGATATCGTCAATGTATTATGACATACTGGTTGAGAAGATCAAAGAAGATTTAATTGATGAAATATTGAAATACAGCTGGTGAGTTAGCAAGCCCTTAGGGCATGACCTGGTATTCATAGTGCCCCTTAGTGGTGATGAATGTAGTTTTCCTCTCGTCCTCTTCTCTAATTCAGACGAGATTGTATTGGATATTGATATTTAACGGTCAATTTATTTAACCCTCTGCAATCTATAAATGGCCGAAGTCTGCCATCTTTCTTCTAGACAAAGAAGAAACCTGCAGCAGCAGATGAAGTGGAAGGATGAATGAATCCAGATGCTAGCGCCTCTTCAATATAGCTCTCCATGGCTAGGGTCTCTGGTCGTGAGAGTGGATAAACCTTGCTTCTAGTAGGGGATGCATTGGGTAGCATTTCAATGGTGCAGTCCCTGGGACGATGAGGAGGTAACTGTGTTGCTTTCACTTGGTTAAATATGTCAGCGAACTCAGCATATTCATCAGGAATTTTGGTTTCTGTTTGTACATTAGGGCTCTCAATGCTGGTGGTTAGACATGGTATGGAAACAGTGACATGAAGACAGTTCAATCGGTAGTAATGTGACCATTGTGTTAGCTCACCCTGATTCCAGGAGATGGAGTGATCATGAACAGCCAACCAGGGGTAACCCAGGATTATGTTGTGCTTGGGGGAGTTAATCCCATAGAGAGATATGGTTTCTGTGTGAAATTTGCAGAGTAATTGGCACAGTTTGGTGAGTTATTCCAGTGGTGATGGGTTCATTATCAACAGCAATGATGTGAATGGCAGAGATACATGGTATAGTGTGTATATTGAATTCTGTAATCAAGTCTTGGTGAATTAAACTATCTGCTGCCCCAGAATCCACTAGCGTTGTAATACATTTGCAGTTAACATCAAAATAGATTTCTGGAGGTGATACATCGTGGAGAAGAAAAGTTTTTGGTACTCACTTTTAATCTTGTAGCATGAGTGTTTTGGTTTTTGTGAGGACATAAAGCGTTTAGGTGACCGTTCTCACCACAGTAAATACACAACCTCTCCTTTAAGCGACGGTGATGTTCTTTAGTTGAAACATGAGTATATGCTATTTGCATAGGTTCAGAGGATTTGTGGGACATTTGTGCTTGAACAGAGGCTGGAGTTTGTGAGATGGGGCAAATTTTAGAGCATAGGGTATTTCTTAACAAATTGTCTTGATAAAAGCAAACAAATTAGATACATGCGAGCTCAGCTTGAAGTTTGTGATTAAGCCCCTCTCAGAATACAGACTTTAATGCAACATTGTTACATCCACTATGAGCAGATAGTGTTCAGAACTGGATGGCATAATCAGCTGCTGAACACTGGCCTTGGCATAAGTGCAGCAGCTGAACATAAACATCTTTTCCTCCAGATGGATATTCGAATACCTCATGAATCTGTTGAGAAAAGTAATTGAACGATTACATATGAATGAATGATTCCTGACTAAATTACTCAGGTTGGTGAGAGAAGTATATTCTACACTGGTGTAGAAATCCTCTGCATTTCTCAGTGGAGCCATTGAATTTATCAGGGAGTGCAAAGCTTGCTGATTCGGTTTGTGGAGATGGGAGGGAGTGGATGTAATGTGTTAGGTTTTCGTTAGCAGTCCGTAGATTGTTTAAATGCCCTTGATATTTCTTGAGCACTTCAATTTGATGAGCGAAGGGGCCTGGAGTTGTGAGACTTCTGCTTGATTCTGTTCAGACAAAGTATTCTGTAATGAACTGAACATGTAGGCAGATTTAGAATCCATTTGCAGGAAGTTTATTAAACATTATAAGCAAACAAATCCAAATCGCTGAGTGGAGAGACCTAGTCGATATAACAGGCAGAGATCCAGTAACAGGTATGCAATCCAACAAGGCAAACAAGGCAAAACTGTGATCCAAAGACAATACTTTGCAATGAGCAATGGAAATGCATGGCTATATATATATACACATGGCAAACAAGAAATGAGCAGTGAAGGAATGTGTGATGATCAGTATTCAGGAGAGCACTCCCTCTGGTGGTTGGGAGGATGGGTGTCAAACTCAGATGTTACAGCTACCTGTTAAATTTCATATACATTTTTAAATTCTGTTAACTATGTAAAAAGCTTTGGATGGTCAAGCTCCGCAGTACTTAAGTGACATTCTACCACGCTATATTCCATCACATTCATTACGATTGCAAAATTCTGCCCTGTTAATAGTTTATATTCTAGGAACTATTAACAGGGCATTTTGCAATCGAGGTAGATGCTTTTATATTTGGCTCCTAAACTATGGAATAGTCTCCTTAACACTGTTCAGGATGGAGACACACTCATTGAGTTTAAATCAAGACTAAAGACTCATCTATTTAGCCAGGCATACACTTAATTTATCTTTCAACTCACAATTAGTCTGCTTTAGTTAAATCTGCTGGAACCAGAAACCAGAAACTCTGCAATAAATTGTTTGACACTTATGCTAATATTATTCCATTCGTATCCCTGTCTCAACCTCGGGTCTCCTATCCTTAGGTCACCAGAACCGGCTGGATCAAGCTCCATTCCTGCTTCATGTTGGACTCCACTGCTACGTGTTTCTGAGTGACGACGACTAAATGCAGCCAGTGCCAGCCAAACATCACTTCAGTCTTTTACGATGGACTTCAGAGGATGGACTGATGCCAACTTCAACCATAAGACATGGGATACAACATATGCCATTGCCTAAACCTTGGACTTAGTATAGACAGAGATCACTGATCTCTGACTGCATCATCTTGGTCTAATGATGGACTAAACTCATATAATGGAATATATAGACTATCAATAAATTGTTAACAAAAGCCTTCATCAGCCAACTAACAAAGTACAATGCTTTAAACGCTGACCCTTAACACTTGCTAAGTTTAATAATTTTAAACCATGACTTGCATTATCCATAATTAATTAATATTGGCATAATATTATACACAGTGAGCCTGGTTTCTCCCAAGGTATTTTTTCTCCATTAACCATCAACTTATGGAGTTTTGTGTTCCTTGTCACAGTCACCTTCGGCTTGCTCACTGGATTACTAAATACAATTATTATTGAATTGCTTATTTTTAAACACAATTCACAATCGTATTTGATCAAACTACACAATGGTGACTCTATAGATATTACAGTTTAATTTTCTGTTAATGCATGATTTTCTGTAAAGCTGCTTTGAAACGATGTGGGTTGTGAAAGGTGGTATACAAATTAAAATGATTTGACTTCAAGACTGGACTACTGTAATGCCCTGTTGACTGGTCTGCCAGCTAGCACAATTAAGCCAATGCATATGGTCAGCGGTCTGGAAAACAGTACTATGAGTTGATCGAGGTTCTCGTTCAGGCTGTCGAGGGACTTCATCTCGAGTGGTCCAAAGTGATGTGTCTGAGCACTCTTAGCTCGATGAACAGTTTTTGCCTAGCAGTGCATCTGGTCTTCAATCACCCAAAGAGGGCTCACATCACCCCACTCTTGATTTCACTCCACTGGCTGCCAGTAGCTGCCCGCATCAAATTCAAGTCTTTGACTCTGGCCCTCAGGACAGCCAATGAATCGTCTCGGGTTAGATGTGTAACCCTTGTTCCTAGATGCTGCGCTGCTAAGCGCTATGGGGAACAATCCTAGTTGTGACCGAGCTGTGAATAATGTGTGTAACACATCAATGAATGTAATCATTAGATGCACTTGAGGCCAGGCTATAAATGGATGCGTCACCAGGTGTCATCAGATACTTCTTTTTGAAGAGCAGTCCTGGGACTTCACAGTGCGGCAAAGAAGCACAGCATCTTGTTCTGCTTTTTTAAGGGATCAAGGGTTACACATGTAACCCGAGACGTTCCCTTTACAAAAAGCTTCACTATGATGCTGCGCTGCTAAGCGCTATGGGGAACGCAATGCCCACGCCGCCGCACTGGGGGCTGTCCGGACCCCTACGGTTGTGCAGTGTACTCAAAAAAACGCGAGAGGTCTCAGACATGAGCTTGAGATGTCGACTCAAGCATAAGAGCCCGGAGTAGCTTAAACATCTAAACCATTACATTTTGATGAATGTGTGCAGAGAGGACCAGCCTGCCGCATCACAAACTTGTTCAGGCATGAGCGGAGATGTCGACTCAAGGGCATAAGAGTCCGGAGTGCAAAACATCCAAACTATAAAAGTCCAATGAATGTGTGCGGAGAGGACAACCTGCCCCATCACAAACTTGCTGCAGAGGGAGACCTCTAGCCAAGGTTTTAGAGGTGGAGAGCCCTCTGGTAGAGTGTGCCCTAAAACCTACTGGCGAAGCTTGACCGTGCGCCTCGTTGGCCCGGGCAATAACCACGTGCCTCTTAGAGGGCACCCCGCCCACCAAGCCATGGCAAACTGCAGTGGCCACATAGAACCTGGCAGTGGCGAGGCAAGTGCCCACTGACAGTTCTTTCTACAGAAAATCCAGAACTGAAGCAAACTGGCAGTTAGCTGGTTCTGTAATATGAACTTTAGTTGAAGGAAACGCATGCAGGCGCATTTGTGCTATGTATTCGTCACCACGATCAGCCCCCCTGGAACTGGGCGACTCGGGGAAAAGTAGTGGAGACATTGCGCTATCAACAGAGGTGAAGAGGTCCTCTTCTGCCTTGAAAATCTACCCAGATCAGTTCAAAGTGGAGGGAGCCCTAGCACTTGAAATGGTCTCGATAACCTCAAGCTAAAACCCTGTGAACCTCATTTGGTACCCTTAGGGGCCAGACATGAAAGATTCCACAATTCAGGGCAGGGATGAAATATTGCCCTCTGCCTGAGATAGAAGATCCTTCCTGTTTGGAATCGCCCAAGGCGAGCCGTCGATGGAAGAGATTAGCGCCGAGAACCAAGCCCTGTTCAGCCAGCGCGGTGCTATCAGTAAGAGGCAAAAACCCTTGCTGGCGAACTCTGGGCAACTACTACTTAGGGTGGAGTTCTAAACTCCCCATTGGTATTTTCTGTCTGGACAGTAAATCTGCTCCCACATATGGGCATCCAGGGATAACTGACCTGAGTGACAGGAGCTTGCCCTGGGCCCTAAGGAGAAATACTGCTGACAAGAACGTGGGTCTCCTTGATGATTTATGTAAGAGGCTACCACTGTATTGTCCACCTGCACCAAGACATGGCAGCCACAGGAGGAGGTATTTCAGGGCCAGAAATACAGCCATCAACCCGAGACAATGACTGTGACAACTGAGCTGACGACCCTCCTATCCCCTTAAGCTAGAAGACCACTTAAGGCCGCTACCCCGCCCGTCAGGGAGGCGTCTGTCATTAGCAGGCTGCGACAACAAGATGCACCTAGAGTGGGACCCAAGGCAGAAAACCGGGGTCTGAACCACATAGAAAGGGAACGAAGCCTGAGGCGCGTAACCCTTATTAGCCTAGGGGTTTTGGCCCTTGGAAGAAATCCCCTGGCTTTGGGCCACAACAAAAATGGTCTCATGAGCAGAAGGTCCAGAGGGATCACCGAGGACTCAGTCGCCCTGAGATCTGGAAATCGTTGATACTGATAACAGTGCAACCTTGACCTAGCCTGACTTTGCTCAGGGTGATCTGATTGGACTTAATCCTAGCGGGAGACAGTTGTGCCCGCATTGTGATTGAACTCCATACGATGCCCCGATAGACAGTGTTCTGAATGGGAGAGAGGATGCTTTTCTTGGCGTTGAGCCTCAACCCCAGAGAAACAGATGAGCTAAGACGATGTCCCTGTGCTGAACTGCCAGTTCCTGGAACTGCGCTAGGAACAGCCAGTCGTCTACGTAATTCAGAATGCAGATGCCCCGGAGTCGCAAGGAGCCAGCGCTATATCATGCATTGTGAATGTGCGGGTAAAAAGGGCTAGGTCGAGTGAAAGAACCTGACACTGGAAGACTTCGTCCCCGGAAGCGAACCTCAGGAACTTTCTATGTTGTGGTAGAACTTCTAAATGAAGCATAGAAGTGCGTCATAAGATTGATGGTGACCAGCCAAACGAGTTGTAGGGCTTGAGACACGACTGTCTTGATAGGCATCATCTAGGACTTGAACACCCACAGGCAGTTCAAGCTTTAAGATCTAAGCCAGATGCCACCCCTCACCCTAAATGGGAAACGGGAAGTATTTAGTGTAATAACCTAACTCTCTCTCTGGAAGGGGAACACATACCATGGCCCCTTTAACCAGGAGATTTTTGTTTTTTTTTTTTTTTTACATAAAAAAGAAATCCGGTTTATGGTAGTGAGAACACGCAGTTGAAACACGCCGTTGAAATACGGAAAAGCGGCGAGTGAATTAAATCCTGACGCCCTTATATGACCCACAGAAAAGAATATATCTGGCAGAAGTTTCCACGCTGCCAGGATCTCTGAGATGGGTATTACATTTTAACACTTCCTGTTGAGGTGTTGTCGAGTGTTTCACATCCTGACTAAAATGCAGGAACAGCGAAAACCCCCAATTTTGACGGAAGCCTCTGCAACCCGAAACACCAAGAGGTGGCGGGAATGGAGGGGCTTCGAGGGGGTACCGGGAGGGGTTGAAGTGAAGCACGCGCCCCGGCCTGAGGGAGCTACTCCCTAAGCTATGCGCAAGACCATCAGGGTTTTCTCTTACTAGAAATTATAGTCCTGAGGTCTTGCTTCGGTGGCTGGCGAGGGCGGCGAGACTGTCCCCAATCCCTGGGAGGATGAGCATGACTCGCCATGCTTTGCTTTTGAGCCTCCCTTCAGACAGGACCGAGGCGGGTCTGAGGCTTGCTCATCAAGTGCAGAACCCACACTCAGGTCGTCCAGGAGGTCAGCCTGGTATGCCTGTAAAACAGCATAGAGTGCAGAGCAGCACCAGCCTGACCTGCTGCTTGATAAGCCCTTCCCACTAAAGTGGAGGTTGTCCTACAAAGCTTTGAGGGGAGAGAGGGCTTCTTCAGTGACGATGCCGAGCCCGACGAGAGATAGCCAGCAAGCGTCTCTCTGACCGGCGGCATCACTGAATACCCCCGTGCCTCAGCACCCACGATAGTTAAATATAATGACGCCGAGGGTATGTGAACTCTTACCAAGCAATTCCTCCGTAGATTTTTTATCGCGGACGGAAAGCTTGAAGACGGGAAGAGAATCGCGATCCACCTCATGATCCGAAGAAGCGCCGGAATGCGCTTCGAGATCATGTGAAGGACCAGCTGGGTTTGGAGAGAGAGCGAGAGAAAGGGATAAACCCGTCTCTTGCTCCTCAGCCAAATCCATGCAAGAGCCCCACGAACTATCTCTTTTTTTTTCGTGAGTGCTGACTCCCAAAAGCAAGCGAGGCGAGCGTGAAGCACTTTGCCTGAAAGCAAATCGCACCCACCCTGCTGCAACGCGAGAGCAGCGTGCCCTTCCCCCAAACAAACAGAGCAAAAACTGATGCATCGTTTGCGGCTTTCAGTCCTTCTCTCTCTCTTTTTATATATATATATATATATATATATATATATATATATATATATATAATATTTTCTAAACTGAAGAGAAAAGAGAAAAGGTTTACTGCACACTGCCTAACAAATTCTAACTCCTAACAGAGGAAAGAAAGTTTTGACAGGGTTTGTGAAACACACACAGCCACAAAATCGCTCTGAAAAAAGAGTTTCTGACGACACCTGGTGACGCATCAATTTATAGCCTGGCCTCAGGTGCATCTAATGATTACATCAGTCGAGGCTATAAATTCCGGTCAATATTCATTGACGTGTTACACACACTATTCACAGCTCGGTCACAACTAGGATTGTTGCAGCAATCCTAGGATTGCTTAGCAGCACAGCATCATAGTGAAGCTTTTTGTAAAGGGAACAGCACCATCTTATTTCAATTAACTGTCCCAACTTGCAGTCTGTTGTCAATGAACGAGCAGCGCATGGTGGTCCCGTCACAATGGGGCTCAAAATCCATTTCATAATCATTAACGATGTCTGTTCTTCTGTGGTGGAATGAGCTTTCAACCTCCACACAATCTGCTGATACAATCTCAGCATTCAAGAAACTGTTCGGTGAGCACTTAACAAGTCCACAATAAATGCACTTACTATTTAACAATTTAAAAAAAAAAATCCTTGTTAAATAAGTAAGGCTGTTGATTTACAGTAACACCTTCATTTCGATATATTAAAATTAACACGATAAATTTGCCACTCTAAAAAGTAATTTTCTTACAAACAGAGGAATTTAAGCCCTAAAAATAAGATAAGAGTAAACTTTCTAATTACTTTCTAAAACGTTACTTGTATAATGTACTTTTGCTAATGGCATTCTAAAGTCTATTGATGTTTAAAGAGTGCACTAATATGAAGAGTGCACTTAGTCACTGAAAGGACACTTTTTTTGTAGAAGTGGAAATGGACAATCTTATATTACACTAGCAGCACAACACAGTAGATCCCAGATTGGCCTTGGTCATGTGACACAAAGTAGAGCTCAGAGCAGGGTAACATGGAGACATTGCTGTCATTCACTGATCCATATGCAAAAAAAAAAAATAAGTATCAACTTTTTCTCAGATTTTCTCTTGAAATTCCTTGGGCGAAACACAAATCTGATATTTGTTGACTTAAAGAGTAAGACTATAGCTATTTAAAATGAATGTGATTAACACAGCTCAAATATTTTGGTTATGGAAGAATTTGATGGGAAATTAGTTCTTTGTGACACATTTTGGTTGCAGTCTTTTGTATCTTGGCAAAACTGAGCACATGGCATTGTTGAGATGTCTTCTGAAACTGTAATGGAGACACCTGTGATATTACTGAGGTTTTTTTCTCAGAAGAAATATAAAAAAATCTAGGTTCAACATAAATTAAGCTCAATCGAGAGCATTTGTTGAGTAATGTTTGTTAACACAAAAGTTCATTTCAACTTCAAATGTCAAGTTCCTTTTTTTTTTTTTTTTTTTAAATACTATTTGAAAAGTACAGTCTCAAGACATAAACAATATGAATAATCTAATTTGTGACTTTTCTTTTCTACAGGAGTGAACACTATTCAATGGTCTAGCTCACGTCTTCTTAAAGGGGTCATGACATACTCATTTTCATAATTGAATTCTTGTAGTGTTTAACTGCTGCATCTTTCAGTTCCTTAGCAAAGCTTGCATAATATTGTGACTGGTTCACATGCAATCCACTCTTATATGAGCAAAAAACATACAATCCACGCTAAAATGTTCTGAATATGCAAATGTAATACAGTCCATGGTGATGTTGGGTGCTTCAACCAGCTTTAACAGGCCAAAGCAGTGACGCTGGTCTTTACCTGACCGACATCTCACATTTTCTGTGTTTGTATACACCAGGGAGGTGCCGTCCATATAAGCAAGGTAAGCAGTGCTTACCTAACAGAAGGGTGAAAAGAAAATTACACTATGAAATATTTAATCTAATTATTAACTCTTTCCCCGCCAAACACAGAATTTTCCGGGTTTTATGAAAAAACGCTTCCTCGCCAAACACGGAATTTTCCGGGTATCCGTGTTTTAGGTGGTATATGGTAAGGAAGACCCGCACACATGTTTTGAAAGAGTACGCAACTCTTTGATCAAAGAAACAGACTGCGATTGTCTCAAACATGAAGTGGAACACCATACTAATACTAAAGCACTTGTTTGATAAAAATGCCTTTTTCTCAGCTTTTTGTCCGAAATGTTGTTTTTGACAAAACGTACCTCTGTTCGTTTTTTTTTCCTAAAAGCAGAGGCTAAGATCTTTATTTTGATATATAGCATCTTCATATATTCTTGGAAGAAAGTATTCTGCGGGCCATTAAAGTTTAGTGAAAATCGTCAAAAAACCTGTCGGTGGCTGGCAACTTTTTTTAAAAACGCTGGTGGGGAAAGAGTTAATATAACTACTATTTTCTTTCAAATTCATCATCTTTCATCTCTGAACAGCACAGACAGTTATTCATGTATTCGCTTTGGCGCCACCCTCAGGTATAAGCACTTTTTGTAATGCTTTCTTTGATTCCATTGTTTATCGCCCTTTCATTCAATACCGTACTTCATTCCAATTGAATCATGCCCACTACTACAAATGACCAAGGTAAGCATGCTTACCAAAATGAGTAAGTCAATCAGAAGATTCTTCCTTCAGTCACGCTATCTGATGTTGCTACATTTCAGTTTTGTGTCAACACATTCAAATTCACGTAGAGAGACTGAGAGAGATTTTGTGTTCAAATAAAGGTAAGTTAAGTTAATATATTTATAAAATATCTGTGTTATTGAAACTAAGTCATTGTTTCTGGTCAGTCTGAGGCTATGAAGTATTGATCTGCAGAGGTGGGTAGTAACATGCTACATTTACTTGAGTAACATTTTGGGAAAAAAAAAACGTTTATGAGTATATTTTATGGTCGGTACTTTTCACTATTACTCAATTACATTTCTGATGGATTTATTTACATTTACATACAATGGGCAGTGTTCCTGTCATTACATTTCTGGGTTTTATTTAATAATTGTTAATATATGTGTAATATATTGAGATTTTTTAACAGCTTCACAGCTGCTGCATGCTGTCACTGGAGTCTCAATCAACACTACAGCAGCAAGAGTGCAAATCAAACATTTATTCACTCCACACAATGCTTTCATTTTACACCAAGCCAAGGACATATTTCAAGATTAAAATTGCAGCTCCAACTTAAGAAAACACAGTGAGGTAAGTTTTAGAGATTGTAATAATGTGGGCTTGTCTGTGTCATGGTGATATTTTCAGCGTGAATATGTAACTGTGGGCTCTTATGACCTCGGTTTCTAAGTTTACATTTTGATATCAGTGCTTCAATATATCAGTGCCTACTGTATAAATCCTTGTAAACATTCACGTTAAGTGCAAATGTTTTGGCATCCCTATCACGATAGACTTTTTTCACATTCCGCGTTTTGGAACACGGAAGTACATTTTTGCAGGGTAAACTTTGCCAGTGGTGAATGGGAGACCACGGCAAATATTATTTTCACTTACCCATTTGCTCCAAGACCAAAAGAAAAATACCCTATTACATTTGACTGCATTTTACAACGACTTTCCAAAAGAGGACAAAAATAGAGAACGGTGGATTAAGACAGTAAAATGGGAGAAGACGTCACATTTACTGTCACTCTATCAGCAGCTTGTAATTAAAACCCCCTAGCAACTGTGGTAATTAATTTTTAAATATGCACGTGCAAGGTTGGCGCATGCACAATGTTTGACACAAGCGGGCGGCATTGTTTTATGAAAACAAGCTTCCAAACACAGAGAAAAGGTGCACTTTACCCTTAGTGTACAGAACAAATTATCTAGATTCTTTCGACACTGACAATGCAGGAGCTACACTGAACTAAATTCACACAGGACATAAAAAGCTGTGAAATAATGACAGAAGGCATGAATAAAGCATGATCTTGCTTCAGTGTATAATAAAACATTATATATAATTTAGGACTATGTACATTTTTCACCATAATAATTACTAGAAAAAGGTTTCCAAACTTTTCTTTTAATTGACAGATTCGTCCAAATCATAAAAGAAAGTGTTGATAGTTTACCTTTTAATTTGTTTTAATTCATATTTTGTCATCATTTCCCTGCCCTCATGTTCTTCCAACACCTTGACATTTTCTGTATTCTGTGGAACCCAAAAGATGTTATACAAAATGTTAGGGACTGACAGTCTCAGTCAGCATTCCAAGTCCATTCAAAATATGGAGGGGGAAATATGCATTGAAAGTAAATGATGATTAAGTTTAGCATTCTGCCTAACATCTGCCTAACAAAATCATATCTTTGTATTGAATAACTGTTAATTTAGAAGTAATCACATGAAGCACATATTTGCTTAACAGTTTCAATGTAATACCACGAAACTTTGAAGAATTTTTCAAATCTATTGCGAACACTTACAGATGTTTGTGTTTTCCGAAAATGATGTCACTTCCTGTAGGATGATGTCATCAAGAAACTGGCTTTTGTTAGTAAAAGGGATATTATGACACTAGGGTTGGCCGATATACACAACAAGTATACACTTTGGATTATCGTCTGTATCGCGGTTACACAAAACCGCCACCGCATAGCAAGAACTGTGCACCTCATTCTATTCATGTAACACATACGCTGTACACATTCTGTCAGAGAAATGGAGGAGGAAGGCGAAGCGGCTTTGATGTGAGACTGAGAGAATTGCAGAAACTGTTTCTTGTATGACAATTTCGCATCACCGAAGCAAATTCAATTACATTAATCTCACATTCTGAATATGCTTCTCATCAGACACACAGATTTTCGTGCATGCTATCTCTGTGGTATGAAAGTAGCATTAAACTACACATCACCGCCCTTAATAAAATTCAGTTCGAATGATGTTAGATATTAGAAAACAAATCAGTTATGCTTTCAGATATTCTAATATTGAGATGACTTAAACCACCATTCTCTAAATATGTTTGTCAAGTTCCAAATAAAGAGAAAATTTTATAATTTAAAGAAGTGGTTTACATTTATAAAGTATTTAATTCATTTACAGTATATAAACCACTTTTTATTAATTTCTTTAGACAAATTTAACTATATTGTGACATATAGTGTTATCGTTATATAAAAATAGTGATATTGTGATATAATATTTTGGTCACTTCTTCCACCTCTATATGACACTAACATGGACAGTGATATTGAAGAGGAAAAAACACAATACATTACTTAAAAATTTATAAAATATTCCCATGAAACATTTTTGCTTTAAATATTTTGATTAGAAAAAGGATAAGCCTGGAATTTTTATTAAAGTAGTATTCCTGGTTCAATATAAGTTAAAGGTGCTGTAAGTGATTTTAGCTGTTCTACTTCCATAAGATTGAGCCGTTGAATTAGTTGTGCCCCCTTTTTCCAAAACCCTGCACACCAAAGATACCAAATGAGCTTTATTGAGAGCAGAAATTTTTCTTATAAACAACAGCAACAAAATAGTGCCCTCAACTGACAACTGTTATAAACAACATGACGTACAAATGGCAAAAAGCCTAAAAATTTTTATGTAACTTCAATACTATCAGAACGCTCAAAATGATTGACAGGCAGAAAGCATTAGTGACCATGCCCCATGGACGCATTTGCTTCATTGTAAGTGCCTTACTGTAACCTTGATATTAGCTTTTAATTTATTTTAAAGAAAAGGAGTTAAAATAATTTTTTGTGGTAATCAGCATTATGCCACAAATGATGTCGATTGAGCTTAACTTTTATTGAGCCTTGAATATTCCTTTAATACCTTTCCAGTTTTTCATGTTTATGATTTTCATGTTTTTGCCCACCAACATGGAACCAAAGGAATGACATTATTTTAAATTTCCCACTTCTGTATGTAAAATGTTTTTTTGATAAAAGAAAACAAATTATTTCCATCCATCCATCTTCAACCGATTATCCGATGTCGGGTCGCGGGGACAGCAGCTCCAGCAGGGGGCCCCAAACTTCCCTATCCCGAGCCACATTAACCAGCTCTGAATGGGGGACCCTGAGGCATTCCCAGGCCAGTGTGGAGATGTAATCTCTCCACCTAGTCCTGGGTCTTCCCGGAGGCCGCCTCCCAGCTGAACGTGCCTGAAACACCTCCCTAGGGAGGCGCCCAGGGGGCATCCTTCCCAGATGCCCAAACCACCTCAACTGGCTTCTTTCGACGCAAAGGAGCAGCAGCTCTACTCCGAGCTCCTCACGGATGACTGAGCTCCTCACCCTAGCTCTAAGGGAGAAGCCCACCACCCTTCTGAGGAAACCCATTTCGGCCGCTTGTACTCGCAACCTAGTTCTTTCGGTCATGAGCCAGCCTTCATGACCATAGGTGAGAGTAGGAACATTTTTAGGAGAAAAATTGACTGGTAAATCGAGAGCTTTCCTTCCGGCTCAGCTCTCTTTTCGTGACAACGGTGCAATAGAGCGAGTGCAATACCGCCCCCGCTGCCCCGATCCTCCGGCCAACCTCCCGCGCCATTGTCCCCTCACTCGTGAACAAGACCTGAGGTACTTGAACTCCTTCACCTGGGGCAATACCTCCTTCCCTACCCGAAGTACGCATTCCATCGGTTTCCTGCTGAGAACCAAGGCCTCAGATTTAGAGGTGATAATCCTCCTCCCAGCCGCTTCACACTTGACTGCCAAGCGATCCAGTGAGAGCTGAAGGTCACGGACCGATGATGACATGAAGACTACATCATCTGCAAAAAGCAGCGATGAGATCACCAGCCCACTGAACCGCACACCTTCCCCACCCCGACTACGCCTCGATATCCTGTCCATGAATATCTCAATCAGGATTGGTGACAAAGCGCAGCCCTGGCCAAGACCAACCCCCACATGGAACGAACTCGACATCGTGCAAAGGACCCGGACACAGCTCTCGCTTTGGACGTACAGGGATTGGATCGCCCTAAGAAGGGACCCCCCCCCCCCCCACCCCATACTAACGCAGCACCTCCCACAGTCTCTCCCGGGGGACCCGGTCAAACGCCTTCTCCAGATCCACAAAACATGTGGGCATGGGCATACTCCCAGGCCCCCTCCAGGATCCTTGCGAGAGTAAGGATCTTGTCCGTCGTTCCATGGCCAGGACGGAACTCGCATTGTTCCTCTTCAATCCGAGGTTCGACAATCGGCCAAACCCTCCTCTCCAGCACCGTGGAGAAAACTTTACCAGGGAGGCTGAGAAGTGTGATACCCCTGTAGGTCTCACACATTCTCTGATCCCCCTTTTTGAAGAGGGGAATCACCCCGTTCTGCCACACCTTAGTCACTGTCCCAGGATTCCACGCAATGTTGAAGAGGCGTGTCATCCATGACACCACCTCCACATCCAAAGCGTTCAGAATTTCTGGTCGGATCTCATCAATTCCCGGGGCTATGCCACTGCAGAGTTGTTTGACTACCTCAGTGACCTCCCCCAGGGAAATTGAATCTGATCCCCCATCAGCCGCTAGCTCTGCCTCTAGCATAGACTTTGAACAAATCTGAATTTGTCTGTCTGAATTTTAATCAAAATCTGAACAAATGATTTCCATCTCGAAAAAAAGTGAGTTTATTCCAATATATTAAAACATATTTGATGGGGAGATGAAAATGTACTTCCTAGTAGGAATGACCCAGCTAGCACTACACAGTCAAGGCCTCCCAAGGGAATTTCATCAAAGAGAATTACTGACTCTCTCCATTAAATGCTAGACAGCATGTTGCAAATGCATACTAGATCATCTAAAAAGTGTTATTGACATATATCATCTAATTTATGCCATATAAATGTTTTTATAATAGTTTTATCTTAAATACACACTACCTGTCTGTCATTTGGTCACCATTAGTATTCTGCATGTATGATGTCCACAGCTAATGGGATCCACTAAAATTTATTAATAGAGAATCTTATCTGCTCGACAACTCAAGGATGTTTAACCTGGTGTGTGGAAACAGATGGTACATGTGTATTTGTATTGCTGAGCAGCTGTACATCGTATTGGATTAGATTTTTGTGGATGCCACCAATATGAAGTCCCAACTTTCCTGGTAATTTATCGCTTAAAGCCATATGCAAAATCCTTACCAGTTTTCATAAAAGTAAATCAGAGAGAGACACTATTTTCAGTGATGTACAGAAGTATATTTTCATTTATTTATGGCCTGGGTCAATATTAATAGGCTATACAATCAACCTAGTGGCAAATGTATAGTGGCAAAAAAAATAATAAAAAAGATTCCTAGGCCCATTTACACTTGATATTAACATCTATCTTGGGCGATTGAGACACAAATGGACAACAATAAATACAAGTAAAGACAGGGTCCAACGTGTTTGTGATCCGAACTCTCAAACTACATTAGAAAGTAGTCAAATGACTTGCCTACACCTGGTTTTTAACATCTGCCTCGGGTGATCCAAAGTCAATTACATTCATCTCAAAGTCTATGTACAAGATACTACATTTGCAACAAAATTAGTGAAATAATGTTTTATGTTAGGCTTAGGAGTATAATAATGAAATTACAACAACAAATTGATGCACTATACCTTTCACGTTACATTCACTCAATGTAAATGAAAGACCGCAGTTTAGCTCACAGAACTGTAGTGTATACGCATGACTGAAGTTCCAGCTAAGGCCACTTAGGGTAGTTCAGACATTCAGAAAGCATAGAGTTAAAAAGTATAGCTGACAAAAAAAATGTGACTTCTTTTCCCCAATTTTATCTTTGAGATCAATCTGCCCAAACAACGGAAGGACAATCTACTCAATTAAAACACAATCATAGTGCTAAAAAAAGGTTTTAAACTTTGGCATTTTGAAGAAAATTACATCTGATCACATGGTCACAGAACCATAGAAATAGTTGAGATGCATATTATCACAAGGTGTAAACTGCAATCTGTCTTGAGTGACCACTTGGTATAAGATCACCTGAAATGGATGTGAAATACCAGGTGTAAACAGCTTCTAAGATGATGGTGGAATCTGTAAGCTCTTCTTTGAATTGGTTTGGATTGAGCCTCAGTCTTGAGGGAATCTTTTCCTTCTAGTAAATGTCAGACAAGCAGTGGGAGGTGAAGCTGCTTTTGAGTGTTCTTGTATGATGGCGTGTGGGTGTGAAAAGCTCCCTGCAGAGTATGTGTGCATATGACCAGACACTGTGATTTCCAATTGTTACAATACTGTAAAGGGTTGTTCACATCAACAAAGACATGAACAAGTGAAACAAATTGCAGACAAAAGATCTATTCATTTAAAAAGTGAAGCAGGAACAAAATACTTTGGGCATTCACATGCTTCAAGATATAAATAATTTAATGATGATACAGACTTTATACGCTTGACACCATCTCCTCAAATTTTCAGCAAGAGGCACAAGCCTGTGCAGCAACCAAAGCGTATGGCCAGCTATGCAGCATCTCGTTACCTACTCAAGAAACCATGTTTACATTTGTAAACAAGATGTTCCCTTTCGTAGATCACTTTGACTCAATGACAGAGATAATACATTGGGAAAAATACACCATAAAAGTATACGACCACTAGCTGTCATTTGTATCAGCCGATATGGCAATCATATAGCGAAGCAGAAGCAAACTACATGTACAAACATCAGAATCAGAATCAGAATCAGAATCAGAATCAGCTTTATTGCCAAGTATGCTTACACATACAAGGAATTTGTCTAGGTGACAGGAGCTTCCAGTCAACAACAATACAAACAATACCAAAAACAGCAGCAAGACATTGGTAATTAAAAAACAAAAAAGAACACAAAATAAATAATTATACATATACGTACATACACTCACCGTCATACATACCCACATACACACACGTAGTGCAAATCTAATACAATCTGTATATAAAGAACAAAAAACAGTATATTATGTACAGAGCAATGTAAGTAATGGCAGTTAATATAAATTAAAATTAAACTGTGTATTGCACATAATTATTGCTCAATGGGGCAATTTAATTGTTCATTAGATGGATGGCCTGAGGGAAAAAACTGTTCCTGTGTCTGACGGTTCTGGTGTTCAGAGCTCTGAAGCCCGGCCAGAAGGCAACAGTTCAAAAAGGTAGTGGGCAGGGTGAGTGGGGTCCAGAGTGATTTTACCAGCCTTTTTCCTCACTCTGGAAGTGTATAGTTCTTGAAGGGGGGGCAGGGGGCAACCAATAATCCTCTCAGCAGACCGAACTGTCCTTTGTAGTCTTCTGATGTCTGATTTCGTAGCTGCACCAAACCAGACAGTTATTGAAGTGCAGAGGACAGACTCAATGACTGCTGAATAGAACTGTTTCAGCAGCACTGGTGGCAGGTTGAATTTCCTCAGCTGGCGAAGGAAGTACAACCTCTGCTGGGCCTTTTTCACAATGGAGTCGATGTGTATCTCCCACTTCAGGTCCTGTGAGATGGTAGTGCCCAGGAACCTGAATGACTCCACTGCTGCCACAGTGCTGTTTAGAATGGTGAGGGGGGACAATGTTGGGGTGTTCCTCCTAAAGTCCACAATCATCTCCACTGTTTTGAGCATATTCAGCTCCAGGTTGTTTTGACTGCACCAGAAAGCCAGCCGTTCAACCTCCTTTCTATATGCAGACTCATCATCATCTCGGATGAGACCGATGACAGTGGTATCATCTGCAAACTTCAGGAGCCTGACAGAGCGGTCCTTGGTGGTGCAGTCATTGGTGTACAGGGAGAAGAGAAGTGGGGAGAGCACACATCCCTGGGGGGCACCAGTGCTGATGGTACAGGTGGTGGAAGAGAATTTTCCCTGCCTCACAAGCTGCTGCCTTGTGCATTACAAGTCCATCCCTGTTCCAGCATACAGAAGATGACAAGCAGGAGTTAAACCCTCATCCAGATTATAAATCTGAAAGAGGTATGCGGACAGGCCCAACATGCCACCATACACTTTATCCAAGGACACACCTCTAGCTAAAGCCCATGAGGATGCCATGCTCCTCATAGAATGGGTAAGAAATTACAGGCAAAGGCATATTGTGTGCCTCTTAAGCACTCAAAATTGCATCCACAAAACAATAAGACTGTCTCTGTTGCAGCCACCAAAGAACACAAACAGCTGTTCTGACTAATGCCACTGGTTATTGTAATAAACATATACTTGCAAAGCTCTAACAGGACACAGCAAATGCAACATTTAACTCTGATCTTACTCAAATGGGGAAGGATAGAAGACTGTAAAGTAATAACCTGCAAGCGAAATGAAGTTGAAATTAACTTAAGCGAGTAAATAACACAAGCGAGGTCTCGATACTACATTCGACAAACTCTGCACTAAATCCATACAGGATGGATTGACCAACAGGGCATGTAAATCACCTACCTTTATAAACGATGCCAATTCCAGAAGCAGGGCAGTTTAAAAAGTACTAAACTTTCATTCGAAAGTTTTCTCACATTCATTCATTTCTGTCACATTCCTCATTGATGTGCGTAAATTACAATCAATATTCATAATAGTTCACGCCTCCCCGCATATGACCTTTCTAACACTAAAAGTGTCTTACAAAAGTTAAATTACTATATTGTTTTGTATGAATGAGTGATCAGGATGGTTTTCACATAGCAACAACTCTAGACTACAAGATCCAGTTCTCAAAAGGCTTGTGGACAAATGTTTAGTATGTGTTATATGTGTCATATGGAGAGACTATGGTCTATTTTATTTTATGTGTGTTTTTGCGTGTGTACTTGGCACTGTTTGTTTTTTGTTTTTGTTTTTTTTCTTATGATTGGGTGTTTTTTGTGATTTTGTTTTTCATGCACGTTTATTTTTGTGTCACTTCATTATGATCTAGAGTGTGGGGTAACGCCCCTATACTTTTCGGAAGCCCGGATTACAGCTGATTAGTAGATGGACAGCTGTTGGTAATTGCCATGTCAAATCACAGACGGTTTAAAAAGGCGAAGGAACTGACAACAGGTGTCTGTGGCCCGTGAACCCTGTTGTGCAGCTTTGTTCTCCACATTTTATTGCTGGATGGTAGTCGCGATTGTTTTTTTTTATTTTATCTCATTGCCGACCGTTGCATGGACCATTGTCTGCCCGCGTTGAAGCTGAAGTGTTGAAGTGACGGCTCTGCTATTAATCTGGTGGCTGCTGGTATTGTCGTCTGTTCTCTGCTATTCTCTGCTGTGCTGGATTTCTGCCGTTCTCTGCTGTGCTGGAATTGCTGCTGATCTCTGCTGCGCTGGATTGCTGTCGCCTCTGCTGCGTTACGGGTCGCTACTATTCTCTGCTGTGCTGGATTTCTGCCGTTCTCTGCTGTGCTGGAATTGCTGCTGTTCTCTGCTGCGCTGGATTGCTGCCGCCTCTGCTGCGTTATGGATCGCTACTGTTCTCTGCTGTGCTGCCCGGAGCCCTGCTTCGTCTGTTGTGGAGCATTGTCCAACAAGACTGGGAGCTAGATTCGTCTGCTCCCAGTTCATCGGTGAGTGACGCCCTATTAAATTGTGTGCCTTGCCTTGTCCAGAATTAAGATCCTCGTCTCACCTAAATTGGAGAGTTCCAGTCTGTCTACCGTCACCGTTATCTATATGCATATTTACGAACTGCAGTGATCTACTTGAGTGTTGCACGATTAATATTTATTCTATCGTGGTGTTGTGTTTATGCTGTGTTTATCTACTGTGGAGATACTGGCGGCTCTTTTTTTTGTTTGTGTGAGTGTTGTGTTGATGTGCACGAGTGGGTGACAGGTGGGCTGCTGTGTAGACGCCGCTGTTCGGTGCGAGACGGACTTGGTTTGAGGAACCGCTTATGGATTGCGGGTGCCTAACTACGGACTTCCAGTGAATTTGCAAATGTATTTTTCTGCTGTTCAGTTGTTTTTAAAGTGTAATTGAGAGGGCGCAAGTGTACGGCATGCCCTTTTCTTTTTATCCTTGAAATAAGAAACTGTAATAAATAATTTTTATATTTAAACAGTTGTTTGGGTAATTCTGTTGTGTTGCTCCCGCCAAATTAAAAGAACTTGCAAACTAAAGTTATTTAATTTAATAGAGTCCCAGCTCTTCAATTGGGTGTCGTAGTCCAGCTACCTTGTGTTTCACATTTGGCAGTAGTCAGCAGGATCTGGTTTGGAGCTTCACATACAGGCTATCTGAATTGCATAGTTGTTTATAACTTTTAGATATATAATTTTTTTTGTTGTTGTTGTTGTTTTGAATATGATGATGATGCCGATTTATGCGGGTGCACCTTGGATCCCTAAATTTCATCCGGGGGGTGATTTAAAATTTGGTGAGTGGAAAGAACAAATTCAGAGTTTGTTGCAGGCACGGGAGTTTAATGAACAGCAAAAAGTCAGTATAGTGTTTTGGGGGATCCAGACCGTGATACTGTAGCAAAAATTTTGAGGTATTTAGACACTCTGTATGGAGATCAGGTCCCTGTGGCAAATTTGAGATTACAATTTTTAGTTGCACACAAATTGCCAGTGAAATTTTAAGAGTTTATGTTCTCAGGCTGCGGGAATTGTTCTGTAGACTAAGGAAGTGAGACCCAGATGGCCCTCTTGATGAAAATCACCTGCTGGACCAGCTCTTGATGGGACTGCGTAACGCAGAACTGAGGATCACCATCAGAACCTATGCACGCCATAATCCAGATGCCACTTTCAACACTGTATTGGAGGAGATCTTGTTGCTGGAATGTGAACAGCGGCCTGGGGCTGGGTATGAAACTGTAGCGCAAGCTGTGGGTGAGTCCTCTGTTCTTAAATTAGTAACAGGAAAGGATGACTGGGCTGAGACGTTTCGGCTGGAGCTCCTTCAGGAGGTGAGGGGGCAGATGAATGCATTAAGACAAGAAATGACCCGGCAGTTACAACCCGCTGCAGGTGAGCCTACACGACCCCCACAATTCCCTAATCAGCCGCCACTCAGGAGGAGGTTCCAGTCTTATACACCTAATACCTGGGCTGCAGACGGTAAGCCTATCTGCCGCCAGTGTGGCCGCACTGGACATATTGCCAGGTTCTGTAGACCCCCATCCGAGTCCAATGTTGATTTAAACTAGTTTGCCCTGCTACTGAGGTCCAAGTAGCAGGGAATTTGGGGGAGGCAGGACAAAGGGCCGTATTTGTAGGTGACTGCCCTAAGGTTGAGGTTAAAATAAATGGTGTGCCCCTCATTGGACTAATTGATACCGGTTCACAAGTGACATTGATGCGGCAGAGTGTATTCGACCAACACTATCCAGCAGATGCCCTATCACATGGTGCGGCCCCCAACAAATTGACACTTAAAGCGGCTAATGGGTTATCCATCCCTTATCAAGGCTATGTGGTGATGGATTTTGAGATAGGAGGTGCTAATATTTCAGGGAGGGGGTTGTTATTGTAGCCGATCATTGTCTAACTGCCCCATTACTGATTGGCATGAATGTTATCACAACCTGTTGGCATGACCTGCTTACTCGACCAGAGGGTCTGAAGACCGTTTTCCAGGATCAAGGGACAAGGAAAGCCTGGACAGGTGCGTTTGCTGTGTGTCAGCGAACAGCTGTAGTTGGGGGAGAAGATGGATACATGGGGTTTGTGCGTCCAGCAAGTCGCAGGGGCCTAACCGTTCCAGCCAGAAGGGAGGTGGTGGTTTGGGGCCGTGCGCGGATGGGTCCGAAGGGACAGGACTACTGTGGCCTGGTTGAAGCACTGCCTGAGCTGGGGGCTTTCTCTGTGGCGAAGACTGTTGCATTTGTCAAACATGGCCAACTCCCTATTCATATCACATATGACCTCTTGTCCTGTCTTTATAGGCCGCTACCAGAAGCTGGCGAAGGTGTTTCGTGTTGACCGTGCCGACGTCCATGGCCAGACAGATCTAAGCCTGACTGTGCAGGACGATGGAACCGTCGCAGAAGATATTGTGGAGGCTGGAAAGGGAGAACAGGTGGAACCACCTGTCGAGATGCTGAGAGATTTACAAAACAGAGACGACTTGACTGAACGACAGAAGCAAGATTTTAAAGCTCTACTACAAAGGTGGGTCAGGGTGTTTGCCCTCCATGAGGAGGATTTCGGGTATACTGATGTGGTGCAACACCAAATCAACACGAATGATGCACCCCCAGTAAGAGAAAAATACCGCCCCCTACCACCTATGATGTACCAAGAAATGCGCACCCTACTAGCCGATATGTTGGAAAAGAAGGTTATTCAGCCAAGTTCCAGCCCTTGGGCTGCACCTATTGTGATGGTTCGCAAGAAAGATGGCAGTTGGCGCTTTTGCGTTGACTATCGCAAGTTGAACTCCCTGACTTATAAAGATGCCTTTCCACTCCCCCGTATAGAAGAGACCCTGACCTCCCTGACCCAAGCTTCCTGGTTTACCACGCTTGACTTAGCCAGTGGTTATTGGCAGGTTGGACTCGACCCTCGAGACAGAACAAAGACAGCATTCACCACCCCACTAGGCCTATACGAGTTTCAGAGGATGCCATTTGGCCTCTGCAATGCGTCAGCGATGTTCCAGCGGCTTATGCAGCAGTGCTTGAGTGGCCAAATTGTTGATTCTGTACTCGTTTATTTGGATGATATCATTGTCTATTCTCCAGACTTTTCCTCCCATTTGTGCCACTTGGAGGCTGTCTTTGAGCGACTGCAACATCATGGACTCAAGCTGAGGGTGGATAAGTGCCAGCTGCTACAGAGGGAAGTAAGGTTCCTGGGCCATGTGGTCACTGGAGAGGGAGTGAAACCAGACCCTACGAAGGTCACTGCTGTGACTGAATGGCCGGCTCTGACCACAATTAAGGAGGTACGTGCTTTCCTGGGCTTAGCAGGTTACTATCGTCGCTTTATTGTTAATTTTGCTAAGATAGCACGCCCCTTGAATGCCCTCTTAAGTGGAGCCCCTGCAGATAAAAGAACAGGATCTCGGCAGATCTCTTGGTCTGACGAGTGTCAACGAGCTTTTGATCACCTGAAAACGGCTTTGACCGAGGCCCCTATCTTAGCCTATGCCAATTATGCAGAACCTTTTGTGTTATACACTGATGCAAGCCATGCTGGTTTGGGAGCTGTCTTAGCCCAGCTACAGGATGGGCGTGAGCGCATTGTGGCCTATGCTAGTAGGAGCCTGCATCCTAGTGAGAAAAATGATGCCAACTATAGCTCCTTCAAATTGGAATTGCTAACGTTAAAGTGGGCCATCGTAGAAAAATTTAAAGACTACCTTATGGGGGCTAAGGTGATTGTTTTTACTGACAATAATCCTGTAGCTTATTTGCAGACCGCTCGCCTGGGGGCCATGGAACAAAGGTGGGTAGCCCAATTGGCTGCCTTTGACTACCAGGTGAAGTATCGTTCGGGTAAGGAAAATGCTAATGCGGATGCCCTTTCCAGAGTACCTGTTGAAACCCCTTTAGGCACTGATGTGATTAACGTGGTGGCTGTGGCGGATGCACAATCGACAGAAGGCCAGTCGATGGACGGCTGGCGAGCCAAGCAGCTTGAGGACAAGGACTTGGACCAAGTGCGGAGATATGTGGAAAGTGGGAAGTTTCCAGTAGGACAAGAGTGGCAAGCTGCTTCGCTGGGGGTGAAACAGCTGTTGCAACAGAGGCCAAGGCTGGTGATGTGGGATGGGGTTCTGTGTCGTCGGATTACTGACTATAATACTCATGAAGCTCGCCTCCAGATTGTCTGCCCTATTCAACAGCGCAAAGAGGTGTGGGTGAAACATCATGATGCTGTTGGACACTTGGGAGTGGAGAGAACCATCAGTTGTCTACATCGACACTTCTTCTGGCCAGGTATGCAGACTCAGGTCCAACAATATCACTCCCTGTGTCCCCGTTGTCAGATGAAAAAAATTGATGCTGTGCCTAGAGCACCCTTGAAGCCCTTTACTGTGTCCTTTCCCCTTGAGGTCATCGAGCTAGATTTCCTTTCTTTAGGAAGGCCCCAGGACCCATATCAAAACATTCTAGTGATGACGGATATGTTTAGCCGTTATGCCTGGGCTGTCCCCACAAGAGATCAGACAGCGAGGACTACCGCTAGGGTCCTGTGGCAATCGGTTATACAGACCTTTGGGTGTCCGATGAGGTTTCATTCGGACCAAGGCCCAAATTTCGAATCCCAGCTGGTGGCTGAATTATGTAGCCTTTATGGGATCTCGAAGAGTAGAACAACTCCGTACCACCCTCAGGGAAACGGCATGTGTGAATGCCTTAACCAGACCCTCCTGAGCATGTTGCGGACTTTAGAGGATGAAAAGCAAAGTTGCTGGCCTGAACATCTCCCTGCCCTTGTTCAAGCTTACAATGCAACCTTACACAGCTCAACAGGGTATGAACCTTCATATTTGATGTTTGGGCGCCATTTCAGATTGCCGGTGGATATAGCCCTGGGTGTAGAGAATCAGAATGCTCGATATAGCTGGGATAGTTGGGTGGGTGAACACCACCAACACCTGTTATATGCCTACTCACTAGCATCCAAGTCTATGGGTCAGGCTGCAGAGCAGTATAAGAAGCAATATGATCGCAAGGCCAAGTCACTTCCTTTAGCTCCTGGGGAACGTGTGTGGCGGAGGAATAGGCAAGATGGGGCAAGGGGTAAGCTTTGCGGTAAATGGGATCCAGAGCCTTATGTAGTAGTGGAACAGTTGAATGAAGAGGGTTTGACCTATCGTCTTAAATCTGAGCGTACAGGGAAAGAGAGGGTTCTGCATAGAAATTCTCTTAAACCTTGCATCAATCCGCCCCAAGGTGCCCTCGCATTGCATCCTGAGCTGCCAGTACCTCCTGTTTGTGCATTGCAACCTCTGATGTATATACCATGGGTGGACCCTTTTGGTCTAGATGACCCAGGTAATTAGGTGGCCCCTAGGAGGTCTGTCCGTTCCAATATGGGACAGCCCCCTGTGAGATATAGAGACACTTAGATATGTGGATACCTATGGTTGTCAGGGACTGCCAACGTTAAAGAATGGGGGGATGTCATATGGAGAGACTATGGTCTATTTTATTTTATGTGTGTTTTTGCGTGTGTACTTGGCACTGTTTGTTTTTTTTTCTTTTTTTCTTTTGATTGGGTGTTTTTTGTGATTTTGTTTTTGATGCACGTTTATTTTTGTGTCACTTGATTATGATCTAGAGTGTGGGGTAACACCCCTGTACTTTCGGAAGCCCGGATTACAGCTGATTAGTAGATGGACAGCTGTTGGTAATTGCCATGTCAAATCACAGATGGTTTAAAAAGGCGAAGGAACTGACAACAGGTGTCTGTGGCCTGTGAACCCTGTTGTGCAGCTTTGTTCTCCACATTTTATTGCTGGATGGTAGTCGCGATTGTTTTTTTTTATTTTATCTCATTGCCGACCATTGCATGGACCATTGTCTGCCCGCGTTGAAGCTGAAGTGTTGAAGTGACGGCTCTGCTATTAATCTGGTGGCTGCTGGTATTGTCGTCTGTTCTCTGCTATTCTCTGCTGTGCTGGATTTCTGCCGTTCTCTGCTGTGCTGGAATTGCTGTCGCCTCTGCTGCTTTACGGGTCGCTACTATTCTCTGCTGTGCTGGATTTCTGCCGTTCTCTGCTGTGCTGGAATTGCTGCTGTTCTCTGCTGCGCTGGATTGCTGCCGCCTCTGCTGCGTTACGGATCGCTACTGTTCTCTGCTGTGCTGCCCGGAGCCCTGCTTCGTCTGTTGTGGAGCATTGTCCAACAAGACTGGGAGCTAGATTCGTCTGCTCCCAGTTCATCGGTGAGTGACGCCCTATTAAATTGTGTGCCTTGCCTTGTCCAGAGTTAAGATCCTCGTCTCACCTAAATTGGAGAGTTCCAGTCTGTCTACCGTCACCGTTATCTATATGCATATTTACGAACTGCAGTGATCTACTTGAGTGTTGCACGATTAATATTTATTCTATCGTGGTGTTGTGTTTATGCTGTGTTTATCTACTGTGGAGATACTGGCGGCTCTTTTTTTGTTTGTGTGAGTGTTGTGTTGATGTGCACGAGTGGGTGACAGGTGGGCTGCTGTGTAGACGCCGCTGTTCGGTGCGAGACGGACTTGGTTTGAGGAACCGCTTATGGATTGCGGGTGCCTAACTACGGACTTCCAGTGAATTTGCAAATGTATTTTTCTGCTGTTCAGTTGTTTTTAAAGTGTAACTGAGAGGGCGCAAGTGTACGGCGTGCCCTTTTCTTTTTATCCTTGAAATAAGAAACTGTAATAAATAATTTTTATATTTAAACAGTTGTTTGGGTAATTCTGTTGTGTTGCTCCCGCCAAATTAAAAGAACTTGCAAACTAAAGTTATTTAATTTAATAGAGTCCCAGCTCTTCAATTGGGTGTCGTAGTCCAGCTACCTTGTTTATCACATTTGGCCTTATTTCAATGACTTTTAAATGTTTTTTTGTTTTTTCAAAAAACCATGCATAAATGTTATTTTCTCAAAAATACAAACATGTACACACATGTTGCTCACATATTATTGTAGGATCCAGAATGTCATCTTGTGAGACACAGGACCAATCCTCGGGAACATACCCTTCCCAGTCCACGAGACACTGGATACACCCTAGGTGACGCCGGGAGTCCAGGAAGTTCCAGACAGTGTAAGCCAGACCATCCTCTAGGAGTAGCGGAGAAGGACCGTTTGCCTCACTAGTACAAAGGGAGTCAGAAAGAGAGGGAAAGAATGGTTTGAGTAAGGAGACCTGAAAGGAGGGGTTGATATTATATTGTGAGGAAAGTTGTAACCAGTATGTGACTGGATTTACTTGGTGAAGGATAGGGAATGGGCCAGTTTAATGGGGACTTCACTTTCATGAGGTGAAGGCGGATGTCCCGTGTCGAACGCCAGACCAGGTCGCCTGGATGGTACTGAAGGTGAAGGCAGACACCAGGTTGTGGAGAACGGTAATTGCAGTGAGTGTCCAGGAGAGTGATTTGGATTAATTTCTAAGGAGTGAAATGAGAGGGGCAGCCATCTTACTGAAGTCCCAAATGAATCACCGATAGAAATCGGTGAAACCTGAGGAAGCGCTGGAGTGCCTTAATCGTGGTGGGTTGAGGCCAATTATGGATTGTCTTGACCTTTGTCATGTTTATTTTGACCCCCTGTAGCCTGACCAAGTACCCGAGGAAGGGGATGGAGTTCTGTTGGAACAGGCACTTTTCCCCTTTGAGACAGAGATGATTTTGTCAGAGGCTGTGCAAGACCTTTTTGACATGGTCTACATGTTCATTAAGGGAGGTGGAGAACATGAGGATATGTAGACCATGACAAAACGATGGCGAAAGTCCTGCAGCACCACACAATGTAGGCCTGGAATACAGAGGGCGTGTTGATCAGACCATGTTAGTGCCCCCGTGTCAATAGGTCTGGCCTGCTTTAATTGGAGTGGTAAATTGGTAAGAGTGGTATTCTCATTTTCCATCCCACTGAGAGTTTAGTGACTCCATATCATAGTGAATAGACCAAACTATTATATTTAAACAAAACATCAATGCATTATGACTGCATAGTAATATTTAGTGGGGTAAAGTTTAATTTAAAAAATGTTTCACTTAAGTGCATAAGAGACTGTTTGAAAATTCCACACACTGTGCTAAAACATTACTGGTGTCAAAGTGTTCAACGCAGCTGCCTTGCATGTTCTGTCTTAAATTCTGTTATTAAAACAAACATTTACTCATTCAAAAGATTGTAAATTGTACGTTTGCATAATTCTACAGCTACAACAAGCGTTAACCATTTGAGTTCAATGATTTATGCCTGTATGATATAGTCATATATTCTTTAATCCAATAGTGCAAATGCTTTTGCTGTCAAATTTACAGCTCCAGATAGTGTGGGTAGGAGATACCGAATGTCAAACGTATAACAAACCAACAACTAACTTCTGGGGATTAGGTAGCGTTAGTTTTGCATCTTTAGATGTGCCAGCTCCAGTTTCTGCCCTTCTTGATGTGAATTATATGGGTTGGTGTAAATGTAAGTGAAGTTACTTTTATTGTGCAATTATGTTTATTGTGCGATTATTATCATGAAACCCGATCTGGATCAAATTTTCTGCCTTACTGAATGCAGGTGCCTCTGGCCAGTGCCCATGAGGACAAAAAACTCCTTGTTGAGTGTGCTCGGACCCACAAGGGGTGGGGGACGACCTGGATGCGATAGGCCAATGAAATGGCATCCACCACCCAGTGGGAGAGCCTCTGTTTGGAGACAGTGTTCCCTTTCCACTGTCCACCAAAGCAGACAAAGAGCTGCTCAGAATGTCTAAAGCTCTGCGTGCGGTCCAAGTAGGTACGCAAAGCATGTACCGGACACAGCAACTAAGGGTCTGGGTCTGCCTCCTCCCGGGGCAGCGCTTGCAGGTTCACTACCTGGTCTCTGAAGGGTGTGATAGGAAACTCGGGCACGTAGCCCGGCCGTGGTCTTAGGATCACATGTGTGTCTGCCGGACCGAACTCCAGGTAAGTGTCACTGACAGAGAATGCTTGCAGTTCCCCGACCCTCTTGATGGAGGCGAGTGCGATCAGAAGGGCCGTCTTTAGGGAGAGGGTCCTGAGTCCAACTGATTCTAGCGGCTCGAAGGGGGTTCTCTGAAGGACCGAGAGGACCACTGAGGGATTCCAGGAGGGGAACAGGCTTGGCTGGGAGGGATTTAACCTCCAGGTGCCTCTTAGGAACCTGATAATCAAGTCGTGCTTACCCAAAGACTTGTGTCGTGGTAGGCTGCAATAGCAGCTACATACACCTTCAAGATGAAAAGGGACAGCCTCCCCTCCAACCTCTCCTGCAGAAATGAGAGCACTGACCTGACTGCGCACCTTTTGTGGGTCTTCGGGCCGAGAAGAACATCAATTCACGAACAAGTACCAATTTAGGGCGTAAAGTTGCCTGGTAGAAGGGGCTCTGGCTTGCTTGATCGTGTCTACGATGGCAGGTGGTAGATCAGCTAGATCTTCCACGTCCCATCCAGGGGCCATGTCCCATCCACGGTCTCATATTCCTCCCTGACCTTGCACAGCACCTGTGCAAGAAGGCTCACTGGGGGAAATGCATACTTGCGCAGCCCCGTGGGCCAGCTGTGTGCCAGTGCGTCTGCCCCCGAGTGGAGCCTCTGTTCGGGCATACCAGAGCGGGCAGTGGGAGGTCTCTTGGGAGGTGAAAAGGTCTACCTGAGCCTTGCCGAACCGTTCCCAAATCAGCTGGACCAACTCGGGGTGAAGCCTCCACTCTGCACTGGGCAAGCGTTGTCATGATAGAGCGTCCGCCACCACATTGAGGTTGCCGGGGATGTGAGTGGCATGCAGTGACTTGAGTTGAACTGGCTCCAAAGGAGGAGATGACGGGCGAGTTGTGACATGTGGCGGGAGCGTACGCCGCCTTGGCGATCTATGTACGCTACCGCGATGGTGCTGTCTGATCTGATCAAGACGTGTTTGCCCTGAACTTGCAGGAGAAACCTCCGCAGGGCAAAGAATACAGTCAACAACTCTAGGCAGTGTGCCAGCGCAGGGGGGGCCCCTTTCCAATGGCCCTCGGCTGTGTGCCCGTTGCACACAACGGCCCAGCCCAACTTGGAGGCATTGGTCATGACCAGGATGCGTCGGTACACCTGCTGCAAGGGGACTCCTGCCCGCAGACAGCAGATTCTGTCCAGGGTTTGAATGTTTGGCGGCAGGCGGGAGTGACTATCACACGGTGCGTGCCGCGGCGCCATGCTCGTCTCAGAACTCGAGTCTGGAGCAAGTGCTGAAGCAGTCTCATATTCATCAACCCCAGCAACACGTCCGCCGCGGATGACGGCATATTCCCCAAGAGCCTCTGGAAAAGTTTTAAAGGGACTGCAGTGCCTGGCCTGAAGGCAGCGAGGCATTCCAGCACTGACTTTGCACACTCGTTGGTGAGGCATGCTGACATTGAGACTGAGTCTAACTCCATGCCGAGAAAAGAGTCTCTGAACCGGGGTGAGCTTGCTCTTTTCCCAGTTGACCTGAAGCCCTAAACAGCTGAGGTGCCTGAGCACCTGGTCCCTGTGGGTGCATAGTAACTCTCAGGAGTGGGCCAGGATGAGCCAGTTGCGAGGTAGTTGAGTATGCGGATACCGGCTTCTCGGAGCGGGGCAAGGGCTGCCTCTGCGACCTTCATAAAGACGCGAAGGGACAGGGACATGCCGATGGGGGAGGACCTTGTACTGATACAAGGTCGCCTGGCCGTCAATGTCGAGGCAATATTGAGACGTGGACATACGCGTCCTTCAGGTCTACCGCTGCGAACCAATCTAGATGTCAGACGCAAGTTAAGATGTGTTTTGCGTGAGCATTTTGAACAGGAGTTTGTGCAAAGCCCGGTTGAAAACTTGCAAGTCCAAGATCGGGCTAAGATCAGCGTGATGGGTTGGGAAGTGAAAGCCACGCATCCAAGCTCCGTGCTAGGGGCACTAACGGGACAATTATTTTTGACGTACCCGGCGGGGCTTCGCAGCGGGACGGAGCAGCTAGTACGGAGCAGCTAGTACGGCGTCGGGAGGCAAAGGTGCATACCGAGGCTCTGGTGCTAAGAAAAGACTCGAAGCACTTACCTTGCTCCGCACACCTGGCAGGGGGTGGGTTAGTGACTGAGGAGGAGGCATCCTCTAGAATCATCAGAACCAGCCGGCCGGGGAACAGTCGTGGGGCTGAAGGCGGGGGGTCCGCTTCAAGCATGCCGGGACTGTTTAGGTGTGGCGGCAGAGTGCCGTGAGAACGGCATTTGCGGAGTCAAAGGAAATAGCTCTTTTAATGAGAATGTGGCTACCGCAGCCCAGAGGGAGTGCAGCAAATGAAATAAATTCAAACAAGGATTCTCCTCCCGGCCCTCCACCGGGGGACGGAGTGGTCTGCTTACCAGCTCCAGAGCGAACATCTTGGTCTCTGGGTCGATCGTCTCAGGAGCGCCTGGGAGCCTTCCGGGTTCTCGAGGGGGTCCTTGAGACAGGGCGCGTGCACTTCCTGCGGGGCACTCAACGCAGGGGCTGAGAGCGGGGCATGGCCCGTGGCAGCAGGTTTGAGGTTGGGCAGGATGTTCACCATGGAGAACTGCTGGGCGAAGTCCTCGACGGTGTCACCGCAGAGGCCTAACTCAGAGACAGGGGCGTCGAGGAAGCGTGTCTTGTCCGTCTCGCGCATCTCGAACAAGTTCAGCCACAGATGACTGTGTTGTGGGCTTTGTGGCACTGAGGGCGAGGTTGGCCGCTGAGCGCAGTTCCTGCAGTACGTCAGATCAGGACTACCCACATGCAGATCTTTGAGTTCCTTGGCCTGGTGAACTTTCAGGAGGGCCATGGCATGCAGGGTGGAAGCAGCCTGTCCGGTGGCGCTGTAGGCTTTGGCAGCCTGTGACGACGTTGTCCTACAGGCCTTGGAGGGGAGCACAGGGTGACCAGGTGGCGGTGTTCTCAGGGCATAGGTGTATCGCAACTGCCCTATCCACCTGGGAAATCGCAATGTACCCCTGGGCCCCTCTGCCGTCGAGAGTAGTGAGAGTTGATGAGCGAGGGGCTTTGTGATGAGTGGAGAGGGGTGCTCTCCATGCAGTCGTCAGCTCATCATGCATCTCCGGGAAGAAAGGGACCGTGTTTGTGAGTGGCGCGCAGACCCAAGGAACCAATCATCCAGCCGCGAAGGCTGTGGGGAGGATGGAGGGTTCCAGTCCAACCCCACACTGGCGGCGGCCCGGGCAAGCATGTCGGACATCTGGGCGTCGGAGTCATCTGTGTCAGATGCCGGACCGCTCCCCGATGCAGTGGCGAGCTCATCCAGCTCAGGGGGCTCCAAAGGATAGGCAGGCTGGCTGTGAGGTGAGCCGCTGTTGCCTTGAGCCCGGATGGAAGTCAACGAGCGTGCCGGGGGGCAGGTGGTTCGTGGGGGTGTACCCGGCAAAAACCAAGCCCGCTGCAATCCCCAGATTGTCTCCATCACCAGCCGCGTCATCCTCAATCCCGTGGTAAGAAGGAGCGATGCGGGGGGGGGGGCGGCAGGAGTGGCGTTCCTTCAGTTAAAAGAATGCCTCAACCGCAACGTTGCCATGGTCATGTTCTTGCAGGAGAGCACTCTACCGCATCCACAAACTACACAGGGGTGGAAAGGCATCTTTATAAAGACGCATCCTGAAAAGGACATTCAACGCAGCTATGTATTACTCTTTTTAGAGGAAAATAGTCTTTTAGAGAAAATCACTCTTTTAACAAACAACTCTTTTAGTTTGTGCTGTCGAAGTGGCATGCAGAGAAGAAGAAAGCCGCTGAAGTGCGCCGTAGATCCAACAGCAGATCGCTCAGAGGTAAGAGGAACAGGTGTGTGACTCGACGCTCCCTGCATACATGACCATCGGCTCCGACGAAAATTTCTGAATGAAACACACATATTTCCCTGCCTTTATACCCGTATGTCCGGGGGCGGGACATACAAATTCTGTCTGCCAATTTCTCATTGGCCTTTTCACATGTTCAGAGGTACGCGAGGTTCTCAAGAAAGACCCCTTGTGTCACTTCTTCATCACAACGTCGAAGTGAGCGACAGACGGGGAACTGTAGTTATGAATACAACAGAAAATGGTGGTCTTAACTTCTTAGATGTTACTACTATTAATTATAACTTTAAAATAAACTGGATCAAGCAATTTCTTAAGAAACCATGTCCTGCCCCTGGACATATGGGTATAAAGGGAAGCGGGTGTGCGTCTGTCAGTCAGATGTTTTCTTCGGAGCTGAGTGGTTGTGCAGCAGCAAGCTGAGTATCACTACTGGCTTTCTCTTTCTCTGCACGCTGTGCAGTCCATGCCCCTGGACGCTTTGATAGCGCTTCTCTCTAAAAGAATGTTTTCCTCCTAAAAGAGTTTGTTTTCTTTAAAAGAGATTACACAAAAAGCAATACACAGCAGGCGTTTTTTTAAAGATGCCGTTCCGCCTCTGTGTAGTTCCTGGATGTGGTCGATATCTCTCCAAAACTGACGGTCATAGATGCTGCCTCGTGTGCCTGGGTATTGATCACACTGAGGCCACGTTTATGGATGGCTTATGTACTCACTGTGAGAACATGACTATGGGAGAGTTGAGGTCACGGTTTTCATTCCTCAAAGTGAATGCCACTTCAGCCACCCCTGTGTTGCTCCTTCTTCCCACGGGATTGAGGACAACCCAGCTGGCGATGGAGACGATTTGTGGAGGGCAGCGGGCTCGGTTTTGCTAGGTAAATCCACAAGAACCACCCGGCATGCTCGCTTGCTTCCTTTCCGGGCTCGAGGTGAGTGTTCTCCCTTGAACTGGATGATGACATCACCGCTGCATCGGAGAGCATTCAGGCGTCTGACGCTGAGGACTCGACTGGGCTGCCACCTATGGGTCAGCCCACCAAGTCTGAGGCCGATGTGCAGATGGCCGACATGCTTGCCCGGGCCGTTATGAGCATGGCCTTGGAACCCTCCGTCCTCCCCACAGCCTTCACGGCTTGACGATTAGTACCTTGGGTCAGGGCGCCGCTCCCAGCCATGCCATCCCCCACTCCCAGTACCTTTCTTCCCGGAAGTGCATGACAAGTTGACGAGGTCATGGAGGACACCTTTTACTGCCCGGAACCGACCACTTCACTCATCCGCTTTCACTACACTTGACACGAAGGTCCCCCAGGTGGACAGAGCTGTTGCGATCCACCTGTGCCCCGAGAACAACGCCACCTGAGGGGATCGCCCGGTACTCCTCTCCAAGGCATGTAGGATGATGTTGTTGCTGACCTCGAAAGCCGGACAGGCCGCTTCTGCCCTGCATGCCATGGCTCTCCTGCAGGTCCACCAAGCCAAGGCACTTTAAGAACTGCACCTGGGTAGTCCCGACCCCGATGTGCTGCAAGAACTGCACTCTGCCACCGACCTCGCTCTCAGAGCCACGGAGGTCACAATGCGGGCACTCGGGCGGGCGATTGCCACCCTCGTAGTCCAGGAACGCCACCTCTGGCTGAATATGATCGAGATGCGCAATGTTGACAAGTCATGCTTTCTCAACGCCCCCGTCTCCCAGCTTGGCCTCTTCGGTGACATCACCGATGACTTACGCACCCGTCTCCAGGACCCGGGTAGTAAAATGTTCGCTCCGGAGCTGGTACCAAGACCACTCCATCCCCTTATTTATAATATATATAAAATCCTTATTTTCCTATGCCGCACCCCCTTTAAGCTGTGGTACCCACATTCTCAATAAAAGAGCGATTTCCTCACTCCCCGTGTCATCCAGCTGGTGCGTGCCGTTCTCCTGGCTCCAAAATCCTACAGTCCCTGTCAGCAGCAACTCCAAAGGTCAGCAGGGACACACTGTTGTGACAGGTTAGGTCTGGCAGAGAGTGGAGGCTCCAACCCCAGGTGGTCCAGCTGATTTGGGACCGGTTCGGCATACCACAGGTAGATCCCTTTGCCTTCCAAGTCATTTCCCACTGCCCGCTCTGGTACTCCCTGACAGACGCGTTGGCACACAGCTGGCCCGGGGGCTGCTCAAGTTCACATTTCCCCCAGTGAGCCTTCTTGCACTGGTGCTGTGCAAGATCAGAGAGGACGAGAAACAAGTCACCTTAGTGGCCCCCTCAGACTTGGTTCTCGGATCTCACACTCCTCGCAACAGCACTTCCCTGGAAAATTCCCTTGAGGAAGGGCCTTCTTTCCCAGGGACGGGGAACCCTCTGGCATCTGCGCCAAGAGACCTGGAACCTCCACGTCTGGCCCCTGGAAGGGACGCGGAAGAACTGAGAGACCTACAACCTGTGGTTGTAGACACAATCAACCAAGCCAGAGCTCCCTCTACCAGGCAGCTGTACGCCCTAAAGAAAATTGGTGTTCTTCCTGGTCTGAAGACCCGCAGAGATGCGCAGTTCAGTCAGTGCTTTCATTCCTGCAAGAGAGGTTGAAGGGGAGGCTGTACCCCTCCACCTTGTAGGTGTATGTAGCTGCTATCGTGGCCCACAATGACACAGTGGATGGCAAGTCCTTGGGTAAGCACGACTTGATCATCAGTTTCCTTAGAGGCGCCCGGAGGCTGAACCCTCCCCGGCCAAGCCTGTTCCCCTCCTGGGATCTCTCAGTGGTACTTTCGGGCCTTCATAGATCCCCCTTCGAGCCACTTGACTCAGTTGAACTCAAGGCCCTCTCCTTGAAGATGGCCCTCCTGATAGCGCTTGCTTCCATCAAGAGGGTTGTGGACCTGCAAGCATTCTCTGTTAGCGAGACTTGCCTGGAGTTTGGTCCAGCAGATACTCATGTCATCCTAAGAATGCGATCGGGCTATGTGCCCAAGGTTCCTATGACCCTCTTCGGGGATCAGGTCGTGAACTTGCAAGCGCTGCCCCGGGAGGAGGCAGACCCAGCCTTTTCTTTGCTGTGTCCGTGCGTGCTTTGCGTATCTATCTGGACCGCAGGTCTGCAACCAGAATTCTTTTTTTTTTTTTTTTGGACTTGTCCATACTCCGTGTTTTTAATTTAACAGGTTTTGTCTGTAAATGTTAAAATAACAATAAAAAAGCACCTTGACCTGCTGTGACTGAGACATAATATAACAATCAATGCTCTGCAGAAGAAGATGGATGAACGTACCTCAGCTGCGAGCATAAACCAAGCTCAGTCACCAGAACAACAGCAACCGTGGCTCTACCTCAGGGAATTATTTTCCTTTAGTGGAGTTAGTGAGGATTCTTACAAGATGAAATGTCTGCTTTGTCACCCACTCACCAAGGAAATTTCTGCCTTCAAAAATTTGCGAACAAGTCTGATGAAGCATACTGAGGTAAATTGCTATTTTGTTTTACTGCTAACATTGTACGAAAGTGTTGGTTGAATGTGTGAGATTCAGTGCATTATTGCCATTAGGGAAATGCCATCTATAAAAGTTATTTGCATCACATAAAAAATTTGATGTTAATCTATGTGTCATTAGAACCCACTACAAAGATACAGGAAAATCAGAAACATTTTGTATATGGTTGGTGTGACAACGTGGTGTGACTTTTTTTATTTATTTTTACAGCGCTTTTGGCTAGCTTTACAAAAAATATATAGTAACAGAAAATGAAGATGTCATTTCTTACAGTCAAGTGGTTTGAAAACAGGATTGTAAATTATGCCTTAAATAAAAATAAATATTGTTGAATATTGTACAGCAACTGAACATGTTCTCAAAAGGGGCGTACCGAGTTTGGCCGGTCAGATCGTTATTTTCCAGTCATTTTGTTCAGTTATTTAGCTAAGCAATAGGGCACCACAGCGTGGTTCTGAATGTACAAATCCCATTCATTTATCCCATAGACTTTGGAAGTAAAAATACAATTCCTAATCTTAATTAAAAAATAATAATTTAGCAATAACATATAAACCTTTCAAGATTCCCACCGTAAGCTCTGAGGGTAAGAGATGGTATATGCTTCTGTAGAAGTCAACATGAATTTTGACTTATTTTTTAACACCAATGTCATTGGTCAACATGACTGCACACTACATTGCAAATGACAATCAAATCAATCCACTCAGCCAGCCTTACAGTCTTTGATTTTCATTAGCCAGAATTTATATGAAAATAGTATTTTGATGGCCACTATTACGTTTTTGTATCTATTAAAGCAATTCATTTTTAACACTATACAATTTAAAATTCATTGATATTCTTACAAGTCGTGCAAAAGTGGTATTTTAATTAAGTGACAATATTATAGAGCACCATTTTTTGTGGTGGTTGTATACTGTTTTATAATGCCAATTTATCCTGAAGGTTTAATCCAGCAGAAATGCTGTTCTTCTCAGAGTGGGCCAACACAGTGAGTCCAGTTGCAAAAGTGCTGAACATCTTGCAAGCAGAAACAAATTCACAGCTGATGTGGCTACTACCAAGTGTCCATCAGTTAAGCTTGAAACTTCAGCGACTTAAGCACTCCCTCAGGTACTGTGGCCCACTTGTGGATGCCCTTCAACAGGGAGTCAAAACGTACTTCAATCATATGTTTGAGGATCCTGAGGTCATTGCAGCCGCCATCCTTCTCCCTAAATTCAGACCTCTTGGACAAATGATGAAAACATCATCTCAAAAATGTAAATATAATGCAAGCAGCATAAACTGAAGAAAACATACAAGTTTTTGGAATTTATTAGCCATAGCAATGTAACAGAGTGGACTTTTTTGCATACTCAAATCTAAAAGTCAACACTTTTTATGACCATTATGGCCTGTACTTGGGCCATAATATCTATAAATATTAATGCATTCATGCTGTAGGCTTGCCTCAGTGTTCTATTAAATGATACTCACACACATGACTTGGACACGCTGTTAGACATTTAGCTTGAAATAAAGGATTTGCATGATATTGTTTTTAGACGTAAAACATCTGTATTAAGATAGGAGTGATTATTTGCATGAACGACAAAGCCCATAAATGTAGCACTAAATGCACTTTTAGTCACTAGTTTGTTGATCTATTAGGTATGAAGGTTTTTATTTCTTGTAATGAAGCATTTTTTATTCTTCCCTCTTCTTAACCAATCCTTTCTGTGTCTCACTTGCTTGCAGGCCTGAACTACATCAGACATTTGGAGCCCTTGGACCACAATCAGGAATCGCACAACAGTTCATCTGATGACGATGATTTATTTGCTTCTTTCAAGCCGACATCACATGAGACCAGCAGAAAGCCAGATGGCTTGTGTGTCAGACGCCAGAGAGCCTCTGCTGCCATTCCCTGCTATTTGCCGCCTCTCCATCAGGACCTGCACCTCTTCATTCATCAGTGGCCTGCGAGATTACTATTCAGCCCCAGAAGAGCTAGGCTTGACACTATCAGTTTTAAATTGAGTAAAATGTTCACTCAGTATCCATTCTTTCACTTAAGTATAATTTTCAAGTGCTTTTTATACCCCTGCATATATGATGTTTTGATTAATGCATATGCATTTAGCTGTGTGATGTGCTCTGTCATTTAAAAAAAAAACAGAACATAATTGTGTTGCTGTTTCGAAAGTCATACCATAATATTCTCCATTCCTTTATTACACACTGCAGTATTTTTACTGTGTGCATTTGTGTTGGAGAAGTTTGAAACTGTTACTTCACATGCTAGAGCTATAACTCATATCTTAAAGTAGCTAAGCTACAGATTAGCTAATTAAAAAAAAAAAAAAATCTTAATTTTTATTTATTTTTTTAAGGACTACCAGCAGTAAGTCATTTTACACAAAATTGAATAAAATATGCAAAATATATATTTTTTGGAGATGATAACTGGACACCAATCACTGAAATAAACATGCATGTAATGACTTAATTTGACAACAATTTAGGTTTGAAAGATGTATTGTGTCATATTACATCCTGTTTCAAATGCATTTTTAAAAGCAGGCTGTATTCAGTGGATACTGTGCATACCGCTAGCATTCCATTGCGAACATAGCCAGTAACATTTTTAGAATAATATTCCATTTCAAACTGTGTATTTTTTCAAAAGTACTGTAGGTGATGGAACAAAGAGCAGGGGACAATTAAGGTAATTCAAACACTTGTAAAAACCATTGCTGTGATGTTTAAAAGCAGAGGCGGAGGCAGCCGATTTTGCCGGGGCTTCAGCCCCGAATGTTTTGAGTGTAGCCCCGAATGAATTTTGAAAAGTTGACTAACAAATATGAAACCGGACAATAGCCTATGTAAACCCCCGAAATCATAAGTTGCCTTATTTCATTGTGCTTTGGCTTTGCACATACTGCATACAGCCTGTAAAAATAGACATAATCTAGCCTATAGAATAAGTTCCTTTGCTGTCGGTAGCCTATGGGTGACTCCATTTCTTCCTCTCTGTTGAATATGCAGCAGGTAGGGGATGAGCTGACATCAACTTACGTTACTTTGTGGCGAGTTAACAGCAGTTAGCAGGAAAGACAGCAAAAATGAAGCAAATGAGGCTACTAAAATTTCCGAAAGAAGTCAGTGGGTAAGAATTCACATTTGTTTTTGTCCTTAAAGTCTAAAGATCATCATCTGGCTGGCTTTCATCCACAGTGGGCTAAACCTCAAGACGTCTGCTACTGACTGATATCACATGTTGTAACCTCTAGCCTCGTGGTTAGCGCATTCGCCTCTCACACCAGAGACCGTGGTTCGAGAACCGTTCCGAGCATAATTTTGTTTATCATGTGTTGTTTTCTCTAAGGATAACCAATAAGCATTAGCATAAAATGTATGTGTGACTTGTTTTGTGATATTAGTTTGTGGTACACTTTGAGGGTAGCAAAGATGTGCCAGAATCAGGCATGGAAACTGGTAACAATTAATAAGTCACTTTACTTTAGAGAAAGTTAAAAGTGAAACATTGTCTATCCTAATGATCCTAATGAAAGGATTTTGACAGATGAATTATTCTCATAGAGATGATGAGAATTATATACAGTTCGATGCCATGGTGTGTCAATGAACTTAGACTAAAGTTATTCATGTATTGCTTTAACTTAGGATCATATACATCATTTTGACTATTTATGTCAAAAAATATAAATTATTTATATGAATTTTTTTTACTTCACTTTACTCACTATAATATAACTCTTTTGTGATGACTTTATGTTAATGTACATGGAAATTCAAGAATCATGATAGATATTAGGGCAATCTCACTGATCTGCTCTTCCCAATACATTTTCTTCAATGGTATTGGTCTACAATTTGAAATATGTAGCACTTGATGAATTAGTTGTTTGAAGCTGATTTGCAATAAGTTATGTGCTGTATCTGTTCTTTTGCATCACAGATGATTCAGGGAGGAGAGAGGATGAGTTAGTCAAGGATAGTACTAGAGTGGAAGATTTAGGAACTGTAGAAACAGGCCCAGCCAGAACTCAAAGAATACCCTCTCACCAGCTTTGGACTACATTTACATTTATGCATTTGGCAGACGCTTTTATCCAAAGCGACTTACAGAGCCCTTCTTATAGGGACAATCCCCCCGGAGCAACCTGGAGTTAAGTGTCTTGCTCAAGGACACAATGGTGGTGGCTGTGGGGATCGAACCAGCATCCTTCTGATTACCAGTTTACCAGTTATGTGGTTTAGACCACTACACCACCACCACTCCGTACTACAGGGAAGTGGTTGCTAGTGTGAAAATAAAATGGTCTGGGCTAAGCCCCGGATGTCATTCAATGCTGGAAACGCCTCTGTTTAAAAGCCACAGACATATTCCAATGACACACACACACACACACACACACACACACACACACACACACACACACACACACACACACACACACACACACACACACACACACACACACACACACACACATGCTGTGCCTTGTGAATGCCATTAATGTATTTTCTGATAGATTCAGTTTTGTCTCTATGTGTTTCTCTGTCCTGTATTTTAATGACAGTTCACAATATAGAGTCTTAGTGAGGTTTTGAGGTTGTGTGTTATGTAATTTTTTTGTTCTTTCTGGGTGATAATTATTTTGTTGTTTTATTTTGTTAATTATTTTATTTTATTTTGTACAAGAGTGTTGTAATCCCTAAACTACATGCAAAATTGATAATTAGAGGCAGCTTTTAGTTTCATGGAGAGGATACTCATACGTGCTGTCAAAAAGTGGAACTTTCATATATTCTAGATTCATTACACATAAAGTGAAATATTTTAATCTTGATGATTATGGCTTACAGCTCGTGGAAATAAACAATTCAGTATCTCAAAATATTAGAATAAAGAATTTATTATACAGAAATGTCAACCTTCTGAAAAGTAATACCATGGTCAGCAAACCAGTTAGTTTTGGCACTGTGGGCAGGTGCCAAATCCTGTTGGAAAAGGAAATCATCAGCATCTCCATAAAGCTTGTCACAGATTGAAGCATGAAGTGCTCTAAAATCTCCTGGTAGACCGCTGCATTGACTCTCGACTTGAGAAAACACGGTGTACCAACACCAGCAGATGACTTGGCACCCCAAATCATCACTGAATGTGGAAACTTCACACTGGACTTCAAGCAACTTGGATTCTGTGCCTCTCCACTCTTCCTCCAAACTCTGGGACCTTGATTTCCAAATTAAATGCAAAATGTACTTTCATCTGAAAATAATTAATACTGTCCATGTACTGTATAAAAATACCAGGGTTGAGCACCATTCAGAATTGAATGAAGAATGTCAGTTCAATTCCTGAATTTGGATTGAATTAAAATTGAGGTAGCATAAATGATTTTAATTTCAAGAAGTATAATTCAAATGGAATTCAATAAAAAAGTGGAAATCTAAGCAGTATTTCTGTCAGAAAGACTCGTGGCATTATGTCATCCATTCACTTCAGGCATTTCATCCAATCATAATTAAACTCTGCTTTATAAGCTTTATAATATTCATTGCTTGTTAAATTGGCATTTGTTTTAACTCACTTGCATGTGAATGAACACAATCATGTCACACGCTATGCAAAGTAGACAGTTACTGTCTCTCTTTGGGTTTTACTTGCATAAACACGCTTCTCAGTGCAGCTCTCCATCAGAAAAATAAGCTAAGTCTCTGTTCATATTCTTTTGAGGAATTATTTGTGACTTGTTAGAGGTTGAGTTTTAAGCTTTTTTGTTCACTTTCATTTTTAACCAAACTACTTCCAATAATTGCTTTTCAAGGGGCAATTTCTCACTTTTAAAAGAGTAGCCAGTCTACACTGATTTTCATCTTGTGAGGAAAGTTTATGTGTTCCAGCCATATTGCGGCTGCCGCACCTGTCAGAGTTCAGAAAGAAGAGGACTCAATTGCAGGGTACATAACAGTTTATTGGGAAATTAACAAGCACGAGCCGGACAGAATGCTCAATTATGAAACAGTTAAACTAAAACAAAATAAAGAGAATATAATAAATTCTTCTTACATATGTGATATGTTTTCAATATAAAGCTCAAATAAACTGTTTTTGAGTAAATTGTATCTTAAAGATTCAGTATGTATCACAAACATTATGATATTTAGCATAAGACCGTTCAATTATTGAGAGTCCCTTGTGAGGTGGTCTTAACCTCTATTTTTTCTCACCCTTCCATCAGCATGGGGAAAATTGGTAATGACCACTACCATAGGCCACGTATTGCGAGACACTTCCCTGTCCTTTAAGAGAAAAATGTCTCAGAACTCAGTTGCAAGATCTTGTACACACTTCCATTGTCTCTTAAAAAGGTCTTTGTCAGTGAAATTTCCAGGATCAAGTGAACCTGTCATCAGCATGACTAACATGGCAGGGGTTAATAGGAATGGTGCCTCTGCATCAGAGGAGACTGGAACCAGAGGTCTGGCACTAATTACTTCTGACACTTCAGCCATTAATGTGCACAGAACTTCATGAGTAAGTTGGATAGATGCGTGAGGGGGATTGATTTGCCATGAAAAACCTTTATCGCTTAGTTTTACAATAGATCGCTCTGTTCAGAAATACCTGAATTATTTGCATGCTCCAACAAAATTTGTTCCACAATCGGATCTGAGTTGTTTTGCTGGTACCCTTATAGCAAAGAAGTGGCATAATGGATTGATTCAGCTGGATGTATCCATTGCTTCTGTCACTTCAATGTGCACAGCTCTAGTACTCATACATGTAAACAGGATTGCCCAACGGTTACTGTTTGCTGCACCTCCTCTAGTGCGCCGAGCTACGACAGTCCATGTGCCGAATACATCAAAACCCACATAGGTGAAAGATCTACCAAGATTAAACTGATGCGCCTTTTACTATTCATGATCCACAAGCCTGCAGCCCGGAATGCTCCTTCAATTAATTAATAACCTTGATGTTTCACTTCTTAATGGTAATGTTTCACCAACAATGTTGTGACATGACTTTTCTTAGGTTGGATGATGGGATTTCCATCAGCCAGGTCTAACAGAGCATTTTTCAGGCTTCTGCCTACTCTTGGCAGTTCATTTTGAATCTGAGGGTTAAGTTTCCAAAGTAAACTGAATCTTGGGATATTCTTCTGTTCAGCCGAGGCCCTGATTTCATCACTGTATGTTTCTTTCTGCACAGATTTAAGGATAACGAGCTTGGCTGCAAGGAGTCCTTATGGAGTTCTGACCTTTTCACATAGGTGCCAGCCTTTGCATTCATTTGATGTAGCCATTGAGTCTGACTTGAATTAATGAGCTATGTGAAAAATAATTGCGACAGCTCTAAGAAGAGATCTCCAGTAAGATAAGCATTTAAAGCGTTCTGCCATACGATATATTTCTGTAATGACAGTGACAAGACTTGTGACAGGTGGCCGGATTTTGGCTTTCAGTTATGGCTTTATCAGCTCAAAATTCCTTTTGAATTTCTTGGTGAGTTGAGAAGGGCTTGTACAGGAAAGCTGGACCAGTAAACCACTGTGTGTTAGAAAGCTATGATGCAGACACTGACCTGGTGGCAAGATCCACTGGTTTCTGTTTTGTTGGCATGAAGTACTACTGTTCTGGAAATGTGCTCTGACTGATTTGTTGCACTCTGTTGTGCAAATGCACACAAAGAAGTGTTTGGTCTCAATGAATATGTAGCCAAGAACAACCTTACTATCACAGTACAACTTGACTGCATCTGGTTTGATGTCCATTTTTTCAAGTATTAGTTCTGCCATTTCTATATCTAATACTGCTGCTCACAATTCAAGGCATGGAATGGTGGGTTCTGGCCGAGTTGCTAGTTTAGCTTTGCCCAAGTCGAATCTCACTTGACATAGTCCTTCTTCAGTAATAACCCGAATATAGGCTACAGCTATGGCCATGTTTGATGTTCCGAGAAGAGAAATATCTCTTTATTATTTGCACTGGAAAGTGATATTGAAACGTAAGCATGTGGTATATGGAGACGTTTCAGATCCTGTAAGGAATTTCTCCAAACAACCCATTCCTCTTGTTTGGCATCAGGGAGTGGTGTGTCTCAGTCGCTGGTGTCATGAGATATTTTTGCAGTAAAGCTTTTCCTTTTATAGTCACTGGTGCCAGTAACCCAAGAGTGTCAAAAAGACTGATGACGATAGACAGTACTCCACGATGAGTGAAAGGCTTGTTACCTGACAGGGGAACATATCTGAATCCATTTCCCAAAATTATACAAGACTTCTCTGACTCGGCAGAGTTTATCTGGTGAGATCCAGGTCTTTTATGCCTTTTACTAGATCCCCTAGAGGAGAGGCTTTCATCACTCTAGATTAATTTAAAGCAATTTTGTGGAGTTTTATGTTTGACTGAGTGAGAACTGTCTGGGTACACTTAAGCAAATTGATAGGATCCACTTCATATGGCAAAGATATCAGACCATCATTCATGTAGAAATGTCTCTCAACAAACTGACAAGTGTCTGACCCATATTCATGCTCGCCTTCCTGTGCAGTACCTCTTTGACCATGGGTTGCAATGGCAGGGGATGGAATGTTCCCAAAGACACTGACACACATCTGGTACTCTGTGATCTGTGATTTTGATATGTCATTATCTCTGTGCCACAAAAACCTTAAATATTTTCTGTGACCATCTTGTACCACAAAGCAATATATAATTTGCTGAATGTCTGCTGTTATGGCTATTGGCTCTTTTTGGAAGTGTAACAACACTGCTAAGAGGGAATTGTTCAAGTCGGGACCTGTGAGAAGGATGTTATTCCAGTGCACTGGAATCGAAAACCACCCTTATCTGATCTGGTTTTTGTGGATGGTAGTCTCCAAAATTGGTAGATAGAAGTGTTTCTTCATCTCAGGCCTTTTATCAAGAGTGCACTTTAAGGAAATGAGCTGTGAGAGTGCTTGATCTCAATTGTTTGTAAGTAGTGGTTGGGGTGCTTTGAAGGGTAGAGGAGCAACCAAGGAGTTTGTTTCATCTTTATGAAAGTCTTTCTCCATGACCTCTACAAAGGCTTTGTCTTCAAAGGAGAGAGCACACTCATTTTCATCTTTAGTTCTCTTGAACACTGTGTGACCAATGTTATTAGCAGTCTTATGGACCGTTGTAACTGTATCTGGCCGATTGCACTGATTGGACTCCCAGCCGTACATTGCCCTCTCTTTTAAGAAAATGTTACTTACACAAGGAGCAAGAAAGAAAGGTCTGCCATTTTCTGGCACATTTGTCTTGAAGCTGTTTACATTTGGTTTATGAGCATTACCAAGGCAGACTTCACCGAATAGGACCTAGCCTAAATCAAGTCTTTGGGGAAAAGTGAGAATTGTGAGGGCAATTGATTTGCTGTCTGACTTTGTGCACTCTGATGAGATCTCTTCCCAATAGAAGCAGGATTTGAGCATTTGAATCTAGTTTTGGTATGGGCTCTGCAACAGGTTTCAAATGGGGTGACAAAGTACTGCCTCTGAGGTCGGTATTTCTGACCTGTTGCCAAGAATTAGGTTACATTCGATAAGTGGAGGAATATCAATGCTTTCACCTTTGCTTAATACTTCTATCTGAAACCCATGCACTTTCCAACCGGTCATCTTCATATCATTAGCGTAGGTTCTAAGTAAGGAAGGACATGAGCTGCTTGAATTTTGAATAAATCGAAGACTTTTGAACGAGCTGAGGAGCGATTACTCTGATCGTCAAGAATTGCAACAAGAACGAGCTGACTGATTTGTGCCACATACCTCTGTGCACTGGAAACATATAGCTGGACTGTTGAGGTTTAATTCCTTTTCAGTTTCATTTTTCTGCATGCTCTTGTTCTGCAGAGTTTGAGGTCCAAGGGTCCGGACCTGGATACATAGCTGTGGAGTGATGTTCACTTTCACACTTCTTATATTTCAGCAGCATTTTACAGTCTCTGGCGAGAGGTTGATGCACAACAATTAAAGCACACATTGTTTTACTTTAGGTATGTTTTGTATTCCTCTATGGACTTTGCTCTGAACACTTTGCACCTTGCAAGTGGATGAGGTTTATTATGGATTGGGCAGTTTTTTTGGCATGTAATCTCTTTTTACTATTTTCTCAGTTCAAGGTTCCAGTGAAGCAGTTACATCTGTCTTGTGTGCAGATATAACACTTTTTGATACTGTGTTCTTAAGTGAAGGGTTTTCATACCTGGGAGCCATGGTGTTGCTTGTAGACAGCATAAAGCTTGGATCATTTTGCATCCAGGCTTCTCAACATACAAATTGTGTAAAAAATGAAAACGGAGGAAAGCGTACACTGTGTTCATTTTTGTACCTTGATCTAATGGAAAGCCACTTCTCCTGCAGATTATGTGGCAATTATTCTGCAATGGGATTGATGCCATGAGCAGTATCCAGGTAAGCTATTCATAGTAGGTACTCACATAGCTCTTGCTCTTGCCGCTGCATTATTGGCTGAAGATCTTGAGAAAAACATGCTTTTGAACCACGCGACAAAGCTTTTTCTGATATGCTGGTTTTATCCTCCATATCATATATTGATGCTTGCTTCCTTATCAGTAGCTTTCAATGGCTTTTATCTATACTGTTCTCGCTCTGTGTTTGGGGTTTTTACTGAGATTGACAGCATGCTAAACACCATTCAATGAAAGTGTAGAGAAGCGTCTGGTTTCGCTAGATAATGTAATAGGTTATTTTATGGGAAATGTATATTATGAACTCACTGTAGCAACTCATAATGTAATCAGAGTACATGATGTAATTACAGCACACAATGTAGAAGTGAAACATAATGTTGATAATATAATAATTATCTCTCAACATACTATAATAACGTTATGAGCACAAAACTTAATAATATTTTTTTTTCTTAAATTTAATAGGTTAGTACATTAAAAAAATGCATGCCTATTAGCTATATTGTGAACTCAAATATTCTCACAACAATTCTATATTTTTATGATTGTCACAAAATGACTCCATCATTTTGAGTCGCTTTGAAGCAAAAACACATTTTGAAGATTATGCACTGAATTAAGAAATAAAGTATCAGCTTTCTGATTATATTATTATTACATTACTAATCTGTGCTTATATTTAAGCATTTAAATAGTGACTGTTATAAAAACTTGTTTTTGAGGAAATTGATAACATTTGACAAAATTAAGAGATTTATTTAAACATAGGCTACATTCAAGAATGTATAAACTTCAATCACAGTTAATTGAAATATAATACATATATCACTATATTGTGGGTTGTTAATAATCACAGGATACAAAAATATATTTTTGGGCATTTATTCTGATGGTTGTTTGAAACAAAGAAAAAAAACTGTGGTCGATGAGGCCATCAAATACAAAAATGAAATACGGGAGAGGCTATTATGCAAATGAACAGCAGGGCATTATCTTACCCCATATGCTTCAGCATACATTAGGGTGACCAGACGCCCTGATAAAACCAGTACAGTCCCAGTTTTACAAGCTGTGTCCCGCATACGGATGGAGTTACTGTCGGGGAACTTTTTTTTCCGATAATCAGTCTTAGCAATGATAATTTTTGTAAAATATTACGCTATGTTTTTTGCTTTTCCTTTGATGAGAATCTTGTAACAATTAATGACAGAATCATTCATTCTCGCAGACTCAGAATAAGTAAGGCTTTATCCGCTGTGCTAAACTTTCCCCTCTTCACCCAAACCAATTTCAGCTGCTGTCTCTCTACTCACCTGCTAGAAGCAAAAACATGGGAGGGATGATAACAGTTGAACAGCACAAGTCAAGGTAATCAAATAACAAAACATTCATTCCCTTTCTATAATAAACATCCTCTGACATACCGTTAGTAAAACAACCCTGTTCCAATGAGTAGAGATGTGCCCAAAGCCAAATACTTTATTCGGAAAGGCACGAATAATGACTTCAAAACAAATAATGGATTCATCCGAATAATATAAAATAACAATTTGTATGACTGATTATCCAAAAAGCACAAGGATAAGGTTACATTTTAAATAAACATATCCAAAACTACAACGAATTAACGAATCTGTGTAGCCAATACTTCGAAATTGTAAACCTTATGAATGAAAATGCGTATGACCTTTGTGGAATGCCTGGGCACTATCCAGTGCCAGTCATGTTGATGTATGGCATTAGGGGGCACTCTGGGTTAAAGGCATGTAAAAGCAGTTTTTACTGGGTAAGGGATACTGGGTCTGTGAACAAGAGGATGACCACTGAGGAAGACAACTAGGTAAGTGGACACAATAATGTGTCTGTCGACATGAGGAAGACTACGGATGAATTCTAGTGGGTAAGTGGACACTATATGAGTGTCACGAACGCCGGTGAAGGCGCCTCCCCGATCGGCCACCGGAGATCTGACTCACCTGAGTTCTAACAATTTCCCGCATTTCTACTACCTGGTTTGATTAGCACACAGCTGTTCTCCATTTAGTCCCTCTCTATTTATACCACGCTCAGTCATTGAAACACTGCAAAGTCCTGTTTGCCCCGGCTACATTTCTGAGCGTTTCCAGTCATTATATCCAACCTTGATCTCCTGTTTACCGAACCTAGTTCTGCCTGCCTGACCACGCTTGTTTGCCACCTGCCTACTTAGAACTTACGCCTGTCTCCCTCGTACTGAAGTCTGCTGCCTGCCCTGACTTTCTGCCTGCTTATGTTTACTCTGCCTGCCTGCCTTCGTTGACCCTGTTTGCCCATTGCCTGACCCTTGCCTGTTACACCTGAGTACCTCATTAAAGAAACTGCTAATGGATCCCAACTTACCTGAGTCTGTGTTACAATGGGATTTGTGGACACGAGGAAGAGTTTGGGGAGACTATGAGGTAAGGGGTCAAAATACTAGCTCTGTGGACATTTAATATGGTAACTATGCCCCCGTGGACAACACATGGTGCACGGGTGGCACAGGAACGTGATGAATCATACAGGTGTCCATACAGAGAGTTTGGGCCCTAACTCGATCTTTCATTATAATATTTCATTCTGAACATAGCCAATGTCCAAGCAAATATCAAACTTATCAAAACCAGATTTGCTCTTTTTAGCTGATAAAAGATTGGATGTATAAGTTTGCACAGACAGGGTTGGTATGCAACTCTATTACACCAATGATATGCTAACATATGTTTGAGTGCTATGATTTTACTTTCAAAACAGTGTGATAGTAGCACATTGTAAACATTAATTTGTGATGCTGCACATTTCCCTGCTTGGTTTCCATGAAAAGTGTGAGGGATGAGTATCAACAGTATGTTACAAATACAGCCCATAGAGATTATGTTCAAATTAACTCAAACTATTACTTTAACAGCTCTTATCTACATTGAATTCCTGAGGTTATTCAACACCATCCTACTGCCAAAGATTCCATGAATCTTTATGAAATCACGCCAAACCACTCAATAAAACCTCCTGAAATCGAAGCCAGAGAACCTGTGATGTTTACCTCTTGTGATTATTATAGAAGCCCACCTGTCCATTTGTGAGTTAGACCTTTCAGTACTGCTGTGTAATTAACACAAAGTAAAGGCTTTTACCTCTAGTTACTTGAAGGTCAGTGCTAATTTGAGGTGTTCTGATGGACAGACTGAGGTAGAGGTATTGTGTGAATGAGGAAACAGATTGGAGAAGGCATGTAGAGGTACTGAAAAAAAAATGAACTCTTTCTCCTCTGTCTCTGTCTTTCATTATTCCTGTCTTTTCACACAAGACACCTTGGCTCTGCTCAGGCCCGGACTGGCCATCGGGAGCACCGGGACAATTCCCCCTGGCCTGGCGACAAAGTTGGCCTGCTGCCAGCCAGAGTTTTTTTTTTAAATTGTATTATTATTATTTTATATTACTACCTTTACCAGTGATCATTTTTGAATTCGTCATTCAATAAAATTATTATTAATATTAATAACAATAAAAAAATATAGCTGCGAGCAGCGATGGCGGGCCCAAGCCGGTGGCACCGCCAACCCCGTGCCTTTAGGGTTGCTGTGCACGATGGGCAATAACGTAACCTAGCTTTGACTGTGGAGAAGATGTGTGCTGTAGAGCTCGCATCAGTGTGTGCTCTGCAAAAGTGCACATCGAGGGCACATATCGACCACAAAGTATGCCTGAGCACCCTTCCGATACCTAAAATGAAAAATGAGACACCCTACGGTCTCATGGAGTTAATGGACACATGAAATAAGTACTAAGACTGAATAAGACTGAAAATTCATATGAAGTGTGCCATTTAGGATAGGGCCTATCACCGTGAACCACAATAGTCACATCTATGAGATACCGTAATTTCCGGACTATTGAGCGCACCCGAATATAAGCCGCACCCACTGATTTTTAAATAAAATATTATTTTGAACATAAATAAGCCGCACCTGTCTATAAGCCGCAGGTGCCTACCGGTACATTGAAACAAATGAACTTTACTCAGGCTTTAACGAAACACGGCTTGTAACAAAAATAAATAGGCTTTAACGAAACACGGTGTGGCAGCGGGGCGTGGTCAGTCCGGGAGAGAAAAGCGGTAAGGGCGCTTACACCTGAGCAAAATTATGTGTAACACCGGTGTCTAATTTCAGTAAGCATGGGGAGAGCGGCATAAAAAGGCAGCAGCCACAGAGCTGAGAGAGTGACACACGTCAGTCTAGTGTTGGCGCATAGAAGAATTGAGAAACTTTATAAAATTGATTGTAAACATTGCTGTGGCCATTAAAAGCCTTACCTGGAACGTCAAGTGCCCTGCTGAAAACTGTCACACTGGTGCCCGTGTGACAGTTTTTCAGTTTTCCCAAGAAGGACATGTGAAGCAGGGCACTTGAAATTAGACACCGGTGTTAGACATAATTTAGCGCAGGTGTAAGCGCCCTTACAGCTTTTCTCTCTCGGACGGGCGCTTGACCACGCCCCCGCTGCCACACACGGCTTGTAATAAAACATTTGCAGTAAACAGTAGCCTACCAAGAAAGTCATTGGTCACTATCTTCCTCGTCCTGTGCACTGAAACCACTGAAGTCATCTCCTTCAGTGTCGGAGTTGAATAGCCTCAGATTTAGTTGTATTTTTGCACTGAGTCAATTCCTCACGCTGCTGTTTCCAGCGTCTTATCATCGACTCATTAAGACCAAGCTCCCGTGCAACAGCCAGATCAATCGCTTTCAACTTGAAAGCAGCATCATATGTGTTTCTCCATGTCTTTGCCATGGTGAGGGTGACAAAATTACTACCGTAATCAGAATGATGGGAAGTTTGAGCCTTCGATTTAATCTAAACAGTATACAAAAAAGTTGTTTTGACCTTAACCCGTTCGGCAATTTCATTGGTCTAATGAAAGCTTCACGCCACCAAAAAACTGAGCACGTCACAGAATGTTTTTTTATATATATATATATATATATATATATATATATATATATATATAACATTTGAAAGCAGGAAAAATCCATATATTAGTCAGCGTCATTGTATAAGCCGCGAGGTTCAAAGCATGGGAAAAAAGTTGCGGCTTATAGTCCGGAAATTACGGTAATTCAAATGTAGAATAATTTTTGATGTCATAGGATGTCATAGGTCAATATCTTTTGCAGCACTTAAATGTGTTAATCGAGAAGGCCAGTATTTATCTGGAGGTCTTTGTACAGGTTTATCAATGTAATTATAATGTACTCTTATGTGTTCCTATGATATGCAATGGAAGTACATTTTTATGTTTAACATGGGTGTATTCACAATACATAGCATACGATATAATATCTTAAGATTATTTATCATTATGTTAAGTACATCACACAAATGTGACTGTATTCACCTGTAATGTCTCCAATAAGTACAGTATATTGGCCTGTATGGCCATGATATATTGCCTTAGCTAGACTTTAGCTAACCTATTACATTAGCTAGTAGCTCATGAGTCATGAATGTTAGCAAGACACAGGTTAACTATATTTGCTTTTGGCTAATTAGCTGTATAGTCGAGGCACTGTACACCACGCGGAGGGAGGGAGGGAGGCGGGCATCGACAAAATCTCATCTACTGACCTGATGTTTTGATTTTTTATTTAATAAATATATTTGTTTGACAGGAAGCTGTACGCAAACAGGAATATATATATTAATTTATTTATTAAAAAAATAAAAATAAACACCCCAGAAAAAAGGGCACTTTCTCTCGAGGAAGAAAAAGGGCAGGTGCTCAAGCCCCCTTTGATGTCTATGTGTGCACGTGCCTGAGGGTGAGTAAATGATGAGAGAAATATATTTTTGGGGTAAACTCATTTTATTTGAAAGACTATCTAGGTACATAATAACACTGCATTGCTGTGACTGTTTATAAATTTCAAAATGTACAAGCTCACACTTTAAATGGTCAGTGCTTTGATTTTTAAATCATTAAAATAGCAACAGATCAGAGAAAAAGATGGAGATTGAGTGATTATTTTTACATTTTACATGCCATTCAAAAACGTGGCATTTTACAGCGTAAGAGAGAAATTAAAAACTTAAAATAATACCATTTGTACTTTTCAATGACTTGGGATGTCTATGTTCAGGGCGAAGGCTAAATTGTTACTGTCTCTTTAAGAGCGTTTTATCGCATGTTACGATATTCAAGGCACAGTTCAGTTTAATCTTTTGAGAACTGAGAAGTATCATTATTTTCGTTTTGTGCCGTGCTTGTTGCGTCTGTATTCATTGTGAGATGATAAAATACAGACTGCGTGAATGGCTGATTTTGTTCACTTGAATTTTGTGACGTGTTTCAGAAAGATTATCGCAAAGACAGAGACAGCGCAGCTGGTTTATTGTCTTTATTTTACAAAAGCACAAGGTTTTGCTGTTATTTTAAGTGTACACAAATAAAAGTACGACTTTCATAGTTTGTGATGATGTATTAAATGTATCAGTATGGGCACAAATAACGCAGTATTTTCATTAAGTTGTTTCCGCTGTTTCGAGAGAAAAATATAGCAGGACGTCATCTGGAATAATGCCAGAATTTAATATAATTATACCAGATTTCTTTCTCAACTGTTTGTTCACTTGAGACATAACAGACTCCTCAATCATGTATTTTTACACTTTGTTGTATGAAATTGTCCGTTCAGACGCAAGCAGCAGCGAGCGAAATCTCATCGGCGTTCGAGCGAAGCGTTAGACACGACGCTGCTCGATCGCTGTGTCACTCAATCTGCTCGCAAACATGTATTTGAGTTGTTTTCACATTTGTTGAGTTGAATAGTGTAAAATCGCTTGAATGTTCAAACAGGCAAACATTGTATACAACCGACAAACCTTCGTGGAAGATGCGAGCAAAAATAATCTGTCAGACATAGAGCTGTCACGATAACTACTTTTTGTTGTGCGATATATTGAACATAAATTAATTACGATAAACAATATTATTGTAATTTTCAGACCATTTTATGCCACTGATTACATAATGACAATATAATAGCATAATAATGCAAGTACACTGTTTCAAAGAACAAAGAACATTTTATTCTTATTCTATTCAATATTTAGACATTGTGAAATGTGAAAAAATATATCCCAAATAAATAAAACAAGTAAATAAATACACTTTCGTTAACAAAAAAGTGCAAGGTATCAAGAACTAGATCAAAACAAAGTAGGCTAATATGTAAATTTAAACTTTTAAAGTGTCTCACACAAAGGCACAGATGCATCAACAGGACATTTCTGCTGCCAGATTAGTTTTTTAATTGTTAGGCAGATTCCGAGAAAGGAACACCAACATGTTTACCTTGTGGGGCTTAAGGCAGGATCTTACTGGGGTAACAATGTTACCAGCTGTGCTAAACAGTCTTTCTTATAGCGAAGTTACGCTATCCGTGAGTGTCGCCATTTCGCGCTGTCACGTTTATATTTGCACTGTCGGGAAAAGGCAACAGATAACTGTCTGGAAGAAGGCCCCTCTCCAACTCCAGCTGCAGTTGTTGTTCCCAGGTTGAAAAACTGGGTGGGATGGTTATGTTTTAGGTGCGATTTTAAGTTTGTTGCGTTGCCTCTTTTCGTTGCTACTGTTTTAAAACACAGTCGACATACCGGCTCGTTCACGTTAATTAGCTCTCCACTCTCGTTCGGCTTAAAGCCAAAATGTTCCCACACCGGAGCTGAAGATTGCGGCTTTGAAATCAATTCCATGTTGGACTCGTTCTTCCTAACTGGCTCGCTGAAGATGTCACGAAACTTTAAAATGCAGTTAGTTCACGCCTTCTCTTCACCTGACGGTGTCTGCTCTCTCTCTCTCTCTGTGTGTGTGTGTGTGGACACGCTGCCTGAGCCCCGCCTCCGACACAGAGTGCAGACAAGATGACAGAAGCAGCGCGATCAACTAAAATGTTGGTGACATTCATTTTAATGTAAAAATGAATCTGATTATTATTTTTAATAATAAAACTAATTATCAGTTGCAATATATCACGGCACCAAAAATGATCGGCTCATTTCCATATATCGTGCGATAAGTCGATATATTGACTATCGCGACAGCTCTAGTCAGACAACCCTAAAACAACACCATACTCGGAAGTTTTGATACGTTAGGATCGATAAGCCCATCCCTACTTTCTTTAGACATATGTTTCATGTGTTGGTTTTAATAAAGACTCGGAGTACTCATAAAACTCACAGAACGAAATATGCGTCACACTTTACTGCGTTCTCAACAACATGTAAGTCTTCTTCATACATTAAAACAACGAGAATACAGAAAATAGGCTTAGAACTCCACCTAGTGGTTATATTATAGAATTAAAGGAGAAATTACATGAGACAGCTTTATAAGTTAAATGGCTTTAACTGAAATAGACTAAAGTTTAATATAACTATTCTGATAAGTGAATATTTCCAACATCATGTTTGTGTTATCCGTTTCTGTAAGTTTTTGTGACGTGTTTCAGAAAGATAATCGCTTAGAGACGGCGCAGCCGGTTTATTTTCATCTTAACCGGACATCACAGTTGATCACTGCAATAATTCATAATTCCATATATTGATACCGGATTTCTTTATCAACTGTTTGTTCAATTGAGACATAAGGGGGTGATTTCAAAGCATTTTGAAAGTGACACACTTCCTTCTGCCAGTTGGTGGCGCTATAACTTTGACTCACAATAGTCACATCCATGCGACCGGCCTCTTCCAGCGATCACACTGCTGCGGTTTCATCGAGACAAATTAATGTATGCAGAAGTTATAACACATTTCCTGTTTCACTTTTCGCGCCATAATTTCGTTTCCTCGCCACGGCCAAACCGTTCGAGATATCAAAAATCCGCTGTCAATTTTTCATCCTCAATGTCTTGAATGTACATTTATTTAAAACATCAATCTCATAACATTATTTTATGCAGCTGTAATTGCAGTGCACAGGACGTTATGTGCAGACCCATTTGATATTAGAACTGCTTTACTTCTAGGTTGGTTGTTTATGTTTTTATGTTATGGTCATACTGTGAAATAAATGTAATTTAGGGGGGAAAATTCTGTGTTTCTAAATTTTATTTGGGTGCATAGGATGGGCTGGATCGGTGTAGGATTTCCCGGCCTGAAATTGTGTCCCAGTCCGGCCCTGGCTTTGCTTTATGAGCAAAGCAGAGTTTATTATATGTGTTGACACTTCTGTTATCATTTACTCATCCTCCTGTCATTCCAAAACCCTATGACTTTCTTCATTCATTGGAATAAAATAGGAGAAATGCTAAAGAATGCAGTGGCCTTTTTTTTCTACAAAATGAATGTAAATGAGGACTGGGGATGTTAACCCCAAAATGACAAAAAAGGCACCATTAAAGTAGTTCATATGACAAGACAATAATTTGGTGTGAGGAACAGATTGAAATTGAAATAATTATAATCTCATAATCTTTCCCACTGTAGTAGCTCCTAATATGTCTGCACTTTATGCAAACGTAAAAACTCTTGCATTGTATTGACTGTTCCTTTGTTTAAAATTACTTTAATAAAACTGCCCGGTAAGACCTGTTTTACAACCTGTTTTACATTACTTGTATAAACTTTGTATATTTATTTTGGTACCCACTACAGCATTCACAATGTAACACTTTACAGTGCTCTGTTACAGTGTAATTACCTAATTACAGAGAACTAAATAATGTAATAATATGAAACAATATGTAATTAATAGGTAATTAAGTTATGGAACAGTTTGTAGTGACACACTGCAATTATATATATTTAATAGACAATAATTATTACATAAGAGTAACAGATAAGTCTTGTTACATACTTATTTGTGTAACAGGAAGATCTTGTTACCTTTGTGGAACAGACAAATCTTTGGAAAAACATTTATTGGTAACACTTAATTTTAGTGCCCCTGTTACAGTGTAATTGCCTAAGTAAGTACAGAGTACTAAATAATGTAATAACATGAAACAACATGTACTTAACCCTTCCCTGCCTGAGCCCAAAATTCTGAAAATTCCATTATGTTCCAGAATATGACATTCATATCCAAATTCATATTATATTTATATAACATCACACACCTGAACTGTATATACCATATTAAAGAATAGAACTAGAGCTTTCAAATGATATAAATATATGTATCATTAATAAGAACTCATAAATCTGTAAAGGAAAGGGTTAAAAGCAATACACCTGATTAGATAATCACATGGATGATTGTTGGTGCCAAACGGGCTGGTGTGAGTATTTCTATAACTGCTGATCTCCATGGATTTTCATGCACAACAGTCTCTATAATTTACTTAGAATGGTGCCAAAAACTAAAAAACATCCAGTGAGAGGCAGTCCTGTGGCTGGAAATGCCTGGTTAATGAGAGAGAGAGAGATCAGAGAATGGCCAGACTGGTTTTAACTAACAAAGTCTACGCTATCTCAGATAACCGCTCTGTACAATTATGGAGAGAATAATATCATATCAAAATGCTATTTAGAGATGTGGTTTGCTGCGGTTTTGGAGGCACAAGGGGGACCTACAGAATATCTGTAACGCTTGGTGTCCTAGGAGTCAAGAGACGCAGGAGTAGGAACTTTAAATCCTTTATTCAAAAAGCTGGAGTAGAGCAAACCCTGGAGTAGAGCAAACCCTGGAGTAGAGCAAACCCTGGAGTAGAGCAAACCCTGGAGTGACATCAAACATAATACCTGACTACAAACATAACAATCCAAACGTAACAATCCAAGGACTGACCACAACTAAGCAAAACTAAAGGTCATATATACACTTGGAACTAAACGAGGGAATGACACACATTTACATTTATGCATTTGGCAGACGCTTTTATCCAGAGCAACTTACAGAGCCCTTATTACAGGGACAATCCCCCCGGAGCAACCTGGAGTTAAGTGCCTTGCTCAAGGACACAATGGTGGTGGCTGTGGGGCTCGAACCAGCGTCCTTCTGATTACCAGATTACCAGTTATGTGCTTAGACATCTACACCACCAGGGAAATGTAGTGAGGGAGAGAACTTCAAAATAAGAGTCCTTGAACGTGGAGCAGACAGACTATGACATTACCCCCAACTCCTGGTGCCCCAAGACAGATGACGGTAGGGAAACGCAGAAGAAAGATCCTAGAAGGATGATTGGGGTCTGCTTCAGGGCTGGGAATGGATCAGGAGGCCTGGGAGGCGGCCGCAGGACAGGGACTGGTTCAGGAGGCCTGGGAGAAGGCCGCAGGGCAGGGACTGGTTCAGGAGGCCTGGGAGAAGGCCGCAGGGCAGGGACTGGTTCAGGAGGCCTGGGAGAAGGCCGCAGGGCAGGGACTGGTTCAGGAGGCCTGGGAGAAGGCCGCAGGGCAGGAACTGGTTCAGGAGGCCTGGGAGGCGGCCACAGGGCAGGGACTGGCTCAGGTGGCCTGTGTAAGGCAGACTGAACCGCAGAAGGAGTCTCTGGGGGTGGCGCCGCTGGCAGAATAGACTCTGGGGGCGGAGCTGTGGAAGGTGGAGCCATGGAAGGCTCTGGGGGCGGAGCCTTGTAGAGCACTGGTGGAAACGGAAGAGAAGGTGCCCTCTTCCTTCTCTTTCTCCTTCGGCCAGCAGGTAGTGTGGTTACGTGGACGGTCGAGGCTACAGGTGCTGGCACTGTGTCGGTCGAGGCTACAGGCGCTGACTCGCTGACCGTGGCAGGCTTGGGCGCTGGCTCTCTGACCGTAGCATGCATGGGCGTTGGCTCGCTGACCGTGGCCGCTACTGCTGACTGCAGCAGTGAATCGACCACTGGAAAAAGGATAGGATGAGCCCCCCCAAAAAATTATTTAGGGTTGTTGAACGGAGTGGAGTTACCTTGGAGACAGGGGCCGTGGAAGGCTTGGAGACAGGGGCCGTGCAAGGCCTGGAGACAGGGGCCGTGCAAGGCCTGGAGACAGGGGCCGTGCAAGGCCTGGAGACAGGGGCCGTGCAAGGCCTGGAGACAGGGGCCGTGCAAGGCTTGGGGATGTCCACTGGAGGAGATTCGAAGTCCTCATCCTCCACACCCACAGTGAAAGGTGAGCCGCTAAGTTTCAGTGCCACCTCCACAAAGTTGCACAGCATCCAGTGAGGACCCGCCGGAGGCATCCGCTCCTTCAGCGCACTATTCAGACCAGCTCTGAAGAAATAGACCAGAGAGTGGTCCTCATAGTGCACCAAATTAGCAAGATGGAAAAACTCACACATGATCTTCGACTGGACAATCTCCTTGTTCGAGGAGAAGGATTCTCACAGCTGGTATATCCATAGTATGGGTCAGTCCTTCTGTAACGCTTGGTGTCCTAGGAGTCAAGAGACGCAGGAGTAGGAACTTTAAATCCTTTATTCACAAAGCTGGAGTAGAGCAAACCCTGGAGTAGAGCAAACCCTGGAGTAGAGCAAACCCTGGAGTAGAGCAAACCCTGGAGTAGAGCAAACCCTGGAGTAGAGCAAACCCTGGAGTAGAGCAAACCCTGGAGTAGAGCAAACCCTGGAGTAGAGCAAACCCTGGAGTAGAGCAAACCCTGGAGTAGAGCAAACCCTGGAGTAGAGCAAACCCTGGAGTGACCTGATACATAACAATACCTGACTACAAACATAACAATCCAAGGACTGACCACAACTAAGCAAAACTAAAGGGTATATATACACTTGGGACTAAACGAGGGAATGACACACAGGTGGGGATAATGATGGAGTGATTAGGGCAGTGACTTCTGGGAAATGTAGTGAGGGAGAGAACTTCAAAATAAGAGCCATTGAACGTGGAGCAGACAGACTATGACAATATCAGGCAGGTGGTTTTAATGTTGTGGCTCATATAATGTTGTGTGTGTATATATATATATACACTACCTGCCAAATGTTTTGAAACACTTGACTGAAATGTTTCTCATAATCTTAAATATGCATAAACGTTTGAAATTATTTTTGTAGAAAAAAATATTATTGTGCCACCATATTAATTTATTTAATTACAAAACTAAAGTTTAATTAAAGAAAAAGGTTTTTGAAATTGATGACCAAATTTTAAAGAAAAGCAGCCAATAAGTGCCCAGCATGGATGGGAACTCCTTCAATACTGTTTAAAAAGCATCCCAGGGTAATACTGTTATGTATACCCTGTCTTGTTCCACTGTTGCCCTTTTGTTTACCATTTTTGTCACTTTTGTACTCCTTAGTTTTCACTTTTGTCCCTTTTGTAGCTCCACAGTCTTGTTTTCCCTCGTGTTCACTGTTCATTGTTTTCACCTGCCCTTGTTAATTTGCCTTTGGTTTCTGTTAATCACCTTGTCATCTAGTTTGTGTTCTGTTTGTTCATTGGCCCCTTTGTCCCAGATTCTTGTATTTAAACCCTGTCTGTTTGTTCAGGCTCTGTCAGTCGTTGTGTGAATGTGTGAATGTGTGAATGTGTGAATGTGTGAATGTGTGAATGTGTGAATGTGTGAATGTGTGAATGTGTGAATGTGTGAATGTGTGAATGTGTGAATGTGTGAATGTGTGAATGTTCCTCCCAAGCCTGTGTTTCTAGTTCCTGTGTTTTCTAGTTTTATGTTTGTTTCCCCATCGTGGGTGTTCCTTTGTGTTTGTTTAATAAATAAAGATAACTGCATTTGGATCCTCAACCTTCGTCTGCCTTCTCCTACTTCCACAACCGTTACAGAACGACTGACCTAACAATGGATCCAGCGGTTCAGCGAGCTAACTACCACCTGCTCTGCTTAAAGCAAGAAGACCGCCCTATAGAAGACCACATCCGTGACTTCCTGAACCTGGCAAAGATCTCAGACTTCCCGGACTCAGCCTTGGTGGTCTTCTTCAGGGGCAATTTAAACGCTTCACTGAAGGAGCGGTTGCCACAGGCAACGCACGGCTGGACTCTCCGCGACTTCCTGGAGGCAACGTTGCTGGTCTGCGGCTCACTGTTCACCGTGGGGATCGTTGAGGAGGACCCTACCTCTCCACCCATGGCGGTGACTCTCCAGTCGTCCCTAGCGCTTCCTGTCACGCCAGCTCCTCCGGTCAGAGAGCAAACCCCCACGCCTGTCGCTGTCAACGAGCCAGCACGGCCAACTTCGTCCGCTCGAAGGAGGAGGAGGAGACAGGCGTCCGCCTTCCGGTCCACGCCTGCCCCGGTCTGCGAGCCAGAGCCCTCGCCTGCCCCGGTCTGCGAGCCAGAGCCCTCGCCTGCCCCGGTCTGCGAGCCAGAGCCCTCGCCAGCCACGGTCAGCGAGCCAGAGCCCTCGTCAGCCACGGTCACCCAGCCAGTGCCTGTCGCCTCGGAGGTCAGTGAGCCAGCGCCTGTCGCCTCGGAGGTCAGTGAGCCAGCGCCTGTCGCCTCAGAGGTCAGTGAGCCAGCGCCTGTAGCCTCGACCATCCCTGAGCCAGCACCTGTAGCCTCGACCGTCCAAGAGCCGGTGCCAGCAGCCGTGACCGTCCAAGAGCCGGTGCCAGCAGCCGTGACCGTCCAAGAGCCAGTGCCAGCAGCCGTGCTCGTCCAAGAGCCAGCACCAGTAGCCATGACCGTCCAAGAGCCAGCACCCCTCGAGCCTCCCAGGGCTCCTCCTTCCGAGCTTTCCAGAGCTCTGCCTTCCGAGCTTCCTGAGCTTTCCAGAGCTCTGCCTTCCGAGCTTCCTGAGCTTTCCAGAGCTCTGCCTTCCGAGCTTCCTGAGCTTTCCAGAGCTCTGCCTTCCGAGCTTCCGAGCTTTCCAGAGCTCTGCCTTCCGAGCTTCCTGAGCTTTCCAGAGCTCTGCCTTCCGAGCTTCCTGAGCTTTCCAGAGCTCTGCCTTCCGAGCCTCCCGAGCTTTCCAGAGCTCCGCCTCCCAAGCTTTCCAGAGCTCCACCTTCCGAGCCTTCCGAGCTTTCCAGAGCTCTGCCTACCAAGTCTTCCAGGGCTCCTCTCGAGCTTCCCAGAGCTCCGCCTCCCGAGCTTTCCAGAGCTCCACCTTCCAAGCCTCCCGAGCTTTCGCTGTCAACGAGCCAGCACGGCCAACTTCGTCCGCTCGAAGGAGGAGGGGAAGACAGGCGTCCGCCTTCCGGTCCACGCCTGCCCCGGTCTGCGAGCCAGAGCCCACGCCTGCCCCGGTCTGCGAGCCAGAGCCCACGCCTGCCCCGGTCTGCGAGCCAGAGCCCTCGTCAGCCACAGTCACCCAGCCAGTGCCTGTCGCCTCAGAGGTCAGTGAGCCAGCGCCTGTAGCCTCGACCGTCCCTGAGCCAGCGCCTGTAGCCTCGACCATCCAAGAGCCGGTGCCAGCAGCTGTGACCGTCCAAGAGCCAGTGCCAGCAGCCGTGCTCGTCCAAGAGCCAGCACCAGTAGCCATGACCGTCCAAGAGCCAGCACCCCTTGAGCCTCCCAGGGCTTCTCCTTCCGAGCTTTCCAGAGCTCTGCCTTCCGAGCTTCCTGAGCTTTCCAGAGCTCTGCCTTCCGAGCTTCCTGGCCGTTTTTGCCATCTTTGGCTTGGTCAGTTTCTGGACTGGTGGTGGACTGATGCTTTGATATTGTAGTGTTCATTCAGAGATCTTGTTTTCCCTCGTGATCACTGTTCATTGTTTTCACCTGCCCTTGTTAATTTGCCTTTGGTTTCTGTTAATCACCTTGTCATCTAGTTTGTGTTCTGTTTGTTCATTGGCCCCTTTGTCCCAGATTCTTGTATTTAAACCCTGTCTGTTTGTTCAGTCTCTGTCAGTCGTTGTTTGATTGTTTGATTGTTTGAATGTGGTTGGATGTTCCTCCCAAGCCTGTGTTCCCGTGTTTCTAGTTCCTGTGTTTTATGTTTGTTTCCCCATCGTGGGTGTTCCTTTGTGTTTGTTTAATAAATAAAGATAACTGCATTTGGATCCTCAACCTTCATCTGCCTTCTCCTACTTCCACAACCGTTACAAATACCTCAGAAGTTTGTTGAGAAAATGTCAAGAGTACATGTCTGCAAATTCTAGGCAAAGGGTGACTACTTTGAAGATGCTAAAATGTAACACAGTTTTTATTTATTTTGGATTTTTTTTTGTCACAATATAATTCCCATAGTTTCTTATGTTATTCCATCGTTCACTCTTACATGCATTCTGCTGTGTAATGGTGTGCTAAAATGTTATAGTATTTGATTCTCTGTCTCTAGTCTACAGAAGTGTGTGTGTGTGTGTGTGTGTGTGTGTGTGTGTGTGTGTGTGTGTGTGAGCGTGTATTTATCACTTTGTGGGGACCAAATGTCCCCATAAGGATAGTAAAACCCGAAATGTTTGACCTTGTGGGGACATTTTGTCGGTCCCCATGAGGAAAACAGCTTATAAATCATACTAAATTATGTTTTTTGAAAATGTAAAAATGCAGAAAGTTTTCTGTGAGGGTTAGGTTTAGGGGTAGGGTTAGGTTTAGGGGATAGAATATAAAGTTTGTACAGTATAAAAACCATTATGTCTATGGAAAGTCCCCATAAAACATGGAAACACAACATGTGTGTGTGTGTGTGTGTGTGTGTGTGTGTGTACATATTTGAGGCCAAATTTTGGAATAGAATTTGGAAACAGCTTTCTCTAGAAACTCCTCAGTCAATCATTGTTTTTAGGAATGAAGACTATACAATGCTTGAAATTGCCAAAACATTTAAGATCTTAATACATTGGTGTACACTACAGTTTTCAAAGTCAAAGGACAACTGGCTCTAACAAGGACAGAAAGAGATGTGGAAGGCCCAGATGTACAACTAAACAAGAGGACATCAGAGTCTATAGTTTAAGAAATAGATGCCTCACATGACCTCAGCTGACATCTTCATTGAATTCTACCTGCTAAAGAGAAGACTCTGGTGTGCAGGCCTTATGGGGAGACTTTTAAAGAAAAATACACTTTTGAAACAGAAAAAAAAAAGGTTAGATTGGACAAAGAAACAGACATTGGACAACAGATAATTTGAAAAGAGTGATATGGATCCCCATTGAGCTTTTGTGGGATCAGCTAGACTGTAAGGTGTGTGAGAAGTACCCAACAAAACAGCCATAACTATGGTAAGGGGGTGCTACTTGAAGTGTGGAGTGAAATGCCACCTGAGTGTCTGGACAAACTGACAGCTAGAATGCCAAGGATCTGCAAAGCTGTCATTGCTACAGCAGCTCGGCTCAGCGACGTGGCCGGGAAGGACACAACGTCTCGTTCCCTTCATCGGGGAACGGAGGTTACATTCGTAACCTAGACGCTCCCCTTCTGTCACTCTCTCCACGTTGTGTCGGAGAAGCGACACTAGGGGTCCAATTTAAATTACGCCATGTGCTGAGCCGTGTACATGGTCTGACACAGGAGCGGGCAGGTGTTTTTACGTGCCAGATGACCAGCTGTATCAGACTGCACATACCCTTGCCCAATGCCCCACAAAAGTCATCGGAATCCTTTTGGTTACCCTGACAGGGGAACAAGGCGATGCATGCCAACCTGGGAACGGGCCAAGCCTGGCTGGGCCTCTTTTCTCTCTATGATTCTCGCATAGAGCAATAGACAGCCGGGGCCTTTACACGCACTGAGGGAAGGGGGTCTTATCCAATTTCCTATTCTTTCAGGGAGAAAAGACCCTGCGGAGACCACCCCTACCCAGCTGGGGAGTTAAGGTGGTGAATACATCACATGTGTTTTTAGGTGACACGTGGAAGTGGCGTGGTGGTAGATCTAGCCTCAGCGAGGGGGGAGTTGCTACACACGGCGACCGAAGGGCAGCCGAAACTTACCCAAGGAAAACGCGGGTCCGCTCATAAGGGGACCGTATCGCGGAAAATACACACAGGTCCTCACCCTGTGGAGCACCTATTCCAGTACAGGGTAGATTTGAGTACCCGCAGTGGATTGGGTCGGCAAGTTCCTCCGCCGAACTGCGGACCCACGAGGGCTAGGGAGGAATCGACCAGGGATTCGCATTGAGTGGAATCTCCTGGGAAAAAAGACGCACAGTTTTACCTCAAGTGAGGGAAGCGATTCACCCGGTCAGCCCATCAGTGTGTTACCGAGTTCTACTGGCTCGGACCTGAGAAAACACGGGATAAAACTGACTCAACCCTGAGATTATATTTTCTCGTAAAGGTGTTGGGTGTCGCCCAATCCGCTGCTCTACAAATGTCTGCCCACGAGGACGCAACACTCCTTGTCGAGTGAGCTCGGACCCGCAAGCGGGGGGGCACGGCCTGAGTGTGATAAGCCAATGAAATGGCATCTACTACCCAGTGGGAAAGCCTCTGTTTGGAGACAGCGTTTCCTTTCCGCTGTCCCCAAAGCATACAAAGAGCTGCTCAGAACATCTAAAGCTCTGCGTGCGGTCCAAATAGGTACGCAAAGCACGTACCGGACACAGCAACGACGGGGCTGGGTCTGCCTCCTCCTGGGGCAGCGCTTGCAGGTTCACTACCTGGTCTCTAAAGGGAGTGGTAGGAACCTTGGGCGCGTAGCCCGGTCGCGGTCTTAGGATCACAGAGTGTCTGCCGGACTGAACTCCAGGCAAGTGTCGCTGACAGAGAACGCTTGCAGGTCCCCGACCCTCTTGATGGAGGCGAGCACGATCAGCAGGGCAGTTTTAAGAGAGAGGGCCCTGAGTCCAACTGATTCTAGCGGCTCGAAGGGAGGTCTCTGGAGGCCCGTGAGGACTACCGAGAGGTCCCAGGAGGGGAACAGGCTTGGCCAGGAGGGATTTAACCATAGGAACCTGACGATTAAGTCGTGCTTACCAAGGGACTTGCCGACTACTGCGTCTTCAAGGTGGATGGGGACAGCCTCCCCTCCAACCTCTCTTGCAGGAATAGGAGCACTGACCTAACTGCGCACCTCTGTGGGTCTTCGGCCCGGGAAGAACACCAATTTGCGAACATGCGCCACTTCAGGGTGTAGAGTTGCCTGGTGGAAGGGGCTCTGGCTTGGTTGATCGTGTCTACAACAGTAGGTGGTAGGCCAGCTAGATCTTCCGCGTCCCGTCCAGGGACCAGGCGTGGAGTTTCCAGAGGTCTGGATGCGGATGCCAGAGCGTGCCCTGCCCCTGAAGGTCCTTCCTCAGGGGAATTCGCCAGGGAGGGGCTGTTGCGAGGAGTACGAGGTCCGAGAACCAGGCCCGGTGGGCCAGTATAGAGCCACTAGTGTGACTTGCTCCTTGTCCTCCCTGACCTGTGCAATAAGGCTCACTGGGGGAATGCGTACTTGCGCAGCCCCACGGGCCAGCTGTGTGCCAGCGCGTCTGCCCCGAGGGGAGCCTCTGTTCGGCCATACCAGAGCGGGCAGTGGGAGGTCTCTCGGGAGGCAAGCAGGTCTACCTGGGCCTTGCCGAATCGTTCTCAATTCAGTCCGCTACCAAATTGAGTTTGCCGGGGATGTGAGTGGCACGCAGCGACCTGAGTCGCTGTTGGCTCCAAAGGAGGAGACGACGGGCGAGTCGTGACATGTGGTGGGAGCGTACGCCGCCTTGGCGATTTATGTACGCTACCGCAGTGGTGCTGTCTGACCTGATTAGGACATGTTTGTCTCGAATTAACGGGAGAAACTGCTGCAGGGCAAAGAAAACAGTCAACAACTCTAGGCAATTGATATGCCAGCGCAGCGGGGCCCCTCTCCAAAGGCCCGTAGCTGCATGCCCACTGCAAACGGCGCCCCAACCCGATTTGGAGGCATCGGTAGTGATCAGAACGCTTCGGGACACCTGCTGCAGGAAAGCAGAGGTCTGTCCAGGGATTGAGTGTTTGGCGGCATGCAGGGGTGATTATCACACGGTGTGTGCCGTGGCGCCATGCTCGTCTCGGGACTCGAGTCTGAAGCCAGTGCTGAAGCGGTCTCATATGCATCGACCCCAGCGGCGTGACTGCGGCGGAGGATGCTATATGCCCCAGGAGCCTCTGGAAGAGTTTTAGAGGGACTGTTGTGGCTGGCTTGAACTTTGCGAGGCATTTCAGCACCGACTGTGCACGCACGTTGGTAAGTCGTGCAGACATCGAGACTGAGTCTAACTCCATGCAGAGAAAGGAGATGCTCTGAACCGGATTGAGCTTGCTCTTTTCTCGGTTGACCTGAAGCCCCAAGCGGCTGAGGTGTTTGAGCACCTGGTCTCTGTGAGCGCATAGTAACTCTCGGGAGTGGGCCAGTATGAGGCAGTCGTCGAGATAGTTGAGTATGCAGATGCCGGCTTCTCGGAGCAGGGCAAGGGCTGCCTCTGTGACTTCCGTGAAGACGCGAGGGGACAGAGACATGCCGAAGGGGAGGACTTGAACGTACTGATACGCCTGGCCGTCGAACGTGAACCGTAGGAAGGGTTGGTGTTGTGGCAGAATTGAGACGTGGAAGTACGCGTCCTTCAGGTCTACCGTTGCGAACCAATCTAGGTGCCGGACGCATGTTAAGATACACTTTTGCGTGGGCATTTTGAACGGGAGTTTGAGCAGTGCTCGGTTGAAAAAACTTGCAAGTCCAAGATTGGTCGTAAGCCGCCGTCTTTCTTGGGTACAACGAAGTAAGGGCTGTAGAGACCCTTCTCCATTTCGGTTGGGGGGACAGGCCCTATCACGTCTTTACGCAGGGATTTGGCATGTTCGCCGTCTGCGGAAATGGATGCCCGTGAAGAGGGGTGCGGGGCCTGGCAAACTGAACTGCGTAACCGAGTCGAATGGTCCGGTACAGCCAGCGTGACGGGTTGGGCAGTGAAAGCCACGCCTCCAAACTCCGTGCTGGGGGTACCAAGGGGACGAGTATTTTGGACGTACCCGGCGGGGGCTTCGCAGCGGGGCGAAGCAGGTAGTGTGGCGTCGGGAGGAAAGGGTGCGTCCCGAGGCTTTGGTGCTGAGAACAAACTCAAAGCACTTACCTTGCTCCGCGCCTGGCAGGGGATGGGTTCATGACTGGAGGAGGAGGTCCGGTTTTAGGCGTCCTCTAGACTCGTCAGAACCGGCCGGCCGGGGGACAGTCATGGGGCTGAAGGCGGACTGTGGCCGCGTCCAGCATGCCGGGACTGTTGAGGCCTGGCGGAAAAGTGCCGTGAGAACGGCATTTGCGGGCCAGGTGACCCAGAGACAATAAAGGAAATAGCTCTATTATTGAGAATGTGAGTACCGCAGCCCCCGTTAGGGGGAGCGGCAAATTAAATTAATTCAACAAAAGATTCTCCTCCTGGCCCCCCACCGGGGAACGGAGTGGTCTTACCAGCTCGTCTCTGGGTCGGTCATCTCAGGAGCGCCTGGGAGCCTTCCGGGTCCTCGAGGGGGTCCGTGAGATGAGGGGGCGTCCATCTTCTGCGGGGAGCTCGACGCTGGGGCTGAGAGCTGAGCCCATGTTTGTTGAGGCGGAGCACTGCTTTTCTTTCTTTCTTGAAAGCCGCAGGAGGACGCCCTCGGCGAGCAGACAGGGCATGGCCCCTGGCGGCAGGTGTTTGCGGCAGGATGTGTGAGTAGCCTCCGTCTGTTTCTTCACCACTGAGAACTGCTGGTTGGAGTCGTCAGGTGGTGTCGCCGAATGGACGGAGCTGGGAGACGGGAGAGTTTGAGAAAGCGTGCTTTGTCTACCTCCTCTACTGCGACCAGGTCCAGTCCATGCGTTTCTGGACCACGAGGGTGGCCATCGCCTGTTCAAGTGCAGTTCCTGCGGCACGTCAAGAACAGGACTACCCAAGTGCAAATTTTGGAGTGCCTTGGCCCAGTGGACTTGCAGGAGGGGGCCATGGCATGCACCAAAATGGCGTCTGTGACCGCTCTACCACCGAGGGTAGTGAGAGCGGAGGAGCGAGGAAGCTTGGCTTGCTCAGCTCGTCATGCACGTCCGGGAAGAAAGGAACCAGGGGGGTGCGTGGCTGTGAGCGGCGCACGTGCCCTTGGAACCAATCAAATAGTCATGAGGGCGAGGGGGACGGGGTTTCTCCAGTCCAACCTCACACTCGCAGTACCCAGGGAAGCATATCGGACCTCTGTGCATCAGGCTCAGACTGGCCGCGCAGACCCGGAGGTGCTCATCCCGAGCAAATGGGAGCAAGCAAGCGTGCCGGGGAGGCGGGTGTTTCGTGGGGATTTACCCGGTGAACAGGCCCATCATTGTCCCCAAATCGTCTCCATCGCCCGCGGCACCTGCCTCAATCCCGTGGGAAAGAGGCGAGGCACGGGGGGGCTGCTGAAGTGGCTTTCTCTCATGACAAAAGAAAGCCGGTGACCGCAATGCTGCCACAGATATGTTCTCACACTGAAAACATAGACCATTCATAAAAAACGCTGCCTGCGTGTAATCGCAACCCAGGTACGCCAGGCAGTTTTTATGACCATCGGAGATGGGGAGAAATCAACCGCATCCAGAAACTACACAGAGGCGGAAACCCATCTGTGGCATGGGGGGCGTGGTCATGTGTCGGTCTGCGGGAGAGAGAGAGCGGTAAGGCTTGGCACCTGGTTTGTAATTACCTCTAACACCTGTGTCTTGTTATAGTGATACAGAGAGAGACATTTAAGGAACGCCAAATGTCGAGAGCGAGAGAGAGAGAGTGTGTCCATCAAGCACGACAGCCAGAGTGGCAACCTGTGCCCTGTACGGAAGATATAAATAATTGTGACGACGGTTACCGTCGTGTGTGAAAATTAAAAGTGCTAACCTTGAACCTGCCTCATTGACTCCTCCATCACCCCAACCAAACAAGTCTACACCATCTTTAAAAAGACGCGTCCTGAAAAGGATGTTCAACGCTGCTGTGTATTGCTCTTTTAAACAACTCTATAGAGTTTGGGTTTCTGCACTGTCGAAGCGCCCAGGGGCAATTGCACTGCCGTGCAAGAAGGAGAAATCGCCGCTGTAATGCGCCATCAATCCAACAGCATGCAGAGCATCAGAGGAATACTGGAACTGGTGTGATCACACGCGAACACCATGCACAACCATAGGCTCCGAAGAAAATTTCTGAATGAACTCTAGTATTTGCCTCGCCTTTGTACCCGTATGTCCGGGGGCGGGGTATGCAAATACTAGCTGCCAACTTCTCATTGGCTTTTTTCATAGATCAGAGGTATATTCGGTGCTCAAGAGAGACCCCTAGTGTCGCTTCTCCGACACAACGTCTCGTTCCCTCCATCGGGGAACTAAGTATTATGCCCCATGGTGTGTCAAGATTGTATTTAAGTCTACGTTTTCCATTATCCTCTCGCAGTGTCTAAATACACTGCACAAGTATGGCAATAAACTTTCAAATATCAGTGTAAAGCATTAAAAGAATTATACACCAAGTTACGCGATCAAGACTGTCCTTACTTCATGTGTTCATATGTTCATGTGCTTAAGTTTAAACTCACAAGTACACAGCTGAATACATGTAATGGCTTCATAGTTATGTGAAAATTAAAACATTTTAGGCAACACTTTAGTTTACAGTGTCCCTGTTACAGTGTAATTACCTATGTAAGGATATATTTATTTATTTGACCAGGAAGTCACATTCAGATCAAAAATCTATTTTACGAGAAAGACCTGGCCACAGTAGCAGATATACAAACTCACAACATATAAAATGTAACATATAAACATGAACATTAACAGCTATTTAAATCACATGCCTCCTTCACCATATTCTTTATGATGTTCTTAAATTAATCAATGGATATAAATAAGTTTAATTTTAGATCTTTCTGTAGATTATTCCATGTCCATGGAGCATACTGGGAAAATGCAGTTTTCCCCAGATCTGTAACAACCCATGGTACATTAAAAAGCATCCACTTGGAATAGTGCAGCTGGTAACTACCAAAGCTGAGACAGAGCATGGTACAGAAGTAGGCTAGAAGTTTAACTAGTATAGCTCTATAGATAAAAATATACCAATGCTGTTGTCTGCAAGTGGTCAGTGATTTCCAACCCACTTAAACATAAAGAATACACTGAAGAGTAAGAGACTTTGCATTTTTAATGAAAGGTAGAGATGCATGGTACACTGAATCAAGGATCCATAAGAGGCTACATCATATACAATATATCACCATAATCAATCAGAGGCAGAAACATAGCTTTCCACAAGTTTTGTCTTGGCATTGAAAGCAAGATTAATTTCTAAAAAGCACATTTTAGTTAAAAAAACTGTTTTTTTCCTTTCAAAATAAAATTTCTTTGATTAAAGTTTTTTGTTTGTAGCGTCTGAACAATTACAGACAAGTTTGAAAACATTTTACACATGTTTTAGTGCTTTAGCAGGCTACACAATGAGTCTATAGAGTTAGCATGATGTTAGCTCTTAACTGCTGGATCATACTAGTTTTTCCAAACTTGTGGGTCTGGGGTGATTTGTGCCAAAGGGCCTGGGTTAAGTTGTGCCAGTGGCACAACTCACACCCACTTATGATTATTTACCCATACAACAAGGATATCTTCCCAGATGAAGATTATGCCCCATCAATGGTAACAGACAGGCCAAACCAAGAAGAGCCCTCCACCAGTGCTGCTGCTGACCCGCCTGGACCATCACATGAGGAGCCAACCCATGCCACAGGTCTTGAAGCAGGTCCAGACCCAGGGGAGCCACCTGCCACTCTTCCAGAACCAAATCCTGAGCACTCATCAAGTGATGAAACTGGTTCTGGTGCCCATGGGAGTTATGTGTCTCCAAAAGTCATACTTCCCTTGCCAAACGCCACAGCAAGAAGGCCCAAAATGATGAGAAAGAAAGTAAAAACAAGAATCGTGACCGACACACCTGAGAAGATGGAGCTGGAGAAGGCACACAAAGAAAAACAAGATAAAAAGGTTGAAAAGAAAAAGAATGAAAGGCAGAAGAAATGGGCTCTGAAAGGCTCAAATCAAACCAAAATCATAAGAAAAAGGTTGTGCACAGTAGCTCAGAAGAAAGCACCATGGGCCTTCCACTTGATGACACCACTGAGGATGAAGCAGAAGATGACCTGGAGAACACACACAACAGAGAAAATAAAAGGGCTGAAAAACAGAAAATGAATGTAAATAAGAAGAGATGGGCTCTGAAAATGTCCAAACCAACCAAACCCAAAAAGAAAGTGACTGTCTACAGTAGCTCAGAAGAGAGTGACATCTCCATTCCACTTTATTCCACGACACCACTGATTATGATAGTTCAGATGTCCAGAATGATGATGATGATGGTGACAAGGATCTGTCTTCTGGTGACTTTGTCACCAGAAGCTTTGCTGGTAAAACCAAATCCTATAACTACGTTGGATTGGTGGAGAAGGTTGAGGGTGCAGACATCAGTGCAAAGTTGTAAGAAGTTTGTGGATGGAAAGCCCATCTTTACATTTAAAGAAAATGATGGAGTCATCCCTAGAGGTGATGTGCTCAAGAAATTACCCACACCCCAACAAATTGGTGGTACAGCCAGAAGGGAGAAGAAGTTTATATCCCCCTGCAGCATTGGTAAGTGGGATGTTAAGTAGTAGGCCAGATCCAGACCAGCTAGACCTACATACTCACAGTGGATAATCTGGAGAAGTGAGGAGATGGGCATGCCTCATCAGTGTTTGACTTAGGCCTACCTGCCATTTGTTTAATTTAGCTAACACTGATTTCAGTTTTGAGTTTGCATTATGTAATTATGAATAAGTTTTATTGAGTTTTTAATAAAAAAAACTTTGTTTATAAATTAGCCTAGTCGCTTTATTCTTATATCCTCTTCCCGATCCTGTAAAATTAGCCTAAAACGCCTAATCAAGGCATACCCAAAGTAAATTTAAAGCTGTTCTTGAACCGTTTGGAGTACATGCATGGTTTTGGTCACATTTGAAAGGGGACACTCTGAAGTTTTTTCCCCAGCAGTCAGAATTACTGTAAGTGCTACTGATTTTGAGTAATAGAAGTTTGAACACAATGAAATATTTGTTTTTCTGCCTGAAATTTTTTTTTGCATACAGATGCCTGCAGATGACTATAACTTGTAGCTATTAGCTTGAGAACACAATGGGATCACAGCATAAAGCCTTACCTAGTCCAAGTTCAAATGTTATAACAATACCATAAAAAATGAATATTTTACACGTTTTTCTAAGGGTACACCCAGGCGTTTTACAAAAGTGCCTTTTGGATACTCCAAAAGGACCCTTTGGTAACCTAGGACAAAAAGGCTACTACTTTTGAACGCTTCAACGTACAGTCATAATTTTGGGCTCTAATGAAAGATGACACTTAGAGCTATCATATTCCATATCCAGATCCACTATTAGTTTTGCTGACCCAGAGTAACTGATGCATAAACACATTAGAGTGCCTTTTCCCTTCTTGAAACTAAATGTTGTGTATATAAAAGAGTCCAAACTAGTGCTATGGTGGACAATTTGTTTATATAAAAAATACACAACAAACTATTTACATTAATTTTTACACAAAGTATTTACAAACCATTATAAAATTGTACATGTTTCTAGCAACATGCCAGTCATTGTAGCAGTCACATTTGGGTACAAAGCACAAAGGCACATCACAGGAAGAGTACTTCACTGGTGTCTTTGCATGACACTGCCTGCACTTCAGACGACCAGCGGTGCAAGATTTGGTGATGTGCAACGGCCTGTGATGTGCTCTTCGTGGAGAAGGAGATACGGGTCTGGCTGTGGAGTGAGACCCCAACTCTGCCAGCTCCTCAGCAAGGGTCTCTCTGAAAGCCCTCCTCTCTTGATGAGGTGCTGTCCTGCTGCTCCACTTTATGTGGCCTGCATCCGGCTCCCAATCGCTATCTGATTCAGAGAGAATAAATAAATGTAATTTACAAAGCTAGACACAACTTTTCCATCTTTTCTGTATTCTATATATATATATATATATATATATATATATATATATATATATATATATATATAGTTTTTCTTTTCGACTGTGTAAATATGTATTATTGTATGTATATTTACTGTAAATACTGTATACTTTGCCAATGTACTCTGGAACAAATAGATGGGCCTACACCTCCCCCCATGAATTCAGCATTGTAACAAATAGATGGGCCTACCCCTCCCCACCTCCCTGCATTATAACAAATAGACTCTCAAACACAACATATATTCTTATTTTCAACTTATATTTATTGATTTATTTATATATATATTCAGCATGTCCATATATATATATATATATATATATATATATATATATATAAATACATATTTACAGTAAATATACAAAACATCTATATAGCATGTCAATAGATCTGAAACAAACAATGAACTAAAACCTCACACGCACAAACAAATACAAAAAACACGCACAAACGGTTCAAACACTCACTGAGGAAACACACGACAAAGGGTAATTACAAAATGTGTATTCATTATTCAAACTAAAGCTTATTTATGCAGAATATACAGTATATATGTTATAAAACACAAGAAAACACTTACTTGTCCAGAGCAATGTCTCTCCATAAACATTTCCTCTGCCTCCGAATTATCCGTATTGTTTTCAGAAATTTCATCTCCAAACTCTTAATTTAACCTTCTTATATCACATCCTGGGGTGAAAATCCTGTTTTTCAGTCCGTTTCACCATATTTAAATCGCCAAATGTGTAAACAGTTCCAAAACAGCTCTCCAATACTTTTACGCACAGACGCACAAAACACTGGGTAATGGCAAGGCAATTTTGCGTACACACATTACAGAACCATGCTCTAATCGTCCCACTAAAGCCGCATATCACTGTTTTCAGAATTTAATTGGCTATACGATGCGTCAGTCATTTCCACTCTTCGATGTAATTGGTTTGATCAGTAAACAAAGGAAAGTGGGTATGCCCTTACATTCGACACAGACTGTGGTTGGGTATTGAAGGCTTTGGACAGGACATGGAAGCTCCTATTGGGTCAAATGAGGTGTCAATCGAAAGGTCAGAGTGCGTGCTTCCATTTTTATACCGGATATAGGAAATGTTTACATCTGAACTGAAGTTATTACTGATAATATGTGAAAGTTTAGGTACAGCTGCCAGGTGCTTTGAAATGATGCAACAAGAGTCTGTGGATATTTATTGATATAATAATGTGATTTGGACTAAACTTGATTTGATCATTTGGACATTTGACAATGAAACAACACCGTTTTTGTCAGGAAGTTATGGATCAGTGGAATACTATGATGCTTCTTAGGTGAGTTGCCTAAATTTTGTTATTGGTTGTTTATATGTTGGTAGTCTGACAAAGATATAGATTGTACCTGCTGTTGTGATTGTATCTTAAAATGGTTTATATCAATAAAAAATCAAGAAATGTAGCTTTCCAAAGATATGTGGCATGTGTACCAATGTAACACACAGCAGTTTTGTTTATCTCATACTTTTATTTTGTACATTTAAGGGCCCGTCCGCGGGCTGTGAATTCTATCATGATAATTGACAGACAGCGTTCTATGTCAACAGGCATCTATTGCCAAAGCCTTTTTGCCTGAAATGATTCACAACATTCATATATTGTTTATTTAAGTGTTTTGTGTTTTCACAAAAACTATCAAATATGACTTATTCCAACAGTTTAATAGAGTAACAATGTCTAAATAAACCTTAAATGAGTAATTTTGTATTGAATTTGTCTTGCTTTCATATAGCATTACAGTTCATAACATTAACATGTTCTGTTTTACTTGAGAACAGTTCATAACATTAAAATGTTCTGTTTCACTTGAGAAATCACTGGCACAATGTACCCCAATGTATTCCCCCAAAGGCACAACTTACCCCGCACCAGGGGCAAGTTGTGCCACGAGACCATTTTTTTTCCTAAAAGCTATATTTCTGAAACAATTTATTTCAGATCCCAAGTTATTGTTCTCAGGGATGCACCACATCCTGAAATAGATGTACATCCTTAAGTTGAAGGCATTACTGTCATGGCCTCACTTTAAAGTCACTTTGAGTAAAAACTGGCACAACTCACCCCACTTTCCCTTATACCCAAATACTTGTACGAGCGCACCCCTTCAATGGATTTACCATCGGACATGAGAATGCTAACATCATCAAGCAGTTGTAAACAAGTTTCTAAGAAGACCATAAACTTTGTTTTTTGAAAATTCAAAACCAATATTAAACTCAGCAGAGAAGTTTTTAATGACTGAAATACAGTCTGAAGCTCTTGCACTGCCTGTAATATGGAGGGTGTTGTGTTCTATCTCTATATGTATGCTACATTCTACCACTAGGCGGCACTGTTGAAAAGTAGGTATTAGTTGAGAGAGTAAGAGATGAAGACGACTGAATGTACCAAGTTGCTACGGTGTGTTTGTTAATAAGAATTGTAAATGCTCCCTGTTGAATTAAACAGCCTTGTTGAACTTTCTGGCGTTCTTCAACACTACATTTTGGCGACGAGTTAACCTACGTTTTTTTTGCGTGTTTTCACTGATTCATAATGGCTAACGTGCCTCCGCCTCCGATGTTTTTGCCTTGCCCGGGAGAGCCGCCGATGCCTTTCGACATGTGGATGCAGATTTTTAACAACTACATGCTGGTGATTAATGCAACAGGAAATGCTTGGCCTGAGGCTCGCAAGAGAGCTACATTACTCCATTGCCTCGGAGTCGAGGGACAACGCACTTTCTACTCATTGCCAGATACAGGTGACACGTTTGCCTCTGCTTCCCATGCATTAGAGAAACATTTCACACCCAAAGTTAACATTGTTGTGGAACGTCATGCTTTCAGAAAGCGGACACAAGCACCTCATGAGACTATTACACAGTATGTGGCTGCATTACATAACCTTGCTTCAAAATGTGCTTTTGATGATAAAACGGACGAAATGATCCGTGACCAGCTAATTGAACATGTGACCAACGCCAGCATTAGGGAAAGGCTTCTTTTCGAACCGGATTTAACCCTTGGTAAAGCAGTTACTATTGCAACTCAAGTGGAATCTGCTGTCCAGCAAGCTAAAACTATTGCAGCAGGTGACCATATAAAAAATACAAACGCCAAATTTGCCCAAATAAGCCTGCCAATGCGACTGTTACATCCTCTCGTAGCTGTTTCAGATGTGGTTCTGACAAACATGTTGCTAATTTTCCTCGGTGCCCTGCAGTCAAGGCAATGTGTAAATCTTGTCATAAAGTTGGACATTTTGCACGTGTTTGCCGCTCACTCAAAACCAGTGATGTACATGAGATAGAGCTGCCTGAACTTACTGTGCTGTACTTGAGAGACCATTACAATGCATCAGAGACACTATTGTGCAAAATTAATGTCAGCACACCTGCTTCCATTGTCAAGGAGCTTGAACTAGTTGTGGATACAGGCTCTGCAGTTTCCATTTTGCCACAGCACATCTACGATAAGTGCTTCAGCGACATACCACTGCTTCCACCTACTAGTCGGCTGGTGACCTACACAAGGAAAATAATTCCTGTGCTTGGATGCATACACGTCACAGTGAGTAGAGGAAGTTCTACCTCATCAGCCACGTTCTTTGTGGTAAAGAAAGGCACCATTCTCATGGGAAGAGATATTATGGCTGCCTTAAACATCTGCATACAAGGCAATACTGTCCTACCTCCGTTCACTGCTCCTTCTGTCCCTATGTTGACTACAGACTCTACACCTGCATACTGCATTCCTGCTTCACCTGAAAGTGGCTGTGCACGCAACTTTGTTCATAACGTTAAAATTGACCATACTGTCAAACCTGTACGTCAGAAACTACGACGCCTGCCTTTTGCTGTAAGGGCTTCTGTCTCAGCAGAACTGGACCGCTTGCTGAAAGCTGGCGTCATTGAAAAGATTGATGCATCACCCTGGGTTTCACCGATAGTAGTTACAGGACGCAAAACTGGTGGAATAAGAATGTGCACAGACCTCCGTGAACCTAACAAAGCCGTAGTTACAGACTGTTACCCCCTGCCTCATGTGGATGAACTGTTTGCAAACCTGCAAGGTGCGAAAGTGTTCTCTACAATTGATCTGGCTAATGCATATTACCAGCTGCCTCTCCATGAAGAGAGCCGTGACCTCACAGCATTCATCACACATGAGGGTCTTTTCAGATATTGTAGGGTTCCCTATGGCCTTGCATCTGCCCCTTCAGCCTTCCAGAAAATGATGGCTGACATCCTCAAAGGCCTCCCAGGTGTCCAGAATTATTTGGATGACCTCATTGTCTACGGCACCACCCCTGCTGAACATGACCAGAATCTCAATACTGTCCTCCAAAAACTGAAAGAGGCTGGACTACTGCTTAATGACAACAAATGTCACTTCAGGAAGCCTTCTCTACACTTCCTAGGCCATGTCATCACTCCAGATGGCATTCTACCTGATCAAGAACACATCGATGCTGTCCTGAAAGCCCCGTCTCCATCTGACATTGCTGCACTGCGTTCCTTCTTGGGCCTAGTATCATGCTACTCAAAGTTTCTGCCTAACTTTGCAACAGTTGTGGCCCCTATGCGTGCATGTGCCAGCGACAAAGATAAGTTTACATGGACTCCTGCAGCTCAAAACAGTTTTGAAGAAGTTAAACAACTTCTTGTGGACAGTCCTGCACTTGCTCTGTTCAACCCTTCTTTACGCCCTGTAATATCAACAGACGCAAGTGATTATGGACTTGGCGCTGTCTTTGCACAAGTACAGTCTGACAGCACAGAGAAGCCTGTAGCTTTTGCTTCCCGCACACTAACTGCAACAGAGCGAAAATATTCTACAGTTGAAAAAGAAGCACTTGCCTGTGTGTGGGCCGCAGAAAAATGGAGAACATACTTGTGGGGACGTCGTTTTACTCTCCGCACAGATCACCAGGCTTTGACAACACTACTCAGCACAAAAGGAATCGGTAGAGCTGGAATGCGTGTTGCCCGCTGGTCCGCACGTTTACTCTGTTTTGACTACGATGTCATCTACCGACCAGGTTCTCAGAACTACACCGCTGATTGCCTTTCACGCCTACCCTTGCATGCGCCTGCTGACTCCAACCTTGATGCAGAAACTGAAATGGTGGCACAAATTTCTGCTACCCTGAGCTCACTCCCAGTGGATGACTTTGACTCTGCCTGCTCTGCTTGTTCTGAGCTGTCAGCCTTGCGCTCACAAATGGAAAGTGGTTGGCCTGCCTCTATTAAGTCAGTAAGTGAAATACTGTCTCCATACTACAAGATCAGAGATGAATTCTCAGTCAAGAATAACTACATCCCGAGAGGTTCAAGGCTCATTGCACCACTCTCCCTACGACCCACTCTGATCACACTCGCACACGAGAGTCACCAAGGGGTCAGATCCGCACAAAGCAACGCCTCATGAGACCTGTACTGGTGGCCAAAATGGACTTGCAAGTACAGTCTTGCATAGCTTCATGTGTACTTTGTCAGTCTAATGATAAAACGGCCAGAACTCACCCTGCTCCTCTACAACCTGTTCCACTGCCTGATGGGCCATGGAAGAAACTTGGCCTTGATATTGTTGGACCCTTCTGTTCCTGTCTGCAGGTATGCAATTACTCTGACTGATTACTATTCCAAGTGGCCTGAGCTTGCTTTTTCACATACTGCCACTACTGCAGACGTTATTCAGTTCCTGACCTCTGTCTTCAGTTGTCATGGTAACCCAGAGAACATTGTCACAGACAATGGTGCACAGTTCACTTCTGCAGCTTTTGCAGCGTTTCTTCAGGACCAAGGTATATCTCACAGCAAAACATCAGTCTACTATCCAGCTGCTAATGGAGCTGTTGAGAGATTCCATCATGTCCTCAGAAGTTGCATTCAAACCGCAATTCAACAGTCACTACCGTGGAAAGAGACTGTATTGAACTGGCTTCAGGTGTACCGTGCAACACCACATGCAGCAACTTCCACCTCACCTCATGAACTCCTTTACGGAAGGAAAATGCAAACCAAACTGGATGTTCTTCCCTTGCAGTCTGCCACATCATCATTGGCAGTCCAGAGACAGCAGCATATAATGAAGCGTTACACTGATGCTAAACGTGGTGCATGCACACCTTCTTTCAAACCAGGAGAGAAAGTGAGAATAAGAAAACCTCAGCATGTTCCTAAAGCACACCCCAGATTCACTCACCCAGTAATTGTGAGAACAAGAGTGGGGCCAAACTCTTTCTTACAAAGTGATGGGAAGATTTGGAATGCATCTCACCTTGCTCGCTTTTCCTCTGTGGCTGAACAAGAATGTGACACATCTAGCCTGCCACACTCTGACAACCGAGTCATTCCTGACCTCTCTAAAGAACAGCCACATGTTAAATACAAGCCTAAGTGGTATAAGGACTATGTCATGCTGTAACTTGAAAATGAGAAACTGAGATGGTTGATTGTTAAAGTTAGAATATTACTGATTATGCCCTAGACACCTTTTAATATGTTAAGCGAAGAGTAATTCTTATGTTTACACTTAGGTGCACTGTTACATGTTTAATGTGCCTTATGTAAAGTTACTTTATTAACAATATTCTGTGTTAATGCTACCTAGGAAATATGGGTATAATTTTGTTTAGTTCTACAGTATAAGACAACTAAAGTCTTGCCTTATTTTGCTCTGCTCTTTACCGCTAACACTTATTTTATGAGTGTGTAATCTTTTACAGAAAAGGGAGATGTTGTGTTCTATCTCTATATGTATGCTACATTCTACCACTAGGCGGCACTGTCGAAAAGTAGGTATTAGTTGAGAGAGTAAGAGATGAAGACGACTGAATGTACCAAGTTGCTACGGTGTGTTTGTTAATAAGAATTGTCAATAATGTAAATGCTCCCTGTTGAATTAAACAGCCTTGTTGAACTTTCTGGCGTTCTTCAACACTACAGAAGGAGCAAATGTTTACATTATATTACAGTGTCATCTGCATACAGGTGTAATTTTGCTTGAATGTCATAAACCAATTCATTTATAAACATGGTAAACAAAATAGGTCCCAAAATGGAACTGGGGGACAAACTTTAGTTATTTCAAGAAAAACAGATTTATGGTCCTCTGCATAGACATAGTTCGATCTACAAAATAATTTCTGAACCATTTAACAGCCTTAGGACCAAGACCAGCATTCCTAAGTTTGTTCAGCAGCAATTCATGGTCCAATTAATGAAATGCCTTTGATATATCCACAAATGAGGCAGCAAAATGTTGTTTTTTGTCCAAGGCACCAATACTATCATTTGTCACAGCCATAGCAGCAGTAATGGTACTGTGACCAGTTTTAAATCTTGACCTGAAACCTGAAATAATATTCAGGTACACGAGCATGTAAAACTCTGATCCCTATCATTGAAAGACATACCAAGGGATTCAACAATCTACACTGACTCTTGGAGGACATTTGTGCGGTCTCTGACTTAAAAGGGATATCATCATTATCCAGTAAACCACAGACAGAACTTTGTGGATCCACAGACTGGCAGCCACACTTTTAGGATGTTTTTCAAGTTGTAATAGTTACTTCAAAATTTTGGTTACTCCAAATCTTTGAGTGTTTTTCCACTTCAATAAGGTATATTTCGCTGACTGAGAAAATACGGGAGAATATGTGTCCTGTATGGAACATCGTAATTTCAGCAAAAATAAGGGATGTCCTAGCTAAAATGTGACAGTTGTAAACCCTAGCAGCAAAAAAAATGATGCCACCTCTCCAGCTTTTTACACCATTTTCTGTGAAGAATGTGTTTATATTTGAATACTGCCCTCATGAAAAACATTATCAATGACAAAACAACCATTGTAGTTTATGTAGAATGCTAGCAAAAGCAACTGCAGACTGTAGAGAATTAGATTTGGCCACACATACCTTGCAGTTTGAACAGTCAGTCTGAAAACAAAAAGTATTATCAACGAATTAGTTTGCAATATAGGCTTTTATGAAACAACATAGTACCATGCACACAAAAAGCACTTTCTATTCAGTTTGTTTGGAAGTTTTCCTTTGTTTGTATGCTGTATCCTCAGAGCAGGTGCCACATCCCTCTTAGTCCCTTAATTTTCCTGGCAGCACCAGCTCCACCCAATCAATCTCAGGCCAATCAGGAACTGAGGGCACAGATGCTGTTATTAACAGCATCTGTGCCCTCAGTTTCTCCTTTTGTTTTCTTGCTTGTTTATCCATGCAGAGGACTGTGTGCATGATTGACAATGAACACTCACAATCTCCCATAAATACATGAGTGGATGTACAATAAATAATCTAAAATCTGACCTGTCTAGACTGGATCTGTTCTCACTGACAGACCCACTGGTTTCATGACAGCTGCCTACTCACTCCTCACCTCTCTCTCCTTTACATGGTCCTTCGAGCCGGAAACGGTTGATGACCAGTGAACATGTCTAGTCACTCCTTGCCTTCGTTATCTCAGCTTGTGCGGCCACGCCGCCAAGCCCAGCTCCCTGCACGTTATGATGAATTCATAATACAATATTATCAGCAGTCACAACTTACAGCAGAAGCACCAGAACAACAATCTCTTCTTTTTGCAGATATTTCTGACACTGGTCCTCATTATGAACCCCGGAAAGAAGATGAGTTTGAGTAAGAGCCAGAGGAGCCAGAACTGCCCACGGAGGAAGACACTCAGGAGGACATTACATACCCTCACTCACCTGTCCCATCTGTGAGAGTGCAAACCCCTAATGCTGAACACCCACATGACTCTCCAAAAGCTCCCATTCCTGATACCCAGACTGCGCTCCTACAGCAATTGATTGAAATCAGGGTAGATTAATCCAGCAGTGCATGCTTAGGAGTAGCACCCACTCCTCACAGTCTTGCTTACCATCCCTTTGCTCTGATAACATTAACCTTCAACCATTAGTATCACCACAAGTCCATCAGACTATAGGTGACCATAGCCCCCCACCTCTTCCACCTCAGCAGCAGCTTCCTTCTCCTACCGTAAGTTGTGCCCCTCCTACCCAACCTATGCCACCGTCCCCACAGCTCATGCATCCTCCTGGCAGTGTTCAGTTTCCTGCCACATGGCAAGTACCAGCCACATATAACCCCATATACACTGCTAAATCAACCTTTGCCTGGTGTTATGTCCTATTCTGCCCAGCCGGCATACCAGTCTTTCAATTTACAGCCTTAACACCTGACATCTGATGCCGCTCTAAGTCAGCTAGCTCCCCCTATTGGGCCCCTGCAGTCAAACTATAGGAGGATAGAAGTTAGAAAGTCATGCCCCAGATCCTTATACTCAAGCTTGACGTGCTTTAGATGAGAGCTATGGTCAACCTAGACAGCTAATGGAGATCCTTGCTATCTGCAGAGGTGATGGTAGAGGTTTAGACCAATTTGCCCTCAGACTTCAGGCATAAATGGGCCTCCTTCAATCAATGGGCCCTGAGGGTCTTTCTGAGCTTACTTGTGGTTCACATGTTGAGCAACTTTTAGAGAAGCTTCCCCATAAGCAGTTCTGCCAGTGTAAGAGGAATATGAGTTTGAATAGACCAGGTCCCCTTTCTTATATCCTAGATTTTTCCAACTGGCTACAACAAGAAGCCCGCTTCCAGCCCAGAATGCAAAGAATACCTCAGCCTATCTGACAGAGGCCATCACCCCCTCACCCATTAAGAGGTACAGCCATACTCCATGGTGCTAAAACCTCCTCTTATGTGACCTCTCCTAAAGCCCAAGTCAACCCACTTAAAGTTAGTCAGCCTCTCCCCAACACCTCATCTGAACGCTGTCCAGTGTGCGCCTATTGTAACTCTACCGAACATCATGTTAGTAAATATAATGGCTTCCTCCTGCTCTCAAAAGACCAGAGAACTAATTGGATTAAGGAACAGAGATGTTGTTGGCAAAGTGCATGACTAAATTGTATGTTTGATGCTGAATGTTTGATGTTTTGAGTATAATTTTGTATGTTTAACTCTGATCGCTCTTTTGCTGTTTTGATTTGTGAGATCGTCAATTTTGGGTGAAATGTTGTTTATTGAGTGCTCTGAACCAGCGATTCAGTCCCACTGTTACCAGCGGTTATCCTCAGTTAAATTGCATGCACCCTTGTTTGTTTGCTTTCTCTCTCTCTCACACTGAAATTCACAGAGTTAGCGGCACCGCGGTTTATGTCCGACTCAGGCTGGTGTTTCAAATCTCCCGCCTGTTTCATCAGTTCCTTTGTGTGCCCGCACATTTCCACCCGCACGTGGAATTAGCTCCATTGCTCTGGCTCTGATCCAGCCATTTTTCTTTCCTCCCTTCTGTAAGATTATACATGCAGAAGAATTGAAACGATATGACTTGAATCCAGGACTTTCAACCTTTGCAATCCTGGAATTTTTCACCGTCATAAATCAAATGACCCAGGCATCCTCATTGGTCAGAAAGGCCCCTCCGCAACCTGATCTTCCACACAGAGTTAAAGCAGAATTCTCTTTTGTAAGGTTACAAGGACCATCAGATTTGCACAACTCTAAGACATTTCATCTTAATCTAGCCTTGCTAGATAATGCTGAAAATCGCTTTGAACTGTGGTAACATTTGTACCTGACAAATTAATGATTATAGACTGATGGACCTCTTTAAAATGTGTGTAGCGATATGCAATCACCTATAATTGATAGATATAATCTTTAATTTTGATATGATTCATCTCATTCTACTTAGAATGGTAACTATAAGGTTTAACTTAAGATAAAATAAAATGATGTGTAAAACCAATATGATTTTGTAACCAGAGATTTTCATGTTTTATTACCTACATGTATAACAACCATAAAAAAAAATCATATTTGGTATGCAAGGGTTTGTTTGGTTACATAGAGCAAGCTGATGACAATGAATATCATGTCTCTTGTACCAATTGCAAGATATGAATTCATGATTAAATATCCACTATTTTTGAGCGGGAAAATAGTGAGAATCTCTAACAAAGATTTATAAATCAGCTATCTGAAAGGATAGCACAGTCGACCACGTGACTCTGAAAAGTCACTTCTGATTGGTGCAGGACACCTTTGGGGGTGTGGCCAATTTCTGTTCAAATATTTCCAAACAGGAAGAACACGCTCTCTTCTGCTCTTCTCCTCTTGCCTCTTCATCCTCTTGTCTCTTTGGCTCTCCTCTCTTCTGCCTGCATGTGCTTCGTCTGGTTGCTCCGCTGACCAGTAAGAAGTCCCTCGTCATGTGAGATCCAATGGAGCTCGGGACTCGACGTCCCAAGAAGGAATGAGAAGGCCTCGCTTCAAAACCAAAATCATCATTCATACAGACACTAAATTCGATCATACAGACACTAAATTCGATCATACAGAGATCAAAACATCAACAGAATGAACTTTCGACAAAGTGCCAAGAACCAACCAATACAAAGAATGCAAGTACATCTCCAATATTGTGCTAAAAGTGCTGGTGTATTAATTAAATAATTTGGGGTAATACGATAGCAAATCGATGTAGACTCAAAGAAGGATAAATGGCTCTTAATGTATTGTCATCAGACTCAATAAAGTTCATTTTCACTGTACTGATCACTGTCGTATGTACACTCACCTAAAGGATTATTAGGAATACCTGTTCAATTTCTCATTAATGCAATTATCTAATCAACCAATCACATGTCAGTTGCTTCACTGCATTTAGGGGTGTGGTCCTGGTCAAGACAATCTCCTGAACTCCAAACTGAATGTCAGAATGGGAAAGAAAGGTGATTTAAGCAATTTTGAGCGTGGCGTGGTTGTTGGTGCCAGACGGGCCGGTCTGAGTATTTCACAATCTGCTCAGTTACTGGGATTTTCACGCACAACCATTTCTAGGGTTTACATAGAATGGTGTGAAAAGGGAAAAACATCCAGTATGCGGCAGTCCTGTGGGCAAAAATGCCTTTTTGATGCTAGAGGTCAGAGGAGAATGGGCCGACTGATTCAAGCTGATAGAAGAGCAACTTTGCCTGAAATAACCACTCGTTACAACCGAGGTATGCAGCAAAGCATTTGTGAAGCCACAACACGCACAACCTTGAGGCGGATGGGCTACAACAGCAGAAGACCCCACCGGTACCACTCATCTCCACTACAAATAGGAAAAAGAGGCTACAATTTGCAAGAGCTCACCAAAATTGGACAGTTGAAGACTGGAAAAATGTTGCCTGGTCTGATGAGTCTCGATTTCTGTTGAGACATTCAGATGGTAGAGTCAGAATTTGGCTTAAACAGAATGAGAACATGGATCCATCATGCCTTGTTACCACTGTGCAGGCTGGTGGTGGTGGTGTAATGGTGTGGGGGATGTTTTCTTGGCACACTTTAGGCCCCTTAGTGCCAATTGGGCATCGTTTAAATGCCATGGCCTACCTGAGCATTGTTTCTGACCATGTCCATCCCTTTATGGCCACCATGTACCCATCCTCTGATGGCTACTTCCAGCAGGATAATGCACCATGTCACAAAGCTCGAATCATTTCAAATTGGTTTCTTGAACATGACAATGAGTTCACTGTACTAAAATGGCCCCCACAGTCACCAGATCTCAACCCAATAGAGCATCTTTGGGATGTGGTGGAACGGGAGCTTCATGCCCTGGATGTGCATCCCACAAATCTCCATCAACAGCAAGATGCTATCCTATCAATATGGGCCAACATTTCTAAAGAATGCTTTCAGCACCTTGTTGAATCAATGCCACGTAGAATTAAGGCAGTTCTGAAGGTGAAAGGGGGTCAAACACAGTATTAGTATGGTGTTCCTAATAATCCTTTAGGTGAGTGTATATATGTGTTAGATTAGATTTATGTTTAGAATAGTAATAAAGTTTGTCTGTGTTCAAAGACGACGTGGCTGTGGTATATTTTGATAAATAATCTCATCCCTGTTTCTGAAAGATTTAACTTCAAAGCTGTACCTAAATACATGTGATATTATTTTCAATAAGCCATGAGAATAATATCACTCCAATAAGTGAATTAATCATAATTCACTTATTAAAGCTAATTCCTTAAAGTAGAAATTGTGAGCAGATACAACTAGATATTGAATTACAATTTTCAATGGTGGAGAATCTATTAATCTAGTTATATGTCATATATCTAATTTATAATGGTTGTCAAATGCGACTAATTCCGTTATAAATTTCATTACCTAATAAGGTACAATAAGGACAGTTTAATTTAGTTCATAGCTCACATATTTCAAGACCTTAAATTCCCTTATAAATTTAGCATACCAAATATCCTATAATGGTGGTAGATTGCATGCAAATTACCCTACATATAATGGTGGTAGAATGCGAGCAAAATACCCTACATAACTGATCCCTTCCACATCTCTAAATTATATATGTAATACCCTAAATATAATGGTTTTGGAATGGGGGCAAGAATATAAATGAGTTATTTACCATTTTATACACAGTCATTTTCTTTGAACCAGAAACGTAACATAGAAATTACAAAGTTCAGCACCTGTGACGTATATATTATGCGCTAGTTTGTTGTCATGACAAAGAGAGAGAAAGAACACCTCCGTTATAAGTTTGGGTGAACGCTGCCTTCAGCGCTCATGAAAAGAGCACAAAAATATAACTGAACAATCTGATGAAACACAGACACTCTATGGAATACAGTTCCAGTTAAACTAAGAGTCCACAAAAGGAGTTTGACATTTGAAATTTCCCCTGCAAGGATGAAGTAATCTCTTTGCAGTGAGGTAAGAAAAGATACGAGCGATGTCCTCTATCTCTTTCTGAATAGCCGTGTTTAATAGCATGTTTGATGACATTGCGATGTTCCAGTGCATTTAACTAGACTATGTGTAACTGTCTAGGGTTAATTGTTGAAGTTGATGTTCATATTTTCGTGTCTCCTCGCTGAGAGAATTTGGAAATATTTTGTCTAATGTGCATCATTTTTCGGGTGTATTTTTGAATGGGAGTGTAAATGTTTGATCGCTAAGGATTTTCAGTAAATCTGGTTTAACTTCAGTGAAAGACCCTGTTGTTTATCCAGAATCTGACACAAAATCTTCTCTGATCAAATGTCATTGTTTAAACATCAGCAGTTAACTTGGTGCTTAAATAAAGCACCAAGATGAATCAAGTTGCAATAACTTGTATTGCTGAAGAATGGCTTTTTAAAAGAACTAGAGTGATACAACTAAGCTGCAAACTGCTTAGTGAACTGTTTATTTGTGCATTGTGGAATGCGCCGATGTTCATATCCATTGACTAAACTGTTTTCATGAGTGTGAAAGTTCATGAGAAGTCCTAAAGAGACTCTTCCGGGGCAACTTACCACGCATGCGCAACATGCCGACACTCATTGTAAACAAAGTGCAGCTAAGCTATTAGCAAAACACAACTGAAGCTAATAGCATAACACAGCACCGCTAAACTAACAAGTTAGCAACCTTTCATTGAAACTCTATAACAACCCTAGAACCAAAACCTGACGATTACCATCCAGCAGCCTCTAACAGTTGAATACAGATTGTTTGTGAACAAACTTTAAGCAATTTAACCCCTTATCGCAAACTTTGAACTTATCTCCCTCATGCATTTTATTCAATTTTTCTCCCTCTCCATTATCTCATAACACAAATTACTGTCCCTCAATAAGCAATTGAGAGAAGTTCATTTAAGCTGAGTTTGGAGAGCTGATTAAAATTGAACTTTCCTTCACATTTATTTTATTTTCACTTATCAATTTCTTTTCTAAGCTGAATGACCTGATAATAATAAGTCTGAACCAGTGTCTGTTTACTGAAACTTACAACTGCCTCTCATTCTTGTTATTATCTGCCACCCATTAAGTTACAGTTTATTTTAATTTCTTATTGGCTGTTTTCATTGTATTTCACATGTGTGTTGGGTACTGAGTGATTCTGATCTATGTGGACGGGCCGCCACTTTAGACATAATCGACTCAATCTCCTGAAAATACAGAATAAAACTTCACCATTGTGGAACTTTAAATTGATCAAATCCCTCCAATACACGATCAATGAGCACCAAGCCTCAATCAGGATCCCTGTTATTGCTATTAAGAATAACAACAGAATATTTATTGGCAGATTTTGCTCATTTAGTCTTTGCTTAATTTCCATTACATTTTCGAATCTGTCTCCCTCTAACTTTTCTATCCCCTACTGTTTACAGTCTAGAGACAAAGCCTGTTGAACCACAAATAACTGGTTAAATTATTTGTCATCAATAAGAGTCATCTTGAAATGTCAAATCATTAACCAAATTTTGTGTGTTCTCCCTAGTCTGAAACTCACGCAACTACTTTCTTTGTGTTTATCAACGCAATCCAACTTCCATTATCCAAACACAGCCACGTCTGGAAATTAATTGCAGAGAGATGCACCAGGTAACCGTCACCAACCCCCGAGCGTGCCTTTGAGGCATCTGTGGTAAGCAGTTCAACTGTACCTAGCAGTACAACTGTATGGTTTCAATCCTGCCAGATTGAAAAGAAAGTAACATTTAATTACACTTCACTATTTGTTCACATTCACTGAAAACAACCTTTAGCTTTCACTACCCTTAATTTGTGTCCCCACATATTGAAGCCAACATCTAGCTGTAACACCACACTTAGGCACTTAACCCTGTGTAGATCTGTGTCAGCTCTCTCTCCTAAGTCTTCCACTACAGTGTGTCAACATGTGGCTGAAAACTGACCACACAACCCACTGGAAAGGCTTGAAGTGAGTGACATGCTGGGAAAAGTCACCAACTACCTGGCCCTCAACCTCAATGGCCAGATGAGTCAGATCGATGCCACCCATCTGACACAGGAAGTAAATGACCTAAAGCTGCAGCCCAAACAGACCCAAAGGGTGCTAACACATGCCATGTGCTGCATAGACCAGCTTGAATATGAAGCCCAAGAACAATGTAAGGTTTCCAAACAACATGAACAAGTGTCAATGAGAGAAATCGAATGGCCACAGGAAGCCCTGACAGCTGCAAAGCACAGAAAGCAGCAGGCTAAAGCCACCCAAGAGGACCTGGAAAAGAAATTCCAGCACACCAAGGCACAACTGGAAAAGGCCATGTTTGATTTGGAAAAGATGAACTCTCGAAAAAAGTCCTTGGAATTCCATCTGGACATGTCCATAACTGAAATTAAAACCCTGACTCAGCAACTTGACCTCACCCAAGATGAGCTCGACATGGTCAGAGGTGAGTTGAAGCACTCTTATGAGTTAAGGCGACAGTTTAAGATGGACGGACATCCCATAGCAGCACCCCTGGTCTACAAAGCAGCATCCTACAACAGCAGTGAAAGGGTAAACATTCCAACGAACCCTGAAGCAGCATGTGGAATGGATCTTAAGGACCTTGACATGATGGCAAGGAACGTTGACAAGTTCACACCAGATCCTGCTTACCTGCGATCCATGCTTACCTGCGTGACATAGATTTACACCTAAATATGAGGCATCAGATGACTAACAGAGACACTTTATACCTGCTATGGATAACATCTATCCATGAGGTAAAAAGTTTTCTTGACAGAAAATCTAACCACACAAAGTCTGACTACCAACATTTGAGAGAGGCCCTGGTTAAAGAATTTTCAGACCCTGAGTCTGGACAAGAACTGTTTACCTCCCTGAACACCAAACAGGGATGAAAAGAAACCATACATGCATACTACCGTAGACTACGTCAAGACTACTTCCAATCACGAAACAAACCTGAGATGGAAGAAGAACTTGACTTCAAAACTATCCTCCTCCAAAACCTACATCCCACGGTGAGATATCATCTAGGAGTCACGGCCTGTCCTCGCATGATGACAGCTCAGCAACTGCGTGACTTAGCATACAAAGCTTATGTTAAGCAAAGAATGGCCTCAAGAAAGGCCCACAAGGCATCGTCAGTCTCAAGCCTCACCTCTCAAGACCAAGGGCTGGCATCATAAAATATGTTGCATCATTGTAAAGCCAGTTTCTTCAGCATAGAGCAAAGTAAAACATGTGGCGTTCAAGAGCGTGACCCCCCCCCATCAGTACCAGACCCATATGCACGTCCAACCACTGTGAAAAACTGTGGAATAGACCACGTCCCTCAAGCAGTCCAAAAGAAAAGATGACATGGGAACCCAGATGGACACTTAAAGGCAACCGACGACGAAAGCCATTGCAACACTGTGCAGACAGACACAGAATTGAGCCTGCACATGAACCCAGAACAAAGCCTGCTCATGAACCAGATGAGCCACCTGCATAAAACTCATAGAGCAAAGTAAAACATGTGGCTTTAAGAGCATGACCCCCCATCAGTGCCAGACCCATATGCACGTCCAACCACTGGGAAAAACTGTGGAACAGACCACAAGTAGTCCAAAAGAAAGGATGACATGGGAACCCAGATGGACACTTAAAGGCAACCAACGACGAAAGCCATTGCGACACTGTGCAGACAGACACAGAATTGAGCCTGCTCATGAACCAGATGAGCCACCTGCAGAAAACTCATAGAGCAAAGTAAAACATGTGGCTTTAAGAGCGTGTCCCCCCATCAGTGCCAGACCCATATGCACGTCCAACCACTGGGAAAAACTGTGGAACATACCACAAGTAGTCCAAAAGAAAGGATGACATGGGAACCCAGATGGACACTTAAAGGCAACCAACGACGAAAGCCATTGCAACACTGTGCAGACAGACACAGAACTGAGCCTGCACATGAACCCAGAACAAAGCCTGCTCATGAACCAGATGAGCCACCTGCAGAAAACTCAACAGAACTGCTGAAGCTACTCATAACATACTTCAAGCAGAATTCACACAAGGTCGACCATAAAGACCTTTCATACTCCTCCTGTCACACTCAACGACAGGAATACAGGCACCAGGCACAGCAGTGACTGACACGGCACCGGCTTATGAACTGAAAACTCAGCCATTAGACAGGGGAACCACATCTTAATCTGACATGACAGAAACTCAGTCATACAACATCTCATGACGAGTTATATACACACCTCAAGAACTGTGTAAAAGACTTCATCAGCACCCACAGTCACCTAGAGGTTCCAGATTAGCCTGATTTGAAATGACTGATAAAATTCACGAGTAATGTAATGTGTAGTTGTAGTGCTTTCAAAATAGCAAAGGGTTAAAATAATTTACAAATCACTCCGTTTTGTTTTTCTTAGCATTTTTCATACTGTCCCAACTTTTTTGGAATTGGGGTTGTAGATTTGAAAAGTACTTTTTACATTTCTGCAGATAATTTTCTTCCATCTTTACTTCCTACTAACAAACCAATTGAACTGCTTTGTTGGCCAGTTTAAATTCAATGTTGTTTATTCAACCAATTAGATCAGTTTTAACATACGATGTAATTGTATGTTAATCCTCCCGGACCACATCACATCAGGATCACATCAGCTAATTGGAGCCTGACACTGGGGGGCTCTTTCCCCAAATAGCAGGTAAGGAGACAAATACATGGTCAGTGGAACATTGTGGGTGTTCCCTAACCCACCAGGTCTCCACCTGCAATGTATGTGAATGGAGAAAGCACCCACTGCAAACACCTGCCATTGGACATGGTGTCACCACCCAGTTGGTGATCGATGGTTTGTAGTGTGGCCACTGTGGGGCGTAGTTGCTCGGGGACACCTCCCATCACCTATGACAACCCCTGGCCGGGCACGGAAATGCACAAGGCATCTGCAAAAATCACCTTGGGGGTGCCACGCGGCGTCCACAAACCCGTAGCATGGAGCCATAAAGTACATTGCCCATTACATTTGGGTCTTACGCACTTCCAAAGTAAGAGTAGTATGCTATTCCAAACTGTGATAAAGATAGGGTTGTGGGCAATGGAGGAGCCAGGAGACAGCGAACAGTTGAGTGTTCATTCTACAGTTCAGCTTCACACACACATGCACAAACACAAAGCAAAAATTGGTCTGGGTGGCCAACTCAAAATAGCTTTTTCTCTGAAATATCTGTTGCTCTGGGCCACACTCTCTCTCTCTCTCTCTCTCTCTCTCTCTCTCTCCTCTGCCACTCTGGCAAGCCTTATCAGGTCTCCCTCTGCCATCACTGTAATGAGAGACAGGTATTAGAGTAATTACAGACCAGGTGACAAGCCTTACCGCTTTCCTTCTCCTGCAGACAGACACATGACCACACCCCCAGCCACACAAACATAGCCCTAGATTTTTCTGTAGCTCAACTGATGGGGCATGGCACTAGCAATTGCAAGGTCATGGATACAGTTCCCAGGTAATGCAGTTATTGATATAATGTGTCTTTAATGCACAGTGATTTGGCTTGGATAAAACCATCTGCCAAAATGCATTAAAATAAAATTAAAAACCCTGCATCAGGTCACAGCAAATGTATTTTAGACATCTGGCAAGCAAACTTCACGATTGCATTTTAAAGGCCATAGAGTGATTCCAAAATAGGCTGTGAAAACTCGGCCACAGTGGCCTAATTTCTTTTTTAAATAAATAAATACTTTGTGTGTGTTCCTTTAAAATGGTGGTTACTGGTGCTGCTGTTATTTGGATCAGTGGGGTTGGTCCCAGTGAGCAGACAGATCAGAGTGTGTGACCCACTTACAGATGATGGGGCAATGTACTCATTACGCACACACACACAATCACTATTTCTGAGAACACTGAGATTAAGCTGCCAATCAGCACTGATCCCGTCGTGATCCTGTTTCATGCCCTGCTGGTGATTAAGTGTTGGCCTAGTGTTTGCTGACACATCTGCCTGACTCAAAAGTCCCCCACCTCATGATGAGTCAATATTAACACCTACTCACCTAATGAACCATCTGCAAACACCAAAAGAACCTGCTGCAATTCTCTGCAGACAGGTGTGAATGGAGCAGGTGTGTAATATTCAACCATTCACTATGTGTTTATTTAGGCAAACCAGAGAAATTATAAATGAGTCCCTCATTTCTGTTATAAGACCCAATTGCCTTATTGATAAAGGAACTGCCTTGTCTTTTTGCTTTATAAAGTGCAAGCACTTTAGCTGGACCAGCCTAAAAAGTACAAATTCTTAACATGATTTTAGCCAAAAAAGCTAAATGTATAATGCCTTTGCTGTCAGATTTTAATTTGACATACATTACTGAAATAAAAGTGTGGCAGGGCGGAGGCACAATTAGTGTGTAGGATCACGGCCCGGCCCCTCCTCCTTTCATCCCTTTACAAAAAGCAAAAACATTTTTTGAGCACAAACCATGAAAATGACATACCTGAACTTAAATGTTTGTATTGGTGTATGGACACAGTTATAATCTTTTGAAAGAAGACACTTGGGGCATTATTTTGTATATAGTTCTTTTTTCTTATTATGGTACTATAGTGATTTTTTTTTCTTATAATAGCGCAAAACTTGAGTGCAATGTTTCATGGCATTTATTAAAAGTTTTTAAATAATACAAAAATTATAACTATGTGATAAAGAGGCTGAGGCAGTTAGATCCATTTGCAGTGGTTTTAATGAACACAGGTAATGGAATCAAAGTAATCTTGACATCAGCTCACGCTGGCAATAGAGGTGAACTCAAGCAGGCAGAGGTCCAATCCTTAGGCTGGAATAATAGAGGGGCAATCCAATAATCCGAATGAAACACAGGCGACGGTCCGTTTAACAATCCAGGTCAGAGATTCAAGGTCTAAGGGCAACAGGGTTACGTGAGAAACAGACAGGTATGTAAAGCAATATTTCACAGAGAACAAAGGGGAAGCAGTCCATATAAATAGAGGATAGGGAGCAACAGGTGATAATGCTGAAGGTAATAAGGGAATGCAGCAGGGCTGGATGGTGATGAGTGCAGAGTTAATACTCAGGAGAGAGGGATCGGATGACGTCAGAAGGAGGTGTTGTAGTGCGTTCCGTGACAAACTACATGAAATTGTGTCATATTTAAAAAAAAAAAAAAAATGTCATTTTTTTTTTAAACAGTGGTTTAGTAGGCTTTCCCTAGTCCTCAGATAATTTTGTTACCAAGTGGATCTTTGGAATTTCCAAGTGGCCATTTTAGGTTTTGTCCCTAGTCAGAGAAAAAAGCTTGCAGGAACCTCTTTTTGGTAGATTATCTTCTTATTTCTGTGTTGTTCTGGCACTTTTATTATTGTTTTTATAGATGATAAAAACATATTCAGCACAAAAATTCCATTTCCATTACTATAAACTTCACCTTCTCTAACTTAAAAAAACAAACAAACATATATTAATTCTGAAACTTGGGAAATATGTATATATATATATACAACTTTTACAATATGTAATTACAAGTTGTATACAGAACATAAAGCCTAGTTTTGGATACTGTGCCACTCTTTGTAGAAGGAAGGTGAAAGCACAATGCAACACCACAATTATCACACATCAGTGGGGACTTTAGCTTGCAAAGTCTGCACTGTTTTCTTCCATTTGTGCTGTCTGGAGTAATGTACTTTGGGATGTGGTGAATATCAGGAGATGGTGGAACATTCTACTCCTGAGAGAAAAAAATCCTAAAAATTCTAAAAAGTCCCTAATAATAGTCTCTCTGAATGCTTTCTGTCTGAGTGGTCATTGATTCTTCATTTGTGCCATCTGACAATGAAGGTGTTCACAACAGCTATGTCCACAAAGCTGTAAAAAAAGGACCGGTACCACTTTGTGGTCTTGTGCAGGACTGTGTAATAGCGGATGATGGCATCAGACACATCCACTCCCATGTACCTGGGTTGAAATAAATTTGACATTAGACATAAGCAAAGGCATCATAACCGAATGTAATTAGCATTGGAAACATACACACTGACTGTCAGGACTCAGGGGTGACGCAAAGTCAAGGGAACTGAGCATGGGAGAAACGTCTCGGGTTACATGTGTAACCCTTGTTCCCTCAAAAAAGCGGAAGGAGATGCTGCGCTGCTAAGCGCTACGGGGAACAACTCTAGCTTTGAACCGAGCTGAAATAGTGTGTGTAACACGTCAATGAACATTGACCGGAATTTATAGCCTCAGCTGATGTAATCATTAGATGCACCTGTGGCCAGGCTATAAATGGATACGTCACCAGGTGTCGTCAGATACTTCTTTTTGAAGAGCAGTCCTGGGACGTCCCAGTGCGGCAAAGCAGCGCAGCATCTCGTTCCACTTTTTTCAGGGAACAAGGGTTACGCATGTAACCCGAGACGTTCCATTTACAAAAATCTTCACTTTGATGCTGCGCTGCTAAGCGCTACGGGGAACGCAATACCCACGCCGCCGCACTTGGGGCTATCCGGACCCCTACGGTTGTGCAGTGTACTCACAAAAACGCGAGAGGTCTCAGACATGAGCTTGAGATGTCGACTCAAGGGCATAAGAGCCCGGAGTAGCATAAACATCTAAACCATTCAATTTTGATGAATGTGTTAGCAGAGAGGACCAGCCTGCCACATCACAAACTTGTTCAGGCATGAGCTGAGATGTCGACTCAAGGGCATAAGAGCCCGGAGTAGCAAAGCATCTAACCCATAAAGTTCGAGTGCAGAACATCCAAGCTAAAAAAGTCCAATGAATGTGTGCGGAGAAGATAACCTGCCGCATCACAAACTTGTTTAGGCATGGGTTGAGATGTCGACTCAAGGACATAAGAGTCCAGAGTAGCAAAGCATCTAACCCATAAAGTTCGATGAATGTGTGCGAAGAGAACCCTATCGCAACACAAACTTGTCATAAAAACTGATGAATGTGAGTGGAGAGGACCAGCCTGCCGATTCACAAACTTGTCCAGACATGAGCTTGAGATGTCGACTCAAGGGCATAAGAGCCCAGAGTGGCAAAACATCCAAACTATAAAAATCTAATGAATGTGTGCGGAGAGGGCAACCTGCCGCATCACAAACTAGCCAAGGAGGAGAGCCCTCTGGTAGAGTGCGCCCTAAAACCTACTGGCGAAGCTTGACTGCGCGCCTCGTAGGCCCGGGCAATAATGAGGATGCCTCTTTGAGGGCACCCTGCCCACCAAGCCATGGCAAACCGCAGTGGCCACATAGAACCTGGCAGTGGTGAGGCAAGTGCCCACTGACAGTTCTTTCTACAGAAAATCCAGAACTGAAGCAAACTGGCAGTAAGCTGGTTCTGTAATAAGAACTTTAGTAGAAGGAAACGCATGCAGGCGCATTTGTGCTATGTATGCGTTACTACGATCAGCCCCTCCCGAGGGGGGGGGACTGGGCAACTCGGGGAGAAGTAGAGGAGACATTGCGCTATCAACAGAGGCGAAGAGGTCCTCTTCTGCCCTGTAAAATCTACCCAGATCAGTTCCAAGTGGAGGGAGCCCTAGCACTTGAAATGGTCTCGATAATCTCAAGAGAAAACCCTGTGAACCTCATTTGGTACCCTTAGGGGCCAGACATGAAAGGTTTCACAATTCGGGCCAAGGATGAGAAGGTCCTCCCTGTTCGGAATCGCCCAAGGCTGAGCCGTCGAGGAGAGGAATTAGCTCCGAGAAACATATTCTTTTGGCCAGCGCAGCTCATTAATAGGAGGCAAGACCCTTGCTGGTGAACATCGCCAAGACTCCGGGAGCAGAGAAACCGGGAAAGAAATGCATACAGACGCATTCTGGGTCATGTATGTGTCTTAACGTCTAGACCCAAGGGGCTGGGTGATTTCAGGGAGAAGTAGAGGAGACATTGCGCTATTCATAGAGGCGAAGAGGTCCTCTTCTGCCCTAAGATCTCACCCAAACTTGTTCCAAGTTGAAAAAGCCTGGCATTTAAAAAGGTCTCGATAACCTCAGGAGAAAGCCCTGTGTCCCTCAGTTGGTACCCTTAGGGGCCAAACATGAAAGATTCCACAATTTGGGGCAGGGATGAAATATTGCCCTGTGCCTGAGATAGAAGATCCTTCCTGTTCGGAATCGCCCAAGGCGAGCCGTCGAGGGAAGAGATTAGCTCCGAGAACCAAGCCCTGTTCGGCCAGTGCGGTGCTATCAGTAAGAGGCAAAAACCCTTGCTGGGTCTGAACCACATAGAAAGGGAACGAAGCCTGAGGCGCGTAACCCTTTTTAGCCTAGGGGTTTTGGCCCTTGGAAGAAATCCCCTGGCTTTTGGCCACAACATAAACGGTCTCATGAGCAGAAGGTCCAGAGGGATCACCGTGGATGCGGTCTCCCTGAGACCTGGAAATCATTGATACTGATAACAGTGCAACCTTGACCTAGCCTCAGATGATACAGATGAGCTAAGATGATGTCCCTGTGCTGAACTGCCAGTTCCTGGAACTGCACTAGGATCAGCCAGTCGTATACATAATTCAGAATGCAGATGCCCCGGAGTCACAAGGAGCCAGCGCTACATCATGCATTGTGAATGTGTGGGTAAAAAGGGCTAGGCTGAGTGAAAGAACCTGACCCTGGAAGACTTCGCCCCCGGAAGTGAACCTCAGGAACTTTCCATGTTGTGGCAGAACTTCTAAATGAAGTATAGAAGTGCATCATAAGATCGATGGTGACCAGCCAAACGAGTTGTAGGGCTTGAGACACGACCGTCTTGACAGGCATCATCTTGGACTTGAACACCCACAGGTAGTTCAAGCTTTAAGATCTAAGCCAGACGCCACCCCTCACCCTCCATGGGAAACGGGAAGTATTTAGAGTAATAACCTAACTCTCTCCCTGGAAGGGGAACACCTACCATGGCCCCTTTAACCAGGAGATTGAGTTTTTTTGTTTTTACATAAAAAGAAATCCGGTTCACGGTAGTGAGAACACGCCGTTGAAACACGGAAAAGCGGCGAGTGAATAAAATCCTGACGCCCTTATAAGACCCACAGAAAATAATATATCCGGCAGAAGTTTCCACGCTGCCAGGATCTCTGAGATGGGTATTATATTTTAACACTTCCTGTTGAGGGGTTGTCGAGTGTTTCACGTCCTGAATAAAATGCAGGAACAGCGAAAACACCCAATTTTGACGGAAGCCTCTGCAACCCGAAACACCAAGAGGTGGCGGGAGTGGAGGGGCTTCGAGGGGGTACCGGGAGGGGTGCAGTAAAGCACGCGCCCCGTCCCGAGGGGAGCTACCCCCTAATCTAGGCGCAAGACCGTCAGGGTTTTCTCTTACTAGAATTTATAGTCCTGAGGTCTTGCTTCGGGGGCTGGCGAGGGCAGTGAGACTGTCCCCAAACCCTGGGAGGAGCAGCACGACTCGCCACGCTTTGCTTTTGAGCCTCCCTTCAGTCAGGACCGAGGTGGGTCTGAGGCTTGCTTGTCAAGCGCAGAACCCACACTCAGGTCGTCCAGGAGGTCAGCCTGGTACGTCTGTAAAACAGCATAGTGTGCAGAGCAGCACCAGCCTGACCTGCTGCTTGATAAGCCCTTCCCACTAAATTGGAGATTGTCCTACAAGGCTTTGAGGGGAGAGAGGGCTTCTTAAGTGACGATGCCGAGCCCGGCAAGAGATAGCCCGCAAGCATCTCTTCGACCGGCGGCATCACTGAATACCCCCATGCCTCAGCACCCACGATAGTCGAATATAATGATGTTGAGGGTATGTGAACATGGGAAGAATATATATATATATATATATATATATATATATATATATATATATATATTTTTTTTTTTTTTTTTTTTTTAGGGGTTCTCCATGAGCGAAAAAGCTCTTCATGGAGGTTATCAAAGAAGGGAAGGGACCCATGAGGAGTTCCCTTTCTTCGACTGGAAGATAAAATCTATCCCCTAATTTGAAGCGTTTGGGGGTCTCTTTTTCGCGTGGCCAGTCCAATCTGGCAACCGCACGAGTAACAACATCGAGCAATTCCTCCGTAGATTTTCTATCGCGGATGGAAAGCTCGGAGGCGGGAAGAGAATCGTGATCCACCTCATGATCCGAAGATGCGTCGGAGATCATGTGAAGGACCAGCTGGGTTTGGGGAGAAAGTGAAAGAAAGGGAACAACCCGTCTCTTGCTCCTCAGCCAAATCCATGCAAGAGCCCCAGGAACGATCTTTTTTTTTTTCGTGAGTGCTGACTCCCGGAAGCAAGTGAGGCGAGCACGACACACTCTGCCTGTTAAAGCAAATCGCAGTGCACGCACCTGCCCTGCTGCAACGCGAGAGCAGCGTGCTCTTACCCCCAAACAAACAGCAAAAACTGATGTGTGTCATCTTCAGCTATAGAGCGAGAAGAGGGGAACATGCACTGTTTGCGGCTTTCAGTCATTCTCTCTTTTTTCTTTCTTTTTTTAGAAATATACACGTATATATATATAATATTTTCTAAACAGAAGAGAAAAGAGAACAACGTTCACTGCACACTGCCTAACTGATTCTAACTTCTAGAGAGTAGCCAAAGGCTTGGAGGGCCAAGGGAGTGACAAAGCCTTGGAGCACCAAGCAGAGCTGGGGCACTGGAAGACAAGAGGCAGAGCTAGAGAGACTGAGGACCAAGGCAGAGCCATAGGGAAAGAGGTCCCCGGAGGAGATGAAGGATCGGACATCCAAGGCGGAGCTGAAGGATTGGAGAGGCAAGATGGAACCAGTTGAGCAACTGACCAAGGGGGAGCTGGAAGGAAACCTGGAGAAGCCAATTGGCTGAGGGACCACTGTGGAGCTGAAGGGATGAAGAGCCGAGTGGAACTGAAGGGTCGGAGGGTCAGAAGTTCCTCTTGACTGCAGTTTCACAGGAGGTAAAGGTCGAACCGGTGACTCGGGAGGAACAGATTGACTTGGAGCAGGAGCACGAAGGTTGGGGATATTGGTGGGCAAGAACTCAGGGTCAAAAGTCATAGTGGAAGCTGGCTCTGGGGCTTGCAATGCTGGCAAGTCATGGCAGGTGAGGGCGTTGGCTTGGAAAGCTCGAGAGGCGAAGGAGCTGTGGAAGGCTCGAGAGGCAAGGGAGCTGTGGAAGGCTTGGGCGTCGCTGTGGAATGCTCTGAGGGTGGAGCTGTGGAAGGCTCTGAAGATGGAGCTGTGGAAGGCTCTGAATGTGGAGCTCTGGAAGGCTCTGAAGCTGGAGTCACCATGGTCAGGAGTGCTGGCAGTGCCTGGGAAATGGCCTCCGTGGAGATGGTACTGGCAGAACATGGAGAGCAAGCATGGTTGTACTGGGGAACAACACCCATGGTCTTGGGCACAGGCAGAGACTGGGAACAACCTCCGTGGTCGTGAGCAGAAACTGGGGACTGGCTGTGGCATGACATGGAGCAGGCTGAGGCTTGGCTGAGTCATGGCATGGAGCAGACTGAGGCTTGGCTGACACAGGATAAGGAGCAGACTGAGGTGTGGCTGAGACATAGCATGGTACAAACTGAGGCTTTTTTATCCACCAGCGTCATCACTGTCTCATAGCTCAATCCCTTGCACAGATTGTTCTGTTCAACAGGGGATTTCCCTCATAAACAAAAAAATCCCAAGTATAAGCACAGAGCGAGTCTGCTAGTACAAACAGCTTGCACCTTGTGCATGGGCCTTCTGTTCTTGCAGGCCTGAAAACATGCTGCGGAGCAAATTCTCCTCACTAGAGTCATTCCTCCTCCCTTCAGAAGTGCAAAGAGAACCCACTGATGACCGGATGTTTATTGCTCTGCCTCTCACTCTGATACATCTCACTCTGGTACTTCTCCCCCTACAACTGATAGATGGTGCATGAGATGGAGTGTTTGACAGGCACAGTTTTTTTTTCCAGTGGATGTACGATCTCTGTATGCTAAACCTTATCAAAATCTTCTATTGCATTACTTCTGCATGACATAGAACAGAAACAGGATCATCAATATGCTGCTATCAATATTATTTCTATGTAATACAAACATACACATATACACTGTTAAAAAAATACTTTTATCTCCATACATACAGAACCATAACATTGATGGCCGCACACACATGCAACAGTCAGTGTCCAAAAATATATTTTGTCTCTACCGGTGCAATATATACATCATGCACATCATTGGAATTGTCTTCTCATTGGCTAAATGCTTTGTCCGTCACCAATTTACCACAAGACAAATAGCTGGCGGTGTACAGAGTAAAAGTAAGGCTCCGCCTTTCAAGATGACACAAAATCTGACTGCACTGCTTGGCTTTTATGAATAAAACTATTCCCCACTTTTAAAAATAGACTTTGGAGACAGGCTCATTTGTTTATGAGACTCTAATATATAAGCTCAAACAACAGTTTTTACAGTTTTGCAACATAAATGCTGCTCAGATTGCATAGTTTATTGAAGAACGATGACAAAGGGTATTCTTTCAGGCGAGATCTCATGTAAACAGAATATATCAATATTTCAGATTTTTTAAATCTTTGGAAACAGTTCTTTGGTGAACCTTTGGCAAATATCTGTTACTACTCACAAAGGAACAGTTCTTTGCAAACCCTTTGGCAAATGTCTGTTCCAAATGGCAAACGGTTATTTAGCGAACCTTTAGTAAATATCTGTTACTACTGCCAAACATTTTTTTGGTAAACCTTTGGAAATGATCTGTTACTACTGGCAAACTGTTCTTGGGTAAACCATTGGCAAATATCTGACAATATTGACAAACAGTTACAGCAAACTGGTGGCAACAATAAACAATAGAATATATCAAGATGAACCAAGCTGACGAAACATCGAAAAGCTGCCTGAGGTATTACCAAGATGGAATTAATTGACTTCCCTCAAAAAGACTTGGGTCAAACCAACAAATTCCCTTCTCTCTTAGCTAAACTTTCTCCTACTGCTTCAACCTTTCAAGAGGAGAGAGCAAAAATTGTTATATTAATGAAAAGTGCTCTCTGCCTGCGGGCACAATATAATTTCTCTACCTCATCACTGTAAAAGTAATAGAGAGTCTACAGTGAGCAAACCTAATCAAGAGCACTGTTTCCTTCTTGCCTGTTACCAACAGAAATACTCCACCAATGAAATCTGCACCATTAAAGCCAGTTAAGCAGAGATCACAAAGCTGACTCCATATTTATGGCAAATTGAATTTTTTTTTGTTAACTCCAAAAATGTTAGTTAATGGAGAAAAATAACCTTACAAGTAACCAGGCTTACCTGGGGAACCAGTGCCCCTCTGGCTAAACAGCATGAATATAAAGCCATTATTAGTTATCTATGTGTAATACAAGTCTTGTATAATATATTAATTATAGTAAACTGAGTAGATGTTGGTGGGCAGTGTTTAAAACTAATGGATTTTATACAAACTCTAAGATTAATAATTACTGTAAATGTCTATGAATTCCATCCAAATTGTCTGCAGAAGTGCATGTAGAAGCAGTGTCCTTTTATTTGGATGAATAAAGATTTAGGTAACACCTATGTGTTCTATTAGAATATGGTGCTGCCTCGGTATGGAGCTCTCCAGTTCTTTTGCAGTTTTTGATTGTTTGACCTGTGTTTAGTAATTTATTTCTGATCAGTTTTAACATAGATGGTAGATTAAATGTGCTGTGAAAAATTTAACGTACTATTTAATGTAAAACATTGACAAATCATTGTTCAGTAGTTTAATGTAATCCTGCAGTGAGGATAGAGTAAAAATATGTGGCTTGCTGTCCCTGGCTCGAATGCCCCCCAAAAGAAGCCAAGAAACGGAACAGCAATAGCCTCGGAAAGTGATGTGTTGTAAGGAATAAAATGGAACCTGAAACGACATACTGGAAGCGAAAGAGGGCGCTTGCCTAGCCTTGTGTGCAAGATGGGCAGAGGTGCCAAAGGAAGATAGAATGAATGGAGCCACTTGTGGAGGCAGCCTCACGTGTGGGGGATAGGAAACCAATAGGTGTAGGATAGGGAGGAATTGGGAAGTGAAATTTAAGCTGAAACACTGAAAGACAGTTGCAGTATCGCCGCAGAGAAATCCGCTCACGGAGAGCTGTTGTGTGCTGGAGGGATCAATAAACCCTTATGTGGGGGCACCCCTGAAAAAGGGCAGGGTCACCCTGGATGGAGGCGCGAATCCTGGCAACCCAGGCTGACCTTCAATTTCCCTCCTGGCTTGGTTCGACGGAAGCACTCATGCAGTAAATGGTGCGAGCCCCGTGGGAGATCGAATTCCCCTGGTGATTGGGTGTTGCAAGACACCTACAAACACACTTATTGAGAGAGACGTGGTAAACGTGGCATCTACAGATGCATTAGGCTTAATTGTATGCTAGATTAAATGACTGGAACATATGTGAAGCAGTGTCGGGATGAGGGCCTGCACTGTGTATATGAACAGGCTGAAACAGCCTGAATATTAGGGCATGGGACTACATGGCGTTTAACCGGAGGAGCCTGAGTTTTATGCAAAAAGATTATGCTGCATATATACTAGAATTCACAACACAAAACGAATGGGTTGAGTCGTCAAGCACAGCATTCAACTTGAGGGTGTATGGTAGGCTACATTAGAATGAAATTGATTGGTGCAGAGGTGCAGGCTTATGGTGAAATGATTACGGATGACCTGAAATGGCCTGATTGTGTTATTCACTGGGTGGTAATGGTTCATTTGGTATGAGTATAGCATGATGTAGACGAAGGGGCAGTGAATGCTTTTTAGTTTTAATTATAGAAGTGTAAGTTTCTTCAAAAGACATTCACTGATCAACTGGAGTCATGTGGAATACTTTTATGCTGCTTACAGTAAATGTGACTTTTGGACCGTCAAAGTGCTGGCACCCATTTACTTGCATTATTAGGACCTGACAGAGGATTATCTTCTTCTAAAAATCTTTATTTGTGTTCTATTGTGGAAAGGCAGTCATACACATCTGGGATGGCATCAGGGTAAGTGAATAATGAGAGAATGTTCAGTTTTGGGTGAAAACAGGTAGCGAATCTAGTGACGATAAAATGGGGCTGATGTGATCATAATTATTGGTTCTAATTAGCACTCAAGCTGCTGCATTTTGAACCAACTGAAGCGTATTTATAGTACTTGCAGGACATCCTCCCAGTAAGGCATTACAATAATCTAGTATTGAGGTCATGAACGCATTAATTATTAACACAGTTGCTGTCCATAAACTGCTTGAAATTAATCACTTATTAGGTTTCATGCTGCATTAAAGGTAGTTACCGATGTAGACCCCAGCTAAAAAAAGAAAAGCTAAAACCAAGCTGTTTGGCTGGTCTTAGCTGGTCTCACAGCCTTAAGAAATTGGTCAATTGTGTTTTTTTCTTAAACCAGCTAAGACCATATTAAACCATCTAATACCAGCAAACAATCTCAAAGTTGTTGTCTTGTCTGGGATTTCCCCATAACAAACATATCTCAGACCAAACCCACATGTGTTAATAAAGACATTCCACAAATAAGTCATTTTGATTTTCTTTTTCAGCAAACCAGATCAAGTGCAGCCAGTCTGTATAGAATTTATCATTCACTGTCACTTTTAAAATACGGCACAGTCTTTTGAGGCAGCAAATTCACTGAGAGGTGGACACAGGACTAATTTACAGGTCAGACAGACATGGAAGAACTGCCTGTGCACGAAAGAGACAAAGCCCGTCTGACATTTTGTTACATTATTTTGGTTTTCTTCAGTTTTGCAGTTGATTGACAGGAAGGTTGTAGGTTGCTGGAAGTGCATAGGAGCCAGGTGCAGTGCAGGCAAGCATCAATTAGGAGAATGGAAGTAAGACCAAATTAGTAATGGCAGGTGAATGACTGTGTTTAAAAAATAAATAAATAATCATACCTGCTTATGTTGACAATTAGGCTAATTTGTATTAGACCATATAATATTTACTCAGGAGACTGAAATCAAGTTGGCGCAGAACTAATGAGAAACTGAAGTTTGTTGTACATTTCATTTGTGTCTATCACTCTTTCCACTAAGAAGAACAGAATTTTCTGAAACATAGCTAATTTTACTTTATATTTATATATTATTTAACTCAGAGTTAATGAAAAAAGTGACTTTTATAACATAAACAATGTTGGCCTGACATATATTTAATAGAGTTATTGATTTAACCCATTCATTTTGTGCTATTAATTACATAGAAAAATATAGTGTTAAAAAATTACAGCAATTAATCATGTCCCCTGATGCGTATGAGGGTATTTCTCAGGAAAGAGGCAGAATTGGGTTACTGGAATTTTGAGTGTCATCATTACCACCATGACCCATAATCACTATCACAAGCTGTGACTTGCTGGCAATGACTGTGCTTGTGATGACATCTTTGCCATTTTTGCCAAAAAAATAAAAACTACCCTCAATGACAAGCAAGTCTAGCTGGATAGCTACATGTATAGTATTGTTTGGTGTTGATATGTAATACGTGTACATGCCTATCATTAAGAATAAAGAGAACATTTTCGTACTTTTCTGAACATCAAAACACGTCTTCTTTCTTGACAGTCATGTGCTCCACTAGGATCTCAATTTAACATGGTTACCAATTAAACTTTATTTCAGAGTGTTATATAGAGTGTTGGTAATGGTAATGAATAATGAATTATTATAATTAAAATACACTAAATATTACAACATTTTAATTTAAATATGGTATTATATTTTAAAATCAGGGTTGAATACAACACCAAAACATGTATTTTCTACCATAAAACACAAATAAAATGTACTAAAACAATTATCTTGAGACACAATATAAAGAAAGTCTAGATCTGTCTTTGTGTAAACTGACTATGGACATTTAAAATAGTTTTGTGAATTGTGTTTCTCAAAGAAATAGATCCCAGGGACATAAATATACCTGTAATCTGAGAATCACCCATAAATCCCTTAATAAAAGTACAGATTTTCCTACCATATGAGCAACTCAAGCTTAAAGTACATTTTTGTTTATGAGCCATATCAGTAGGTGGCAGCGCATCTCAACAAACTCACAAACAGCGCAGCCACAGAATGAGAACCACACTCATTGTGGGTGAAGCACAACAGAATACAGGAATCTTTTTTGTGATTAACATTTTTTATTGATTCATACATTAAACAAAGAAAAGTAAAACATATATACACAGAATCAATATTTAACCCCCACTATTACCCCTCCTCCTCCCAATCTCCAACCCCACACTAAACCTCAACAAATATTCCTGTGGTCACATATGATTATTTACACAAAAAGAAAATTATAATAATCACACATAATAACCACAACACCTTTCTCTCCACTGCCCCTCCCTAAGAACCCTCCAAAACCGCCTAATTTTTCCACCACCCTCGCCATTTCCAAGCAGCACTCCTCAAATGGGGGTGCTCCTGCCAACTTCCATCACCTAAAAAAAAATTTGTCTGACAATCATGGCACTGGTTAGGACCCAATTTTTTATGTGTTTATTCCCTATATTGATGACCACCCCATCACCTAAATTACAGAGCCTGGGATAAAATTACATTTGAGTGCCCAATACGTCACCAAAACTCTGAACCTTCAACCAAATGCTTGGATCTTTACACACCACCAAAAACATGGGTTGTGTCTCCATCTTCTGATTGGCATCGCCAGCAGGTGGGTGTGACTTTAAGATCAAGCCTATACAATCTAGAGGGTGTCCAATAGAATCTTTGTAAAATCTTGAATTGCTTAAGGCGCACCCTTGCATCTCTAGATGCAGACTTGACGTTTTTTAGAATCCTGGCCCACACTCCCTCCTCCAATATCAAGTATAAATCCTTCTCCAATAATCTCTTGATAGAAGTTAAAGATCCATCCCCCAGACTCTGAGTTACACTGTTGCCTCATTACTGCTTTTGGAAAAGGTAATCACCACTTCCAGAGTGTCTGTTGCTTTAGGGGGGTGTATACTACTCCCAAATATAGTACAGAGCAGCTGGCGCAGCTGTAAATACCTAAAAATCTGAGTACCTCTAAATGTTGAACCAAATTTTCAAAGGATCTCAACACTCCACTCTCATATTGGTCACGGAGTGTAGTAACCCCCCTCACAATCCAGCTCTGTATCCAGCACACTTAGGGATGTCGTCCACAGATCCTTAAAGAAAATTGCATTGATTTAATTGGTGATTGGGACGTCTGGAAAAGAGGGGTCAAAAGGTTGCAGGATCTTGAAATTCCAGATCCTAGAGCCTCAGGGGCCCAAAATTCTAGAGCCCCCCAAATTAGGGGGCTCTAGTACATTCCTGAGCATAGATCCTAACCCTAACCTTAGTTGACTGAACATTCAAGAGACTCTGTCTGGGCATGAGTTGAAGAGGACTGTGTGAGAGATTCCTGCATAAATGCCCAATCAATCTTTTTCCTAATTCTAGAGACTGATCCTCTTAATATGGTGTTTGAAGGACCTCGGCTATCACCGTGTGAGGCCGTGGGATCTGTCTAGAAATGTCCCACCTGCAATTTGTTAAATTTGCCAATTTTTGGTAAATGGTTGGTGGACGGTGCTCAGAAAGGTCCAAACACCACAGATTTTACGATTTTGTGTTCCGTTACAGTGTCCAGAGTTCCGTGATATTTCAACCTTTTTGTAGACACATTTGGGGATGGTGTGTCCATAAATCAGTTATGAAAAACGCATTTGTTTAACGGGAAAGTGGGACGTCTAGATAAGAGGGGTCAAAAGGTCACAGGATCATGAAATTCAAGATCCTCCAAATCAGGTTCTAGAATTTGGAGGTCATTGGTGCTTAATGAGTATTAACGTTTCTGATGAATGTACTGCTGCACATGGGTCTACAGGGCAGGCTGTCTTATTGATTCCTTTGACAAGCAAAGAGATATATTGAAAAAAAACATTCTACATCCTAGGCCTCAGTCTTCTGAATATGGTGTCGAGGGGTATTCAACGTATCACCATGTTTGAAATTTGGGGTCTGTGGACCTCCGAGCACGATGCCAAGCCTAAACCCACGTACAATTTAAACCATTAATTTTTGAAGTCTCAGAAATCTCCAAATGACTCCAATTTGGAGTGGTGGTGGCATAGTGGGCTAAAGCACATAACTGTTACTCAGAAGGTTGCTGAGTGTCCTGAGTATTATACTTGAGGTTTGATTGATAAAATTGCATGTATATAGCAAGAAATTCATAAACAGGATTTTTCACAGATAAATTATTTGCACATCAAATAGATTGCATGTGGGCACTTCCTTTCTGTTTGCTAAGTTATGCAGGAAGTTCCCACATTAAACTTATTTTAAAGGTTGCAAATACATGGTTCATGGATAGTAATTTTTTACACTAATTACACTTTTTAAAATTTTGTAAATTACATAAATGCATTTATAGGATTTCCCTGAGTGCTATACTTGATGTTTGGTTGATAATATTTAATTAAAATGCTAATAAAATCATTTAAATAAAAAGTGTGGCAATGTTTCCTCAAAATTTCACAAGGAAGGTCCCATCTGCAGCTTATTTAATGTCTGCCAAATACATGGTTCATGGACAATCCATTTAATGAAAATTATACATTATGATGAGTTGTAAGTTGCATAAGTGGGTATTGAGTATATTGAGTGATATACTTGATGTTTGATTGATGATATTACTTTATATTACAAATTCCGAGCATCTTCGTGCACAAACTTACAAATTATATTTGTAATTATATTTATTAAACTGTTCAACCAAGCCATCCATTTGTGGGTGGTACACGCTTGTCCGAATCAATTTAAAGACCAATAATTCATACAGGTTTCCTTGAGAATCCCACTCGGGAGATAATTCTGAAGAGTGCCTACGCAACGCTACGTGCTGAAATGTTGCATACAGGCACTGCTTCCAGATATCGCATTGCATAGTCCACCAGAAACAACACAAAGCTATGCCCGTGTGACATCCACTCTACTGGTCCGACGAGGTCCGTACCAATTATTTTGTAGGGGACCTCAATCAAAGGAAGCAGGCACAATAGCACTCTTGCAGTGGCCGGCGGATTCACCAGTCATTTACTGATGGCTCTTTGGTATCATCAACTGGGTTGTATCTTCTTTTGTCTGAGCATCCTGTGTCACTCGATACAACTGGTCATTTATAACAGAAAAGTACGGATATGCGAGTACAGTGTCTGGCTGAAGGCGTTGACCATCAATCACTCTCACTTGGTCAAAGGGGTGCCTAAGAGTCTCGTCTCACATCTGCTCCAGAGAGAAATCCCCAGTGGGGAATCCTCTAAGGGCTTGGGAAGCTGAGACTTCCCCCTCCCTTACATCATCTTGATGTGGAACTGAAGTAGATGGCCCTGGCTCTGCCTCCCCAGCCAGCATCTCACAAATCCCACACTGAGACACTCTGTTACAGGACCCATCCGCACATATTTCCCTTAATAAAAAAGAAAATCCTGGCCAATTCTTGCCCAAAATGAACATGGGTGACACTGGAAAAAAAACGCAGCCTCGCTTTTGTCCCCAAAAGTAAATCATCACAATCACTACAGGATAATTGTGGATATCCCTATACACACACATTACATTCACCTTGTGACTAGCATCCAAAGCCTCATCTTGAACCAGGCATTGATGGATGGAGGTTTGGCTGCAACCCGATTGCACCAAGGCCTGGTATGTACCCCACTTTATACTCACGGGTAAGCGGTACATACCAGCTTGATCGGGGGTGGCCTGTGGCATGTCAGGGACTCGAACCAGTGTCCCCACCTTCATCACCGGTCATTAGTCCCAGAAATGGCTCCCCACAGCACCAACAGACCAGCCCAGACTCCACATAAGGTCAATCACTGCTCAGACGTCACGTTGCTCAGCCAGCATCCACCTCCGGCCGAGACCACAGGAGGAGAACAAGTGGAGCTGAAGACCAAAGGGGAGCAGGGCACCAAGGGGGCTTGTAGAGAGCAGGGGAACCAGATGGATATGGAGAACACGGAGATTTAGGAGCAGATGCTGGAGATTACAGGGGATTATTAGCAGATGCTGGAGAACACTGGGGATCAGGAGCAGACACTGGAGATCATGGGGATCAGGAGCAGACACTGGAGACCACGGGGGATCAGGAGGACAGTCAGGAGACCAGGGTGGACCATGCGGATGGCCAGGAGACCAGGGTGGAGCAGGCTGGACTAGGCAGTGACCAAGAGACTAGGGTGGACCAGGTGAGGTAGCAGGAGACCACTGGGAACCTGGCAGATGGCCATGAGAGGTTGGCAGGGTCCAGATAACAGGGGACTCAAAGGGCTCAGATGTCAGAGCAGCTGGGGACTGAGAGGGTTCAGAGTTCAGAGCAGCTGGGGACTCGGAGAGCTCATAGGTCAGCATAACTGGGGACTTAGAGAGCTCAGAGATCAGGGTAGCTTGGGACTCAGAGGGCCCAGAAAAGAGCATAGCTGGAGACTCGGAGGGTGCAGCTGCTGGAGACTCTGGGGAAGTTGAGATCGGCAGGACCACCTAGGCAGTGACCACAGAGGTTGAGACCACCGTAAGCAAATGAAAGACAACAAATTAATAATAAACATACAGTATATAGCGACCCCTAGTGGTTGCCAGGGTAACCCTTACAAAATATACAAAGCATTAATACAAAAAACAGATAATGGCAAGAAAAAAATTAAGAATTGTAATACCAAAACAGTACCAAATTACAATAAAGAGTAGAATTAAAGTAAGGTAATGAATGGTAATGCCAAGTAATGAATCAAATATAAAAACAATAATAACAATGCACAACATTTAAAATATAATAAAATAAACATTTAACAAGATATTTTGAACTGAAAAAAACATCTGTAACAGATGTACATTGATACCCCTTGATTATGTTAATCAAGGCAGTGATTGGTTTCTGAGGGTGTGTAGCTCAAAAATACATTTCCTCCCTTTCACTTCCTCTTAGCTCCATGGAACACTCCAGCACTTCTTGTATAACTTTGTGGTTGTGGGGGCATGGTTGTGAATAGAGAGTGAGATCAGGAGATGAGAACAGTAAGGATCATCACCTGGCAATGATTGTCTCTAATAGCTGTTTGTCATTGCAGTGACAGTTGGAGATGGATTGAGAGTGAGTCAGACGCCAATGAGGGAGAGAGAGAGAGTTACCACATGCCCAGAGACTTGTGTGCATGTTTAATAGTGAGGTGTTGAAGTTTTTGTGTCGGAAAAAAAAAAGAAATACCTTTTGTGTTGGAACTCGCTGACTCCCGCTTCCTCCTACCACCCCATCACAATCTTGTTACAAGCATATACCTGATCCTTGGCAAACAACATACTTGATCAGCATTTGAGTACAACAAAGATCATATCATTCAGTTAATGAAATGCTGGCACTACTTTCCCTGCAGTCTTATTAGCTGTGACAATAATTTGATTATGTTGATAATCAGCATGTATTGACATTTTCTTCACATAAGCTGCTCACCACTCCTTCCAGAGGAAGCTTTGAAGTCCCTCTTTGAGGTTAAACATCAAAGCCAGGAAGATAATACATGAAGAGGGTGGAGCACAGAGGAAGATTTTCAGTAGCCACAAACACAGAACCCATTCCACTAAAATCAGCTGTCCATGTGTAGAAATTATAAAGATTATACCAGTGGTTCTCAAATGGTGGGTTGAAGAGCCTGTTCCGATAGGGTCCCTGGAAAACTATGCTAAATGCAAATAATCACAGTTTCCAGTGAAAACATTTGCTAGCTATATTTTGACTGAACAAAAACAATACATCAGGCAGTAAAAAAAAACTATTGAAAATTGTAATTTAGACCAATCTCATGATTTTGAAATACAAGTTAAATTTAGTTACTAAAATAATCTTGTTTAATATAATCAACTTGACACCCACAGATATCAACATTTGGGATACAAATCTCATCAGTGGTGACAATTGATAAAAATATTTTCAAATAAAAGTATCAACGCTGAACATTACAAAACAAGCTGTTATACGTGATAAAACAACAACTGCAACAGCATCATATATTAAACCTGCAAGTAGTAAATAAAAGGTCAATACCATAGTTCATTTATGCAGCAATGCATGCTGGGTACAAGCATCATTGATTAGTCATTGTAATTCTACAGTGTAGTACTGCTAAATCACAGCAGTACTGTAGATTCACAGTTAATCTTGTAGCTTCAGTTTCACATATCTGCTGTAAATTTGCAGTACATGTTTTTACATTAAAATTGTAATAAATATATATATACCACTTTACTGAGGTATGTGCTAGTGAAAATGTAGTTTTAATACTCCATAAGATATATTGATGGTGGGCCACTCACTCCTTTGTTATCTTGGCTGTGTGCTTAGGGTCATTGTCCTGTTGGAAGATGAACCTTCGCCCCAGTTTGAGGTCCAGAGCGCTCTGGAGAAGGTTTTCATCAAGGATGTCTCTGTACATTGCTGCAACTTTCCTGACTAGTCTCCCAGTTCCTGCCACTGAAAAACATCCCCACAGCATGATGCTGCCACCACAATGCTTCACTGTATGGATGGTATCGGCCAGGTGATAAGCTGTGCCTGGTTTCCTCCAGACATGACGCTTGCCATTCATGCCAAGTGTTCAATTTAGTTTTTTGTTTCTCATGGTTTGAGAGTCCATCAGGTGCCTTTTGGCAAATTCCAGGCGGTCTGTCATGTGCCTTTTATTGAGCAATATACAGGCCTGATTTGTGGAGTGCTGCAGAGATGGTTGTTCTTCTGGAAGGTTCTCCTCTCTCCACAGAGAAAATCTGGAGCTCGGTCAGAGTGACCATTGGGTTCTTGGTCACCTCTCTGACTAAGGTCCTTCTCCCCGATTGCTCAGTTTGGCCAGGCGGCCAGCTCTAGGAAGAGTCCTGGTGGTTCCAAACTTCTTCCATTTACGGATGGAGGCCACTGTGCTCATTGGGACCTTCAATGCTGCAGACATTTTTCTGTACCCTGCCCCAGATCTGTGCCTTGGTACAATCCTGTCTCAGAGGTCTACAGACAATTCCTTGGACTTCATGGCTTGGTTTGTGCTCTGACATGCACTGTTAACTGTGGGACCTTATATAGACAGGCGTGTGCCTTTCCAAATCATGTCCAATCAACTGAATTTACCACAGGTGGACTCCAATCAAGTTGAAGAAACATCTCAAAGATGATCAGTGGAAACAGGATGCACCTGAGCTCAATTTTGAGTGTCATGTCAAAGGCTGTGAATACTTGTACATTTAAAACAAACTTCTTTCACATTGTCATTATGAGGTATTGTTTGTAGAATTTTGAGGAATGTAATGAATTTAGTCCATATTGGAATAAGCTGTAACATAACAAAATGTGAAATGCTGTGAATACTTTCCAGATGCATTGTATGTGTTCCCCCCAGTGAGCCTACCTGCACAGACCTTGTAAAACCTCAATGTCTGGCCCTTGGAAGGGACATGGAAGACCTAAGTGGCCTACCACTTGCAGTGGTAGACACGATCACTCATGCCAGGGCTCCCTCTATGAGGCAGCTCCCAGGAGGAGGCAGACCCAGCCTTATTGTTGCTGTGTCCGGTGCATGCTTTGCGCACCTACTTGGATCACACGCAGAGCTTTAGACGCTCTGAGCAGCTCTTTGTCTGCTTCGGCAGACAGTGGAAAGGGAACACTGTCTTCAAACAGAGGCTTGCCCACTGGAAAGTGGATGCCATCATGCTGGGATACCAGGCCCAAGCTGTGCACGCCCATTTGGGAATATGAGCACACTCTAAAAGGAGTATGGCGTCCTCCTAGGAGCTGGCCAATGGCACTTCTCTAGCAGATATCTGCAGGGCAGCAGGCTGGGCAACACCCAATACCTTTACGAGATCCTATAATCTCTGGGTTTAGCTGGTTTTGTCCCGTGTATTGTCAGGTAGGAACAGGTAAGTGTATGGGACAGCTTCCGGGTGTATCGTTACATGCAGCACCTTTCCCCTCTGTGAGGTGAAGATGTGCGCTTTCTTGTCCCATGCGAGTTCACCAGTCCATGGACCCTGGATGTCCTTCCTCCCTAGCCCTGTGGCTGGCAAATTCGGTGGAGGAATTCCTAGCCGAACCCAGTACGTGTGCTAGCATGACCTGTACTGGGGTAGGTGCTCCACAGGCTCCGTTACCTCTGGTAGCCCCCTGTGATGTATTTTCCGCAGTACAGTCCCCCTATTGGTAGACCTGCGTCTCCCTTTGGGCAGGTCCTACTACCGTGGCTCTTCTATGTGTGGCTGGTGAGCCCAAATGATGTGCTTGCCACATGTTAACCACCCAGGATGTGGTCTCCACTGTGTCTTTTCCCCCTGAAAGAATAGGAAATGAAATGAACACCTTCACATGTGCAAATAAGAGCATTAGTTGGCCCCAGCCGAATCTAATTATCTGTGGAAAGAAAAAACATGCTGCAGCTGGCGCAGCCTGCTCCCATGCTAGTTATGTCTATCCCCACCCCAGGGATGTGGGGAACTACAGGATGTCTTTTGTGGCGTTGGGGAAGGCTACGTGCAGACCTGCTTTTACACACGCTGCTGCTTGCTTGCACCTGCATAGGCAGTCCACGTAACACAGTTCAGCAGTTGTGCCGTTTTGTGTGACAGAAGTGAGTGAGTGACAGAAGGGGAATGTCTTTGTTTCTGTCATAATCTCCATTCCCTGATGGAGGGAACGAGACGTTGTGTCCCTCTTGCCACAATGCTGTACTACCCACTGAAATGTCCGTGACCCTGTCTCGGCTTCTCAGCAAAAAACCTGAATGAGTTGTTGCCAGCCAGCTCCTTTTATACCCATGCGTCTGGGGGAGTGGCATGCAAATTCAAGTCGCCAATTCTCATTGGCCTTTTCTCAAAGATCAGAGGTGTTTGGGGCTCCCAAGCGTGACCGCTATTGTCACTACATCGACACAACGTCTCGTTCCCTCCATTGGGGAATGGAGGTTATGACAGTAACTGAGACGTTCAGTAACCTCTGGCTCAGGAACCAAGTTAACACAAGGTGCAAATCAACTATATGGACTCTCTTTATAGGACCACCCTCAAGGGGCTCAATTGTTTGTGTGGTACCCTGCACAACTTTTATGCTCTATACAGTAGGACCCCATGAATTCTGTATTTTTCTTCCACAAAGCTTTGTAACGCAAGTATACCTGCTGACTCACATCAATCACAGGCCAATAGACCTTGTCATTCAAAGGGGCAAGTCTTTCTGCAGCCTTGTGTTCAGCATATTCCCAGGCTCTTGGTGAATCAATAACCAATCATGTTTTATGTCCACAGTTTGCTCTTGACCGAGCAGTGCATCTACTGGAAGATGCGAGTTGACTCCAAACCGCAAATAATGTGGTGAATATCCAGTGGTTGCATGTGGTGTTACATTATAAGCATAAACCAACACAGGAAGGTGTTCTGGCCAATGATTTTTCTTTTCAGGGGGAAGTGTATGTAATAGACCATAAGAATGTTAAGCTCACAATGAGGATTACGCTGAGGCCAATAGGGTGAGGTGCAGGTTTTCTTTACACCTTACCAAGCTCAGCAATCACATCGCTTTTAAAATTTCCCCTTATCAGAATGCAGTCGTTCAGGCACACCATATTTCATGATCTCCTTTTTTTTTGAAAGATCATGACAGTGGTATCAGCCCTCGGATCCTTGGTTGGAAATGCCTGTGTGGACTTTGGGAAACATCAGTCACAATTAACACGTTCTCATCAGAGGAAAGTTTAAGCACAGTAAAATATACTGCCACTACTTCAAGGGGCCTTGAAGCCAGAAATGGCTTCATATGAGGATGTATCCTTGGCTGCAGCATCTTGATCCACTACTCCATATCAATATACATGCCACCCCAGAAGCATCGTTGCCTCAACAGGTTTAGCGAACACTCAGTTCCCTGATGTTCCATACTGTCATGAACGGTCATTCACAATGTGATAATGCAAGCATCCAGCTCTCTTACTCACTTCCACAACTTACTTCCATGAATCTGTCTATCCCCACAGCATTTTTCACCAGCCATCACTAAGTCAGACTCTAAGGCTGTTCCTTTGTTTATCATATTGCAGATGGTGATACAGTCATCATATTCTGCATCCTGAGAAGTCCCCTGCTGTTGGCTACCTATAGAGGGCATCAGCAGCTGCATTATACTGTCCTGGGTGGTATTTCACCTTAAAATCAACGACGACTAATTGAGCAATCTATCTTTGCACAACTGCATTGAACTTTGCTATTTTTAGATGGCACAGAGGGTTGTTATACTGCATAAGACATTGAAAGGTCGAAGGTCCATTGCAAACCCCAAAGGGCATCCAAGAATACTCAAAGATCACAAATGGGTAAATGCAGTCTTATGCCTGTTTCGCTCATGGACAGCAACCTGATGATATCCACTAGCTAAATCAATGGAAGAAATGAAGTTTGCTCCTTGTAGTTCATCAAAGCTTTCATCTATCCTGGGCAGATGAAACCCGCCTCGTTTGGTCTTTGAGTTCAGATGCCTGTAATCGACACAAAGTCTGAAACTGTTTTCCAAACTAGCACGATAGGTGAAGCATAAGCACTAGTGCTTTTTGGATTACTCCTTTCTTAAAGGGCTTCTTTTTATGTTCTCTGACTTCCCTATACTGAGAGGGTGGGATATGCCTATAAGTCTGGGCCACTGGTACATCATCCACCACGTGTTTCTCATGTTGCACATTGTCTATAAAACCAAGGTCCAAGCAAAAACATCAGAGTACTTCATCAAAAAATTACTCAGCTCTGCCTGCTCTTCAGGAGTACCACCAATGTGTAGCTTGTTGAGAAACTCTTTGGAGCTATCCTCCAATAACTGACTGTCTTTTGTGTTTACACGGATCTCTTCAAAATCAGCAGAAATTCTCTGAAATCTCACCTCACACATCTCATTGGACACACTCTTGGCACGAGACAGAGTACCAAGTCTGGTTTTGGCCTGTAACCATATATCTTCTGGGAAGCGGTTCACAGCCTGTATAGGAAACAAAAGTTTCTCTGAAGACACAAGAGAGGTAACAACAATCAGGCCACCAAGTAAGGGCATCTTCACTGGTTCTAATAAGTCCCATGAACCATAATTTAACATACTCTTTGCTCCATTGACCATAACTATTGTAATTGATGAAGCAGTTATGTGTACCATGTCTTTTCCAGCAACTCAGACTATGCTTCTCTTCTTCAGACTGCTGTCATTCTGCATCTGCTGAAATGCCTCCCTCCAATCTGACTAGACTCTCCACCTAGGGTGGTATCAAACTGTGCATGAATGCTAATGATGTTTATGCCAATTAGGGGTGGTACGTTTTTCTTTTGCGAGTTTTATGATTCTGACTACTATAAAACCACACTCTGGTAGGGTAATACCCATGGTTTCACCCTCCAACTCAAGATAAGGTAGGGTAAGCTATGCCTAAACCATTGGAAACTGTAATCTTCAGCCAATCTGCAGTGGACAGCATATCTTCATCCTCCCAGGCTCTCAGAAATAGTACTGACTTGGCATCCCATGTCAAGTAAATAAGAGGCCATTACTCCACTAATCTATAGATTAGCATGAAGACATTTTCAGACAGCATGCTGGAGTAATTGGTCACGATGAGTATTGATATCTGCTGAGCCAATGGACAGCCCTCCCACTGCCTGGCTCACAGCAAGCAAGAGTGCAAGTTTCCGTTGCTATACTGACGATTAAGCATTCTCTGTGATAGTATGTTTGTTTTTCTTCACACACCTCTTACCTATGTGTCCTACACCATTACACTGAAAACATATTGGCTGGCCATTATCTGTAAACCTTGGCTGAATCTTGGGTTTACTATGAGCCATAGGTTCTGCAAAGTGAGTTTCTCGACAGCTTGTGTTAGCTCTCATATAGCATTTACTTGTTCTGCAACAATTTTTAAAACTTCTTCAAGAGTACAATTTTTTCCATAGGTACACCAACAGCAGCGCACTAAGCTTCTCCTGTCTCAGACACAACATTTCTGATACTAACTAATTTTTTGACATGAGATTTAGGCCTTCTAGAGACCACATAAGGGCTTCATCTCACACTTGAATTAGTGTTGACTGTGGCTTTACCCTCACATGCTTACAAATCTCCCTTCTAAAGCCTGCATCCCTAAACCCCTCAATGAATTGATCTCAGATTGCCAGATTCACATTTGCTATTGTATTTTATGACTGCTTCAGAATAGAAATCAGAATTTGGGACAAAGGATGAGAGTAAGTACGCCTTCCGTCTAACTGGTCCTCTGTGGTTTGATTTCTAGCATGTTACACCCTCTCTACTTCTTCAATAAACTCATCAATATATCTCCCATCTTTGCTGAAATCACCACTGAATAGATGAATGTGACATTCTCTTGGCACATAAAAATAATGGCAATAACTGCCATGGTCTCCTCATACTTCCTGTTTAGTTATTCAATATGTCCCTGAACATCATGGATACTACTACCTGCACCATGTTCATCATCAGTGTTTTGTAATGCTGGGCTGTCATCATCAGTTTATGACATTTTGAAATGTTAAAATGATCCTATTTGACTCAGTGAAAACCAGTGAAAGTTCACTTGTGGTTAAAAAGTCCCCTAATCAGTTCATAATGTTTATTTTTTTTCTGGAGCAAAAGGATATATTGACAAATATCTGTATAATACTTCTGTTTTCTCTTGTAGACAGTCACTGGATTGCGTCTTAGCAGAATCAGGGGCTCTCTCTCTCATCCAGCAGTCTCGTCACCTTGCCATGTCACCTCTGTCAAACATCTGTTCAATGGACAACTGCACCACTGAAGACAGCCTCCACTCTGTGTCCCACAGGCACCTATCTTCACCTCTCCCATATTTCATAAAGAACAAACAACCGGTGGTGGCGTAGTGGGCTAAAGCACATAACTGTTAATGAGAAGGTTGCTGGTTTGATCCCCACAGCCACCACCATTGTGTCCTTGAGCAAGGCACTTAACTCCAGGTTCCTCCGGGGGGATTGTCTCTGTAATGAGTGCACTGTAAGTTGCTCTCATTTTCAAATGCTTTTATTTTCAGCAAACTTGAAATTTGTAAATATTTGATTCAACAACTAAGACATAAACTGAACACGTTTCACTGACATGTGACTAACAGAAATGGAATAATGTGTCCCTGAACAGAGGGGGGGTCAAAAGTAACAGCCAGTATGTGGTGTGGCCACTAGCTGCTTTAAGTACTGCAGTGCATCTTCTCCTCATGGACTGCACCTGATTTACCAGTTCTTGCTGTGAGATGTTACCACACTCTTCCACCAAGGCACTTGCAATTGTACAGACATTTCTGGGGGGAATGCCCCTAGCCCTCATCCTCCGATCCAACAGGTCCAAGATGTGCACAATGGTATTGAGATCCGGGCTCCTCGCTGGCCATGGCATAACACTGACTTTCCTGTCTTTCAGGATATCATGCACAGAACGAGCAGTATGGCTGGTGGCATTGTCAAGCTGGAGGGTCATTTAAGGATGAGCCTGCAGGAAAGGTAATACACGATGGAGAAGGATGTCTTCCCTGTAACGCACAGTGTTGAGATGGCAAGCAATGACAACAAGCTCAGTCTGATGATGCTATGACACACCACTTCAGACCATGATGGAACCCCCACCTCCAAATCGATCCCTCTCCAGAGTACAGGCCTTGGTGTAACACTCATTCCTTCGACGATAAATGTGAGTCCGACCACCACAAAACCACGACTCGTCAGTGAAGAGCACTTTCTGCCAATCCTGTCTGGTCCAGCTACAGTGGGTTTGTGCCCAGAGGCGACGTTGTTGCTGGTGATGTCTGTTTAGGACATGACTTACATCAGGCCTACAAGACCTCAGTCCAGCCTCTCTTTGCCTATTGCGTACAGCACTGATGAAGGGATTGTGCATTCCTAGTGTAACTCGGACAGTTGCTGTTGCCATCCTGTACCTGTCCAGCAGGAGTGATATTCGGATGTAAAGATCCTGTGCAGGTATTGTTACATGAAGTCTGCCACTGCGAGGATGTCATATTGCCAAGATTAAGGTTTGTATTACTTTTAACCACAGTGGTCCCAAACGCAATAACTTCTGTTTTGATCTCATTTAAGTTTAAGAAGTTCCATGACATCCAAGATCTAATAGCAGCCAGATAGGCAAGCAGGATTTTCAGACCTTTCTTGTCATTTTGTTTCATCGGCAGATAAATTTGGGTGACATCTAAATTTCCTTAAAATCAAATCAAATCAAAATCAAATCAAATCACTTTATTGTCACACTACCACGTACACAAGTGCAACAGTAGGTGAAATTCTTGTGTGCAGTTCCGAGCAACATAGCAGTCATGACAGTGACGAGACATATACCAATTACTGTAAACAACATACTTACACAACACAATTTACATATCAATGTACACATACTTACACAACACAATAATTACATACAATGTACAGTAAACAAAACACACAATATAGAATACACAATATACAATACAATAAGTAAAGAGTATATGAAATATATATACATTATATATATATATATATATATATATATATATATATATATATATATATATATATATATAAAGTAGTTGTATTGAGGAGAATATGTTGACAGTCCAGTGTGAGATTATAGATTAATAAAGTGCAGTGCTAATTATTGATCCTGATAGATCAAATGTTCAACAGTCTGACTGCTTGGGGGAAGAAGCTGTCATGTAGTCGGCTGGTGCGGGTCCTGATGCTGCGATACCGCCTGCCTGATGGTAGCAGTGAGAACAGACCATTACTCGGGTGGCTGGAGCCTCTGATGATCCTCCGAGCTTTTTTCACACACCGCCTGGTAAATATGACCTGGAGGGAGGGAAGCTCACCTCCGATGATGTTTCTGGCACTTTGCACCACCCTTTGCAGGGCTTTGCGGTTGTGGGCGGTGCTATTGCCGTACCAAGCGGTGATGCAGCCAGTCAGGATGCTCTCTACAGTATTAGTTTAGAACCATGTGAGGATGTGGTGGTTCATTCCAAACTTCCTCAGCCGTCTCAGGAAGAAGAGGCGCTGGTGAGCCTTCTTCACAACGGCCTCAGTGTGGACGGACCATGTGAGTTCCTCAGTAATGTGGACACAGAGGAACTTGAAACTGCTGACTCTCTCTACCGGTGCTCCATTGATGGTGATGGGGCTGTGTTTTGCTCCTGACACCAGCATATCAGAGTGTGCACCTCCTCTCTGTAGGCTGTTTCATCATTGTCAGTGATCAGACCTACCACCGTCGTATCGTCAGCAAACTTAATGATGGCATTGGAGCTATGTGTTGCCACAGAGTCATGTATGTATAGTGAATACAGGAGTGGGCTGAGAACACAGCCCTGCGGGGCTCCAGTGATGAGGGTCAGTGATGAGGAGATGTTGCTGCCCATTCTAACCACCTGACGTCTGCCTGACAGGAAATCCAGGATCCAGCTGCACAGCGAGCTGTTTTAGCCCAGAGCCCGGAGTTTCTCATCAAGCTTGGAGGGCACAATGGTGTTGAATGCTGAGCTGTAGTCTACAAACAGCATTCTCACATATGTGTTCCTTTTTTCCAGATGGTAGGCAAACTGCAATGTATCCAAAGAGGGGGGCAGCACAGAGCAGATGTAATATCTGATTAACCTCTCAAAGAATTTGCTGATGATGGGGGTCAGAGCAACAGGACGCCAGTCATTTAAGCAAGTGATTATGGCTTGCTTCGGTACAGGCACAGTGGTTGATGTTTTGAAGCATGTGGGGACTACAGCCAGGGAGAGGGACAGATTGAAAATGTCCGTTAAAAACACCAGCCAGTTGATTCGTGCACGCTCTGATGACGTGGCCCGGAATGACGTCTGGACCCGCGGCTTTACGGATGTTCACCCGTCGGAAGGATCGGGTTACATCCACAACAGAGATGGAGAGTGAACCAACCTCTTTAGCGTCAACCGCGAGTGCTCTCTCCGCGGGGGTGGTGTTATTGTCCTCGAAACGAGCATAAAATGTATTAAGTTAGTCCGGGAGAGATGCAGCGGTGTTTATTCCGTTTGTAATCCGTGATGGTGTTAATTCCCTGCCACATACTTCTAGAGTCGGTGGTGTTGAACTGACATTCAAGTTTGTGCCTGTACTGGCGTTTGGCTGCACTGATAGTGTTACGGAGGGCATAACTGGCTTTTTTACGCTCCTCCGTGTTAGAAGAATTAAAAGCGGAGGTCCGCGCATTGAGTGCCACACGAACATCGCCGTTAACCCTTGGTTTCTGGTTGGGGTATATCCGTATTGTTTTGGTCGGAACAACGTCCTCTATGCACTTCTTGATGAAACACGTTAAACTGTCAGCGTAAACCTCAATGTCATCATCAGAGGCGGACCGGAACATCTCCCAGTCCGCGTGATCAAAACAGTCTTGTAGTGCAGAGTCTGATTGGTCTGACCAGCACTGGATCGTTCTGAAGGTGGGTGCTTCCCGTTTCAGTTTCTGCCTGTAAGCGGGCAGAAGCAGAATGGAAGAGTGGTCTGATTTGCCAAATGGGGGCGGGGGAGGGATTTGTAGCCGGAAAGGAGAGTAACAATGATCTAAAACCCGGTCCCCTCGTGTGTTGAAGTTTATGTGTTGGTGGTATTTTGGAGCGATTGTTTTAAAATTTGCTTTGTTAAAGTCCCCGGTAACAATGAACGCGGCCTCAGGGTGCGTGGTTTCCTGCTCACTTATGCTCCCATACAGTTCCTTGAGTGCCCGGTCTGTGTCGGCTTGTGGGGGGATGTACACAGCTGTGATGATGCCCGCTGTGAATTCCCTCGGTAGCCAGAATGGTCGACACAGAAGCATGAGATATTCCAGATCAGGAGAGCAGAAAGACTTGATGAAATGTACGTTCCTCTGATCACACCATGATTTGTTGATCATAAAACATACACCACCACCTCTACTTTTACTTGAGAGGTCTTTCGCTCTGTCCACTCGGTGCACGGAGAAGCCCGTGATTTCGATGGCCGAGTCGAATCTCCGCAGACATCCAGGTTTCTGTAAGGCAGATAACACAGCAGTCCCTCGTCTCTCCTTTGGAAAGAGATCCACGCTCTCAGCTCGCAGAGCTTGTTGTCCAGGCACTGAACATTTGCCAGTAGTATACTGGGTAGCGGGGGTCGATATGCACGACGTCTTACTCTGATGAGAACGCCGGCTCTTTTTCCCCTTTTCCTTATGCGTTTCTGCGGCCGAGCAGCTCAGACAAAGGGCTCCGCCGGTGTGTTTGTAAACAGCGGGTCGGCACTGAGGAATTTGAAGTCCGGTTTTCGATGTGTAATTGTAGAACCAATGTCCAAAAGCGTTTGTCTGTCGTAAATAATCTTTCATTTGGTGTTATTAAAAGTCAGTAGAAAGGTCTCTTTAGTGTCCGCAGTTTTTATAACTTTAACCTTAATTGTCTACCATCTGTATGCTGTTAGTGTCTTAACGACTGTTCCACAGGCGCGTGTTCGTTAATTGTTTATGTTTCATTGAACAAGCATTGGAAATATTGTGTAAACCTTTACTGGATCTGTAAAGTTATTTGGATTTTTACAAAATTATCTTTAATTTACAGTGTCCTGAAAAAGGGTCATTTCTTTAATTGATGAGTATTTAAAAAAATTATTATAATTCTGTTGGCTGTTGAAAAAAAAGAGGAAAAAACATTGATTGATGGGGCTTTATAGAAAATAGAATAAATTAATAAAAAAGAACAATGTCCCAGGGGCGGTGTGTTCATTAGGGCGATATGGGCAATGCACTGCCAAACAGGAAAAGGAGGGATTTTTTTTCTAAACAATTCACGCAACAGTCATTATCAGTGTTCTAATCTAGACGTCTGATCTGCCAATCAGGCTAAAGTCGTGCTTAAAATGATAAAGAAACATGAGCTGTCAAAGACCCACATGGATAGCTGTTTGAGATTGTCTGCTTTGGGGAGAGTGAACATTGTCACTCAACTGGATTAGGGATACAAGCTAGCTGTCCGTCGCCACAACGATGAGGTTAGTAAGAACCGCCACATCCTCAACCGGCTAATCCAGTGTGTGAAGTTTTGAGGAGTGTTTGAGTTAGCTTTGCGAGGCAAAGACGAAACCGAGGGCTCCACCAACCCTGGTATTTTTCTTGGACTGGTCAACTTTGTGGCACAGTTAGATGAGGTGTTTGATGAGCATCTTAAAAATGCAAAGGTTTTCAAGGGCACATCAAAGACAATTCAAAACGAGCTACTGGAGTGTATGCTAGTGGTTGTGAGGGAACATATTGTGGAGGAGGTGAAGTCGGCGAACATACAAGCTGACGAGACCACGGATGTCTTGTCCTGAGTTTCTTCCCATCTCGGAATCAACCTCAATCTCAATTGCCAGTGTGCTTTTGGAGAGACTGAACGGTCTTTTTGCCGACGACGAGAAAGTCAAACTTATTGCGCAAGCTTACGTTGGAGCCAGTGTGATGAGGGGAGAGAAGGCTGGTGTGCAGCAAAAGGTGCGTGAGCATTTCAAGAATGCCCATTATGTGCATTGCTATGCGCATCAGCTGAATTTGATCATGCAACAAGCTACTTCTCGCATTAAAAAAGTTAATATTTTCTTTTCCAATCTGAGCGGGATTGCAACTTTTTTTCCCGGTCACCCAAACGGACCAGCATTCTTGAATAGACTGTTGCACGAAGACTGCCCAGAACTTCATCCACACTGTAGAACTTCAACAGCAGAGTCGTGAACACTGTCTACGAGAATTGAGACGACCTCATACAATGTTTTGAAGCCATCAGGTCCGGTTTATTGGGTTCATTTGACCAGCCCACCATGAGAGAGGCATCTGGCTACGTGAGGATGCTACATGATGAAGATTACATTTTTTTCCTGTGGCTTTTTCACAAAATTATCCCCCACGTCGATACTCTGTACCAGAGGCTCCAGAAGAAGGACATCGATGCTATCTTCATCAAACGTGCCATAGACAGCTTCGCAAGCAGTGTACAGGCCATTAGGTAAGATTAAACAATATCATTCCATCGTTCTCAAAGCAGAGCTTAGTCATTTGAAAATGTATGCATGAAAGGAGACTGCATTTGTGTTAAAAATTACATTATTCTCATTATATATGGCCAGTGGTTTAATCTAGCTCACTTTGTATACTGTATACTGTGCTGAACATCCAGGCTAGGTGAGACACAAAGGCTAACTTAAACACTAAAGACTTCATGCATCCCTGCCCATTTTAAGTGGAAATGAAATCTTTGTACTATACGGTAGATAAATTGCATATACCTGTGCATCACATAGACTACAGTACTGTACATAGCCTAACAAACACATTGGTCTGTTTGCCTTCAGGGACTCCTCTCAACAGCAGCTGCAAGTAGCAACAGGAGCCAAAAGACCCAGAATGGCTTTGAAAGAAGAGGTGATGCAGAGGCTGTCTGAAGAGGTCTGCGACACCATCCTGGATCACACCAAAGCAAGGTTCTCTTTCACTGGCCACCTTGTGAGTGCTACCTTACTGCAAGCAGATATGTCTGAAAGGTACTGCCATTCATTTCCTGATGAGGCTCTGAATGCCACTGTGAACGCATACCCCATGCTGAACAAGGCAAAGCTCAAGACAGAACTCTTTCTTATCTATGAGAATCCTGAATTCAAGGGCTGCTGTGGTGCACTGGCACTCTACCAGGTTCTCATGAGCTACAACCTCCAGGAGACATTCTCTGAGACTGTGACTCTGTTGAACATCCCCATAACTACTCCCATGACAACAGCTGAAGCTGAGAGATGTTTCTCAACTATGACACGAGTTAAGACATTCCTGTGAAATTCAATGGGCCAGCAACATCTGAATACACTGGCCATGCTTTCCATGGAGAGGGAACTGGTCCTCAACATGCCTGATTTCAATGAGAAAGTCATTGACTGCTTTGCTGCATTGAAAGAGAGAAGAGCACAGTTTCAGTACAAATAATATAGCCTCTCTCTCTTGCTCTCTCTCTCTCTCTCTCTCTCTCTCTCTCTCTCTCTCTCTCAATTCAGTTCAATTCAATTCAAAGGGGCTTTATTGGCATGAATGTAAACAATACAATATTGCCAAAGCAGAACTACATCTTAATCTATACATTTAGTTTAACAAATTTAACACATATAAAAATAAATAATAAAAATAAATACAAAACAGGTTCAGAACTGCTGAAGACACAGTGTTTAAATAACTAAAGAGAACTGACATATACTGACACATAAATGAATATACACACATACACTGAGGGTCACTGTGATGAACATTGGGGTGACAAACGGGGGTAAAACACATAACACAGATTCACCCACTGTCTCTCAGGCTGTGACACGTTAAAACGTATCTTGCAGCCAGTGCTGCTGTGTGTCCCTCTCCAAGTATTATGTTCATTTGTTCTTGTTCTGTCATTGTTATAAATGTGTCTATTCTGTGTGTTAATTTATGCATATAAATGTCCCTTGTATTTTTAAATTTTGGGCAGTGAAGGAGAAAGTGCACCTCTGTCTCAACCTCACCTGTCGTACAGTGAGCACACACCCTTTCTTCTCTGTGTAACCATGTTTTTCTGTGTCTGCCTCTCTCGATGGCGAGACTGTGCTCACTGAGCCTGTACTTGCACAGGATCTGTCTCTGCTTTGTATCTCTGACAGTCAGGAGATACTCTTCCAATTCATACATTGATTTTAGAGTCCGATAGAATTGTAATTTGCTTTGTGTTTTAGTTTCTTGATCCCAATGTTCCAGATAGGTGATTTGAGATTGTTTGATGATCTGATTTATTCTGATGTTTGGTTGTAAAGCAATGCTGGTCTGAGGCTGGTTACTGTTAGTAGTGTTAACCGGGTTAGTGAGTCTCAGAACCAGCTGACTGATGGGACTGTTTTCAGGATTCAGTTCTTGGGTTTGTAGCGCTTTATAATGAAGCGACTCTGTGGGACTTGATTTTAAATGCATCCAAAAATGTAGAGATCTTTTTTGTATGTTAATGATCAATGGGAATTGTCCTAATTCTGCCCTGCATGCATTATTGGGTGTTTTCCTTTGTAATTTCAAAATTAATTTACAGAATTCTGTGTGTAGGGCTTCTGTTGGATGTTTGTCCCATCTAGTGTAGTTCTGATCACTGAGTGGACCCCATACCTCACTTCCATACAGCGCTATGGGCTGTACGACACTATCAAAGATCTTACACCAGATTGGAATTGGTAATTCAGTATTATAGAACTTTTTCTTAATAGCGTATAGAGCTCTTCTAGCTTTAGCTTTAAGTGCATTCACTGCCTTACTGAAACTCCCTGATGCAGTGATAATCAGCCCAAGATAAGTATACTGCATAGTGTGCTCTAGTGCGGTGCTGCCTATAGAGAACTGGTGTCTGTGTTCCTGACATCTGGGCTTTTTCTGAAAGACCATAATGTTTGTCTTCTTCAGGTTTACTGCCAGGGCCCAGTTCTGGCAGTAGTTCTCCAGTAGGTCCAGATGTTGCTGTAGTCCCTGTGGGGTGGGTGACAGCAGCACCAGGTCATCTGCATAGAGCAAAAACTTGATGTCTTTGTCTTGCAGAGTGAGTCCAGGGGCTGTAAACTGTTCCAACTGCACCGCTAATTCATTAATGTAGATGTTGAAGAGTGTTGGACTCACACTACAGCCCTGCCGCACTCCTCTCTTCTGGGTGAAGAACTCTGTTTGTTTGTTGCCAATTCTTATTGCACATTTGTTGTCTGAATACATCGATTTAATGATGTCGTAAACTTTACCCCCTACACCACTTTGTACTAGTTTGTAATATAGTCCGTCATGCCAAATAGAATCAAATGCTTTTCTGAAATCAACAAAGCATGCAAATATTTTCCCTTGTTTGGTCTGGTGTACGTGTTTATTGATTAGGGTGTGTAGGGTGTAAATGTGGTCCGTAGTTCTATATTTTGGAAGGAATCCAATCTGACTCTTGCTCAGGACATTGTGTTCATTAAGGAAGTTTACAATTCTATTATTTAAAATACTACTAAATAACTTCCCCAGATTACTGCTCACACAAATGCCTCTGAAATTATTCGGGTCCAGTTTGTCCCCACTCTTGTGAATTGGTGTAATAAGTCCTTGGCTCCAGATGTCAGGGAAACAGCCCGAACGAAGTACAATGTTGAATAATTTGAGCACGGACGTCTGCAGGTCAAGTGTGCTGTGTTTCAGCATTTCACCGAAGATGTTGTCAGCACCACAAGATTTTTTGCATTTTTGGTTTTTAAGTTTTTGGATTAATTCATCATGTGTGATTGGAAAGTCCAGTGGATTCTGGTTATTTTTTATTGTGTTTTCATATATTTGTAGTTTTTGTTTGACCTGATTATAATTCTCATTTAGTTGTTTTGGTGGGATTTCTTTATATAAGTTTTCAAACTGTTTTTTCCAGATTTCTCCATTTTGGATTGGCAAATCTTGTTGTTTTGTTGTGCTCAAATTATTCCACAAATCCCAGAACTGATTTTGATTTATTGATTGTTCAATTTCATGTAAGCTTTTGGTGAGATGGTGATGCTTTTTTACTCTAATTGTTTGTTTGGTTTGTTGTAATTTGGAACAGTAGTCAATTCTTATGTCTGTATTGTTTGGTTCATTATGTTTCTGATTTGATAATTTTCTGAGTTGTTTTCTTAATGTTTTGCAGTCTGTGTCAAACCACTTTTCCGTTTTGGTTGTTTTTTTAGGATGTTTTTTTGCCTTTCTTTTCCAACTCAGTTTTACAGGCTTCTTTTTTAAATATATTAATGATTTCATTTGTAGCTAAATTTACACCATCCTTGTTCATTCCAATTAGTTTGTGCATAAATGTAGTGATTAGGTTTTTCAGTTCTTCAGAATTGAGGGCCTGGATATATTTGTCCTTGCTGTCTGGAGTCCATCTGTATCTCTGCTGGACTGGATACATTTGACAGTTCTCCATTCTTCTATGTTTTGCTGTGTGGTGTCTTTTAATATATATATTAGTTTGGTTATGATCTGAGAGTGGAGTTTGCTGTCTGACAGTGAATGCACTGAAGGAGGAGGGGTCCATGTCAGTGATGGCATAGTCAACTACACTAGTCAACTACACTAGCTCCAAGACCTGAATAACACGTGAACCTCCCTAGTGAGTCCCCTCTGATCCTGCCATTAAGTATGTACAGGCCTGAGGCTTGGCAGAGGTGCACTAATTCTTTTCGTGAGGCTCAGGGGGCTCTGGCAAAACACGTTTGGGTCAATATTATCCGGTTCAGTTCCAGTTCTTGCGTTAAAGTCTCCACACAGCAGCACGTTTCCCTGGGCCTGGAAACGGCTGATCTCTGTGTGAATGTTGTTCAGATATTCATCATCATGGTAAGGGGAATCTGCTGGAGGATTGTAGATGGCACAGAGATATGTGTCTGTGGTACCAATGCCAATTTCATTGTTTAATTTTAGCCAACAGTGGAATTTTCCTAGTGTAATGATAGAGATGTGTTTGGCCAGATCCTCCCTGTACCACACCAAAATCCCTCCCGAGTCTCGACCGCGATTGTAACGGTTACCCTGTCCTGTCTCACTGTTGCCCTTTGTTTGTGATTTTGTCACTTTTGGTATTCCTTAGTTTTCACTTTTGTCACGCTTGTACCTCCATAGTCTTGTGTTCACTGTTCATTGTTTGCACCTGCCCTTGTTAATTTGTGTTTGGTTTCTGTTAATCACCTTGTTATCTTGTTTGAGTTCTGTTCTTTCATTGGCCCCTTTTCCCATGTTTGTGTATTTATACCCCGTGTCTTTGTTCAGTCTTGGTCGATCGTCGTTTGATGTTAACCTGATGTATCTTTCCTTCCCGAGTTCCCTGTTCATGTCTACCTTGGTCAGCTTATTCAGTTTATGTTTCATTTCCCCATCGTGGGTTGTTCCTTTGTGTTTTCCTGTTTTATTCATTTAATAAAGTTCAACTGCGTTTGGATCCGCATCTCCTCGTCTGACTCGTTACTCAAGCGTAACAGCGATGGACTGTACTTAATTTAACCGAGGGCACAATTATTTCATAGTAGCCTGAGGGACAGTGGGTAAGCACATCTTGTCGACACCAGGTCTCAGTGAGAACAATAATGTCCACATCTGTGATATTTTTTACAAATTCTGGGTCTGTGCTTTTAAAGCCAAATGTAGAAGAATGAAGACCCTGAATGTTCCAACAACTTATTAGTAATGAACGCATTGATATTAATAAAGATAAGCCTATTTGGTAAGACAGAGAGAAAACGTGTACAATATTTTGCATAATATAAACACATACATGGCAAACAATTTACATTAGTGAATTATTGTTATTATTATTATTATTATTTATTTCATATTGCTGTGTGAATGTGTGAGTGTGTGTGTCTGTGTGAGAGTGAATGTGTGAGTGAGTGTGTGTGTGTGAATGTGTGTGTGTGTGTCTGTGTGAGAGTGAATGTGTGAGTGAGTGTGTGTGTGTGAATGTGTGTGTGTGTGTCTGTGTGAGAGTGAATGTGTGAGTGAGTGAGTGTGTGTGTCTGTGTGAGTGAATGTGTGAGTGTGTGTCTGTGTGAGAGTGAATGTGTGAGTGAGTGTGTGTCTGTGTGAGAGTGAATGTGTGAGTGAGTGAGTGTGTGTCTGTGTGAGTGTGAGTCTGTGTGAGTGAATGTGTGAGAGTGTGTGTCTGTGTGAGAGTGAATGTGTGAGTGTGAGTCTGTGTGAGTGAATGTGTGAGTGAGTGTGTGTGTGTGTCTGTGTGAGAGTGAATGTGTGAATGAGTGAGTGTGTGTGTGTCTGTGTGAGAGTGTGAGTGTGTGTCTGAGTGAGAGTGAATGTGTGAGTGTGAGTCTGTGTGAGTGAATGTGTGAGTGAGTGAGTGTGTCTGTGTGAGAGTGAATGTGTGAATGAGTGAGTGTGTGTGTCTGTGTGAGAGTGAATGTGTGAGTGTGTGTGTCTGTGTGAGAGTGAGTGTGTGTCTGTGTGAGAGTGAATGAGTGAGTGAGTGTGTGTATGTGTGAGTGTGAGTCTGTGTGAGTGAATGTGTGAGAGTGAGAGTGTGAGTCTGTGTGAGTGAATGTGTGAGTCTGTGTGAGTGAATGTGTGAGTGAGTGTGTGTGTGTCTGTGTGAGAGTGAATGTGTGAGAGTGTGAGTGTGTGTCTGTGTGAGAGTGAATGTGTGAGTGTGAGTCTGTGTGAGTGAATGTGTGAGTGAGTGTGTGTGTGTGAGAGTGAATGTGTGAGTGTGTGTGTGTCTCTGTGAGTGAATGTGTCTGTGTGAGAGTGAATGTGTGAGTGTGTGTGTGTCTGTGTGAGTGAGTGAGTGTGTGTCTGTGTGAGAGTGAATGTGTGAGTGTGTGAGAGTGAATGTGTGTGTGTGTGTGTGTGTGTCTGTGTGAGAGTGAATGTGTGAGTGTGTATCTGTGTAAGAGTGAATGTGTGAGTGAGTGAGTGTGTGTGTGTCTGTGTGAGAGTGAATGTGGGAGTGTCTGTGTGTGTGTGTCTGTGTGAGAGTGAATGTGTGAGTGTTAGTGTGTGTCTGTGTGAGAGTGAATGTGTGAGTGAGTGAGTGTATGTGTGTGTCTGTGTGAGAGTGAATGTGTGAGTGAGTGTGTGTGTGAATGTGTGAGTGTGTGTGTGTCTGTGTGAGAGTGAATGTGTGAGTGAGTGAGTGTGCGTGTGTGTGTCTGTGTGAGAGTGAATGTGGGAGTGTCTGTGTGTGTGTGTCTGTGTGAGAGTGAATGTGTGAGTGTTAGTGTGTGTCTGTGTGAGAGTGAATGTGTGAGTGAGTGAGTGAGTGAGTGTATGTGTGTGTCTGTGTGAGAGTGAATGTGTGAGTGTTAGTGTGTGTCTGTGTGAGAGTGAATATGTGAGTGTGTGTCTGTGTGAGAGTGAATGTGTGAGTGAGTGAGTGAGTGAGTGTATGTGTGTGAGAGTGAATGTGTGAGTGTGTAAGTGTATGTGTTTGAATTGTGTTCTTATCTCTGTAACAGCTGGTTGCACAGTGTTTGTAGCATCTCTTTAATGTGCCCCAGCTCGCTGGTTGTCGTGAGTGTGGGTGTGGCAGGGGGCCGAGCCACAGCTTCAGCATAGCTCTGTGCTCTCTGCTGTGGGGGACTCTCCTGGTTTGGGGCAGTTTTTTGTTTCCTTTTCTTGTGGGGGGTTGATGACCAGCAAGTGGATGTGGGGCAGGTATGTGTGGGTTTACAGGTGTGTAGGGAGCCTCAGGTAGGTGTGTTGGGCGTATTGGACGATGTAAGTTGCTGTCTCTCCTCACCGGGGTCAAAGGGGCATATCTGGGCATGTAGGGGTGGATGGGCCGATAGTGTCCTGGTGTCGTTGGAAAGGGGCTCAGTGATGTTGGATTGCGGCCCAGGGCAGCATCCTTTAGGTTTTTTGCAAAAACATGCACTCCGTCTTTGTGTAGGTGAATTCCATCATAGAGGTGGTGGAGGCCGATGTGGTGGTGGTGGGCCAGATGCACATTAGGGAGCGTCGAACATCCTCGTGTGATTTCAGCATTGATGTTGCTGATGACATGAGGTGGTGTGTCACGTCTCGGCAGGAGTGTGGAGATCACAATACGGGTCTCTGGGAACTTTTTGCTGGCGATTTCTGTGACTTTTTTCACAGCATCAGCAGTATGGTTGCGCAGTGTGTGAAGGTCATTAGTCCCCGTGTGAATAATCACACATGATGGGTTTCCCGAGAAGTGGGCGTGGCCTGTTGTGCTGCATCGTTTCGCTGAAACTTTGTGATGTGGGAAGAGCTTCTGTGGGTCCAGGAACTTCCCATTAGAGTCCATCAGAATTAAAACATCTGGACCAGGGTCAGATGGGTTACAGTGAGGAGGCTGGGGTGATGAGGCCTGTGTTTTCACTGGTGTCTGTGTGTTAGATGCAGACTGTGTGTCTGCGTAAGTGTTGTTTTTGGGGGTTTCAGGCATTGTAGTGCTGCAGTGAGGTGTACAATCTCTGCTATTCTCCTGTTGATCTCTTAGCTCTTTCAACTTTCTGGTGAAGTTTTTTTCATTACTCTCTGTGTCTTCTGTTAATTTTTCAATCTGCACGAAGAGTGTGATTTTCTTCTTTTAGTTCTTTAAGAGCTGCTGTGAGATTAGTGATGGAGGTGTTGCTCTCTTTCTTCAGCTGCTGGAGTTCATCTTTGAACTGTTGGATGCAGATGTTTGTGTTGTGTGTGTCTGACTGTCTGTTTTGAATGTGTTCTCTGAACTCAAAGTCCAGTTCCAGCAGGGCCAGACTGTCTCTCAGCTGACGCTCAGAAGGTGATGGCGGGGGGGTTTTCTACACTCTCCTCCTCAGAGTCGGAGCAGTTTGCAGGGGTCTTGTCTCTCTCCTTATCTACTCTGACAATCAACATAGTAAATATTTCCTCGAATGAGTTTAAGTTTGCCTCATTGCCTTGCAGAAGAATAGTGCCTTTAGTGTAGTAAGTAATGGTGAGAATGGGGTTATCTGTGTCCAGCATTTCATCTTCACATACAGTAAATCTCCCACCTGTGCCAATTCCTTCTTTAAAAATATGCTTAAAATGATCCAGTGGCGTGTCCAGGATTTTATATTTGGGGTGGCAAAGGGGGGCAAGAGCTGAATGAGGGGTGGCAACTAGGCTTCCCATGATATATGTAAAAAAATAAAAATGAAAGTGTTATACTGGCTATGAGGGACATGTGCTTATTTTAATGAATTTCTGATGTTCAGAGAGGGCTAACAGTAAATTCTGAACTATCAGCCATTTCAACTGAAAGATGAAGGCTGTAATACTAACGTTGGATAAGAAATCTTTAAAGTACAATCGTTTTCAATCTGTTTCTAACATTGTGTGTAGGAGTATGTTTTTGAGTGTGTGTGTGTGTGTGTGTGTGTGTGAGAGAGAGAGTGAGAGAGTGTGTATGAGTGTATGTGTGATAATGTGTGTGCATGAAAAAGTGTGTGTAAGCATATTAATGGGGTAATCATGGAAAAAATCCCCTTGCTTTAGTGGAGATTACTGGTAGAAACAAACACTTGTAATTAAAATAAATTGATTCCTTAATTTGTACTCAAAGTGCATTTATTTATTCATACTGATCAAAAAGATAAGGAATCCAGAATATTTTGTTTACCAAACAATAAAACTTGCATTAAATTAAATTAAATTATGCATATTCTGCAAGATGCAGTATACTACTGTAACTGATTACAACAGTTACTGATAACTGATTTACAACAGCCACTAGGCGGACCAAAGTTCTTTACAGAACAACCAGATGCGAAAATAATACCTGCATAACATCACATAAAACACAAATAAAAGCAGCAAAGCTAAGAGCAACCAGAGTAGCAAAACAGTATCAGACTCAAATATGAAATAGTCAAACATGTAAGGCAGCAGCCATTAACTCATTATCTGTACAAAAAAATCTGAATATGACACAGAGAAGTAGAAATACTACTGTAAATGATTATGTTAACCAGTTAAACTAGTCAGACTGACTCAGACAAATAGTCAAACATGAGAACCCAAAAAATCGGAAGAGCTGAATTCGCCGGTTACCATGCTGTGCACAAAAACGTTTAAGGAAAACATCCATGTCTATAGCCTTTGACCGCTCAGACTCAATACTAAGTATTGACAAATTGCTCAATCTACCATCTGACATAGTGGAGCGCAAGTGTGTTTTAACAAGTTTCAGCATAGAGAAACTGCGCTCACATGAGGCACTACTCACAGGTAGCACAACAGCTATTTTTGCAAGACGGAAAAGCTCATTAAAAAGAGAACAGACTAAACGGCTTCAGCCTGGTGGTCGTGGGCCTGCCACATGTTGTAGTTTTGGTGAAATGATTAAAGAATGGGGAGGGGTGAACTTAAGATATGCCAGTGACATCACTATATGACGAACACAGTCCCAATAAATATTATTTAGTTTGCACAGACATTTTATTGCTTTGCCATTTTAATATTTGCTTAGGCTATATTTGCTTTTGATACATTTACATTTTAATAGCAATTAGTAATTAATCCCAAACCAAGTAAGATCATCTTGGAGATATGTTAAATGTTGAATATATGTTTTAATTATGTTTATGTAAAATTAAATAAAAAGCTTTTAATATATTAATTTAAAAAAATGTATATAGTTAACACATATAATTTCTCCACATGCTTTTTTTGACAAGTTTTGTCTCCTGAAATCACTGTGATTTGAACGACAATTTCAATACCATTACACCTGTCAGAATATGCGATTCAAATGAAAAATTTGCTTTTGTATTCATGGAGATTCTCACAACTATAGGCTACTCGGAGTCCACTCTGGACAAGACGAGCGCATTCTTCCTCCGAGACGAGTCCGCGCGCACTCCAGTTAGGCTACTGCAGCAGCGCTCGCTGCGGTCCGTCACCCGTGGATTTACCGATCTGCCGTTTACACTAGCCTGCTGCAGGGGCAGAAATGCACTTTATCTACATAATAAAGACATCAGACTTAAAACTAAAACTATTGTGAATTATAGATCATATTTGATAAGTACTTTTCGTGACCCAATCGACTGAAGTAGCCTAAGATGAGGGGAAGTTAAGCCGACGCCCCTCCGTATCCGAGCTGTCATCTGGGGTGGCAAATGGGGTGGCAAAGCTATTTTTTAGGGTGGCAGCTGCCACCCCGTGCCACCCTTGTGGCCACGCCCCTGAAATGATCACAGATGGCAGATTTCCATCCAGTAATCAGTGCAGTGTAAAAAATTAAATTTTTTCATTCAGTTGAATGTAGTCTGCATAAAGAGTATCAGAATTTTCTTTAAGTGTTTTCTCTTTGTGCTTTTTCCTTGCCTGCACACTTTTACACTTCTCAGGGTAGATCACCTCCCTGCACTCTGATTGGCCTTTAGTCGTCATGGTGATCACTCTGGGAACTGTGCCAGAACTGCCAAACTGCCATTTACTTTAGCTTTAGCCTTAGCCTTAGCTTACAACGATGGGATATTTGGATAGATATAGTTCAAATTTATAGTTTTATTGTTGTTGTATGCCAATTAAAGCTCACCTGTCTGTTTTTCATTTGGAGATCTCTGTTGTAGGATTTTTTTTTAGCTGTAGTCGATTTAATTAGTCCTTTCAGGTTTTGGAGGGAAAATGCAGGTAGCTCATACAGTGATGTTCCGGTAGCCAGATGCTAATCCCGTTATTAAATAGTTATTTTTCATTCATTCAAAAAAAGTAAAAAAATAAATACAATTATGTTCACTTTCATTTTTACAAATCTATACAATTGGCCAAAACATGGTTGTTCATATTTACAAAGCCATACAAATAGCTGTGATTACCTTTCTAGAAATTATTTTCAAATGCTGTTTTCAGGCAAAATGTCTATCACTGTTCATGTTCATTTTCACAAATCTATACAAGAGGGAAGAATATGGAAGTTTATACAAATTGCTTATTACCAATAACTTGCATCAATATTTTCAGTAGCCTCTATCAAAAGCTCCTGCTTACTTGTTGTGAATTATGCTCTGGTGCACATATTAACAATTCAACCATGAGGCATTTTTGAAGTAATTAATGTGTATATCATAATTCTTTAGTTAAACTTGGCAGCACCTCATCATTCTGGTTCGGTCTTCAGTGTGTAAAGCCAAGATGCACAGACCACACTAGGTCAAGCCTCACTTGTTCATTCACTTATTTTGGACAACGTTAATTTGCTTTTATTAAGTAGCACTTTGGTGATATCCTACATTCCAGAAAATGTAGTTCTAAAGATCCACTTCTCTCAACAATTTGTCTACTTGTATTTTCAGCTGATATTTCATTTATGGAAATGCAGATTGTTTATGCAGTGTTGAGGAATGTGAAAGAACACCCATGATCATTTGTACTGTGATAACTTATTTTGCTTTTGTAAGCCAATAATTTTGAGATCAGTCAATAAATGCTTCTGGTATTGACTTATATGCTGCCCCTGTCTTTATGTTGTTGATGGACATTTCTTTTTAAAAATGTGTCCTGTTTAGCTATTTTACATCACACAACATTGGATTAATGTAAGTAATGAATAAGTGGAATAGTTAACTGCAGAGCCATGTCATTTTTGCTTATGAAGGCTCCTGGATGCTAATTTCTTATATCGCTTTCCACCTGTAATTTATGTAGCTAGAGGGGAAATCTGTACCCATTGAATGGGTCACCTTAATCATTATCAGAAAAATTGCCCCCCCCTGAGAATTTTTTCAGGAGCCGCCACTGCAATGTCCCAAATGAGAACAAAAATGATTCACTGAGTTACAATGAAAAATCAGTAGAAAGAAATTCAGTAGAGGCTAATGTAAAAAGGAAATACAAACAAGGCATTAGCGTACCCATAGACTTCATCTTAATACATGCTAATATCATTCACCGCATTTTTACATAAACACTCACAGTATTTTATGAATTTCTAACTAGGATTAAGGACATGTAGAACAATTTAAAGCAATAGAATTCTCACATTTTCAGACATATAACACTTATTACACTTATTGACTAATTTTGACACAAATTTAACATAGCCTACAACTCTTCTGAACACATATTTAATGCAGTTTATGAGCATCTTGTGTGAAATTGGATATTTACCCAAAGAAATCTCAAACAATTAACAAAACAGTGAGCTCTCTTGCACAACATTTGTTTTCATGTCTTTAACAGGAGGGAGTGCTAGAAAGCAGGAATTGCAAAACTCTGGTGTCACAACACTCCGGTCTTAAAGGGGCCACATCCAATTTATGACTAGAGTTAAATTACATAAAATGTCTCCACTTGGCAACAATACATTTAAGTGTTTGTTATAAAAAAAAAGGTAACCAAAACGCATGTAAAAACTGCAACAGTTGTAAAATTAGTCTAATAGATTCCTCCTATAGATTATTTAATATAAACTATAACATATTTATACATTTTATATCAAAATACCACAGTTTTACTGCTGTAAAATCATTATACATTTTAGTCAGGGTTATGATGTGTAATTTGAAAAACCTGACCTTTCTTTTCCTCCTCAGTGCTGTCGGGGCTGTTGAGCAGTGTTTAAAACAAAAAAATTCTCAGTAAAAATCAAATAGGTAGCATACATTTTGTCATCTGCACTGTGATTTTGAGGGATGTCGGGTGTCTCATTTGCGTAAGTAGTCTGCTCTGTGTTCTCCTCCCAGATTGACGCACGCAAGCTCCAGTAATGCAGTAGAATGAACCAGAGCATATCACTTCACGTGCGCAAGTGATTCTGTGATGGCTCATGCCACGCTCATGTGAAAATCAGGTTTTAATCAAGCAGCACAAATGTGCCTTTCTGATAAGAAGCATATTTCGCACATGCAAAGCGCTGAAAATGGGATATATTAAATTTCATCCACTCAAAACCTGGGCAGTTGATCTGAAAGATGCATTTGCGCTGCAGCTGTAGCGGCTGAGTTCCAAACAAAAAACATCTGGGGCTAGACCAAAATCATTCGGCTTGAGCCATGAATGTTTTGCCAAAGCGACACCTCTGTCTTCAGCATGTCACAGAAGGCTTCATCCACAACTTGCATTAATGCAAAGAAACGTTTGATGCATCAATTATATATATATATATATATATATATATATATATATATATATATATATATATATATTTTTTTTTTTTTTTTTTTTGTTTTTTTTTGTTTTTGAGTGAAATAAACTCTTTATTAACCGTTTACCAACATTTAAAAAGAACATTGCCACTCTGGAACAGTTGAAGTGTCTTTGTTCACGTTTTCAGTTATGTTCCGCAAAAACTTTTGTTATTTTTCGATGTATTTTTTTGCTCCTTAGAACATTTTCTGTACCTGATTTTACATTCATAATGCAAAAACACATGAGATGGCAACAAATATCACACAATATGACTGCTCTGTCTTCTATCAAAACAGTGAAATTCAGTAACGTTTGATTGATAGGGAGTGTTGTCTGGCAAAAAGGTTTCAAAATGCTTCATTCCGGAAGCTGTGTACTTTATCAGTATATGTTATCTCCCATTTTTGCCAAAACAGAGAGAGAGAGAGAGAGAGAGAGAGAGAGCGAGCAAGAGCCATTACTGTGTTGACTGAACTTTCAGAGCTGTTTTTTTCCTCTTTGTTCTGAAAGAAATCAATGTGAGCAGAGAGCCTGCTAATTGTATCAGTGTTTTTAGGTCTGTGATATTAAGACAATATGGGCGCCATGAATATTTCATGTTTTCCATTTCTCTCTTGTCACCCCTAAGCGCTTTCACACTTGTCTTATATCATACATCCGGTGGAGTTGAAAATATTTTCATTTTGAGTCACAGCATATGCTGATCTGAACCCCAAGGGCCAATTGACACATTCTCATACACCTGTAAATGCAACAGATGTTCTGATGAGTCAGACCTTTTCCTCACTCTCATGCAAGGGTTAGTTTTGGTTTGACAGTTGGTAGGGACGTATTACAAGGACTATTTTGGTATAGGGTAATAAGGACATTTTACAAGGACAATTACTAGTACTATTTTTATCATGAACATCTAATTTTATTTTCTATATTATATATTATATTATAGACAGGATTTTCCTGTCTACCCTGATTTTTCTACAATGTACAAAATAAAACATGTAAACTTATGCTATCCATTGTGTGCAGAAAATATGAAATATTGGTTAAAGGAATATTTCACCCAAAATTGAAAATTATCTTATAATTTACTCACCCTCATGCCATTCCAGAGGTGTATGATTTTTTTTGAAATTTTTTTCTGCAGAACACAAGATTTTTAGAAGAATATTTCAGCTCTGTTGGTCCATACAATGCAAGTGAATGGTGGCCAGAAATCTAACAGAAAAACTTGACTGCACGATCATAATTTCAAGCTTGATTACACTTCCAAGTGCTTGACGCAAGTGCATAGTGATAAATGGTGCTGTAGGAAGTGTATTCAAGTTTGAAATCAGGATCGCCAAGAAAATTTAAGATTTAAAATTTAAAAAGGAATTAAATTTTGGTTTGTTCTCACCCAAAACCATTTGGATCACTTCAGATCAGTACTTTTATGATGCATTATGAGATATTTGGACCTTCTGAGTTCTGGCCACCATTTACTTGCTTTACAGAGGTCACAAAATCTTCTCAAAATCTTTGTATTCTGCAGAAGAAAAAAATCATACACATTTGAAATGGAATAAAGGTGAGTAAATAATGAGAGTTTCATTACTGGGTAAACTATTCCTTTAAAACGGTAAATATCATTGTACTGATATAGACTGAGATTATTTTTTAGATGACTCATTTTGATGAGCTGCTTGCTCGACTCTCTCACACATGCCTATGTCCTCACAGAAACACACACATACTAGATGTGTGCCTAATACTTTCTAATCCCTGTATCATTATAAACTTTACAAATAAATACATTAAAAGCATACCACACTTTTGACGTAGTCGCTCAAATTCAAAGGTGTCTTCCTCAACAGGGCGCCTACCGCCATAAAAGCAAAATCTTCCATTTGGCTGCTTACAAAAGTCAGGATGTTTTTTTTTTAAATTAGTCTTAGATCAGAAACATTTGTACACGAAAGGTATGCTTGTTTACATCCTTTAGTTTAAAGGATTGGACCTAAGATACAAAAAGCCCTAATACGGTAATCACAAACTACTGTGATTTATGCATCATTAACAGTGCTGAGAAAATTAACAGGTGACAACACCTTTTATCCGCATCTTAATAGTTCATTTACACAGTAATAAAAGATGCTGAGAATTTTTTGTAATCATTAAACAAATATAAAAACAAATTAAATCATTTTCTATGTGGTAAAATGCCCAAATGTTGGTCAGGACATTTTCGATTGTCTTAAAGTTAATAGATTTTCTGCTGGATATACAGTATATATATATATATATATATATATATATATATATATATATATATATATATATATTTTAGGGCTGTCAATCGTTATTTTTTTTTATCAAATTAATTACATGGTGTTCAGCTAAATTAATCGCGATTAATCGCAGTTACAAATATTTGCTGAGAAAGCCCCTCATATAACAATAATTCAATATATAAAGATTATGCATATTATTATCAATATATAATTAATTATACATAGTTCCCCGTCTGTCGCTCTCTCGACATTGTGTCGGAGAAGCGACACTAGGGGTCTCTCTTGAGTGCCGAATATGCCTCTGATCTATGAAAAAAGGCCAATGAGAAGTTGGCAGACAGTATTTGTTACACACCCATTCCTGTTCCTCTGACGCTGCCTGCTGTTGGATCTACGCCGCATTGCAGCGGCTTTCTCCTTCTCTGCACGGTAGTGCAGTTTGCCCCTGGGCGCTTCGACAGCGCAGTTAAGAGTTATTTTCTCTAAAAGAGCAAATACACAGCTGGCGTTGCACGTCCTTTTCAGGTTGTGTCTTTTTAAAGACGTGTTTCCGCCTCTGTGTAGTTTCTGGATGCGGTTCATTTCTCCCCACCTCTGACGGTCATAAAAGCTGCCTTGCCTGCCTGGGCTGCGATTACACGCAGACACACTCTCTCAGTTTAAGTGTAGACTAAGACTCATCTATTTAGCCAGGCATACACCTAATTTATCCTCCAACCCACAATTAGGCTGCTTTAGTTGGGTCTGCCGGAACCAGAAACCAGAAACATTGAGCATGATCTCTAACTCTGCAATAAATTAAATGGCATCTACGCTTACATATTTTTATTTGTTTCCCTGTGTGAACCTCGGGACTCCTATCCTGAGGTCACCAGAACCGGCTGGATCCAGCACCATTCCTGCTTCATGTTGGACTCCACTGCTACATGTCGCAGAATGATGATGACTAAATGCAGCCGGTGCCAGCCAAACATCACTTCAATCTATTATGACGGACTTCAGAGGATGAAATGATGCCAACTCCAACCTGCATCACCTCGGTCTATTTATGGAATACGATCTTGAAATGAAATGCTTAGACTAACTATTGCCAACAAAAGCCTTCATCAGCCAATTAACAAGGACAGCTGCATCTATGTGAACTTCTGCAATTAATCAAGATGGACTTCAAAGACTTTGGTCATTAATCTTAAGGTTCAAACACAATCGATGTTTAATCACTGACCCTTAACACTTAGTTTAATAATTTTAAACCATGATTTTACCTATACATAATTAATATTTACATTACATTCATAATGTTAGCCAGAGGGGAACTGGCCCCCACAGTGAGTCTGGTTTCTCCCAAGGTTATTTTTCTCCATTAATCTATATCTTTTGGAGTTTTGTGTTCCTTGCCACAGTCGCCTACAGCTTGCTCACTGGGGTTATTAATACAATTATCATTTAATTATTTTTAAACACTATTAAAAATCGTATTTTATCTAAATTACACAATGATGATTAATCGACTTTATAGACATTACAGTTTTATCGTCTGTTAATGCTGATATTCTGTAAAGCTGCTTTGAAAAGATGTGTGTTGTGAAAGACGCTATACAAATAAACTTGACTTGACTTGACTTGACACGCAGGCAGCTTACAGCCCCCCCTCCGGGAAGAGAACCTTCAGTTAAATGGTAACTAAACTTTTTTTAGTTAATGATCTGTAAGCCTGGGGCTTTATTAGTACTGGTCATTGATTCAAGTAATTTTTTTGACATTTGTGTATAAAGTGTTTTAATTCTACAATATATGGTGTAAAAACGTCTGAGTGCTGCCCTCTTCAGGTTGAACGGTGGCTACTGCAGTTGAATTTTCCTATTGGCTGTTGCGGTACTTCGTGACGTAAGCGGTGACAGCTGACGTAAGCAGGTTCCAGCTCACCACGCCAGATTCATGTACATGTCATCTTGCGACCGTGTGAGGAATAATAATAACATAGAGTCTGACAGCAGCTGTCAATTAATCCGTCACTCACGAGTCTCAGGTGCAACCCCCGCTCAGCCCGCTCTCGGTTCGTTCCCTCTATCCCCGCCGGGGTCTGCCCACTTTTCCTGCATTTTCAAATATTTCTAGTGGGTGGAGTCAGACTCTGAGCAGGTGTTTAGTTACCCTTTAAAGGTTTTTTTTTGCACATTTTTCAATAATAGTGCAATTTCCTCTTTCTGGGTCACCTGGCCCGCAAATGCCGTTCTCACGGCACTCTGCCAACACACCTCAACATTCCCGGCATGCTGGACGCGGACCCTCCGCCCCACGACTGTTCGCTGGCCGGCCGGTTCTGACGAGTCCAGAGGACGCCGCTACAGGACCTCCTCCTCAGTCACTAACCTGTCCCCTGCCGGGTGTGCGGAGCAAGGTAAGTGCTTCGAGTCTTTTCTCAGCACTAGAGCCTCGGACGCGTCCTCGCCTCCTGACGCCGTACTAACTGCTCTGCCCCGCCGCTCCGCCCCACCGGGTACGTCAAAAGTAATCGTCCATTAGTGCCCCTAGCACAAAGCTTGGATGCGTGTCTTTCACTTCCCAATCTGTCACGCTAGCTGGCCAGGACCATCCGACTCGGTTACGCAATTCAGTTTGCCAGGCCTCCGCCCTTCGTGGGCATCCGCTTTACCGCAATACACGCCAAATATGCCAAATCCCTGCATGTGGAAATCGTCTCTTACTCAAAGACGCGATAGAGCCTGTCCCTCCAACCAAGATGAAGACGGGTCCCTACAGCCCTTACTTCATCATACCCAAGGAAGCGCAGCGGCTTATGACCGATCTTGAACTTGTGAGTTTTTCAACTGGGCTTTGCACAAACTCCCGTTCAAAATGCTCACGCAAGTACACATCTAAATTTGCATTCCGCATCTAGATATATATATATATATATATATATATATATATATATATATATATATATATATATATATATATATACATACACAGTTGAAGTCAGAAGTTTACATACACCTAGGTTGAAGTCATTAAAAAACTAATTTAACAAGTCCACAGATTTAATATTAGCAAACTATAGTTTTAGCAAGTCATTTAGGACATCTACTTTGTGCATGACACAACAAATTTTTACAACAATTGTTTACAGGCAGATTGTTTACATTTTAATTGACTATATCACAGTTCCAGTGGGTCACAAGTTTACCTACACTTGCATACAAGTTAATTGTGCCTTTAAGCAGCTTGGAAAATTCCAAAAAATGCCTTTACACAATTAGCCAATTAGCTTTTGATAGGAGGTGTATTAAATTGGAGGTGTACCTGTGGATTAATTTTAAGGCCTACCTTCAAACTCTGTGCCTCTATGCTTGAAAATCTAAATAAATCAGCCAAGACCTCAGAAAAACATTGTGGACCTCCACAAGTCTGGTTCATCTTTGGGAGCAATTTCCAAATGCCTGAATGTACCATGTTCATGGTACATTCGTACGCAAGTTTAAACACCACGGGACCACGTAGCCATCATACCATTCAGGAAGGAGATGCATTCTGATGAACATAGTTTGGTGCAAAATGTGAAAATCAATCCCAAAACAACAGCAAAGGACCTTGTGAATATGCTGGATGTAGACAAGTATCTATATTCACAGTAAAATGAGTTCTATATTGACATAACCTTAAAGGCTGCTCAGGAAGGAAGAAGCCAATGTTCCAAAACTGCCATAAAAAGCCAGACTACTGTTTGCAAGTGAACATGGGTACAGAGATCTTACTTTTTGGAGAAATTTCTTCTGGTCTAATGAAACAAAAATTGAAATTTTTAGCCATAATGACCATCATTATATTTGGAGGAAAAAGGGTGAGGCTTTCAAGCCAAAGAACACCATCCCAACCATGAAGCATGATGTTGTGGTGGTCTTTTGCTGCAGGATGAACTGGTGCAGTTTACAAAATAGATGGCATATGAGGAAGGAAAATCATGTCGATATATTAAAGCAACATCTCAAGATATCAGCCATGAAATTAAAGTTTGGTCGCAAATGGGTCTTCCAAAGGGACAATGACCCCCATGCATACCCCCAAAGTCAAAGGAGTGGCCATCACAAAGCCCTGACCTCAATCTTATAGAAAATTTGTGGGCACAACCAAAGAAGCATGTGCAAGCAAGGAGGTCTACAAACCTGACGCAGTTCCACCAGTTCTGTCTGGAGGAATGGGACAAAATTCCAGCAACTTGTTGATGCTTATGTAAAGCTACCCAATAAGTTAAACAATTACAAAAATACTGACAAATTAAATTAACTGACAAAATACTGACAAATTGTATATACACTTCTGACTTAATGGGAATGTGATGAAAGAAATAAAAGCTGTTTTATTTATTCTGACTATTATTCTGACATTTCAAATTCCTAAAATAAAGTAGTTATCTTAACTGACCTAAGACAGGGAATGTTTTCTACAATTTAAAGTCAGTAAAATTTGGCCAAAGTGTATGTAAACTTCTGACTTCAACTGTATATAAATATATATATATATATATATATATATATATATATATATATATATATATATATATATATATAAACTCAGGAAAAAGAAACGTCCCTTTTTCAGGACACTGTATTTTAAAGATAATTTTGTAAAAATCCAAATATCTTTACAGATCTTTCACAGGGTTGGTGGTTCGAATCCCGGCTCACACGACTCCACATGCCGAAGTGTCTTTGGGCAAGACACTGAACCCCAAGTTGCTCCCAATGGCAGGCTAGCACCTTACATAGCAGCTCTGCTGCCATTGGTGTATGAATGTGTGTGTGAATGGGTGAATGAGTCAACAGCGTAAAGCACTTTGAATACCGATAAGGTTAAAAAGGCGCTATATAAGTGCAGACCATTTACTATTTACTTAGCAACAGCATAATAACAACCTGGCAACCACATACTGTAGCAATGTGCATAGTAAGCACATACTGTAGCATAAATATGCTACAAAGCAAATATTACACTTTAGCAACCACAAGAAAACTATTTTTTTAGGCAAAGACCATCCATCTTAATAAAATATAAAAATAAATCTTGTTGGACATTTTCATGATTTCTAGTAATTATTAATATGCATCATACCTTGGTTCCCCTTCTGTCACTCACTCAACGTTGTGTCGATGTGTCTTGAGAGCCTCGGTTACCTCTTATCTTTGAGAAAAGGCCAATGAGATTTTGGGAACAGAATCCTTATAAAAGGAGGTAAGCGTGCGTCTGTTCAGACAGATTTTATCTTCGTAGCCTAGCGGTTGTGTTTTAGCGAACTAAGTAAAACCCACTACTGTTCCACTCACCTCTAAAGAGCATACGCTGTTGAAAATACAGCAAATTTTAGCAGATTTTCTGTTCTTCTGCACGCCAGTAAAGACTACACCCCTGAACGCTTTTGACAGCCCTCTAAAAGAGTATTTATTTATGTCTCTTTCGGAACCCCGGAGCTAGATGAGAGTTTGCCCGCTGCATCGGAGAGTGCCTTGGCAGACTCTGAAGCTGAGAACTCGACAGAGCTAGCGCCTATTGATGTGCCGAAGCAACGCTCCCAGATATGATGTCGCCTGCTCACCCCTGACGCGAGGCTCCACCTCCAGGTACGTCACACGTGATCGGCCTCTTAGTGCTCCTTGCCTGGAGCTTGGACGTGTGGCTTCTGCTTTCCAACGCTTTGCGGTGGCTGGCAAGAACCATCCGATTCGGCTACGTGATTCAGTTCCATTTCAGTCGCATTACCTCGGTGCAGGTTGAAAACGCCTCCACCCTGCATGCGGAGATTGTAAACTGCGCAAGGATGCAATAGAGCCTGTCCATCCAGCTGAGATGGAGAAGGATTTCTACAGCCCTTACTCCATCATGCCTAAGAAAGGTGGTGGGTTGCGGCCAATCTTGGACCTGCAAGTTCTGAACTGCGTACACAGACTCACGTTGAAGATGCTGATGCAGAAACGTATTCTGAGATGCGTCCAGCATCAAGATTAGTTTGCGGTGGTGGACCTGAAGGATCTGTACTTTCACGTCTCAATATTACCCCATCACAGACCCTTTCTACGGTTCACATTCGATGGCCCGGAGTATTAGTACAAGGTCCTTTGCTTTGTTCTGTCCCTGTCCCCTCACGTCTTCACGAATGTCACAGAGGCAGCTCTTGCCCCATTAAGGGAAGTGGGCATTCACATACTCAACTACCTCAATGACTGGCTAATCTTAGCACACTCTGGACAGTTGCTCTATGCGCACAGGGACCTGGTGCTCACACACCTCAGCTGTTTAGGGCTTCGGGTCAACTGGGAAAAGAGCAAGCTCTCCCCGGTTCAGAGCATCTCTTTTCTTGGCATGGAGTTCGACAAGCGAACACACACAGTCGGTGCTGAACTGCCTGTGTTCATTCAGACCGGACACAGCGGTTCCACTGAAAACATTTCAGAGGCTCCTGGGGCATATGGCATCCTCAGAAACGGTCGCGCCGCTCGGGTTGATGCATATGAGACCGCTTCAGCACTGGCCTGAGACTCGAGTCCCAAGATAGGCATGGCGCCACAGCACATACCATGTGACCCTCGGCCATTCCTGCCATCACTTATTCAGCCCTTGGAGAGACCTCTGTTTTCTATGGACAGGAGTCCCCCTACAGCAGGTGTTCAGATGCATCGTAGTTACTACGGACACCTCCCCTGCTGGCTCCTCGATGGGGCCCCAGCTGGGTTGGCACATTAACTGCCTTGAGTTTCTGGCTGTATTTCTTGCCCTGTGCAGATTTCTGCCATTGATCCATGGCAAGAACGTGTGATTTGCTCAGACAACACAGCGACATTAGCATATATAAATTGCCAGGGCGGCATTCGCTCTCATCGCATTTTGCAACTCACCTGCCATCTCCTCTTTTGGTGTCAGCAGCAGCTTAGGTCGCTGCACACCACTCATATCCCGGGCAACCTAAACACCACAGCGGATGCGCTGTCACGTCAGGTAAAGCTCAGCGGAAAGCGGAGACTCCACCTTCAGGTGGTCCAGCTGATTTGGGCTCGGTTCGGCAGAGCACAGGTATATCTGTTTGCCTCCTGAGATTCCACCCACTGCCTGCTCTGGTACTCTCTGACAGAAGCCGCCCTTGGCACAGACGTGCTGGCACACAGCTGGCCCCGGGGGCTGCGCAAATATGCGTTTCCCCCGAGTGAGCCTACTTGCACTTGAGTCCTGTGCAAGGTCAGGGAGGATGAGGAACAAGTCATTCTCCCATTCGGCCCCCCACTGGCCCACTCGGTCTTGGCTATCGGATCTCATGCTCCTCGTGACAGCACCTACCTGGCAAATTCCCCTGAGGATGGACCCTCCTTCTCAGGGACAGGGCACCCTCTGGCATCCGCGCAGACCTCTGGAACCTTCATGTCTGGCCCTTGGATGGGATGTGGAAGATCTAAACATCTACCACCAGCCGCCATTGATACGATCGCTCAAGCCAGAGCTCCCTCTACAAAGCAGCTTTATGCCCTAAAGTGGCACTTATTCGCAAATTGGTTTTCTTCCTGATCTGAGGACCCACAGAGGTGGTGGTTTGATGCAAGTATGATTAGGCACCTTTGCATTTGAGGTGGTACTGACAACCCCATGCATGTACTTTTGCACCTGTCCTTAATCACCTTGATGGGTGATGCATAGAGAGAGAGAGTTAAAAGTCCTTGATCATAGTGAAGCAAACGTGTGTAACCCCCTAGAAAAACATTGATACTTCACAAAATGTGTAAAACTCATGATCTTACAGATATTTGGAGACGTTTGCACCAATCTGGTAGGGACTATACATTTTATTCATCAGTCAATAAGATAAATTCTAGAATATATTTTTTAATATTTAAGTCCATCATTTCATCTGTTATGGATTGCTCAATTGGAAACATCTTAGTCTCAGATCACACCCTGGTGAGTTTAGAGGTGCTACCGCATACGAAGAAAAATAAATCATATAGTTGCAGTATTAATGTATCCCTTTAGCAAAATCCTGACTTCCAACAAATGTTAAAGACTGAAATCAATGTTTATATGGAGGCCAACTGGTCCTCAGTATCCTCTGTGGGCGTGGCTTTGGAGGTACTTAAGGCAGTTATTAGGGGTCGGATCATTCATCAAAAAATCCAAAGCACGAGAACTTGTGAAGTTGGAAGGAAATATTAAAAGTGCCGAGGCATGTCGTCTGATGGCCTCAGAGAATTAACCTGATATAAATATAGATATGATAATATTTTGTCACGTAAGGTGGAGTTTTGGCTATTCAGGGCAAGACAGTCATACTTTGAGTAGGGGGACAAAGCAGGAAAACTTTTAGCTAGATATGTAAAGCAGAGAGAGTCTTTTTCTACCATTTCCAAATCTGCTGGTGGTAAAATTTGTACCTCAGCCATTGATATTAATAATGATTTTAAAGCGTTCTATCTTGATAGATTCACATCTTCGTATACTGATGAAGATATTAGAAAATTTGCAGAACCATTCGAATTCCCTAAATTGACAACTGAGCAAAACAATTATCTTCTGAGATAACCTTGGAGGAGCTTGATGAGGGCCAGATGGTTTTGCCGCTGAGTTTTTCAAATCTTATGCTACAGAACTGGCTCCACTTTTGTTAGAAGTTTATACAGAATCATTAAAGAGTGGAAAGCTTCCGCAAACCATGACGCAAGCCCGGATCAGTTTGATTCTTAAAAAGCGAGTGTAAAATTTACCATCCAATTTCCCTGATCCAGTTAGATGTAAAAATTTTGGCTAACAGATTAAGTAAAGTTATGACATCTCTTATACATATAGATCAGGTAGGGTTTATTCGAGGTCATAGCACTTCTGATAACTTTAGGCGTCTCATCAATATCATGAGGTCAGTAATGAATGATCAATCTCCAGACGCTGCCATCTCACGGCGTTTGTTATGATAGATTGGGATTATCTTTTTAATATTTTGTAAATGTATGTGTTCGGGAATACTTTTATTGATTGGATTAAGTTCAGATTATTTTACTCTAGATAGGGGCACTCGGCTGGGTTGCCTTTTTTCCCCATTGTTGTTCTGTGTTGCTCTGGAACCATTAGCAGTCACGATAAGTAAGGAAGATGATTTTCCAAGGGTGATTGCAGGAGGTGTGGCGCATAAGCTTCTGCTTTACGCAGATGACATTTTATTATTTGTCTCTGACCCTTCTAGATCTATGCCTTGCCTCCACAGAATTATTCATTCCTTTTCCAAGTTCTCAGGATACAAAGTAAATTGGTCTAAATCCAAAGCTTTGGCTTTGACGGCGTACTACCTGATAACGGCTTTTTCAGCAAACAGTGCATTAAGTATTTGGGAATTTTATTCCAAGCAAACTTGTCAGATTTAGTCAGAGTTATTTTTGATCCCTTAATAAAAAGGTTTTTGAACTATGTGGACAGGTGGGCTTCATAACATTTATCGATGACTGGGAAGCTTAATGTTATTAAAATGAATTGTCATTTTACAGTCTCTCCCTGTAGATGTTCCCCTCTCTTATTTAAAGCAATTTGATAGCATAGCAAAGTTCTTCATTTGGAACGGTAAGCATCCCAGGTTCAATAAGTTACAAAAGCAGATTGACAAAGGTGGGTTAGGCCTACCCAAGATTTTTTTTTATTATTATGCATTCGGTCTCAGACATTTGGCTCATTAGTCGCTTCCACCTGAGAGAGAACCTCTATGGTTTTGTATTGAAAAGGATGTTCTTGCCCCTATCTCACCACTGCAAAGCCTTTCAATCAAACTAACAAGAGAGGTTAAGATACACCCCGTTATTTTGCATTTGCACTCAGTATGGACAAAGGTGTCCAGAGTGTTTAATTCAGATATTTATCTAAATGTTGCCTCAAGCTTATGGCTAAACCCCAAACTATGCATTAGAGTGGATTGGGAGGGGTGTTAATACACTTGGTGACCTATATGAGAGTGGTGTTCTGAGATCATTTGAAAATTTGGTTCAATATTTTGGGATCCCCAGATCTCAGTTATTTAGGTATTTACAGCTGTGCCACTTGCTTTGTTCTATTTTTGGGAGTAGCATACACCCTCCTAAAGCAGTAAATACTCTGGGAGAGATGATCACTGCTTTTGGAAAATGTCATGAGGTATCAGTGTATTATTACTCCTTGCTAATTAAGTGTCTGGTGGACGGAGTCACTCTCAAGAGATTATGGGAGAAAGATTTACATTGGAAATTGGAGGAGGGAGAATGGGCTAAGATTTAAAAAAACATAAAAACAAGGGTACGCTTTTTAAAATGTAAGATTTTGCATTGGTTCTATTGTACCCCTTCTAAATTGTATAGGCTTGGTCTTAAAGACACACCCACCTGCTGGCGATGCCGATCAGTGGATGGAGACAACACCCATGAATTTTGGGGGTGTTGTAAGATCCAAGAATTTTGGCTGAAGGTGCAAAGTTTTGTATGTGATGTGTTGAACACTCAAATCTCATTCTGCCCAAGACTCTGTAATTTGGGAGATGGGGAGGTCATACATTTGGAGGATAAGTACATAAAAAAATTGGGTTTTGACCAGTGTGATGATTGGTAGGCAGGTTATTTTGAGGGAATGGAAGTCGGATGGAGCACCCTCATTCTCCGAGTGATGCACGGAGATGGGAAGGGTGGCTGACTTCAAGGAGGGGTCAAGCAGAAGGGAATTAGGGATTTTTTCAAAAAGAAATGGGGCAATTACTTAGCATTTTGGGGGAATCTCGAGGAGGGGTGGTGGAGGGAGTAATTGAGAGTTTTTCTCTTTTTTTCTAATTATACTTGATTATTGTATTTTGTTGTTGTTTTAATTTTGTGTTTTTTTATGTGTGTGTCTATATTCTATTGACCACAGGGGTGTTCATGGGGGGGTTTAGTGGGGGTTTAATGTTAAAAGTGATATATATATAGTTTTTTTCTTTGTATTAATTTATGAATCAATAAAAATGTTAATAACAAAAACGCTATGTAATATATATTGGCCACATTTGCATGGGCATGTCTACTTGAGTACATAGAATACTACATGATGTGACTTCATTTGACAAAAATTTTTGTACAAATTTACCTGTAGTATTGTACAGTATCTGCAGATATAGTCATTCTTCTTGATGCACCCCTGAATTATGTCTCTTGAACACCAGCTCAAAGGTGATAGATCAAGGTGTAATCACAGTCACTGTGTGTCATATACATTGAAGACTGTCAGTCTGGTGGCGGCAAAGCCTCAATTGGACTGGGAAGGAGTGTGACGAGGAGGAGGGCGTGGCCGGGCCGTGATGGAGCACAGTTGACGCTGAATCAGCTGATCAGTGAGAGAGAGAGATGCATGCGGCCGCGTTGCATGTGTGTCCATATCCTTATATTATTTGCTGTTTTAAGATAATTTATATCATTAAAGTATAACTTATAAATCCCTGTTCAGCCGGTTCTCGTCTCCACCTTGCCCATCCTTATACGGTTACAATATAATTTTGGGTTCCATTGAAGAAAGAACGTCATATGTGGTTGGAACCACAAAATGCAGAGTAAATAATTTTGGGAGAGCTTTTCATTTAACATTACAATGCTACTAAAATGCAGTCAACATTTTGCTTTGTGTAAAACTGTACATGGAAATCCACAAATTACATTTCGTCTATGGCTTGTCATTAATATATTGGGACTTTGTATTAAGATAGTTGGTACAATAGCACTAAAGATAGTTAAGGAACAGAGAAAGACAGCAAGGGTGGAATAATGGATTTCCACACCATAGAGAACATCTCCTGCCAAGCAGACATAATGACATATTTATGGCAGCACTTATTATTCTCATAGATCTATATGGCACTTACTCCGTTTTTACTGGCACCCAGTGGCTCACTGCTGCTCTAAACATTGTAAGAATAACCCCTCGGCCATCCTTTGGGGAAGACTGAGCAGCTCTCATTAAGATCAAGAGTTATTTCTTTACAGAATTGCATTCCCTGACAGAGCTCGACAGATGCATCATATGATTCGATCAACGATCTTAGAGTTTGGCTAATAGTTTGTAACTAGCAGGAGATAATGACATGGGCAGGTCTGATCTAGTTCAGCAATGACACCCACAGAACAGATTTGTGGTCCAATTACTAATGAATAGAGGATGAATTAAAGTTGAGTTGTTACATGTTTGTGCCACTAACGTAACCAAATCAAATTGCAAAAATAATCACTGTCTTCAGACAGATTCCAGAAAACTCCCGCTGTCTTCCATTGATGGTACACAACAGATAATCCTAAATATGAACAATTTTTATTAAAAATTAATCTTATGGTTGTCTCCTACTTTTTTTTTTATATATTGCCAGGTGCTTCTCATGACCACAAATATAGGTGGGGCAGATCTTGCTCTGAGTGCTTCAGGTTTCATATAACCACTAGGTTATTATTATTATTCACTTCGTTCAACTCATTATTCAAACACAAACACACTGACAAAATGTGTGGTGTCCTTGCATTTTTCCACCACAAAGCAGCACTCTTAGAACATAATGTTGATTCTAATATTATAAAAAAGAACACTTTATATTAGAATGTTGAAGATCAAATTTTAAACCAAATTATATTTTATAATTTTAAGTTGTTGTCTACCCCATGGAGTAGAGGAGGAGAAAGCTATGATAAAATAGCTATCTACATAAACAGAACTAGCTACATGTGAAGTACCAATAAAAGCTAAATGCTTATAGTAATAATCACTGTAAGATTCAAGCAGTAAATAGGTTTGCAGTAGAAATGTTTAAAATCACATACACGTACACTACTGAATACACCCCACTGTCCCCTTGCAAAATAAGAATGAGTAATATGGGAGTAAATATGGGAAACATAAAATTGTATTCAGTTCAGTGAAACAAAGAGCTAAGGCTTTTTGACATACAGTTTTTCATCATGCAATACACACAATGTCTTAATAATCATAGCCTACCCTTGTCTTTTGATTAAACTATTTTTATGTTTGGCTTGTCAGGACCAAGTTGTTTGTTGACCAATTTGTCTTATATTTACAATAGAACAATGCTGATACACACAAGTTTATCTATCACACTCACCAAAGTTACCTTTGGTTTGGCACTATGTTTATGAGCTGATTTATTTCTGCCCCAATGCATCTCAATGTGGGCTCATTGCAGTATCATAATTGACTACAGATTTTCATTGAAAAATGAGGGGCACTGTGGGTTTGGGAGTGCAGCAAATTCTGCGTGTATATCTATATCAAGCACAGTGTAAGGTATATTTCAGCTACATTACGACTTAAAAATAGAAAAAAGAATAGGCCTTTTTTCTATTTTTGTAAATACAAAATACAAACATCAGCATTTTGAACACATTACGGGTTAACAATGTAAATTTTTAGCAGTTTATAGATTGGATCCATGTTATCAAATGGATGAATTTTTTAGGTGGGGCTCTGCCCTACCAGCCTATATGGACGAACCGTGCCTGCATATTGCGCAGGATCAAAACTGGTACATGACTAATAAAATACTAATTGTAATATCCAAAGGCAGGAATAGAGATGCATTTTTTGAGACACATCAGACCCCCCCCCCCCCCGCCCTTTACACCTGACATTATCATGTTTGTATCCGGATAGAATCTGGATTTTCTTTAGTTGCATTTTCAATTTATAATTCAATGCTCCTTCAGTGTGATCAGATACGATCCAATTGCACTTACCGTGCAATACGGAAACTGGCACTCACTTATTTGCAAAAGTTTCTTTAACCTAAAATGTCCATTCTTTTAGAAAAAAAATAAAAATAAAAATAAAAATAAATTATGTTTAAAAAAAAACCAATAATAATTCAAAACCCTTTCCATCATTTTGACAGATTGTCTTTTCATGAGTCATCATATTTGCCCAGTTATGACTTAACAGGTTGCACATATCACCACAACCTAATTTAAGCTGCAGTGAGTCTAATTAACATGGGCGGTGAGCAGCTGTTGTGGCAGACAGCAAGGGAGTTAATCAAATAAATTCTGCCCAGTACTGAAGTCTCATTGTGGAGAATTTGCAGGCATTTAGGAAGAATTTGCAGGCACTTGTGTTTATCGCATTCATTCTCAGACACATGCAGTGGCCAAATTTAATTGGTGTATCTATTCTGATAAGTGCACTCTTTATGAGGAGGACATTTGCCTTGCATGCTAATTATGGAGAGCAGACATTTTTGCATGACTTGAAAAGTCATGACTCTTAATTATATTTGAAAAATATAGCATCTGGTAGTTTGAGACTTCACCTGGATCAGACAACCGTAGGAGGCACCTTCCATTAATATGGTACCATTTTTAAAATCATATCCCATCTCAGAGGTCTTGGACTTCTTGGCTGTCTCCAACAATTAAAATTATACAATATCACATAAATTAAGCATAATCTGCTAATTTGATATTAGTCAAATAATAGTCCAAATATAGTCAAAACTATAAGTGAATAAAAATAAATAAATAAAAAAAACAATATTTAGCTGTGTCCCTGGACATTTTTTGTGCAACTCTGTTACAACAATTTTCCCTCGTTACAAAATATTCTATTCTATTATATTCTAACATTCTATTATTGTGAACTTTATTAAAGTTACCCTTTGTTCAGCATGGTCAGAAGACAAGTAAAAAAATCATATTTATCCAGCTCAGTCAGTCAATCCTGTTACCCAAGTTATTGTATGAACAGTGTTATCAAAAAATATTATTTCCTTAATTTATGGGAAATGTAAATTGGTCCAAAATTACACTAATCAGGGCTTAAAACTGTAGTTAAACATGTTCCAAACATGACAAATTTCATTTAAAATGAATAGAAAATAATACAAACCTTCTGACGGATAAGCCTACTTTCATTGATTGTTAATTTCATTGATCAGAGTTTTGGGCCCTATTTTGTCTCCATATAGTAAAAAAGTGCCAGGAAATATTGACAAAGGAACCAGAGAAAGAGATAGATGAGTACAAATTACAAATATATAGTCATAATTTACTCAGTTCAGTTGGAATGTCTTCAACATACAGAGTGCAACAGCAGATTCCAGACAAGTAGTGTTTTTCAGCATTATGGTCAAAGATTTCACTTGAGTTCACCACAGCAACAGACTATGACCCCAGCTCACCCCCTACCTCAAAAATAGACTCATGTTGTTGCTGTCTCACATCAATTAATGTGATTTTTCCAAGTAGGACATGTTCCTGGAACAAGATCAGTGCTGTTCGTGTAGCAACATTCCTTTAAAGCAATCCGATTCTATGGTATGGTTTAGAATTAGAGTTAAGTTTTTAAGTTCAATGGCCATCTAGTCAATGGTTCAACTAATAGATTTAGTAGATAATCAATAGATAAGATAGATCTATCAATAGACAATCAATTGGTATAAGGGTCAGATGGAAAGAAGGAGTGCCAGGGTTAAGATTTAAAAGGTTAGTAGTCTGAGTTAGGGCTAGGTACTGGGGTAAGGATTTGGGCTTGGAAGTTAAATCAGGGTGATCAGATGTTTTGTTTTGTTTTGGCAAAGACAACAGGAATTGACAAGGAAATGAATCAGGAAATGTTAGACTCCTGCCAGCGGAATGAGCACCAAAGCTTAATGTGACAAGCGCATGTTCTATCCCCAAGGCTTTGACTCCACTGACCAGACTGGAGGATCCCTACTCTCAGCAATGGCAAGGGAGCCAATGATAATGATGAGGTGACAGAGAGAGGTCACTGTGGATATACTGAGGAATGGGGTCGTGAGTGAAGGGGGCTGTTGTTTCTTTCTGATATTACACAGGGATGCAGTCAGTCGGACATGTTAAGAGCTCTCTACAGCTGAGTAGGGCTGTTGAGTTTCTTATACACTCTTGGCTTTTAGTAATTTGAATAGCTTTAGCTGTAGTCCCCCTGTAGACAGAAATACTAACAGAATGTTGAAAACAAGATCTGGTGTAAAGACCTGTGGGGTCAGCTCTGCAGACATACAAGAGTGCCTACGCTGCAGGGTTGATGTAGGGTCCCCGAGAAGAGCACTGAAGTGAACTAAGGGAAAAAATAATTTATTTTCATTCTTTGTGCCTTTTTGAAGTTTTATTGTTCAAAATGTTGTAATGTGGACACGCTTCTCAGTTTAATATCTTAAAAATGTATACTATGGTATACTGAGTTAATTATAATAAAAAGGTTTGTTAAAAAATAGAACAACAAACACCTAGTAAGCTGCCTACCAAGACAACTAAGATGGCATCTAGACTGGGTGTGTTGATAATAATTATAACTGTATAGTATACTTCTATATTATAAATATACTTACAATGCATAAAAACTTTCCAAATTCAATTCAAAATAAAAGAACTTCCATTAGTCTATTTAAATAAAGTCCATTACATAAGCCTTTTTTACCAAACAGCTATGTATGTCCTTAATGCAAAAAACAAAACAAAAAATAAACATGCACAAATATTAAAAAGATTTTTGTTTATTAGAGTGTCATGTTAATACTTTAGCAACATGCAATCGTCTAACTCTGTTGGAATTAACTGGAAGAATTCAGACAAGTTTCTAATATGCTTTTCGTGAGGAGCACTATATTGCATGGCTGGCGATGTGGTCATTAATGGAGTTGCTGTCTATATAGTGAGCTTTAAATCAGCTGCTTCTGAGGTTCCATTTGGGTTTGGATGCAGCAGCAGTGTAAAATGGGATGCTTAGCTTTGATTGAGCACTAGGTCAGACTGCACCTCAGCAGAATTCTCATGATTTTATGCTGTTTTTAAAAAATGTGTGTCGGTCATTTGATCAGGTATGTTGGGATATGACTATTTTACCTGGTAAGGAAGCATATAATCTTGTTTTGCCCCCTTAGTTATTCAGTAAGCTTATTTTAAAATAAAAACACAGAACTGCAAAAAATAAATAAATAAATGTCAGCAAAATTTGAAGAACTTGCTCTGAAAGCATGCTAATCCTCTTTGCATAAATTTTTGACATCCTTGAGGTATTGACCTATGGGGAGAGTCTGAGCCGAATTTTCAATTGCACACTTTAATCAGAAAGATTCCACCTGCTTTCTGGCCATTCAGAGATTTCCACAGGGTCATCACACCCCATTTTTCTCCTGTAGCTTTGAGCTTGCTACAATATGGATATGACTCATGATAGCTTGTGTTTGTCTCTTAGTAACCCTAATCAGTAAACCCCTTCCTTACATATTGTAGTTGGTTGCAAAACATGCTCATTTAAACATTTCTGTTCAGTTACTGATCTAAAAAAAAAAAACGTGTTAAGTTTTCTTACTTGCCATTCATTTTGACTAAGATAAAGATATTTTATATAATGACACTCAAATCATATCAAATTGTCAAAATATATATCATGTCACACTGGTGGCCTTTTATTTATTCCACATTAAAAAGCCTGCAAAAGATTAAGCATTGAAAGCGATCTGAAAATTGTCCATGAGAATGTATTTATGAAGAGGAGTTAGTGATAGGAAACAAAACAGGATTTGGCCATGCTCACCATGAAGAGAGAGTCTCCATTTGAGGGTTTAAGGCTGGGGTAATAAGCCTCCAGTATCTCAAGAGTTTGACACAAAAATATCACATTGTCCAAAATAAAAATCCTCCTCTTCCCAGTGAGCTGAAAGCACAGATCCCAGCTACTGTTCAAATGTTTAAATATTTGAAGGAAAAGCTGCATGCAGTGGTTTTCTATTGATATAGAATGTTTGAGGTGATTAGAGGAGAAGGCCACAATAAATAAATTGTTAAAAGAGACTACATTTATGGAAGGTTATTCATTTTAATCCAATCTTCACTTCAGCATCAATCTTTTTAAGAATGTGAAGGGTGAACGGGGGTAACTGTTACACGGAGAAGTTGTCATATGACTATTGTATATCTCAGTAACAATAAGGTTTTGAGTCAAAAGTTCAATAACACAAATGTCTTTTTTTTATTATTATTTTTTTTATAGTTATTTCAAACACCTATTCAAAACTGTCTTAAATCAGAATATGTTTTGTAAATTATATCCTCCAAACAAAATGTTCAATACCATCCTTTATTTGTAAGAGCTGGTAGGTAAATAAGTGAACAAAATAAAACCAAACTAAATCGCACTGGCATACAGTACATAGGCAAGGGTTAACTAAATGAAGATGACAGATATTGAAGGACATAGCTATATTCTCAGGCAAGGGCGAGTCTAGCCCCTTTTTAGGGGTGCTTCAGCACCCCTAAAAAGGAGCTCAGCACCCCTAAAACTTGGAGTAAGAAATGTTGTTATTCTAAAATTTTTGTTCGTCTTTGACAAGGTTAAATAATGTCCAAAACATACTCCGTAGTTTGTGGTTTGAAATGTATGTGTTAAGGGTGAAAATGAAAACACCCCCGCTTAGCAAATGGTGTCATCCTCTTCTCTTCTTCTACTTCTCCTCTGTACCTGCAACGCTCAGCACGACCGTCATGCAGCGCGAAACACACGCAGAGTGAGAAACCGGTTATGTAGTGTTGTCAACTAAGTTGCTCCAAAGCTGTGTCTCACACTTCTTTCCTTTTACCTAGAGTTGTTCCGAATCCGAAACCATATCGGTGAGTACTGGAGTCAGTATCCTGAATCACCATGGTACACCTATAATAAGTGTTTATTTTTGGACTATTTTAGTCCAGCGGATCGCCGCCGCTGTGGAGTAGCACAGGACCTGGGTGACTCGTCCTTAGTCATAAACGGAGAGAAGTAGCGCCGGTTACAATGTTCTTCCGCAAGACGCATGCAGTTCTGTTTATTAACTGCTAGAGCGTGAAACAAAAACAGCAGCGCAACAAATAAACTGCGTACCTGTGTAGTGCATACGTGTGTCTCTGTTGTTAAAGTTTATCATTAGTTTGATACTCATTTTAACAATCGGGAGTCATGTAAACATGACATCACGTGCGTCTTTTCTGGTCAGTCGTCATGGAAACATGAAGCCCTGGCGTTTGGACCAGAGTAAAACAAACATATCACTGTATACCACCAGTATGTGTGAAAACACTCACTGTGGCTTTTTAAATAAATTGTTATTCATTCCTAGATTTATATTTGTTATTTTTCAGTTGTGGCTGACTATCAAACTAGACAATAAAAGAAAGTTTAATGTTTTTCTTTTGCTTTATTTATTCATTCCTCACACACAGAGGATTTAACCTGAAACAGGCTTAACTCCTGAACTCCTAGCATTACTCTCTCTCTCTGTGTGCGTGTGTGCGTGTGTGTGTGTGTGTGTGTGTGTGTGTGGCCTCCCAGTGAGCAATGGACATACGACAGTTCTTTAAAAGAAAAAAGACAGATTCAGGTGAGAGACTAGGAACAGTCCACAATGACCTGTGTCTTGTTTTTTGTTTTTTTTGTTCTTCTGAAAAGTGTTAAGCTAAAGTAACAGATAATGCAATCCAGCTATCTGTTGTTGTATCAAATTACTTATCTAGGCAATGGTCCCCTGCTTTTATTTTTTTTATTTATTTCAAACCCACAATGGAGAATACAGCTTCTCTTGTGAAAGGAATTTGTGAGAAAGGGAAAGGGAGAGCATGCAGGAAGAACCAGGTGAGGAAACAACAACAATAAATTGACATATAGTGAATAGTGGCAAGCAAAACAGTAACTACTCATACTCCTATACTAACTTATTGGCATTAAGTAGCCTATATTACATTTACTTTTTGTAACATTATTTTACACCACATTTCTTCATAATAAAGGAGGAGGAAAACAACAGGGAGAGTCCATAAGGGATGAGAGGGAATTGACTAGTGAAAGAAATGAAGAGACAGAGGGAGTGCAACATAGAGACCACCAAGTCAAAGCAGCAGAGACAGAAGAGAGCTGTTCAGACTTAGGGGATAAGGACACTGGTCCTAAACAGTTAAAGCTGTCTCAATACCCTCATACTCAGTTTGGCACACAAAAAAGAGCCTTTCAAGAACCATTTTTTGTAAATAATTTACAGAAGATGAATTACATTTTGTTGTACAAGTACCTGTTACTTTGTTCAATGACAATAAAGTTGAATCTAATCTAACCAATCTGATGACTGTTGATACAAAAGTAGGCACATGGAGTTAACGGTCAGGAAAGAAGGTTTTGTGTTTGTTACAGGGGGCTGTCTGTGTGAACTCTCACAGTTAAGCTGGTGCTCTGAAAAGGTCTAAAAAAAAAAAAAAAAAAAAAGTTATTTTTCAATAGACATATTTTTTGTTTTTGTGTGAAAAGAGGGTGGGTGGTGGCAGTGGGGCTCATTGGGTGCTCAGCACCCCTAAAGCTCTGACCCTAGAATCACCCCTGTTCTCAGGACAAGGTTATCTTTAATAAATGTGAGGTTGGGGACAGCTTTTATTGGTGCAGGTCAGGTGTGTTTTAAATGTGATAAACTACATACATTTTATCAATAACCCTATATGTTGGAAATAACAAAAGTTTTATAATTAATTTTGTATGTTACCTTGTCCTGCTATTGGGGAATGTTGTTACTAAAAGGTCAAAGTGTGTTTTATGAACTGTATCGTTTTACCTGGGTAATAACAAATATAAACCTACCCTGATAAATATTTACTGAAGTTTGTGAGGCAACTAGTCTAGCTTAATACATTTTATTACATAACTCTGTAAAATACTTAATTCCGATCATGTCTATTTTTAAAATAATTCTTAATCTGGCAAGAATCTTTATTATAAACTTGTTGGTGTACTGCCAGCCAGTCATTATGACAAAATAAACCTTTATTGGTCTTGTTTCTAGGTGTTATGAGATTGGATCTTCCTGTAATGGTTTATTTTTTGTGTTAATTATGGATGTAGATTTGAGGATGTACAGTAGGGACATGTCCCTACCAAAGTTAGAAGACCTCTGCTCTGAATAATCCTAAAATGTTGAATGTTACATTTAAAACATTGTATGAAATCAACTTGCATTTGAACAGTGTTTCAAATTTCAGCAAAAACAGATACATTTGAGAAGAGTCACCCCAGTCTCACAGCTAGAGAAAAGTCAACCTTCTGTTTCTGTTTTCACTGTTAGATATGTTTTGCCAGTAGATGTGCTGGAGAGGATGGATGGAAGGATGGATGGATCCTTGTGGTGCTGTTGTGCAAAATGCGTGGTATATTCATAAATGTATTTATTTATACAAGAGAACAGTAGATATTCTATTGAGAATATGATTTAGAACAATAATTATTAAGATCTGTTTTGATAAAACCTTTCAATCCTTCTAATTTTCTTGCCCGTCCTCTGCCATGTTTATCTAGAGAGATCCGGAGAACTTCATGCACATGTGCAACGAGCATTCAATGATAGGGGGATGTTTGCCTCTACCCCTGAGCCAATCAAAAGCTTTGATCATTTGTATAGTATGTTGAGCTGACTGGGTCCTCAGAAGTCTAATGTGTTGCGCGTTGGCTTAGTTAAAGCACACCTCTCATCATTTCAATGAATTGTACAACAGGGCTAAAGGAACACCTTAAGGATTTTTTATTTTCTGGACACAAAGTGTATAAAGATTCAAGAATTTTTTTTATTTTTACTGAATATTGATGGAGCAATATAATTTGCGTGAAAAGAAAAAACAAAGAAGGTTGTTTTGAATAAAATTAATAAAAAAAAAGAAAAGAAACACACCAGGGGGTTTATTGTGATATAATTTTGTTACCTGAACAATCAGTTATAGGGCACAAATTTTCAACTTAAGCAAATACTATTTGAGGATCAAGTTAAGATATTGCTAATTTAAAATAGCCACTTAAAAATCATTTCTTGTTCATTTCAATCATATTTGACATTTCATTACATATCTCGTTGAACAAAATTGAAAATGACAAATTCATATGTTGTCATAAAATAAATTTGATAATTTCTAGGATATTCATTAGCAACATAAATTTACTTCCTTTTAAAAAATATAAAATATTAGATTAAATTACCTTAAATTAAACTTTAGACATTGCACAAGATGATCTCATGGAACAGGAACATTTTGCAGTGCATCGTGACAAACAGATGTTTAGGAATTTACAGGTGTAGTTTTTGATGCTGTTTAGTGTTTTGGAAGAAAATAAAAACAAAGAAGCCTTTTACTACGCCGAACCTTTAGCCCCGTTGTACCCTATGCCAGGTGTTGTTGATGCATTATTTTTTTTGTATCAGATTACAGTAACTGCAAAATATTCAGTCTTTCATTTCGATTAGTTTTGTTATGCTGTTCATGCGAGTTAGTGAGAAAATATACACAGCCTTTGATGATTTGCCTATATCTTGTTAACTTTTATGGTCACTTGTGCTTTTTGCCATGAATGTTAATATTTTTATAGAATGTACATTTTTGAGTCGTTTTGCGCTGAGATATAATTATTAGGGATGTTTGTGAGTGGCATCATGTTCAGAGGTTATGCTTGTAAAAATCTCACTCGTCACTATGACATTTTTATCTGTCCTAATTGTTTTCATTTTATTAGTTCTAGAGTTACATTCAGGGTCATAGCATCCATTATAATGGCATACATTAAAGTGGATATAACTATTTGATACACCCCAGCCACCCCCGCATTGCTCCTTCTTCCCACAGGATTGAGGACAGTGCGAGTGCCGCTGGAAGCGATCTGGGGATGGCAGTCGGGTACCCCCCCTCGGACCACCCGTCCCCCGGCACGCTCGTTGACTCCCGTCCGTGCTCAAGGCAACATCGGCTCGCCTCACAGCCAGCCTGCCTATCCTCTGGAGCTCGAAGCAGATGAGCATGCCGCTGCATCGGAGAGCGCGGCATCTGATGCGGATGACTCCCTTGGGCTGTCGCCCAAGCTGAGGCTGACGCTCAGATGTCCAACATGCTTTCCCGGGCTGCCGCCAGCGTGGGCTTGGACTGGAACCCTCCGTCCTCCCCACAGACCAGGTGTTAATGGCGATAGCGTCTGATAATATGCATCTTAACCCTTTCTTGAATTAAAACAGTAACTGGGCCCAGAAATGACCAGTTTGTAACCCAAAACATTTTCTCGTAAACTCATTAAATAAGACCATTACCATTAAACACTTCTTCAAAACAGACTGTCTGTTTCTGAATTGTGGATTTGCAAAATGGAAGGTGGTTCGTTGTGGATTTGATTTTCTTGGAATTGGAATAAGACAGTGTGTCATACAGTGGGGTCTCAGGCTCATTACTTCTGGCAGGGCACAAACAATCACTTCTCCTTCATTCACAGATTTTTTTTTTTTTAATTGAAGATTAATTCCAAATGCTATCCATCACTTTGAAAGGTAATAAAAGAATAAAGAACATAATTTCAACCTAGTGTATCAGTTTTGAATTCACTCTCTTACACACTCACACTCCTGCTGTGTGTGTGCTCTGTTTATTCCCTGGTATTTAGATTCTTTAACCTTTTCGTAAATAGGGTCTAAATTTCCCTGCAGTGGCCCCTGGAGTGAGTTTTTGTTTTTGCACATGACACTGCACAGCTGGTAGAGGGGGTAGTGTAGACAAGTATATTTTTTATTTATTTTAATGTTTGATTTCTTGACATAAAAAAAAACTGTGTATAATATAGTAAACATGTGAACAAATGGGCTATGTCTGCTGTACTATATATTTATTTCATTTATATATAGCAGGGGTGTCCAAAATCTGGCCATCTGCAGCCTTCCGACTGCTCAGATGCGGCCCCTGACAGACTTCAGAAATAGAACAGAATTAGGCCCGCTATGAAGAAATTATATGGAATTCATATTCTGGGCACTGGATGTTGCTATCACGTGCAGCCACTATTCACAGCGCATCATCTCTACTAGTGTGTTCTGTGTCGTCACCAGCTCCATCCACTGGCAGACTTCAACAGGAGTTTGGAATACTCCTTAGCTCTGCAGAAAGAATGATGCATTAAAGGATTGACATCAGGTTAGACACTTTACTCATGTACATTTTCTTGTAAAAATGTCCTGATACCTCACATCATAGAACTGAGTAGAGCTGCTATTGTGCGAGCCGCAGAACAGAGTTCACTGAGCGTGCACAGAGATGCGCGAACTGAGCATACTCTTCCAGAAAGTCCTATGTAGCACTGGGAAGTATACTGTAATTAACTTGTTCATTCGGATATTTCGTTGAAACAAGAAAAATGATTCACGGGCTTCCCAGCACCATTTGAGTGAGGACATAGAGAGTGCTTAAAACACTTGCACATATGTGCCTGATGTGCACGCTTAGCTTGCACATTCACAACTACAAAATAAAATGAAGCAGCATCATTTTGATCAAATTAAAATCATATTTGTAACGCAAGTTACAACAGAACAGAAGTTATAATTGTATAGCTATAAAGAGTAATTCCTTGAAAAATAAAGAAGCACGTAATGAAGCACTGTATTCTTTTCTGATAATGCATTTATAAAAACTAAATACTTACATCAATGTTCTCAATATAATTCATAACAGTTTCAGCTACAAATGCATAATGATAGATAGATAGCTAGCTAGCTAGATAGATAGATAGATAGATAGACTAGATAGATAGATAGATAGATAGATAGATAGATAGATAGATAGATAGATAGATAGATAGATAGATAGATATTTATGTGTACTGTGTATACACAGACATTGGTAAACCATTTAAATCTGTCTATTGTCTAACAAAACCCTGCAAGAATCACTTTGCAAAACAAACAGCATATTGATGGCGCACCCACCAGCCCTCTGATGCTTCTAAACATAGACGATGCTACTGGCTTCCTTGAAAAACTCATACATCAGTTGTGAGCCCTTTTTGACAACTGCGTGTCAAGTAACGAGACTACAACATATGATCAATTTAGGGGACAATGTATGCCACTTAGAGGGGAAGCAATATAAACAGACAACAATATTCATTTTTAAGTGTTTATTAGTAGCTTCTTGCAATCCACAGTAGTCAGTCCTGTGGATGACCGTGGAGGGCTGCATTCAGATTAAGTTACCTGAATCAGATAGTGCTCTCCCTTTCCTGCTGTAGCCACATGTGGATTCACAGCAGAAGTCCATCTGTAGAAAGGGGAAAAGTATAATTACCCATTCTGAAAGCCTCAAGTGGTGAGCATGTACAATAATCTGGCAGGACATACCCATTTGTGAAGAACAAGCCTTGATCTATGGACTTAGACTTATGGGGCTTGAAGCCTTGACCGGTTTAAGAGCACATGTGATGAAGTCTTATAAAAGGGGATTTGCTCAAACAAGTAAGTGACAGGATCAATACAACATCAGGTCACCTACAGAACTACAGCCATATTACATGCTGAGCCACTATTGGCTTGCTGGAATCTGAAAGCCTCCAGATGAAACTGCAGCTTCTTGCCATGAATCTGGTGAATTAAACTGTAATGAGATCCAGTAAGCTTTGCATCAACCAGGCACCTGGAGTAAAGGAACTGAAGTTTTGCTCTGTCTGCACCAGGGTGAATGATGAGAGAATTCAAACTCACCCATGGTTCTCAATGAAGGAATATCTTGGACTGGAGTTCACATCAGAGAGCACAGTAGCCATACAGCCATCCATAAAGACACGTAAACAAACATGATCGTACTGCTTCACAGAGGCTTCAATGTTCATGAACCAGGAAATACTTATTGAATGGCCGCTCAAACAGATCCAGTTCTAAAGATCTGAAAACAAACACCTTTATTACCAGTCATTAGCTTCAGGGAGAAGACCAAAACATCCTCTGCAACGTTTATAGCAGCAAAAGGAACCCAGGACGACATAAAGATATTACTGCTTACATTTCAGCCTAAAAAAAGTTAACTAGATCAGTAAAGTTAACTTCTGTGAAACTACTTCAATGCTGTTTTTATATTTTGTATTTTTTTTCCTTGAATAGTGGCATTCAATTCCAATAGCAGCAGCATTAACACTTATGATGAGAGTTCCAACTAAATCCTCAGGAGTGTAGAGAATGGTGAAGTTGTACACAAGCTCATTGTCAGTCATCTGAAAACAATAAGGGTTAAGAAAGCGCTACAACACGAACTGCACCCTGACTTTACCTTAAATTATTAAAGTTGACAGATGCCATTTCTAAGAAGATGTACAGGAAATTAAGGTGTATTGTATTAGTCATCATTGAGCGATTTGATAAATATGTAAGATTGTGCCTTAATACTGTTAGTAAATTAACAGTATTAAGCCCTGCAGTGAGCAAACCAAAGCTGTCTCTCACTGTGAACAAAGAAACAGCAATTACCAGCAATTCATCTCATGTGCGGTCCGAGGACCCAGTCCAAAAAATGCTGAAACGTAGCCGAGGCCCAAAACAAACCAAACAGAATGGTCACAATTGGTGTAAACCAAGTGTGGAGAAGGTCGTTATTTTATGGAAAATCTGCGATAAGGGGATCTACCAATACCCCTTTGATAAATCCAATGTCGAATAAAATTGAGCTGTGCCAAACTGATCGAGCAGTTCGTCAACATGAGGCATTGGATAAGCATAAAATTTCGACACCGTATTAACATTCCTATAATCCACACAGAACTGGACTGAGCCATCGCTCTTTGGTACCAGAACCACCAGGCTGGTCCAATCACTTCTATTACCCCCATAACGAATATGGCATTTAATTCTTCTCATACTACCTGTTTCTTGTGGGGAGGTAAGCAGTAGGGATGACTACATATCATTACCCCTGGGGTTGTCTCGATATGGTGTTTTATGAGATTAGTGTGGCCGGGGAGAGGCGAGAACATGTCAGAGAAATTATTTTGCAACCTGGCAACCATATGTTGTGACGGTGAGAGGTGGTCTCCACAAAGGACTGTATTGAAATTTTTGGCTTTTAGATTCACCTCCAGTCCAAGCTCCTCCCTCTTTGGAACTACTGTCACCAAGGATACTGGGACCATCTGAAGTACCCGCCCTATCCGTATGCACTACTTCATAATTGACTTCTCCAACTCGTCGTTTGACCTCGAAGGGCCCTTACCACATTGTGAGAAACAAGTACTTTATATCCCTGTGCAAATTCCCGCAGCCGAGCTCCCCTTTTATACAGCCGAAACTGATGTTCTTGCACCTGTAGACAATTATCCTGTGATAGTCACCCCAGTGTGTGGAGATTTGATCTCAGGTCAAACATATTGAATTCAATTTTTGGTCTGTGAAGGTCCCTCCTCCCAATTTTCCTTCATGAAGTCTAACCCGCCACGGGGCTTATGCCCATATAACATTTAAAATGGTGAAAACCCTGTGGAGGTTTTCGGGACCTCTCGCACTGCAAATAACAGGGGTTCGAGCCACTTATCCCAGTTCCGAGCAAGGACTTACAAATCATATTCTTTAAGGACTTATTAAATTGTTCAACCAAGCCATCCATTTGTGGATGGTACATGCTTGTCTGAATTGATTTAATACCCAATAATTTGAACAGCTCGTGTAGTGTATGTGAATGCCCAGCTAATAGAAATGGGCCATGAGATAGATGAGCCACCTGAAACAACATTTCCAGACGGCTCTTTGGTATCAACAACTGAGTTGTATTTTTAAGTGTCCTGTGTCACTTTATACAACCAATCTTTTATATCACTTGGTCAAACACACGCATCAGTGTTTTGTCTCTTGACTGCTCTAGTTGGAAATCCCCTACCGGGAAGCACTAAGGGAGGGGAAGGATTACACCCCCCCTTCCTCAGAATCAGCCTGATGCGGAGCAGCAGCAGATGGCCCAGGCCATGCCTTCCACATCCCACACCGGTTTACTTTCTCACAGGACCCATCCACACACAACCCCTTTAATGAGGATCGAAAAGCTGGCCAATTCTTTCCCAATTCATTCTGACTGGAAGCTTATGACAGGTAATTTTGGTTAAGTCCATCCTGAGTCCAAGTCAGGCAATGGTACATGAAGTATCCCATGTCTTGGAGTTGGCATTAATTCATCCTCTGTGAGGTCCATCATAGTAGACTGAAGTGTCTGAAGTGATTTTTTTAAGAAAAACAGTTTCTTAAACATTCCTTGCAACAAAAAGGAGAATACATTAAAACCTCACCAAGAGATTGGCCAAGCTTTAAATAATCCTCTTAAGAGTTTTAGGATGTATTCATGACAAAGTACAACCAAAACTTGTTAAGATTGTTCACTATAAGTCTTCCACACAGTACAACTGGAGTGAAACATGTTTATAAATTCTAGAGATGGGTGGAGTAATAGTCAATTAAATGTGGAGATCATTTGTAATAGATTCCAATGTAAATGCAAACATGTTGCCTTTAATACAACATTGCATAAAGTACAGACCATGAATTACAAAGAAAGCTTAACATACTCCGGATTCCAGGACTGGTTCGATTTCCTTGGCTCCAGACCACCAGTGTGCACTACTGAGTGTAAGTCCTTTATGTCTCCCTTCTTGCAGAGAACCTAATGCAAAAGCTGTCACCTTGTGTCATGTTAGTGAAGTGTCTACCTATAAATACGTATCATACACATCATCACTTCCTCTTTTGTCTTCTAGCCTAAATATTGAAAACCTGCATTGGTGTGGTAATGTGGATAATGACTTTGCCTTGCAAAACTGTGCTTTCTGTCCTGAGCGTGGTCTTTCCAAACAGCTCAGTGCATTTCCCCCACACCACCAGCTTCCAACATGTGATCTGCCACTGAGTAGATTGCAATTTGGAGGCCAGTGGTCTCATCCATATGGGCTGCCAGCCAGGCCAAGCATGTCTCCAAACGCACTGTTGCCTCTGATACCCAACCCCCCAAAGACACTAAAACAACTTGCAAACAACACTGATTTAGATTCACCATAGCACACAAAAATACTGCATTACAAAGTTTTAACAGCATCAGAAAAAATACTATTCAAGACAGAGATTAGAGTGCATCAAGAATAATATACAATGGTGGCCAAAAGTTTGGAATAATGTACAAAGTTTGCTCTTATGGAAAGATATTGGTTTTCAATTGATCACAAATTGTAGTCAGGACATTAATAATGTGAAAAATTACTATTAAAAATTTAAATGTTTATTCAGAACTTCTTAAAATCCTCCATGTGCATCAATGACAGCTTTGCAGATCCTTGGCATTCTAGCTGTCAGTTTGTCCAGATACTCAGGTGACATTTCACCCCACACTTCCTGTAGCACTTGCCATAGATGTGGCTGTCCTGTCGGGCACTTCTCACACACCTTACAGTCTAGCTGATCCCACAAAAGCTCAATAGGGTTAAGATCCATAACACAGCAGGTAGTCAAATATCTGTGTTTATTTGCTTTTTCTTTTTGTTGTTCTGTTTCAAAAGTGGCTTTAACTTTGCAATTCTTCACATAAGGCCTGCACCCCTGAGTCTTTTCTTTACTGTTGTACATGAAACTGGTGTTGAATTTAATTAGAATTTAGAAATTAGAATTTAATGAAGCTGTCAGCTGAGGACACATGAGGGTTCTATTTCTCAAACTAGATACTCTGATATACTTATCCTCCTGTTTATTTGTACATCTGGCCTTCCACATCTCTTTCAGTCCTTGTTAGAGCCAGTTGTCCTTTGTCTTTGAAGATTGTAGTGTACACCTTTGTATGAAATCTTCAGTTTTTTAGCAATTTCAAGCATTGTATAGCCTTCATTCCTCAACACAATGATTGACTGATGAGTTTCTAGATAAAGATGTTTGCCATTTTTGAACTAATATTGACATTTAGTCAACCAGTGTCACGAGTGTAGGTGAAGGCAGATGAGGAGCGAGGATCTAGATGCAGCGGTTTTTATTGAAACAAAACAAATGGTAACAGACACTACAGGAACAAAGGAAATGCCCGCAATGGGGAAAAATAAAGCAAAACAACAAAAACAACACGAAAGACATTAGATGGGTTTGACGGGTAGGAGAAACAATGACGGAGAGCAAGGAAACAAGCATCCACAAACATTAAAGACCGACAGGGGAATGGAGAAACAAACGGGGTTAAATACAGCGACACAGGAAGATAACAAATGATATTCAGGTGCAGACAATAATGCTGTGGCAGTGGTGATGAGGGAACCATGGGAAATGTAGTTTTATTACACAGACAGTGAAACACGGGGCGGACAACAAGGAAAACATGACATGGAATGTGAAAAGTGGCATGTGAAACAGAAAACACGGGGCAGACAACACAGGAATGTGACATAATCCCCCCTCAAAAGGACCGGATTCCAGACGGTCCTATACAACAACAAAAAAATAGAAAAAACAAAAAGTTCAAGGAGAGGGGGGCTAGACGAGGGGGAGAACAGACAGACCAAAGGGGGCACAAGGGACACAGAGACAGACCAAGGAGGCACAAGGGACACAGAGCCAGACCAAGGAGGCACAATGGGCAATCACGCAGTCCACGGAGGCACAAGGGCAAGGAGGCAGTCCAAGGGGAGCACAAGGGGCAGACAGGAAGTCCGGGGGGCACAGAGGGCAGTCCAAGGGGCAGGAACAGGTCCAGGAGGCCTGGGAGGTGGCCACAGGACAGGGACAGGTTCAGGAGGCCTGGGAGGCGGCCATAAGACAGGGACAGGTCTAGGAGGCCTGGGAGGCTGCCGCCGGACAGGGACAAGTCCAGGAGGCCTGGGAGGCAGCCTCAGGACAGGGACAGGTCCCGGAGGCGAAGCTGAGAGGGGCTCTGGAGACGAAGCTGAGGGAGGCTCTGGAGGCTCAGGAGGCAGAGCTGAGGGAGGGCCCGGAGGCCCAGGAGGTGAAGCCGAGGAAGGCCTAGGAGGCGGAGCCGAGGATGGCTCAGGAGGTGGAGCCGAGTGTGGTGGCGCCGTAGAGCAGCTCGAGAGGCGGAGCCCTGGGAGGCTCGGGAGGAGGAGCCCTGGAAGACTCGAGGGACTTGAGAGGCGGAGCCCTGGGAGGCTTGAGGGGCACTGGCTCTGGTACGGTCATGGCTACTGGCGCTGGCTCTTGGACAGTCATGGCTACTGGCGCTGGCTCTTGGATGTTCATGGCTACTGGCGCTGGCTCAGGGACGGTCGAGGCTACAGGCGCTGGCTCAGGGATGGTCGAGGCTACAGGCGTTGGCTCAGGGACGGTCGAGGCTACAGGCGCTGGCTCAGGGACGGTCGAGGCTACGGGCGCTGGCTCAGGGACGGTCAAGGCTACAGGCGCTGGCTCACTGACCGTGGCAGGCGTGGGCGCTTGCTTGATGACCGTGTCAGGCGTGGGCGCTGGCTCGCTGACCGTGGCAGGCGTGGGTGCTGGCTCGCTGACCGTGGCAGGTGTGGGTGCTGGCTCGCTGATTATGGCCGGCGTGAGCTGGAGAGCGGAAGCTTTTCTTCTCCTCCTCCTCCGGGCGGACGAAGTTGGCAGCACTGGCTCATTGATCAGGGTAGGCATGGGCCCAGGCTCGAAAGCCGGAATCAAGAGGGGTGGTTCCTCGGGCGCGAGTTTCCTCAGAACGAGACTCACGTACTCCCTCCACGTGTGCTCTCCGGGTTCCGGCTTCTCCCTCCACCGGTAACCCGACCCGGTAGATGGGCTTCAGGGAATCGTCGTCGAACCCGGTGTGGATGGCGACAGTGGAGAAGAGTCGTGAGTACTCGCGGACGGTAAAATTTACCGGGCCAGTTCGGTGAAAACCGCTGCTAGATCCATTATTGGTCGGTCTTTCTGTCACGAATGTAGGTGAAGGCAGATGAGGAGCGAGGATCTAGATGCAGCGGTTTTTATTGAAACAAAACAAATGGTAACAGACACTACAGGAACAAAGGAAATGCCCGCGATGGGGAAAAATAAAGCAAAACAACAAAAACAACACGAAAGACATTAGATGGGTTTAACGGGTAGGAGAAACAATGACGGAGAGCACGGAAACAAGCATCCACAAACATTAAAGACCGACAGGGGAATGGAGAAACAAACGGGGTTAAATACAGCGACACAGGAAGATAACAAACGATATTCAGGTGCAGACAATAACGCTGTGGCAGTGGTGATGAGGGCCGGGAACCATGGGAAATGTCATTTTATTACACAGACAGTGAAACACGGGGCGGACAACAAGGAAAACGTGACATGGAATGTGAAAAGTGGCATGTGAAACAGAAAACACGGGGCAGACAACACAGGAACGTGACAACCAGAGTGCTGAATAGAACCAAAATAATTATCATATTAGCCCCATTCGATCATCGTTACATTGGCTACCTGTTAAATTTCTTATTAATGTTTTGTTAACTATGTATAAAGCTTTGAGTGGTCTAGCTCAAGAGTACTTAAGTAACCTTCTACCATGCTATATTCCATCACATTCATTACGATCGCTAAATTCTGCCCTGTTAATATTTCCTATACTATTAAAATCTACAAAAGAAGGTAGATCCTTTTCATATTTGTCTCCTAAACTGTGGAATAGTCTCCCTAACACTGTTCAAGATGCAGACACTCCCTTAGTTTAAGTCTAGACTAAAGACTCCTGGCATAGCCAGGCATACACCAAATGTATCCTTCAACTCACAATTAGGCTGCTTTAGTTAGGTATGCCAGAACCAGAAACATTGATCATGATCTATAAATCTGTAATAAATTTAATGGCATCATGCTAATATTATTCTATTTGTTTCCCTCATGTTAGACTCCACTGCTACGTGTCTCTGAGTCTAATAGCAGCCGGTGCCAGCCAAACATCACTTCAGTCTATTACGATGGACTTCAGAGGATGAACTGATGCCAACTCCAACCATAAGACATGGGATTCTTCATATGCCATTGCCTGAACCTTGGACTTAGGATAGACCTCACCGAAATTACCGTCCGGTTGAACTGCGATGCACCTCACTGATCTGTGACTGCATCACCACGGTCTAATGATGGACTACACTCTTGAAATGGAATACATAGACTATGAATTATTTGCCAACAAAACCCTTCATCAGTCAATTAACAAGGACAATTATCTATGTGAACTACTGCAGTTAATACAAGATGGTCTTAAAAGATATTAGTCATTAATCTTACAGTTCATACAAAATCTTTGTTTAAACACTGACCCTTAACACATTCTTAGTTTAATAATAAACCATGACTTGCACTATACATAAGTAATATTATTATTATATTCATGATGTTAGCCAGAGGGGAACAGGCCCCCACAGTGAGTCTGGTTTCTCCCAAGGTTATTTTTCTCCATTTACCAACATCTTATGGAGTTTTGTGTTCCTTGCCACTGTCGCCTTCGGCTTGCATTCTGGGGTTCTAAATGAAATGATGATTTAATTACTTATTTTTAAACACTATTCACAATTGTATTTTATCAAAATACACAATGATGACTCTAAGATATTATAGATATTACAGTTTCATTTTATGTTAATGCATGATTTTCTGTAAAGCTGCTTTGAAAAAATGTGTGTTGTGAAAGGGGATGTATAAATAAAAATTACTTGACTTAAGACTGTGGCAACTCAAAAACAAACACAAAGACAATGTTAAGCTTCATTTAATGAACCAAATAGCTTTCAACTGTGTTTGATATGATTACTCAAGGATAATGTGTTGGAATGATGGCTGCTGGAAATGGTACCTGTCTAAATTTGATTAAAAAAATCAAATTCTTTTTTCAAATAATGATGGTGCTATTTTTTACATCAGTAATGTCCTGACTATACTGTGTGATCAGTTAAGCTACTTTGGTGAATTAAAGTACCGATTTCCTTCCAAAACAGCAAAATCTGTACATTATTCCAAACTTTTGGCTGCCAGTGTATATATATATATATATATACACTACCGGACAAAACTTTTGAAACACTTGACCAAAATGTCAAACAAATCTTTTGATCTGAAGGTGTAATCTTAAATGTTTGAAATTAGTTTTATTGACAAAAAATATAATTGTGCCACCATATTAATTTATTTCAAGGAGGAGGCTGTGACTGGGCCGTAATGGAGCACGGCCAGTGTTGAATCAGCTTATCAGCGAGATAAGGGGCAGCCAGAGACGCCAGCTTAAGACAGAGAGACGCACGTGGCTGTGTTGCATGTGTACATTTGTTTATGCTTTATGTTGTGTTTTATCATTGAATGTTATGTTTACTGTTCCTCCTTGCCCACCTTTACCTGTTACATAGATGAACCCAGCTAAATGGTAATGTTGTGCTCCACAGCAGGGATTGTTGGAAAGACGAGGAGCTCAGTCTTCGCTTGGTTGAGTAGCAGGTGGTGTTTCTTCATCCAGGCCGAGATCTCAGCCAAACAGGCTGAGATTCTAGCAGTGACCGTGGGTTCACTGGGCTGGAAAGACAAGGAGAACTGTGTGTCATAGCAGTGACAAGATAACCCCTGTGCTTGAATGATCCCAGTAATGTTTTATATATAGAGAGAGAAGTGGGCCAAGCACTGAGGCCTGAGGTACTACCCCAATGAGTTGCTGATGTGACTTGGATACGTCACCTCTCCAGGCTACCTTACATTTACATATATGCATTTGGCAGACACTTTTATCCAAAGCGACTTACAGAGCCCTTATTACAGGGACAATCCCCCCAGAGCAACCTGGATTTAAGTGCCGTGCTCAAGGACACAATGGTGGTGGTTCAAGGACACAAAGGTGGGGGCTGTGTCCTGGCGTCCTTTATGTTGCTCGGTTCTTGGTCGAAAGTTCTTTTCGTCAATGTTTTGACTTCTTTATGATCGAGTTTATTGTCTGTATGAGATGATGATTTTAGCTGTGAAGTGAGGCCTTTTCACTCCTTCTCGGGACATCGAGTCCCGAGTTCCCTTGGATCTCACATGGGAGGAAGAGTGTTCAGAGAGCAGAGAGCAGAGAGCAACTTAAGAGCAAGATGAAGAGAGGGCAAAAGAGACAAGAGAGTGAGTTCTTCCTGTTTGGAACTATTTGAACTAAGATTGGCCGTCAACTGGGCTTTCTTTTCCGACAGTTGTGTAATGGTACTTTGTTTCAGACTCTTAAAAATGTCATGCTCAAAAACAGTGCATATTTAATCATGAGCTTTTCTATCTTGAGAATGGTACAAGATAAATGATATTCATTGTCATCAGATTTTTTTTTCGTACACAAACAAATGTTTACATACTAAACATGACATGTTTTATGGATGTTATACGGTAATAAAACATGAAAATCTCTGGTTACAAAATCAAATTGGTTTTACATTTCATTGCATTTTATCAAGTTAAACCTTATAGTTACCATTCTTAGTAAAATGTGATAAATCATACAAAATTAAAAATTATATTTATCAATTATAGGTGATTGCACATCGCTACACACATTTTAAAGAGTTACATCAGTCTATAATCCTTAATGTGTTAGGTACAAACGTTACTACAGTTCAATGTGATTTTCAGCATTATCTAGCAAGGCTAGTCTTAGAATTCTTCATGGTCCTTGTAACCTTAAAAAAGAGAAGTCTGCTTTAACTGTGTGTGGAAGATCAGGTTGCAGAGGGGCCTTTCTGACCAGTCAGGATCCCTGGGCCATTTGATTTATGACGGTGAAACATTCCAAACTGAATGGCTGTTTTTTACCTAGATCCAGATATATGTTGTTTCAATACTTCTGCATATATAATCTTACACTTTGAATACAAATTGAATTCATATCTTTGGTGACATAGAGAAAAAAAACACATTTGATTCAGATCAGTTCTCATAATTGGAAGGGCTTGTATAATGCTTGATATTGTGTGACAGGGCGGAGGGCGGGGCCGGGTTGTAATTCTACACACTCGGTTCCATAACAGGCTAATCAAGCCTCTGAGAGGGAAAAAGGCCGACTGCGGACAGTGGTGCGAGAGAGAATGTTTACAGGCAGCTGACCATCATGTGTGTGTTTGTGTCTTTTGTTTACGTTTTTAATAAAAATATTATTTATATTGTCAAGCCCGTTCTTGCCTCCTCCTTTCCATTGTTCCCTTTACACTGGTGCCGAAACCTGGAAGGAGGAGGGATACGCTGTAGTGGAGTTCTCGCCACTACCATCCACCCCAATGGGTCAGCCGCGGCCGACTTCTGGGGGATGGAGGAGCTCGGCCACCTGGAAGCGGAGGAATTGGTCGCCGACCGCAAGTGGCTCATAGCCGACCAACTGGAGCGGTCACAGGAGGAGACCCCTACCAGTCTCTGAAACGCAGCGGGGTCTGAGACTGCGAGCGGGGAGGGGCTCACTGCTGACTGCCTGGAGCAGGAGAACCGCTGCTAGGGGCGGGGGAGACCCCTTCTGTTCCCCGAGAATGCAGCGGGGCGTTCCATCCGCCAGGGGATGGAGGACTTCCTCCGATCCGCCCGGGGAGGCACGGTTGTCGTCCACTAGAGGGTGGAGGAGTGGCCGAGGACCAAGCTATATATATATATAATTTTAATATTTAAAGATAACTATGTATAATTATTTCATCATTATGTACTGAATTATTGTTATATGAGGGGCTTTCTCAGCAAATATTTGTATATGCAATTAATCGCGATTAATTAATCGGGACACCATGTAATTAATTTGATTAAAAATGTTTATCGATTGACAGCCCTAATATATAATATATATATATATATATATATATATATATATATATATATATATATTGATTTTTTGTTTACATTAAATTTATTTTCATATTTCTTTACATAGAGATATCCAAGTTTGGGGGCATAGAAGCCCTTGTGACTGAGGAATGATACTGTATGGGTGTTCAGGGGTATCTCCAGAGAAACTTTTGAAAATGTAAAAGTCTGCTTGGACCATTTTTCTATTTTCATTAAAGTGAGAAAGACTAGGCTACAAACTAGTAATTGTTTTGTCTTTCATCCTTGTCAGAGATGATGACATCTGAATAATTTCACAAAATTAGAACAGAAATCTATTTATTTATTATTAAAGGCTTGGAACATGCTGATTAATAAAACTAAAATTAGAAAGAAAAAACGTCATGGTCTAAAGGTGCTCTGGAAACACGCACCTCATGTTTACACACATGTGGGGAAAAGAGGAAGCGGGTGCGGACAGGGCATCAGTGAAGCGTGTTTCAGTGCTAGAGAAAAATATTCAAGAATACAGCGCAGAAAGATCAGATATGATGTAACCGGCACTGTTGTTTTGTCGTTCTGCTAACTAGAAACGATGAGAGGGCGTAACCGTCGTCATGATGTCTTGTAGTCAAGATGGAATCAATCTGTGGTCTGGATACCGAATGCGGTGACCTGCATAGTGGGGGCATAAGCAAATTCATACAGACTGAGGCTGTATTTCTCTGATGGAAGACAACCGCACAAAGCCACTCCCAACGCTAGGGAACCACTTGCCCCACGCTGCTGTCAATTTTACAATCCACCTCGCAAGCTTGACGCTCGGTTTCCATAGGAAGGAATTGAAAGCACTTGCTCACATTCGCTCAGCACGCGCCATTGGAAACATACGATAAGAAAGCCAAGATGTAGAACACAGGCTAAATATCGATAAATATTGATATTGTTTTATCGCTCAGCCCTAGTTCCACATAATACTAAGGGTCACTTGGGTTTGGAACAACATGAGTGTAGGGAAATGATGACAACATATTAAATTTAATATGATTTATGTGATTTTGTTTAGCTTTAAAATGTTGCCACCCATTCACTTGCATTGTATGGACCTACAGAGCTGAGAAATTCGTATAACAATCTTCGAGTTCAGCAGATAAAAAGTCATACACATCCGGGATGGCATGAGGGTGAGTAAATAATGTGAATTTTAACTTTTGGGTGAACTATCCCTTTAAGGGCTCTTGACAGACAAATTTGTCAATAAGTGAGGTTTAGAAACATTTCTTCATTACGGTGAAACTGTGAAAATGTCCCATATGTAATGTGACATTACATATAATGGTGAAATATAAACCAAAGTAAGATCTTAGTTTCTTAATGCCTACTTTCGCTATTTAAGTCCTATGTGGATTCTTATTTCAGAGTAGTTACAGTTTTCAGAGTCTAAAGAATTGATATCATTAGTTCTGTACATTTTATGTACACTCAACAATGGTTAATTGCCCACAGTCCACCACAAGGGAAGATGTAAGAGCTGGGAGTCCTGCAATGTTTGATTTCATTCTGAATCTATTAAATTACTTTAGTCAAATGATGATTTGTCAAAGGCAAAACATAAATTTTAAAATGTACTGTTCAATCAATTTGATTACCCTTTATATTAACAGACAGTATATTAAAATGACAGAATGAAGGTTTATTGTATATATATATACACACACACCTCAACAAGTGAGGCCAAAGTATTTTAAAAGAGCATGAGTGAAGTTTCTACGACAGCTCCAGAGCTCAGACACGGTGTATACGTCAGCATCTGAATTCACGCACTCATTTTGTTCACTCACTGCTGAGATAATGCACTAACTGCCATTCACGAAATATGAATTAGTGTATGGCTGTGTCTGAGATAGTTCACTCACGTCGCCATACAATCGACTAGCTGCCTCACGCACCTCATGTGCAAGTGATGTCTATTTGCCCTCCAGTTGTCAGTCATTCAAACGGCAGAGCAAAAAAGGTATTTACACTTAACTTGGAATGTTCACATGGATTTATACGGTTAAGCTGCCTGAATTAGCTGCAATAATTGAGTAAAATAAATACTGCTCATGACATCTGAAAGAAAAACCATAAGAGCACCAGTTAATCACCCTTAAAATGACCAACACATTACACAGAAAAAACAACCTACCACAACATGCTGCCTTAAGTTGAAGGCATGATTAAACTTAAGTGACAGTCTGCTCATTAACCATAAGAGAAAATGTATTTTAAAACAATAGTATATGCCAGCTTTAAATAAGAGAATCTTAACTTACTAGAATGCTGAAAATCTAATTCTGGCTAATAAATAGGCCTGATTAGATTAGTACAAGCCGATTCTAAAAAGTTTTAAGTGCACTTTTCCCTGGAGCGAGAAATACTGGAGGAGTGACCACAGCAGGTTGGTTCTGCCACTGTATACGATCAAGAACAGAACATTCCCAGAGCAGGTTAGTAAATAAAATGGCAAGGAACGGATGAAAACTGTCCACCTTACCAATCCAGCTAAATTTAGAATTTGCTTAAACTTCTATAGCTTGTCATTGGTGGCTGTTCTGAACAGTATCATACATGATTGGGAGTCCTACTTCAACAATTACATTGAAAGTAAACTGCAAAAAGACTGCTGCATGAGATCAATTTAGGGGGACAAGTTCTGCCTCTAAGAGGGTGAGAGAACTATTTAATAAAAAAGAAAATAAGACCACATCAGTATTCATTAAGTATTTATTAAAAAGCATCTTGCTATACACATGTCAGTCAGAGACTGCAATGGGGCCAATGGTTGCCTTCCCCAACGAAACCAGACCTGCAAAAGAACAAATGCCAGTGCACAGTTAATCAATTTGTAAGGTGTGGAAACCATGGAGGTTTACATACAGATTGGAAAAAATAAAATACCCGAATCAGATAGTGCCATCTCTTTCCTGCTGTAGCTACATGTGGAGTCACAGCACATGCAAACCTGGTCATTGTCATCAGCAGAAGTCCATCTGTTGAAAAGATGAGTGGGGGGGGGGGGGTAAAAATGCCATTCAGCCATTCTGAACATAAAATTGGTGGGCACATAATCTGGCAGGACATACCTATTGGCAAAGGAGCAAGCCTTGCTCTCTGGACTTATGAGGCTTGAAGACTTGACCGCTTTTAGAGTGCATGTGATGAAGACCTACAAAAAGGGATTTAATTAAACAGCACGCAAGTGACAGGTATGTAGTTCTGTAGGTGAACAGATGTTGCATTGATCCAATTACATACAGAGCCACTACTGGCTTGCTGGAATCTGAAAGCTTCCAAATAAAACTGCAACTTCTCGCCCTGAACCCGGTGAATAAAACTGGAAGGAGATCCTGTAAGCCTTGTATCAACCAGGCACCTGAAGTAAAGGAACTGAAGTTAGGCACAGTCTGCACATTGGTGGATTAAAAGAGAATTCATACACACCCATGATTCTCAATGAAGGAATATCTAGGAATGGAGTTTGCATCAGGGACAGCAGTAGCCACACAGCCATCCACAAAGACACGCAAAGGAACATGGTTGTACTGCTTCACGGAGGCTTCCATGTTCACGAACTGCCCCAGAAAATACTGATTGGATGGCCGCTCAATCATCCAGTCATCTGCAATAAAAAGCAATTTTGGTGACATTTCAGATCCAGTTATAAAGCTCCCAAAACTAAAACACCTTCATTACCAGTCATGAGCTTCAGGGAGAAGACCAAAACATCCTGTGCAACTTTTGTACCAGCAAAAGGAACCCAGGAGGGCATCAAGACATTACTGCTTACATTTTTCAGCCTAACAAGCAGAGTAAGACAAGATTAAAGTAACTACAAAGATTGTAGTAAAACTGAATCAACAAAACCTAAGTTTACCTTGAATAATGGCACTCAATTCCAACAGCAGCAGCATCAGCTCTTATAATGGGAGTTCCAACTAAAGCCTCAGGAGTGTAAAGGAGGGTGAAGGTGTAAACAAGCTCACTGTCCGACATCTGAAAGTAATAAACATCAAGTTAGTTACTACACAAACTGTACCCTGGCTTACCCTGAAGTTGACCCCTTACAAGTAGTCACTCACGATCAAAGAGCTGCCACATGCCTGGAGTTCATTTTCAAAGATGAACACTTGAGCATCTGGATCTTCACCTACAGCTCCACAGCCTCCTAAACTGAGGAATGAAGGATTTATCAGCTGGCCAGTCCCAAAGAAGTCCTTCTTAACCTCCACATGCACAAAGCTCTCTCCACATTGTGCTGCAACACTCTGGGCAGGGGCAGGTAGCCGCAGCTCAAAAGGTACATCTGGCTGTTGGGCTTCTTCTGCAATGATGGGATAATGCCAGGTTAAAGGTACCACAGGACTCTGCATTAGCTGCTTGGACTGAGTATTCCCAGACTCTTGAAGAACCTTCCCAGGATCTTCCCCAGCAGAACTCAATGCAGATCTTGGGGACCAAAAATAAGCTGATGCTTGTGGATCTTGAACAGATTGCTGAGAGCTAAAAACTGGTGGCTGTTGCTGATGGATTTGTTGTGGATCCTGTCCTTGATGATATTGTAACAACATCTCCACAGACAAGCCAACTGCAATCAGCAGCAGAAAGCCAACACAACTAAAATCCACCAGTGCCATTGCTGTGAAATGCTAAGCTTCTCAGAATACCTATACTGTTACTGCTGTGCCTTTTTCAAGGGCAGAAAATGAACGTGGCTCCACCTCCTCTTGACAATCTTAATGATTCCCCAGACATGTAGAGTTAAGGGCCAGAATGCCCAAAATTGAAAAGTGTGTCATAATTTTGGTGCCATCAAGTGGAGACTTAAGAATCATAATTAAGAGTTCCGACATGGATGACCAAGCAAAGTTGTATTTACCAGTGGAAACTCTACATGATACCTGAGAAACTGAGTTGTGCTGTTTGAAAGCTTTAGTTATCATGAAAGCTTTCATTTGCAAAATCATTAACATTTTAGTGCTTTTTTGGAATATGAATAATTTGTTAAATATTACAGCTTACAGTCAACTACTGTAAAGCTAATGTCTCATCCTTTGCAGTTTGTTTTATGGAAATTAATTCATTTCTTAAAATCCATGCTTTATGAAAACATATAGGTAATGTAAAAGTGCTGCTGGTGTATTCACTTATGTTTATCCACTGACTCAACAGAAAAACAAGCTTTTGCCATCATTCACTGTGTATTTTCATATTTTTTTTTTCTTGTATACTGGTTTTGTATCTGACGGTAATGTGTGACACATCATAATAACAAATGCCCAACTTGGACACAAGAGCTTCCCAGGTGCATTTGAAGGCAGCATTATTCACAATTATTCACAATTTCCATACAACAAAACTGAATTGCATCTTCGGCTGTCATGCTCCAAAAGAACAAAAATGATCACATCACTGCCATTAAAGTAACCCTTACAACTTTGGTGCAAGAACCAAAGACTTCGAAAACAATGCAACACCTTTGTGTGAAGAACAGACTGAATTAATTATTCACTGAAAACACTTGCCACTCCCTGTGACTTTCAAATCTACCTGATGCTTCTGCACATCCAAATCAAATCAAATCACTTTGTCACACAACCATATACACAATTGCAACAATAGGTGAAAGTCTTGTGTGCAGTTCCGAGCAACATAGCAGCCATGACAGTGACGAGACATATACCAATTACAATAAACAACATATTTTCACAACACAATTTACATACCAAATGTACACATAATTACACAACACAATAATGTACAATGTACAGTAAACAATACACACAATATAGAATACACATACAATAAAAATACATAAAGTTGTATTGTGGAGAATATAATTATCCAGTCCAGTGTGAGATAAGATTAATAAAGTGCAGTGCTGATGTATATTTATCATTAGAGATCAAGTGTTCAAAAGTCTGATTATTTGGGGGGGGGGGGGAAGAGAAGCTGTCATGTAGTTGGCTGGTGCTGGTCCTGATGCTGCGATACCACCTGCCTGATGGTTGCAGTGGAATTCAAAGCTAGCATATTGAAGATGCACTCAAAATCAATTGAAGTTTTTTTTCCTCTATCGCTTGTGCCCTTGAGTGTTCTGTCTTAATGGGCAGCAGTCAGGAAACTTCAATCTTATCTGCTAGAATTTCAAACAGCTTCAAACAATGGAACGTAGCGTTCCAAAGTTATAGACTGCATTACATATACATGATTAGTTATTGATATGGTAAGCTCTATAGTTTCAATTCCATTTCTCTTTTGTTAGGAACTGAAGCCTGTGGCACAAACTCAGAATTTCAAGTTGACAAAACCCTGAAACAGCCAAATCGGTTTAGATTGGGTTCAGTGATTGAGTTTGCTACAAAATAAGTATATTTGCCATGAACAGCCAATGCATGAAGCTTGGGAGTCTGCACAATTTTCTTGAGAAATTCAGTGTGATTTGTCTCCGCTGAAGTGATCATTATGAAAATGTGAACTAACATTTACATTAAAAATACCTGAATGTAACCTAGGTTTACAAGATACAGGCAGCAGAAGACCCATTCAAAATGAAGCATTTATATATAAAAGAGCCTAAATCTTAAGTGCAAGCCATGTCACTTTGTGTGATAGTTTACACCAATAGGTTTGTTCATTTGGAAAGAATAAACATGTATCTAAAGTTTGAGTACCTTACGTATGCTTAAGCGAAAAACAATCTCCAAAAACGTACTCCCACAAAAATCACTGTATTTAAAAGAAACGCAAGATGCGCATAGTGAGCCAATTCTATAAGGTGCTGGAAACAGAGCCATGATTAACATTTTAATACCATGATGCTACAAAAGGAACCATTTAGAGAGGTTCAAGCAAATGCTCATTATATAAAGCACAGCAGCCAACAAGAACACCGATCAGTTGTGGCCATTTTGATTTCAACACAACCAGTGGCACCATTATGGGGTTAAGGCAAAACTGGCATTTGTTTCAGTTAAGTCATTCGCCCCGGTTTTGTATACAGCTGCACTCGGCACCGTAAAAATGTATGGTGTAGGGGTAAAAGGGACACTGGAGTTGTGGCACTCTTCATTAAATCTGCACACATGCAGGAGGCAAATAAACAAATGCACATTTTCCTGGTCTATGATCACACAAAAGCATCCAAAAAAAAATTTAAAATAAACCAAGTGACAACTACATCAAATCAATCCAAGATTTTTTTATTAGACCCTTTTTGCAACAATGGATCAGTCAGAGATTACAATGGGGCCAATGGTTGCATTTCCTTCGGATACCAGGCCTGCAAAAACAAGCAAAACAATGCGGTTAAATGGTGCAAGTGCGCAACTAGAATGATGTGTACCCATTCAAAATCTACCTGAATCAGATAGTGATCTCCCTTTCCTGCTGGTACCACATGTTGAGTCACAACACATGCACACCTGGTCATTATCATCTGCAGAGGTCCATCTGTTCAGGGAAAATATCAAATTACCCATTCTGAATGCCTTGTGGAAAACACATTTCTGGCAGAACATACCCATTAGCAAATGAGCAAGCCTTGCTTTCTGGACTTGTGGGGCTTGAAGCCATGACTGCCTTCAAAGCACATGTGATGTAGACCTACAAAAGGGGACAGAAATTACTAAATTTTCCCCTTAAATGTGAAGGTAGCTTTCAGCCCTACTCCAAAACTAAATCCCTTACATACCACGCCACTAGTAGCTTGTTGGAATTTGAAAGCCTCCAAATAAAACTGCAGTTTTTCACCCTGAACCCGGTGAATGAAACCGGAAGGAGAGCCTGTAAGCTTTGCATCAATCAGGCACCTGAAGCAAAATAAATAGTTAGACTACTCCTGCACATAGAAGGCTAATGAGAACACTTACTCACCCATGGTTCTCAATGAAGGAATATCTTGGAACGGAGTTCACATCAGCAACTGCAGTAGCCACACAGTCATCCACAAAGATATGCAGAGGAACATGGTTGTACTGCTTTACAGAGGCCTCAATATTTATAAACTGCCCCAAAAAATACTGGTTGGATGGCCGCTCAAACATCCAGTCATCTGCAATAAAAACCATGTGGGTTAAACCATCATATCTAGTTCTTAATAAATTCCAAAGCTCAAAACAGCCTCATTACCAGTCATCAGCTTTAGGGAGAAGACCAGAACATCTTCAGAAACTCTTGTAGCAGCAAAAGGAACCCAATTGGGCATCAAGACGTTGCTGCTCACATTCTGAAGCCTGAAAAGGTGTTAAAAATAATTAAAAAAATGATAAGTACCAACTTAAGGCAAAACTGCACACACGGTCACACCTACCTTGAATAGTGACACTCAATTCCAACAGCTGCTGCATTAGCTCTCACAATTGGAGTTCCAACCAGAGCCTCAGGAGTGTAGAAGAGGGTAAAGGTGTAAACAAGCTCCTTGTCAGTCATCTGAAAGCAACGGAAGTGTGATCGCACAGACCTCACCCTGGGCTTACCCACAATTACAGCAGTTGACCAAAGTAGCCACTCACCATCAGAGAGCTGCCGCATGCCTGGAGTTCATATTCAAATATGAGCACTTGAGCATCTGGATCTTCACCTACAGCTCCACATCCTCCTAAACTGAGGAATGAAGGATTTACCAGCTGACCAGTACCAAAGAAGTCCTTCTTAACCTCCACATGCACAAAGCTCTCCCCACACTGTGCTGCAACACTCTGGGCAGGGGCAGGTATCCGCAGCTCAAAAGGTACAGCTGGCTGCTGGGGTTCTCCTGCAATGATGGGATAATGCCAAGTCAAAGGCACCACAGGACCCTGCATAAGCTGCTTGGACTGAGTATTCCAGGGCTCTTGAAGAATCTTCCTGGGATCCAACCCACCAGGACTCATTGCAGGTCTTTGAGGCCTAAAATACACAGATTTTTGTGGATCTTGGACTAAAACTGGTGGCTGTTGTAATCTCAGTGGATCCTGACCTTGTTGAATCCCTGACCACTGTTCCACAGACAAACCAACTGCCAGAAAAAGCAACCCGCCAACAAGATTGAAAACCAACATCCCCATAACTATGAAACTCTTTGAAGCTGACAATGTTTTTTGTGCCTCTGTTGTGCCTTTTTCAAGAGCATGCAATTAAAGTGGCTACACCCTCTTTTGACAAGCTTAATGACTAACTTTTGTACCACTAATAATCACACCTGATGCTTGTAACAAAATTTGTCTGTGTCCGAAAATGGAAAAATACTGCCTTTGAAAGCTGTATACAGAGGTAGAATAAAAATAAGGTGATTTTCAAATTGTTCTGAAACCAATTTCTTTTAAGAGTTGGATTGATTCAAAAACACCTCAGATTAAGACATTTACAGCAAGTCAGCTGCCTTGGTTTTCAGATGCAGCCATCAACACTGGGCCTAGTTTGTCTGCATTCCATTTGCAAAGTTTACAAGTTGCTAATAGAATAAATTATTATCTTTTGTCACTTGTTGTTATTTATGAATATTTAGCCTGAGACAAAGAATTTTGAGACTTCATTTTAATTAAATAAAATTTTTAATTTCATCTAGTGAAATCTTCATTTTGTTTTAGTCCATCTTTGTACACCATTTGCAAAATAAAGAGATGAAGTACTTTAGCAGAATGGTATTGTGGAACGTAACCAGTCGAAAATATGCGCACACACAAACATTGTGACGTGTATTTATTTTTCTCATCACACAGCAAATCCTCCCAATGATAATCTGCCTTCTCTGCTGTTTTGTTTTGACGAACTCTGACAACTACTAAACAAAAACTAGCTCACATCCTTTGAATTTGAAAAATTTGGAAAAACTTTCATAGCTCATTATTTAATGTCCCAGAGTTGTAGCCTGTAATAACCCATCACTGTGGCGAAAATGAATTAGGCAAGTTAATATGATTTTTGCATTAGCAGATTAGAAACGTCTTTCATGCTCTCATTCCCATATTACACCACAGCTAAACCCGAATAGCTTTCTCTTTGTGCTTAACCTCATAATGTCAAGAGGATCGAACACACTTTGATTTGTTTTTCTTAATTTCAAAAAAAAAAATAAAGAGGCAGTTCTATTTTTTCAAGGAAAGAATGTCAGGAGGATGGGAACACAATTCTCATTCTGGATTTGATTTTACGCTGCTGAGTGCCTTTATGTGTGTTCAGGTTTGGCAGAATCTAGCTTAACTTAGTGATCATATTTTGTGTGTATGTTTTGATCTTGCTGTTTTTCTTGAAATTTTCAAGAGAAATTTCACAGTCCAGATGGGAAGCAACTTTTAAAGGCCATCATGTAAATCAGGATTGTCCTTGCTATTTTGAAATAAAAAGTATGAAAAGTACTATTTTACAAAGTGGCTGTTTCCCAATCCACAATCTCACTAAACATACTGTATGTACTTTGCTAATGATATTTTTGAGTGTATGGTGAAATAGTGTCTTAATGTCACAGAGCCCATTGTACTGTTTGCAAATGCATGTAAGATGTAGCACCTAGCAAAATTTATACCTCACATTTAAATATTACTTAACCTTTAGGGTCAAACATTTAAAAACCACTGTGGCATCTTCTGCTTTGCAGGGCTGCCAGAAATTTTAGCTGGTAAACATGCATGGATACTTTTATAATCCAATAGAAAAAAGTCTATAATCTAGGCAGTGGTATACTAATTTCAAGCTACTGTGATTTTCAAATGGTGCATACTGTTTAGAACAGATATTTTGTGAAATAGGAAGCAGGGATACAATCAACATTAACATGCAAAGTTCCTTTTTCGGGGCACCCATACATTTTATGGACACTAAGCTTAAATAATTTAACCGTCCACATTTACACATCAATGCCTACTTAATATTCAGTGTAGGATCTAAGTAGCCAGGCAGAAGGAAATGAAGAATAATTGAAAAAGAATTGTACTGTCACAAAAGAAGGGAAGGTGTCCAGAAAAACCCAACATTTACCCAAAATCCCCACAACTGGAAAGCACATTCCAGAGAAAGAACTGTGACCATGGAAGCCTGGGGTTTCCAGAAATCAAAAGAATATCCTTGTTCCATTCATTCAGTCAGAACACACAAACACTTAAAATAATATACTGAATGAACATCATGTGAAAGTCAGCCATTATACCCATCACATTCTTAAAACTCATTGTTCAAGACAGAGAGATTGAACACACACACTGGATCTGAACCACTGAACTGTTTTTAGTTGGACACAAACTTTTGTTTTTCTTATCTCTTTTAAAGACAATTTTACAGTTTCACAATGCATATACATATAGTATGAACTATAACACTATCAAAAGACTCAATGCACATTCAAATTATTATAGTCTGATATAAACTTTAACATATGTGTGATGACCTGTAATCACTTTTATAAGTGATAAATTGGTGATTATCCATGTTGAAATAGTTAACTATTTTTCAGAGCAAATTTATCGTGTCTGATATGTGAATGTTTATTTGCCCACAAGGAGAGTATGGGTGAATTCATTTCATTGTTATAATTTTTTTTATTTAAGATATAAAATGCATGATTAAAACATAATTTTTGAGCTGGTTGTTGATTGGAAAGAGGTGATCATGTGACAAATGAAGTCAAGTCATTTTTATTTGTATAGTGCTTTTCACAACAAACATAATTTCAAAGCAGCTTTACTGAAAATCATGCTTTAACAGAAAATGAAACTGTAATATCTATAAAGTCTTCATTGTGTAATTAAATAGTGAAATAATAATTGTATCCAGTAGAAATCCAGTGAGCAAGCCAAAGGAGACTGTGGGAGCCAGTTCCCCACTGGGTAAACAGCATGAATATAATGATTTTTTTTGTGTGCAGTGCAAGTCATGGTTTAAAATTTGTAAAATAAATAAATGTTAAGGGCCAGTGTTTAAACAAAGATTTTTACTAATGTCTTTGAAGTCCATCCTGGATTAACTGCAGAAGATCACATAGACACTTTGTCCTTTTTTATTGGCTGATGAAGGCTTATGTTGGAAATTAAATGATAGTCTATTTATTCCATTCAATGAAGTGTAGTCCATCAATAAACAAAGGTGATGCAGGCAGAGACCAATGAGGTGCATCGCAGTTTAACCGGCTGGTCATTTCGTTCGGTGGGGTCTATCCTAAGTCCTAAGTTCAGGCAGTGGCATATGATGTATCCGATGTTTAATGGTTGGATTGGCATCAGTTCATCCCCTGAAGTCCATAATAATAGACTAAAGTTAAGTGTGGCTGGCACTGGCTGCATTTAGTCATCATCACTCAGAGACACATAGAAGTGGAGCCCGACACCAAGCAGGAACGGAGCTGGATCCAGCCAGCTCTGGTAACCTCGGGATATGGATACCGAGGTTGAGACAGGGAAATAAAATTTGCCATTACATTTTTTGCTGAGTTATAGATCATGAAAAATGTTTCTGGTTCTGACAGACTGAACTAAAGCAGCCTAATTGTGAGTTGATGGATAAATTAGGTGTTTGCCTGGCTAAATAGAGTCTTTAGTCTAGACTTAAACTGAGTGAGTGTGTCTGCATCCCGAACAGTGTTAGGGAGAATATTCCATATGTTTGGTGACAAATAGGAAAAGGGTCTACCTCAATTTGGCTCAATTCTAGGAACTATTAACAGGCCAGAATTGTGTGATTTTAATGAACGTGATGGAACGTTGCATGGTAAAAGGTCACTAAAATACTGTGGAGCTAGACCATACAAAGATTTGTATGTAGTTAACAGAATTTTTAAATTAATATGAAATTTAACAAGAAGCTGATGTGTTAAATAAAATTGGGCTAATATGATCATATTTCTTGGTTATAGCCAGCACTCTGGCAGCTGCATTTTGAACCAATTGAATGTAATTTATTGAACATGCAGTACATCCTCGCAGCACTGCATTATAATAATCTATTCTTGAGGTCATGAACACATTAATTGGTTTTTCAGCATCAGCAACACTGAGCATGTGTCTTATCTTAGCAATATTTCTGAAGTGGAAGAATGCTGTTATACAAACATTGATTTTTTTTTTTTTAAAGTAGAGACTGAAAGGGTTAAAAGACCATGCTTGACCACAAAAGTTAGCTCTTCGAATTCTCCAGGTTCTTTGAGTTCTTCAGGTTCTTCTTCTTGGGTAAAGGGCTGATAACTTGCTAGGGAGTATTCCTGTTCTGGCAGTTGTTTGCATGTTATCATCACGCTCGTGGATGCACGAGTTCCAGACGTCACTAGAATGTAGAAGTCACAAGCCTTCTGCTGTTACGAACTGTTCTGTGTTTTCCCCTCTCTTCAAGAAACTCTTATGTTGAAATCACCTTCTGCACTACATTTCCCAAGATGCCCAGTCATCATCCTCACCTGTCCTCCACCATTGTGTTCAGCTGTTTTGCATTTACCTTAATGTGTGCCCCTATTTAGACAATCATGTTCAGTTATTCCGTGTCTAGTCTTGTTCATAGTAGTTTTGAAGTTAATAGTTCCTTTGTTCTTCAAGCCTTGTGTTAGATACAATTGTATATTTATCTTCTTAATTAAATACTGCACTTGAGTTCACTAACTTCTCTGTCTCCTGGCTCATTGCTGACAGAAGACTAGACCCTCATTGGAACCCAGCAGAAGAACCGACCAAAAGCATTGAACTGGTGGGTATGTTTATGGAACCGTTCAGACAAGATCTTCCACTTCAGACAAGATCTTCCACTTCTGGAAGATCTTCTTGATCTTCCACAAGTTTTATCAAAACGCTGAGACAAGCACTACTATGGGGGCTACTATGGCTCTAGTGGTCTCCGAGCTCCTTTCAATGGAGAACACTTTCTCCCCAGCCTAGGTGGTCCTAGAGATCTACTCCATCAAGCCTCAAATGGCCCCGCCTCTCGAGCCTCCCATGGCTCTGCCTTCCTTCCGAGTCTCCCACAGCTGTGCACATGGCCATCTGGAAAATAATTATTAATGATTAAAATCAATAGAACATTGATTATAATCAACATTAGCTTATTAATCCTTCAAACCAACAATCATCAAAGATAACTATCAATTATCAAAATCAATAGAATATTAATAAGAATTAATAATGCCAGGGCACCACCCTGGAATCAGGGACTAATATCCAGACAGTATAGCAGTCTCAATATAGGATTGTTCTCATAGGAAAGTCGATGTCCTGAGAACATCGACATTCAAAAAGGGAAAAATGAAGGCTTGAGTCCAAGCACTGACATACCCTGCCATCCCTTGGCATTGGTGCATGCAGAACAATATCAAAACACTTCTTTTTAAAGTATAACAAAGTTTATTGTTGAAGTAATATCAATTATATCAGCAAGACTCGCAGATTAGAGTAAAGTTTAAGATTACATTTATTTGATGAATAGAAAACAGGAATGTCTCTCTTTGGCATAAGCCCTGTCTGGTGATCCGAAGTTGTTGTACTCGGAACCATCAGATCCTGCCGGAGATAGGAGGCAGGGGCGAGGAGCCTACCCCCAAGCAGGACTGGACACAACTGATGGCGGTGGGGTGGTGGAGGATGCCATGTTAGCACACTGAAACAGTGTGAGCAGACTTATAAAGCAATGGCTTACATGTGATTGGCTAGGGGTAACCTAGCTAATGGTGCAATGATGTACAGCTGCTAGTCTTCCCACTAGATCTATACTGTGCTTACATTTAATAATCAATACAATGCAGTAAATAAACTTCTGACTTCAAACTACAAACTAAGCAATAACATGATTAGATATGGTAACAGATAAGCCTATACTACAATATGTGTGTGTGTTTGTGTGTGTGTGAATGGGTGTATATATGTAAGGAGAGAATGAGTGCATAAAATGGTGGCCGTGGCTCTTGTGGAGAGTGCATCAAGCGAGGTTTCTGGCCAGAGAATGTGGCTGCGAATGTGGGCAGAGAGACTGGTTAATCCCATCTGCCTGTTTAAAACGTGTCTCCACTGTTATGATAACAAAGCTGGGCTCTACCTATATATTGTAATCCATCCGTCATCGTTGGTTATTTCATGGATAACTCAGTGTGCCAGTTTCACCCACAATAGCGAAAATGCACAAACAACCCAACGTGGTTGGACGACAACACAGCAAATCTCATTTGTGGTAAAAGTAAGTTACAGTAATACCTTGAGTATTTTTAGCAGCAATGAGCGGACTCTGTGGTCTGTAAACTGTGTAAGCCATAACCTTGATACACAAGAATAACACACTATAATATTCTATCTTTGCCCAGATGGAAACCTCTTACTTGAGTCATGTGAGGACTTGGGTAGAATGTGTGTTTTTCTGTTGTTTGACTCCAACTTGGTTCCTCTAAGCTTGGGTGTTGACAGGAGGCTGTTTCCTCACTCTGTCGACAGGCGGTAAACCAGCCAATTCTTGGCGGGTTGGTGGAGATATCAGCCAAGTCGACTTAGTTGAAGAAGGAAGATAAAACTTTGTTCTTCACTTCTGCTTGGAAAAGGGTGAGACACGGATTGCTCGGTGGTCTATTTCGGATCCGTGCTCGGTGGAACAATCTCAGCTCGCCAGTGAGATGGAGATTGGTATGGCCAAAGTTCAGGTAAGCATGTTACTTCCTTGGGCAGTGACGCTACACCGGAGAGCAGCAGGGCTGCAACTAGACATGGAGAATACTGTTGCTGGATGCAAAACTTAAGAGGAATCTCTGGGGTTTTATACTCTCGATGACATCAAGGTTGGGGGTTGCGTTCTCACACATTTCATCCAGTAGGAGTTGAGATTTCGATCTTTCAAATTTTAAAACCTAGGTGAAAAGTGAACTTGATGGGATCTGTAATCTGTTTGGACTCTCGGTTTTTGATTTTGGCAACGTTTGTCTCCTATCTGAGCAAATGAGGCCCAAAATACCCCCCTTTGTTCTGAAGAGTTGGTTGTTGTCCAACAACTTCAGAGCAACTGAAGGGCCGAACAGTTCCTGTAGGTTCATAGTAACCTGTGGGTTATGCCATCCGTGCCTTCCTGTTAGAAAAGGAAACATTGTGACATTGTGTTCACAGTGGCTTTATCATCTGGGCATAGAACTTCTAGCATGTCTAAAACTACATTCATCACACATAAAGACAAACATTCCAAGTTATGGGCAGGCACAACATTAACAGTAACACAATCCTTTTCTGTTCTTTTGTCATAACACAAAATCATTGTAGAACCTGACAATGGATACTAGGACCAAAACTCTAGAGGAAAGGGGTTAGAGGAAAGGAGGGTTAGAGGTTCAAAGGCTTATCCTTGGAAATTATTGGGGTTAACCAGTGGGATGGGCTCAGACTGGTGTGTAAAACGGGGCTGTATGAGAAGAAGGGAGTGCAGTCTGGCTAGGTTTTGAATGTACCTGTACATGGCGTGTGCAATAATGGCCGTGTTGATCCAACCACTAAGCAGGAGCCTGAGGAAAACCAGACTGATGGGGTATTCTTGGTAAGATGACGATCTGCTTATGTGACTAGGAAATATATTGGTCAAGCCAGTTGGTTTGAGCTTAAACTTCACAAATTTTGTCCATTCAGCCTGAAGCTGCTGTTGAAAGGTGTCGTCTATGGTGAGGTTGTGATCTGTAAATGCATCCATGTCCTCAATTTCCACGTCATGTTTCTCGATTCTGAGATGACAGAGGTAATATCATCAATGTGCATGGTGGCTCCTTGGAGAACCGTTAAGCAAAACATCTGGTTTGGTAGCGTTAGTTTTGTGGCTGTATAATGGCCATTGTATGACATTAGAACTTCAGTAGGTGGTGTGTTAATGAGTCAGTGATTGCCTGCTGGCACTCCCTTTGTCTCTGTTCCTTCATCTTTGACAAACATTTTTTGTCTCCCCAATTTGAATGCCCAATTCCCAATGCACCCTAAGTCCTTGTGGTGGCATAGTGACTCATCTCAGTCCAGGTGGCAGAGGATGAATCTCAGTTGCCTCCACATCTGAGACTGTCAATCCATGCATCTTGTCAAATGGCTTGTTGGGCGCATTCCTGTGTAGACATAGGATGTGTGGTAGCCCACACTATTCTCTGCGGCATCCACGCACAACTCACCATGCACCCCACCGAGAGTGAAAACCACATATTATAGCGACCACGAGGATGTTACCCCATGGGACTCTACCCTCCCTAGCAAAAGGGCCAATTTTGTTGCTTAGGATACCTGGCTGGAGTCACTCAGCATGCTCCGGATTCGAACTCGTGACTCCAAGGGTGGTAGTCTGCATCAATACGCGATGAGCAACCCAGGCCCCCTGACAGACATGCTACTGTGACACTTTCAGGGGATTCGGCTCTTAGGCCGTAGAGGTAGTTAGTCGGCTCTCTAACAAAGGGGTTGCTTGGTCAAACCCAATTAATGTCCTTTGGCTTTGTACACATGCTTAGGTAAGGTTTAGGCGAGTGTTGGTGGTGTTTTGAGGTAAATGAGTGTGTTACTTCTCTGAAAAACAACATTCAATATGGATTTTAGTCTGTATATATTCTGCCTTTCTATGATGGGTAAACTGAGGATGAATCCAATTTCCAAGATTTATATAGATTGGAATTGCACTGCCAAGACTATATACCAAGTGTATCTGTGAAGGTTGCACAACGGAGATAATAGCAGATCTAAGGATTTGTTCGAAAAGATCTAGGAAGACCAGGTAAGCTGGAATTCTTCCACCACTCAGACTGTTGATGGAGGAGCTAATTTCACTGATACGGTCTGGCATTAGATCTAAAATGATACATACATAAGTTATGTCTTCTCTGACAACCTCTGACAAAGTCCTTAAAACATGGAAAGTGTTATTGAAAAGAGCAGAGTGCACATTTACAGTGATTATAGTAAACTGAAGGGTTTTACCCAGGCCCTGATTTGTTCTTGTTGGAGGAGGAGTCTCTGTTGGATTTCTGGCATTTCCTCATCAAGTTCTCATTTAAAGCGCACTGATGCTGACAGAGTTGGCAGCTGAGAGGCCAGTGGAGAAGAGTGACCCGAATGCTGATGCCATGGCAAGCAGCAGGTGATCAAGAGGTCAGGCATCCCTTGTAGGACACTGCCGGTCGGTGGGCCGGGTTCGACCACATCACTGGATAGGGCAACATGTAGGCTGGTTCTGAAGAGAATGCAAAGGATCCACAAGACTTTCATCTGAAATAAACCAGAGTTGATTACTCTATGAAAGTGGACTGGTGCTAGGAGGTAGTGCATGCTGATGGGATGGTTGAGGTATGCAGCTATCCTTATGGTGCTACTGTTGTGCATCTTTTCCAGTTTGGAGTGAAAACAGCTTGAAGAGCTTAATTTTATTCAAATGCACCCATTTGTATGATGGTGTTTGGCATGCTTTTGAGACCCTGATGCAGTAGGCTACTGTTGAGAGCTTTCCCATTATATTGAAGGGGCCTGACCAACTTGGTAGCAACTTCCCGCCAGTAGCAACTACTTGGTACTCAAGGTGAGAAGTTTTCCTTTCATAGTAAGCTTTTGATCCCTTGATGCTTTCTTCCAAGTTCTTCTGGGCCCACGCAAAAGTGTTCCAACAATGGTCACGCAGGTTCGTCACATATTGATGCACCTTATAAGCGATTGTAAGGCTGATGTCTTCGGGGCGGTACAGAAGGTGAAGTGGAAGGGTAATTTTTCTTTCAGTCATCATTTACAATGGTGTGACTCCAGTGGAGTGGTGCAGAGTACACCTAATGGCCGTCAGCACCAGGGGGAGTTTCATATCACAATCTCTGCCATTGCTGTTAACATACTTTTAAACATGTTGATAATGGTGCGGTTGGCACGTTCGACCAGATGACTGGGGATGATACAGGATGTGGAAGTTGACTTCCACACCCATGATTTCATACATGGTAGTCATGATGCTTGAGGTGAAATGGGTGCCTCGATCTAAATAAACTGAGAGGGGTAGCAACCAGTGGGGACTCCTAGATGATGGCAACTTGTCCATCTGAAGCTGGTGAACTGTTTTCTGGACCAAGTGACCTCGGTGGGTCAACCTGAGCCAACATGTGTCCACGATGGCAGTCAATGAGCAGAGCCAGTCGGTCCAATAGATCCTGGCCAATTAAAAGTGGTTTGTGATTTTGTGATAGACGACCTATCTTGCATGTAGCTTGTGATGCTTATGTTGCAGGTCTCAATCAGTAATGGTTTGCCGAGGGAGAGCATTACTCTAGCCACCTCTGTGAAGGTGTTGTAACCCATCAGACTTATTTCGGAAATAGTGTCAAGTAGTGTGTTGGAGCTGATGCACCCCCCTTACCACTACTGATGTGTATATGCATCGGGCGTTGCACTTACATCCCTTCGGGGCAGCCACGTCCTCATCCAAATGGACAACAGGTCGTTGGTGGCTACATCAAACATCAGAGAGGGGTGTGCTCTCATGCCATGCAAAGGCTGGCACATCGCATTCTTCTGTGGGCATAGAAAAATGTGCTGTCTCTACGAGCAGTACGTTTTTGAGATTTCTATTTCTTTAGCTCATTTGTGCACTGCTGTAAGCTTGCCACAGGGGCTTAGAGTGTTGGAAGCATAGTGTATCTCATTCTAATTACATCTTTATGCAATGTTGATGTTTCCTTGAAAGGGAACGTCTTGGTTATGAACGTAACCTTGGTTCCCTGAGAGGGAACAAGGCATTGCATGGCTGGCCATATACTCTAGTTTCGGCATAGGCTCGGGCCTTTTACAGATAATCTGGTGAGATGGTGCCAAGCACTCACTTATATAGAGCCTGTGATGTGGCTCCCTATGGGCGTCACTTAAGCAGCATCAGCCAATAAATTGGCGTGATTGTACACAGTTTCAGACCACTTGAGACCACTGAAATAGTCCCAATTGCGTTATTATTATTCTCTCAGGGAACCAAGTTTACGTTCGTAACTGAGACGTTTTTGATCACGTGTCACTTAATTTGTGTATGTGTGTGTATGAGAATGAATATTAGATTGCCCCTCCCTCCACCCTCGGGGCACCAGCTAAGGAGTTTCACTTTAACAGTATAAAAATAATTCAAATGGACTATACAAAATATGTAAATTGGTCATCTGATGAATCTGAAGGATTTGTGAAATTCTGCCTAACCCTTAAAAGCACTTCTGTATCATCAACACAAGGAAGACACAGTTGCAATAACATTTTATTCATTTACAAAAAGAAAAATAACTAACAAAATGGTACTAATATTTTAAAGAATAATGTATATGAATAGGTACAGTAAATAGAAGTGTATAGGATGGAAAGATGCAAGTGGTTGAACTGGTTGTAGCAATGGCAAAGTTAGACCATACCTTCCCAATTTAATAATTTTTCTACCAATTTTCCACCACTCCTCCCACTGTACTCCCAATGTACATTTTCTCCCGATAAATGTAAAATTTTCTGCATCCACACTTCACTCATATGGGATCATCCCTTATTTAAATATGAAATGATATGTCCCGGATCGAATCAAAATGGGACACTATTTGTTTACCAACTCCATATGGGGGTACCATCGTAACCTAGGGAGGCACCAAAAACCCCACCGGCTGCCGTTCCTCGCACCCCCACCCGAAAAAAAATCGAGATATTTTTCACAATCCGATGTTGGCAGGTATGTTAAACTATTATTTTATGAAAAGACTAAATATATATGTTAATTAATAAGGTGAATACATATGAACAAATTATGTTGCTAAACAATTGATACACGGGTTATGCAATCTAAAGAACATTAGAAAGTCATAAATTGAAAGTATACACAAAAGCCAAGGAAAGAGGTGTAGTAATGATATTTATGTTTTCCTTGATCTCCTTGGTCTTCCACTGGCAGATCAGGGCCATGTTACAGTGGGGAAGAAGCTAGATCCTATTTCAACAACCTTGGACACGAAGCAGCTGAGGAATACTGATCTCCTAGGAAGCACTGAGAGGGTTTTTGCAATCTGGACAGTCAATCTGCACATCTAATCATGTGGCTTGTTGAGCACGTTGTCGTGGAGATACACCCCTAATATCGGCAAGTTTCTTTATCTGGAACACCCAGATGCATGAAACTTGAAGAGAAGGTTTGCTCACCAAAGCTAAACCTTGTAGCTGTAGTTATCTCCTTGCTATGGGGATTCCGAACTTCTCCCCTTTTCTCCCCAATTTGGCATGCGCAATTCCCAATGCGCTCTAGGTCCTTGTGGTGACGTAGTGACTCACCTCAATCCGGGTGGTGGAGGATGAATCTCAGTTGCCTCCGCATATGAGACAGTCAATCCGTGCATCTAATCACGTGGCTTGTTGAGCACGTTATCGTGGAGATGTAGCGTGTGTGGAGGCACACGTTATTATCCGCGACATCCACGTACAACTCACCACGTGCTCCACCGAGAGCGAGAACCACATTATAGTGACCACGAGGAGGTTATCTTAACGTGACTCTACCCACCCTAGCAACCAGGCCAATTTGTTGCTTAGGAAGCCTAACTGGAGACATCTGCACGCCCTGGATTCGAACTTGTGACTCCAGGTGTGGTAGTCAGTGTCTTTACTTTACTTGATCTACCCAGGCCCCCTCTGCCATTGCCTTTAATGTTGCATATCCTGTTATTTGCTCTTGGCTCGCCAGCTGATAACACAGAATTTTAGAGTGTTATTGCATCCTGGTGTGAAGACTCAGCACAATGGTTTTTTGTATTCTGTTACAACTCCTACCACTCAGGCCAGGTGTGGCTGATTGTAAGGATACTTTATACCTTCCTGATGAGGAGGAGATTCCAGTTTGGCACCTTCCTGTTTCAGGGTTATGATTGGCTGCTCACACCTGAGGGAGGTACACAATGTGGTCTACCCTCCCTTCTCTGTGTTGAACTCATTTGCATATTTTAAAGTACAGTACACAGTTAGATAAGTTGCCCTTAAAATTTTATCTATGCATTATTTCTTTTCAAAACCACTTTAAAAATAATATTGGCATTGTTCTGAATATGGTTTTGAAATATGAAATATTGCCCATTGTAACACTTCCCACAGGAAGGAGGACAGGAAACAGGTATTCAGCACAAGGTAAGCTTTAAATTCTCTTTATTTACAACGCACAATGTAACACAAGCGCACTGAGTTGGCTTGTCATCTCCCCCTGACTGGAGGCTCTGTCTCTGCTTTTATGCCGCTCTCCTCGTGCTCACTGGAATTAGAGACAGGTGTTAGGCATAATTTAGCTCAGGTGTAAGCGCCCTTACCGCTTTCCTCTCCCGGACGGGCGCTTGACCACGCCCCCGCTGCCACACCCATACATTAATTTATACCACAATAGTTAATTATGTGTCAACTATTGTGCTAATCAAACAACTGCAATTTACATTTTGGTTAACACATATGGAGTGGATGTGTTTCAGTTGGTGTCCAGTTTAGGAGTAAAGATATGTCTTTGTGGCTTCTTTGTTTCAGCTTTTGCCACATGGTAAGTTGATGCTGCTTCAAAACGTTCTTGAGGAAATGTTATGATCTTTCTCAACTCAAACCTTAGCATGGGGGTTTTAGATACTTCACAGGATTTTGGTGATAAGAGATCACTTGTTGACCAATGAGAAGTCATTTCTGATGTGTTGGAAGATCTGGGCCTTACTTTCTGAGGTGTCAATGATCAAGTCAAAATAGAGCCACTTTTTCTTGCCTTGTGAGGAACCAGGAATTAATTGCGTTCACATAAATAATTCTAAGCATGATTTAGAGGTTTCTTAAATCCTTTTTTTTTACACATTAACGGTTACATTTAAGGTTTGGTTTGGGTGAGGGTGTTTGATTAATAAAATATGCATTACTGTTTACTCTATTACATAATTTATATTAATAACAACACAACATAATCACATTTGGCTCCCCTCTGTAGACATTTCACTCAGAAACTTAACCTCACTTGTCCCCATACGTTCAACAACACTTCCTGCTCAGGCTACAGGGTGCAGTGATTTGAATTTATTCACAGTGTTGAATACATTCCTCCTTTATTACTTTCAAAAAGTAATCCACTACTGATTATTAATTATTTTGGGGAATTGCAATTAGATTACTAATTACTTAATCTATAAAGTAATTAGATTATTAATTACATTATTTTTAAGTTACTTTCTAAAACCAATCAAACCTGCAGAAAAAAAAAACAAATGTGACACTAATAGCTCTTTTAGTACTTTAATATTGACTGAAATATTAACCAAATTACAGCAAAATGACAAAGAAAGCAACTTGGCAAAAGAGATCCAATGCATTTCTAAAAATGTAACTTAACTTATGTGTGTGTGTGTGTGTGTGTGTGTGTGTGTGTGTGTGTGTGTGTGTGTGTGTGTGTGTGTGTGTTCACGGGTCTGCTATCTACAACCGTTGCTGTGTGTGGCATGTATGTGTACAGTAAGCTTGTTTACCTGTGTTTGTGTTGGTGTGAAAGACTGAAAAAGAATGCTAATGAACTGAAAACCTTTCTGAAAACCCATTTGCAGAAAGCTTTGATATTAAAACCATTGTGTATTTGAATGCTTGTCATGCATGTCTGGGTGCATGTATGTCTGATTGTGTGTGTATATGTGCAGCATGTGTGTGTTTAAACAACTTTACATCGATAGGATTATCTCCGTGCTTGTGCTTGGACAAATGATGTGTCCTTTATCACTAAAAAGACAAACACACAAAGGTCTCGGACAGCTGTCTGTAAATCTCTCTCTCTGTCACACTGCAGCTTCCAGTCGGCCTTTATCGCTCTCTGAGCCTTGCTTACCCTGATTAGGGGCCTGGTGTGCCTTCCACACCATCTGACGGCAGGTCATCCCCATCTACCTGGATGAGGGAGGGGACAAGGGGAGAAAAAAAAAAAGTGTGGCACCTACATGCCGTAACGGCGATCGTGTCAAATTACAAAATATTTTAAAAAGAGAGGGAAAGGCCGACACGGAGCGGCAGTGGAAGCGAGAGAGGATAGAGAAAGAAAAAAAAACACTTACTCACCGGTTCTCCAATATGACACTGCTTGGTGCTCTGCCACTCCTCCACACTCTAATGGACGACAGCCTCACCTCCCTGGACAGATCGGAGGCAGACTTCCGGCCCCTGGTGGATGGAACGCCCGCTGCATTTTTGGTGGATGGTAGGGGTCTCCCCCGCCCCTGGAAGCAATAACCACTCCAGACGGTTGGTTTGGAGCCCCTCCTACCCTCGTGGTCGGCGGCCATTCCTCTGTTTCCAGGTGACCTGGCTCCTCCGTCCTCTGACGGATGGCCACGGCTGCTCCATTGGGGTGGATGGTAGTGGTGAGGACTCTACTACGGCACATATCTCCTCCTTCCTGGATTGCGGCACCAGTATAAAGGGTTCAATGGAAAGGAGGCGGCAAGAACCGGCTTGACAATATAAATAATAGTTTAATATAAAACTGAAACAAAAAGACAAACACACAAAGGTGTCGGACAGCTGTCTGTAAATCTCTCTCTCTGTCGCACTGCAGCTTCCAGTCACCTATATCCCTCTCTGTGGCATGATTAGCCTGATTAGGGTCTGGGTGTGCAGAATCACGACCTGGCCCTGCCCTCTTCCCCTGCCACATGCTTTACTTTTGTTTTCAATTTGAATAAACAACTACAATCTGCTGCTTTAAGTAACACAGCTCACTCATATGCCATTGCCTTGATACGTATCCTCAATGCCATGGTGATTTGATAGAGCACATGCTCATTAGCTGACACAGCAACACACATAAAAGTACCAACATAGGAACGTAATACATTTTAAAATGCATTCTACTTAATTAATTTAGTTAAGTAACGTGTTACATTACTGCGTTACCACAGAATGTAATCAGATTACCGAAACACGTTACATGCAACAATTACACGTTACACCCAACACTTTTTATTCAATAACTCTCATGGGTTGTTTACATGAGATGTGTTAAAACACAGCTAGACAAGTCTTGAGACACATTAAAAAGTTGGATTATTTTAACTTAATTCAGCAGTTTAAAAAACGTAATGCTTGTGGCAGGAAAAAAATTATGAGTCATGACACAATGGCCCAAGACATTTAAAAAAATAGACCAAGAAGGTTTTTACAATTATTAAAAAAAATCGACTCACGAGTTGACTATCGTGACACATCCCTAACATTTAAGGTGCTGTAACAGTAAAGTTCCTTTTACATGGTTCTGCGGTGTGACAAATCAGCAAATATTACCAAATAATAATACATATTTCAAGTATATTTAAACTACCCATACATGTCCAAATAGATGAAGCACGACTGCGCCCTGTAGAACCAGTGAGGGCAAATCATGAACCTTATGAGGAGCTTCGCCAGAGCCATCACCATCATCAGGCTCTGATCATTTATATTCTTCTGCTTGAGTCTGGGGAGCAATCTCTCTTTTTTATTATGTGGTATGCAGAAGCAACCTCGCCCTGTGCTGGCAAACACATTATTACCCTGTTCTGGTGACAAATGATCTCGCTGCACAACATCGAAAGGAGCTAGGCTGCGAGGACAGCTGTTAATGTTTGCTTTTAGATTTGTATGTACAGCTAGCATGGTTTGCTCAAAGACAGATCAATCAATGCTCAGTAGTGGACAGCAGTCAAAGACTAAGATGGAGCTTTCCTTAAGCCTGTCTCCACAAGTGAGTGTATTCGATTTGCCGGGAATGAGGGCCAGAGTGAATCTAATGAAACGTGGGGTGGGAAGGCATTTTGTCATAGGTCTGTAATTGCAATCTCGGAAAGGGCAATGCCTATCTAAGAGTTGATTTTGGACTGATTTTTATCTCGAATGATACAAGCTTTACAGAAGCCATAAACCCTCTCTCTCTCTCTCTCTCTCTCTCTCTCTCTCATATATATATATATATATATACACAGGGTTGGGGAGTAACAAAATACGTGTAATGGGATTACATATTTAAAATACAAAATATAAGTAACTGTATTCCACAACAGTTACACTTTAAATCATTGGTATTTAGAATACAGTTACATTCAAAAAGTGATTACTTTGCATTTTTTTGTCATTTGTTTCATTTAATATTTACTCCTTTCAGATGGAAAACATTTATACATAAAAATGATGCGATACAAAGTGCATTTGTACAGTAGTGAAACACTTTCTTATGATGTGTTACATTCATACGAGCAAACAGAGAAGTAAGTTTGGAGCAGAAGAAATAGCAATAACCCTTGTGTAAATGATCAGTTTAAGCTAAACTAAAATGCTATTTCTAACCATTTTATATGCACGTTACCAGGCACTATCCTATTTTTTTATCAAGAAAATTTACATTGGATCATAATTAATTTTTTCTTGTAAGACTTGATATAAGAGCAAAAATCATATCCTTGATAATAATTTTTGTACTGTTTGCCTGTAAAATATCTAAAAAGAGCAATTAGATTTATTTTGTTTTAGAAACAACACTGCATAAGATATTTAGGTTTTTCAGAGAATGTATGTTTAAAAAGTGTATTTTTTCTTACTGTACTGTCAGAGTTTTTATAGTCAAAACAAGTGTTCTACCAGTGCTGAAGAAGTAATCCAAAGTATTTAGAATACGTTACTGACCTTGAATAATCTAATGGAATCTGTTACAAATTACATTTTACAGCATCCCAGATAGCAAAAAATATCAGCACGGCTTCTTTTTTTTTAAGCTGTCGGCTATAGGTGCGTCCCACTGGCGGGGATGAAACGTTTGCCGCCGAATTCGTCACTCCCATTTCTTGCGAGATGCAGCCCGCGATAAGCTGGCGGGCCGCCTGCTTAATTTTCTCTGGCGGTTGCCTCGGGCTGATCGTCCGCGGGCGGCTGGCGGCAAGCCGCTTTGAAATATAAGGATTTCTACTCTCAAAATCGACCAGCCATGTTGGCTATTATTATTTTTTGCTCCAAAGCCATTAGGGTTTATAACAGAGGCTTGACTCTTGATTCCATGATAAGGTAAGGTTTAGGAAATGACATTTAAATTACTTTGAAACTCTGAAGCAGTAATATACAGTAATATAGTAAAATATATTGAATTATTTTATGCACTTGAAAATTGTTTACATTTCTTTGATTGCTGCACATTTGAGACATGCACCAATAAACCAAAAAGAATTCCTTTTGTAAAACTTACTTGGCAATAAATATCTTTATGATTCTGATTAGGTTTTAAAATAGATATTTAATTCATGGTATGAACAATTTAGCAGAATAAATTGATGAAGTTAGACTTTTCACGAATGCCTGACTATCAGAGAACAGTGAAAGACATCTGCAACATGGCCAAAATCTCGGGTATACTTTAATTTTTTTTATTAATTTGCAACCATGTTGATATCTATCATAAACATGAAAATCCCTGTTTTGACGTGAAGGATAAACTCAATGAAAAAGCTAAATTATCCTCTGGTTACACAGTTGCGCAGAAATTTCGTTTATGTCTACATTTTTTCCAACCTCGATTTTTTTTGTTATTTTACCATTTACAGGTTTTGCAATTATGACCTGTACAAATGTTTAAGAAAGTGTTAAAGTCCCTGTAAAGGCAATACAAAAAAATCTAAACGCATTATAAATGTTAAAAATGTATTGCTAAAACACATTACAAAGACTGAACTGTGAAGTTCCACTGTCGCCATATCTGTTTTCCGGTTCGCCCAAAATGTCTGTTTTTACTCGATGTCTCCAGAATCTTCCGAAAATACGCGTCAGTGATGTTCATCGCATTGTTGATGCCTGGTCCTCTGCCTCTGACAAGCAAGAGGGACAAGGGCTTTAAACTCTACATATCGAGTTATCTGCACAACTACAAGGGTAAGTATTTTAATCTAATGTGGTGTGCCGGCAGATAGCGGCTAAGCTAGTTCGCCACGTGTTCATTTTTTATGTAAGGTTAGTATAGAAGCTTGTTTTTTCTTAGTTTTAAAGCAGACTGTTTGTTAATTTTTGTGATAATTGTAATATAAATTATATTAACTTGCTCTCCTCTCAGTTTCTAATAAAGATCAGGGCACAGGTGAAGTCACTGACAGGGCATTGTGCTACAGGTCCACGAGGAAAGCAGATAAACCTCACAGTTTGAGTGTATGGTGAAGCTAGAATTGATAAGACCGCAGTTATAGGCTTGTTACTTTAATAGCCCGATGTTCCTGGGAACTCGGCTAAGGTTATTCATGTTTAATGTAACTCAGATCAAATGAAAACAGTTATTGTAGGCAGGTAAGTTTCCCTAGCTGGTCCCCTCCGGGTAAAATGCGTTCTTATTCAAGTTTTCAACTCAGTCATTCGTTTAAGATGCAATCTTGTGTTATAAGTATTAGGCTATCATGATTATACAGTGAGCAAGCTATTTAAATAAGTATTTAATATAATAAAAGTGTAGAGCAACAACCGAGGGTGTAAGGTAAAGGCTGAATATTGTAGATTTATTACAATATGTTGCATGTTTGAATTAAAATACCTGTGGATATGCCACTTCCCACTCATGAAAGTGTTATTCAAAGGAGCACACTCTACAAAGGCCTGACTGTAGATTTGCCTGATCTATCCGTCCTTCAGGTGAGTAGGGAATGATAGGTGAGTAGGGAATGATATAATAATAGCAAATTTCACTGTACAGTATGATATATCAACCAAAATCTGTATACCAATATTTCATTATTTTCTTTTTCCTCCCCTTTTACAAACAAATATTCTGCTTCAAAGAAAAAAAATGAAATTGATGTTATCATAAGGGTTCTTCATTATGAACTTGTATGCCATGCATAACATACTGTGGATAGAAATTACAGGGAAAGTTAATGGTATGATAATTGTGGTTATATTATATTACTATTATATTTAGTGTATTGCTAATCAATATATTGTTACTTCCCAGGTGACAGCGGCTCACTTCAAGAGCAAGTGAAGCAAGTTGGGACAATGTTGAAGACATTTGCTCGCACTGGGCAATCAGGTACAACTTGCAAACAACACCTGTGGTTGTTGGTTTAATTCCCACTGGGGCCACCTGTACATGTAGTAGACCTAGATATAAATGTCATAGTTTAGTAGTTGAAGGACCAGGACTGACTAATTTATTATTTTATTCTGGGAACCCCTGTAGGTGCAGATCAAACCCTAATGCTGCGACGTCTTGGAGTTTGGCGATGTTGTGCGTAGCATGGACAACAAAATGCTATGCTGCAACATTTCAGTGCCAATGTGTCTGTTGGAGAGTTATCCCTGCCAGGGGATCTGTTACTCCCCCCTAGACACCCAGGAAGATTTGGCGTTGCTTGACAACAGTTTGAGGCAGGATAAAGAGCTCCAGCAACGATTTGTAAGTGTGCCAATTTCATTTATAACGCCATGGGATAATTTAAAAAGTACAATTAAGATTGTACACTGCATATTCTACAGTCTGAATCCACAGCCTGTCACATTTTAAATTTATGAGAAGCTTCAGAGAAATGTAATTTGTAACATGTTTTTTTTGTATTTTCAGCTTCGGTTTTTGGCAATCAAATGTGGGAGGGACCTAAAGACAACCGTGTGGTGAATGCTTCAGAGTATCTTCTCTAATCACCTTTCCATCAATACAACCTGGACTGGTGTAGGGGATAAAGCATGTTTTAGAGACATGTTCCTGAAGACCATTGTTCAAAGTAAGTTGGATATTTTTTTATATTTAAGTAGATGTGTATGACCTTATGCCATTCAAATGGAATGACAGATCTTTATTTTCTACAGGAGCCATCTGGAAGAACCCGGCAACCCAGGATGCCACTGATGAGGCGATCCAGGTTAACGTTACGCGTTACCTGAAAGGAGCATCTGAACATGAAGGTGGAAAAAGGCGCCGCACAGCTGAGAGGGACCCACAGCCGACCCCTTAAACCTAGGCTGACTACTGACACCCCAGCATCACTGACAACTGGAACCCTTTCTTTATCCTGCAGTCAGTAACATCAAGACCCCTAAAAAATCCTGCTAAAAGTGTCAGACTACACTCACCCAATCCACGCTGTTCACTGTGGAAATTGCTCTTTTTTTTTCTTTTCTCTCGTGACCCTGCTTTGAGGGCAGCTCCTTGGATGAATATGGGATGGTTTGTCCTTTTATACAGGCACACGAAGAATCACTGAAGATATGCCAATTTGCACTGCCTCATTCTGGAGGTCGGGGAAAACCGGTGATTCTTAGCCCACTACGCTACGCAGTCCCCAACCTCTCCAGACATTCTGATTGGCTGTGTTCTCTACAGCCAGATTTTCTGTTGTTAATTATATTTATTCCCACTTGTTGTCATGTGTAAGTTGAATGTCAAAATGTATATTATACCTGTTATCCTGCACATTCCTTGATACCAAAGATCTCAATTATTTCATATACAATTTGCTGCTTATTTCATTGTTACAGTGCTTAACTATTCTATTTTTAAATATAGCTTGTAAATCCTAGATTATACATCTAATACTTGCTATTTGCACATTATCTGGTATCAAATATTCTACTTACCGTGACTTTAGTATTGGCTTATTTCATTTCGTCAGTGCTTAACGATTCTATTATAGTTTGTAAATCCTATTTCATACCTCTGATACTTGATATTGCACATTAACTAGTACCAAAAATTCTACTTTCATTCCGTCACAGTGCTTAACTGTTATTCTATTTTTAAATATAGCTTGTAAATTCTTGTGCCACAGGTCAGCATTGCAGTTATAATGGTATATTCTACTCCAGAGCTTTACTCTAAATTATTACCACTTAACCTATTGTTAGAAATGACTTGTAAATATGATGTTATACCTCAATTTATTTGGTATCCTGCACTTTCTTTGGTACCAAATATCCTCATTGCTTATGTTTACTGGTAATTGTTTTCATCCCAGAGCTGACCTCTTTATATTATTAACAATTATTGTAAGTAGTACAATAGTGTTTTTAAAAAAAATATATATATTTTTTTTTTTACCAAAATTGAATTGGAAACCTGCATGTTCTTTTGTGTGTGTGTGTGTGTGTGTGTGTGTGTGTGTGTGTATATCCAGTTGGCAATGGAGGTGATTTGGGGAGTTCAGCGGGCGCGATTTCACCAGGTAAATCCCCACGAACCACCCGCCCCCCCAGCAGGCTCGATTGCTTCCGTCTGGGCTCGACGTGAGACCGGCTCACCTCATGGCCAGTCTGATGTCTCCGTTGGGGCCATGGAGCAGGATGATGACGTCGCCACTGCATCGGAGAGCGTCGCCTGACGCTGGGCTGCCACCATGGGTGAGCTTTGATTAGTAGCTTACGCTTTCCAACCCGTCGCGCTGGCTGGCCAGGACCATCCGCCTCAGCTACACAATTCAGTTTCAGTGGCATCCGCCCCACCTATGTGCTCGGCGAAAAAGCCAGCACCCTACATATGGAAATCACTACCCTTTTGCATAAGGACGTGATAGAGCCTGTCCCTCCAGAAGAGATGGAGAAGGGTTTGTACAGCTCTTACTTTATCGTACCCAAAAAAGGAGGTGGGGTGAGGCCAATCTTAGACCTGTGAGTTCTCAACCGGGCTCACGCAAAAACACATTCTAACGTGCGTCCGGCATCAAGATCGGTTTGCAGCGGTAGACCTGAAGGACGCGTACTTTTACGTCTAGATTTTGCCACGACACTGACCCTATCTACAATTCGCGTTCGAGGGCTGAGCGTATGTCCCCTTTGGGCTGTCCCCTTGCATCTTCACGAAGGTCGCAGAGGCTACACTTGCCCCACTAAGGGAAGTGGGCATCCGCATAATCAACTACCTCGACGACTGGCAGATCTTAGCTCACTCTCGAGAGGCACTTTCCGCCCACGGGGACCAGGTGCTCAGGTACCTCAGCTGTCTAGGGCTTCAGGTCAACTGGGAAAAGAGCAAACTCTTGTTGCATATGAGACCACTCCAGCACTGGCTTAAGACTCCAGTCACAAGATTAGCATGATCTTCAACCCCCTCTGCCGTCAGTTATTCAACCCCTGGACAGACCTCTGTTTCCTGCGGACAAAAGTCTCCCTGCAGCAGGTGTCCAGGTGCATTGTGGTCAACAAACATGGTTGGGGCACCGTGTGCAACAGGCACATCAACTGCCTAGAGTTGCTGGCTGTATTTCTTGCCCTGCGGAGGTTTCTCCCGCTGATTCAAGGCAAGCACGTCTTGATCCGTTCAGACAGCACCGCGACGGTAATATATGATAAAATGACATTAAAATCAGTTTATGTGTAGGGTCTAAATTTCCCTTAATGCCGAAAGAGCGTTATTGTTGTGCATAAAACATGTTCAAACAATGCAAGGAATGCCAAAAAAATGCTAAATAAGCAGGATCACTTGACATGTCATGTCCTGCACAATAGAGGAGGTAGAGCAGACATGGGAAAAGTTGTTTTTTTTACAGGGGCTACATCACGTTTAAAAAGGAATAATTCACCAAAAAATTACAATTATCTCATCAATTACTCACCCTCATGCCATCCTGGATATGTATGACTTTCTTTCTTCTGCAGAACACAAATTAAGATTTTTAGAAGAGTACAAATCACATAAATAAGCATAACATTTTATAATAATAACATATTTTTTTACAATGTGTGGCATTACTGTTGTTACATTACTGGGTTTAAATTGAATTAAAGTGTAATTTATTGAGAGATTATTGAATGGGACTTTTACGAGAGCGGAAGTAAACTGCTGAGCGAAATGAGACGCTGTCACTTGAGCAACTAGACTGGCACTCAAGTCTTCAGTGCAGCAGCATCAAACTCTTCAAAGTGAACCACATTCTTCGCTCCACACAGTGAAAAAAAAGAATAGTTTCGTCAAGCAATGCCTTCATTTCAACCCAAAACAAGGTGATATTTCAAGATTAAAGTCATAGCTCCAACTTCAGGCAGCAAGCTGAGGTAAGTTTTGGCTCTAATTCTAACGTGGGCTTTTCTGTGTAATGAGTAATTTTCAGGGTGATTCTGTAACTGGGCTCTTATGACACCAGTTTTTAAGTGTACATTTTTAAATCAGTGCTGAAATATATCAGTGCGCTTTGTCCTGTATGTCATAAGTAGTATTTATGCATTTACTCCACGCCCTCGCGGGAGTACTGGAAAATATTGCAGCTACTTCAGGTGGATTAACTGTATAAATCCATGTAAACATTCAAGTTAAGTGTAAATCACTGCCATTCGCGTGATCAACAACTGGAGCGCGAACAGGCAGCATATCTGTGTGTGCACAGCGAGGAGTGCGGGGCATGCGCATGTGAGATGTGTGGGCGCAAGTCGATCGTATGGCAAAGAGAATGGCTGTGTCCACAATCGTTCACTCATTCACTATTTCCTATTTAATGAATGGCAGTTAGTGCGCTATATCTCAGAAGTGAACTAAATTAGTGAATTCGGACAAGAGTGTAGGAACTCTGGGGCTGGTGCTGAAACATGAAATTAAAAAAACTTGGGCCTTATTTGTTATTCTTATTAAATAATATATTAATACAATAAATATTCATTCTTTTTGTCATTTTGAATATATACTATGTGTTCAAATAAAGAGTAAACCCATTTGATCAAATAAAGAGTACATTTTAAAATGTATCTGTAGGTTTTGACTCTCTATGTTATTATGTTATTTTAATCAAGTAATGATTTGTCAAAAAGTAATTTACTACATTCAGCATGAAATAAAACATTGCAGGAGTGAAGGATGCAGAAAACTCCTAGCTCGTATGTCTTCCCTGTGGTGGATTGCGGGAAATTAACCATCATTGAGTGTTCTTGAAATGTACACTTGAAATGCAATTGTGCATTGTGGTTAAGAATGAGTGAACAAAAGTTGGGAATGAGTGGCTCACTCAGAATTCAGACACTCCTACAAAATAGCAAAAACTCAAAATTGTGCGCTATATAATGGATAGGGGGTGGTTTAAGACACAGCGAGTGTTCCACGATCAGGTTTGGTGCCCTACGTAGGTTGTGTACTCTGCATTTAGAGAGCAGTGGTAACTATCAATCTAAATACTTATGACATTGAAAACACATTACTACACTGAAATAAAAAAAAGCAATGAAATAGTGAAAGAAGGCATTAATAAAGCATGATCTTGCTTTGGTTAATATTTCAACATTATATAATGTCCTTGTGGGACATTTTCATGTTTTCACTGTAATAATTACTAGAAATGTTTCCAAACCTCTCTTCTTATTGACAAATTAATCCAGATCTGACAAGAGCCCTTAAAGGGATAGTTCACCCAAAAATTATAATTCTCATTATTTACTCACCCTCATGCAACCCCAGATGTGTATGACTTTCTTTCTTCTGCTGAACTTAAAATAAGATTTTTAGAAGAATTTCTCAGCTCTGTAGGTCCATACAATGCAAGTTAATGTGTGGTAACATTTTAAAGTTAAACAAACAAACAAACATAAGTCAGCATAAAGATAATCCATAAGACTCTAGTGGTTAAATCAGCACCTTCAGAAGTGATGTGATAGGTGTGGATGAGAAACCGATAACTTTTACATTATGTTGTGATTCTCATTCTTCTCTGCATATTGCCCCCTGCTGTGTAGCAAAAAATGACAAATATTGATCTGTTTCTCACCCACATCATATCACTTCTGAAGACATGGCTTAAACCACTGGAGACTTATGGATTACTTTTATACTGCCTTTATGTGCTTTTTGGAGCATCACATTTTTGGCCTACAGAGCTCAAATATTCTTTTAAAAATCTGAATTTGTGTTCTGCAGAAGAAAGCATTCACTGACAGTAAATAGTTACTTAGGCAAAAATTCTGTCTAATATCTCCTTATTTTTTGCATGGAAGAAAGAACGTCATACGGGTTTGGAACACATGATGGTGAATGATGACAGAATTGCCATTAATAATAATAATAATCATAATTCTGTAGTACATATTAAATGTGTATTATGTAATGGAATAAGTTACTCACTACTTGAGTACTCTTTAAAGTGGATACTTTCTTACTCTTACTCTTCTACTTGAGTAATTATGTATTGAAGTAATTGTACTTTTACTTGAGTACAGTTTGGCTACTCTACCCACCTCTGGATGTGATCCATGATGCTCTCTCTCTTTCTCTCTCTCTGCCTCCACACTCCTCTTATGATCCTAATTTATTTAGTCATCTAATCTCTGTTGAATGAGTGAAGAAAGAGAGTCATGATTAAAGCATTCCCCTGTGAGAATCACACTGGCTCAGAGGTCAGATGCTGGTTTGCAGGAGCAAAATCAGTTGTTGACTTATTGCTATGGCTTCATTCATTTGGCCTGTGTTTGAACAGGCCAATAGCCAGGCCAGTTACCCAGCCACCTCCTCAGGGACAGAGCAAGTGTCTGCAAAAAAGAAGATTCCTTTTTGCAATTATGTGAAATAAAGAAGAAAGCATGACTTCAGTTACAAGTGGAACTCTACACTGGGTAGATGATGCGTAACATGTTCATCAACTTTTTTGTTAATATGTTTTGTAGAATTATAAGAATTGCAGCAACATGATTTGAATCTAGGAAAACCCAACCTTTGCAATCCTGGAATTATTCAACGTCATATATTGATGGCCAGGCATCAACATTGGTCAGAAAGTCCCCTCAACATGACCTTCTGAACTTCCACACAGAGTTAAAGCAGACTTTTCTTTGAAAGGTTTCCAAAAGACCATCAGATTTGCACGACTCTCATACTAAAACATTTAATCTTAATCCAGGAACATTTTACACAAAGTCACAGTACTTTACCGATTTAACCTTCTAAAATGTACAGAATGCAGTTAAATCCATGATTTATACAATACCTAGTCTTGCTATGTAATTCTGACAAATGCTATGAAATGTGGTAACTTGTATAACTGTCAAATTAATGATTATAGACTGATTTAAAATGTGTGTAATGTTTTATCCATTTTGTATAACCAAGGGATTAACCAGTATGATTTGTAACCAGTGATTTTCATGTTTTGTTACCTACACATATAATATTAATTGTAGACTGTCAAATTTGGTATGCAACGACTTGCTTGGTTACATAGAGGAAGCTGATGACAACAAATATCATGTCTCTTGTACCATTTTCAAGATATAAAAGTTAATGATTAAATATGCACTATTTTTGAGCAGGAGATTTGTAAGACTCCAAATCAAAGGACCATAAAATCACTTGTCGAAAAGGACAACCCAGTTGACTATGTGAGTCACTTCTGATTGGTGCAGGACACCTTTGGGGATGCGGCCAAATTCAGTTAAATTGTTTCCAAAGAGGAAGAACAGACTCTCTTCTTCTCTTCTGCTGTCTCTTTTTTTGACCACTGCACTCTCTGCTTTGACTCCTCCCTCATGGTCTTCTCTGGATATCTTAAGAACCAGATCCATGCTATGAGAGGTCCTAGGAAGCTCGGGACTCAAAGTCCCAAGGAAGCCTCTCACTCTCTACGGTTCACACATCAACCGGAGTCACGGATCCTCCATGAGAAGGCCTCGGTTCAAAGCCAACCTCATCATTCATACAGACAATAACTATCTGATCTTACAGAGATCCAAATCATCGACAAAAACAAACTTTCGTCCAGGAGTCAAGAACCAAGCAACACAAAGAATGCAAGAAAACACCACAACATGCAAGTACATTTCCAGTATTGTGGTCAAAGTGCTGGTGTATTAGTTAAATACTTTGGGTAATTTGATAGCAAATCGAAGTAGACTCAAATAAGGATTAATGGTTCTTAAGGCATTGTCAACAACACTGTATTGATCATTTATTTCACATTCTGTCACTCTTCTTGGCAACCTGCCTCATGTATATATGTATTAGATTAGATTTATGTTTAGAATAACAATAAAGTTTGTCTGTATTCAAAGATGATTTGTCTGTGGTATATTTTGGAGAATTTTATTCAGACAAATAATCTAGTTATTTGTCATTTATCTAATTTAAAATGGTTGTTGAACACAAGTAATTCCATTATATATTTAATTACATAATAATGTAGAATTTAATTTATTTCATAGCTCACATATTTCAAGACCCTAAATTCCCTTACACATATTGGTGTGAGAAGATGAGCACTTTAACGGTTCTCATCTAAATTTAGCATACCAAATATTCTACAGTTTGTATAAGTGTATTTTAGGTGCTCTGACTGGTCACAATATTTCTTGAGTTTTTCAGAATTTTCAGCCACTTTTTTGCCTTTAATATGGGCTCTCAATTATTATGGTGATAAAAAGTTCATACATAATAATTCTAAAATAATTAGTAAAATGCTGTTTAAAGTAGCTGAAGTGTATAGCATGGAATATAGCATTTGTGCCTGTAATGAAGCAAGCCATAATCACTTACTGGTGTCCTGTTGCTCTGACCCCCATCATCAGCAAATGCTTTGAGAGGTTAATCAGAGATTACATCTGCTCTGTGCTGCCCCCCTCTTTAGACCCATTGCAGTTTGCCTACCACAACAACCGCTCCACTGATGATGCCATTGCATCTACACTACACACTGCTCTCTCCCATCTGGAAAAAAGGAACACATATGTGAGAATGCTGTTTGTAGACTACAGCTCAGCATTCAACACCATAGTGCCCTCCAAGCTTGATGAGAAACTCCGGGCTCTGGGCTTAAACAGCTAGCTGTGCAGCTGGATCCTGAATTTCCTGTCAGGCAGACGTAGGTGGTTAGAATGGACAGCAACATCTCCTCATCAATTACTGGAGCCCCGCAGGGCTGTGTTCTCAGCCCACTCCTGTATTCACTATACACACATGACTGTGTGGCAACAAATAGCTCCAATGCCATCATTAAGTTTGCTGACGATACGACGGTGTAGGTCTGATCACTGACAATGATGAAACAGCCTACAGAGAGGAGGTGCACACTCTGACATGCTGGTGTCAAGAGCACAACCTCTCCCTCAACGTCAGTAAAACCAAGGAGCTTGTAGTGTACTTCAGGAAGAAAGACGGAGAACACAGCCCCATCACCATCAATGGAGCACCGGTAGAGAGAGTCAGCAGTTTCAAGTTCTTCGGTGTCCACATTACTGAGGAACTCACATGGTCCGTCCACACTGAGGCCGTTGTGAAGAAGGCTCACCAGCGCCTCTTCTTCCTGAGACGGCTGAGGAAGTTTGGAATGAACCACCACATCCTCACTCGGTTCTACACCAGTACTGTAGAGAGCATCCTGACTGGCTGCATCACCGCCTGGTACGGCAATAGCACCGCCTGCAACCGCAAAGCCCTGCAAAGGGTGGTGCGAACTGCCAGAAACATCATCGGAGGTGAGCTTCCCTCCCTCCAGGACATATATACCAGGCAGTGTGTGAAAAAACCTTGGAGGATCATCAGAGACTCCAGCCACCCGAGTCATGGTCTGTTCTCACTGCTACCATCAGGCAGGCGGTATCGCAGCATCAGGTCCCGCACCAGCCGACTACATGACAGCTTCTTCCCCCAAGCAGTCAGACTGTTGAACACTTGATCTATCAGGATCAATAATTAGCACTGCACTTTATTAATCTATAATCTCACACTGGACTGTCAACATATTCTCCTCAATACAACTACTTATATATATATATATATATATATATATATATACATATATTTCATATACTCTTTACTTATTGTATTGTGTATTCTATATTGTGTGTATTGTTTACTGTGCATTGTATATTATTATTGTGTTGTGTAAGTATGTGTACATTTGATATGTAAATTGTTGTTGTGTAAATATGTTGTTTACTGTAATTGGTATATGTCTCGTCACTGTCATGTCTGCTATGTTGCTCGGAACTGCACACAAGAATTTCACCTACTGTTGCACTTGTGTACATGGTAGTGGGACAATAAAGTGATTTGATTTGATTTTGATTTGATTTCAAGTCTAATGACATGTCAACATGACCCCGAAGTCAATTAAAAACATTAGTAAATGTTTCTTGCACTCGTTTTTCATGACCAGTTTCCACCCTTTTTCTAACCCTTAGAATCCAATTTTTGCTACTTCATGACCTCCGTTTGACTCTCTGACCTTTTTGCATGTGAAATGTGTAAAAATGCTGGTAAATTGCTGAAGGAAAAATATAAAGCACAAAAACTGAGTGATTTGCAAGGTGCTCACAATTTAATTTAAACAACCCGCATATATTCACCAATAATATGAAAGATTTTATAGCAAAATAATTAGTTCAAGTATCTTTGCTGTGTTCAGCCACCAATAAATGTAGGATAAATGATCAGATTAGAAATCTGATAAAAAATTCTCCACCATTGGGGGGGTCACGTGATGACATGCAAGAAGCAGACGTGTGAGCGACGAGCTCTGTGCACTTTGCTAAATGTTTAATTATTCTCAAGTTATAACCTGGTGAAATTAGATACACCCAGTTACACATTTGCTCTTTGAAGTAAAACATGGCAAAGAAGTAAAAATCCTAGGGCTCTGGAGACATTAAAACACACTTACGTGTTCAGGATGAAAGCCCCAACAGGTCTACAGTCCAGGGACTTGATTTGGATGACACGGTGGGAGAGGAGATCCAGCATCAACTGTCCAACATGTCGGTGATGCTGACGAAGGTTACTGCTGACTTGGAATATCTTGCTGTAATACGTAGATCAATTACAGAGATGGAAATAAAATTCTCAGAGTTAGCAACAAGAGTGGCAGATATTGAGAAGTGAATCGGATCTGGAGTCATTGGAGAGGGAATTATCTGCTAATCCGTCCATGACACAAGTTGATTTGGAACATGTTCTTGAAAAGCTTGAAGATCTTGAGAATAGAAGCCGCAGGAATAACGTCTGAATTGTTGGAATTCCTGAGCATAAGGAGGGCAGAGATATGGTAAAAATCCTAGACAAGCTTTTCCCAAGTCTGCTCGACATAACAGGCCACAAGCTGGAAATTGAGCGAGCTCATAGAGTTCTGGCTCGGAGATCTGCTGAGGGAGGAAGGCCCCGATCAATCCTGTCCAAATTTCAGAGATCATCTGTGGCAGGGCGGAGGGCAGGCCGGGTTGTGATTATACACACCTGGTCCCTTATCAGGCTAATTAAGCCTCCGAGAGGGATAAAGGCTGATGGCAGACAGTGGTGCGACGAGAGAGAGATAGTTTACGGACATGTCCGTCATGTGTGTGTTTGTGTCTTTTGTTTCAGTTTCTCATTAAACTATTATTTATGTTATCAAGCCGGTTCTCACCTCCTCCTTTCCATCTAAATTATGTTACACTAGTACAGAAGCCCGGGAAGGAGGACGGATGCCCGTCACGGTGTCCTCGACACTGCCGTCCACCCAGGGGAGCGCCACTGCCCTCCGGGGGAGAGAGTAGACCGACCGGCCGGACGCGGTGAATGGCCGCCGTCCGCGAGGCGAGACTCCCTGACCGCCTGGAGTGAAGGAGCCGCTGCCAGGGGCGGAGGAGAGCCCTGCCATCCCCCAGAAACACGGAGGGGTCGAAGGAAGACCGCCGTCCATGAGGGGAGGAGGGAAGTGTCTCCCCGATTGCCTGGGGTGGTAGGGTCGCTGCCAGGGGCGGAGGAGTGTCCCCACGAGTCGCCGAGAAAGCGGAGGGGCGTTCTGACCGCCGGAGGTTGTGAGTCTGACTCCGGTCCGCCCAGGGAGAAGTGGCTGTCGTTCGCCTGAGAGTGTGGAGAAGTGAATGAGGACCATGCGATGGTGTATCGGAGAACCGGCGAGTAGGTTTTTTTTTCAACTCTCTCTCCTCTCTCTCACTGCCGCTCTGCGTTGGCCTTTCCCTCTCATTTAAATTTTACAGTGTTTTTTGGGGGGTACTACACTGTTACAGGAAGTACCCCCCCATTTTAATTATTTCTGTTTCCCTCCCTTGTCCCTCCCTCATCCAGGTAGATGGGGATGACCTGCCGGCAGGGAAAGGGGAGGGTGGTACGTCAGGCCGGGGGCTCCCCAGCCTGAGAGAATGAGGGAGAAATGTGGCAGGGCGGAGGGCAGGGCCAGGTTGTGATTATACACACCCGGACCCTTATCAGGCTAATTAAGCCTCCGAGAGGGATAAAGGCCGATGGCAGACGGTCAGACGAGAGAGAGATATTTTACGGACATGTCCGTCATGTGTGTGTTTGTCTTTTGCTTCAGTTTTATATTAAACTATTATTTATATTATCAAGCCGGTTCTCACCTCCTCCTTTCCATCTAAATTACATTACATCATCCAATAAAGATCTTGTGATGCGCCAGGCGAGGAGAAAAGGAAAGCTTTCTTGGAAGAATCATAATATTTTCTTGTTCGTGGACTTTGCGAGTTCGACAAGAGACAAACGCGATCGATTCAGGGAATGCAAGAAACTCTTGCATCAACGTAAGATCGCTTTTGCATTGATGTTTCCGGCCAAGCTGAGAATAGAAGCGAAGGATGGTTGCAAAGTATTTACATGTCCAAATCATGCAATGTCTTTTATAGAATCAATGGGTGAGTAAACCATTGGGTGTTTCTCATGTGAGTGGGTCGACTCGCTGTACTAACTCTGGCTTTTGAGTAAGCTGGGCATAATTTTTGTTTCTTTTTGCTTTTTTTTTTTGTGTGTGTGTCTTTTGCGAATAATACTTTTCCTTAAAGAAACTTTTGCATTGACGGAAGATCACTTTTGCACTGAAGTTCCCGGCCAGTTTGATAGTGGACACTACGGATGGCCACAAAATATCTACATGCTCACACAAAGGATGTCTTTTATATAGTTGACGGACTGAGTAATTCATGGTATATACTTTTATGCGGCCTCTGAGTGAATTGACTTGACCATCCGGGGAACTGGGATGCCTGCTTTGTTTCTTTTTGTGTTGGTTCATCAAGTTGGATCATCTTTTGCTATAGCATCTCTCTAATTTCCCACAGGAGGGAATGCACAGTTTCTTTTCAATGGACACTCTGTATGCTTTTTTACGGATAGGTACTTCATTGGTTGTGATGATGCGGTGCTTGGCAATGTTGGTATGTCCTATTTCATTGGTATAGATTTTCATTGGTACAGTTTGCCAGTCTCTCATCAGGTTCTCAAGTTGGGTTTGAAACTCTGGGGTGGTGTCAGTATTGATGGCTAGCTGATGAATGGGGATTCTTCTGGAATTGGCAAAGCATGGTAAAAGGACAGTAATGTACTAGTGTCAAGGCCCGGTCTCAAACCCGGGTCTCCGGAGTGAGAAACAGTCACTTAGCAAACTGAGCCACTAGTGGTCGGCAGAACCTAGAAGATGAGGCAGACACAGCAGTACTAGAGACGTTGTTTTAATAATGTAAAAAGTAAAGATCTTCAGGCAAAAAATATAAATCCACAACATCAAAAATCATTCCAGGATAAAAGGTAATACACCAACTCAAAAGGTAAATCCACAAGATAAGAAGGTACAGCAGAAAAAAGGTCTCAAAAGATAATCCAAAAAATAAATGAGTACCAAAACAGAGTACCACAAGAGAATCCAACTGGAGCCACAAACGTTCACAACTTCACTGAGGCTGGGTGCTAACATTCAAACACAGAGCAAAGAACTAAAGAAAACTAAGGGTTAAAATACATACAAGGGAAACCAGGCACAGGTGCAAATAATAACTGGATCAGACAAAAGGCATAATGGGGGCCTCTAGTGGCCAAAACCAGAAAAACCCCGGCCGAATGCTGACAACTGGTAGAATTAACGGGTAAGAATGAAAAAAAGTCCATGCCTAAAATGTTGGGTTCTGTAAGATCTGCATCTCCCATCACATACAGAATAAAATCATTATTTCTCCCTAGCAGCTCACACTCACATTTATACAACCCAATGGCAGTTAGCACTTGTCCATTGGCTAATTTAAAAGTTTGACCACTTGGATTCATTTGTTCTCTGCCCTTCAGCTTTCTCCAACAAGATTCCTGAATAAGTGACAGTGAGCTTCCTGTGTCTATCATAGCTTGTAGATATCATTCAAAAAGTAAAGCAGGTATGGTCAAAATCTTCAAATCTAGCTGATTGGAGTTTTGAATGGATTGCATAATATGCGTGTTAGCTTGGGATGGTTTTTGGGAAATGTGTCCGTTGGTATGGGTATTTTTCCTCTGCACTTCTGGGTTGGCATGGCTCCAATATTTGTAGGGTCTTCGAAGTCTCGCTCAATATGAGGACCAACTTTAACCAACTCGCCTACCTCTCTTACTGTTCCCGTATAAGGCTAGATGAGGATTGCAATTCCTTAAGATGGCCTTCACAATCTCTTTCTCCAACATATCCTTCCATCTCAGACATAACACTCTGTAGTAATGTGCAAAATCATGGATACAATCTTTGGGGCCTTATTTTCTTTTTAACAACAGTTTAACAGCTTCTGCCTTGTAGAAATAGATTTTCTTGAATTAGTTCCAAGTATAAGTTGTTCTTCATTCAGCCAACCACCAGTCTTTAGTGATGCCCTTAAGAACTGAGATAAGAGAAGCTAAAATGTCCTAATCGATGATAGGTCAAATGGCAAAGTATACTTCACCTCTTTTGATGTAATAAACTGGATAATTTTCCTCATCATCCCCAAAGTGTGGGAATTCAACTTTTACAGGCAGATATGGAGAGGTAGGTATTTTGTCAGGATTGGATGATGAATGTTGACTTGTATTTCTACTCTTGCCTTGTGGTACAGTTGGGGTAAGTCATGAAGGAGTCAACATCAAGGGAGCGTATCACCTTAACTTTGCATCCTTCTTGGCATATCTTCGTTTCAAACAATCCACAACTGATTTTCCCAAATCTTGAATACTCAACTTAAACACATTATGCACTCTCTCACATTCCCTCTTGATCTAGTATGTTAATTTTTCTTCAACTAATCTACATTGTCCAATTAGTTCCTTCTGTGAATAACATTGGCTCACCTTTTGGTAGCAATCTTTGATGCTTCCCTCTAGGTTCATGACACACCCTGTTAACTCTTCTATTAACTGGTGGATAGAGGAATAAGGGTTAAGTGCTGCTTCATCATCAGGAGGTGGTGGACGAGGAAATGGAACTTCAACTGGTTTGTCTGAGTTATTTCATCTTCTGAATTAATATACAATTCACTAAATATGGTAATGACTTAACTTAATGGTTGTGGATCTCTCCTTGTTACAAATGGGCCAGTGGTGAAATCAGGATTGCGTTCGTCCTCATCCTCTGCACCATAATATTGGCTTGCCATATTTTACTGTACAAGAACACAGTATGTTCAATATGCATAAAATACAGGCAGAGCCAGGTATAAGTACAACAAGGAACATAAAACAACCAGTTGCTTAAATACAATGTCAATGTCACACACACACACACACACACACACACACACACACACACACACACACACACACACACACACACACACACATGACCCCTCATAAACATACCCACACAACTGGTGATAGAGCCCTGCTTTGTCCCTAAGTTATTGTACCATTGGACAGGCAGACGCCATTGACCAGTCTCTCCGCCCACATTCGCTGCCACATTCTCTGGCCGGAAACCTCACATGATGCACTCTCCACGAGAGCCACGCCCGCCAATTTGTGCATTCTTTCTCTCATTACACACACACACACACACACACACACACACACACACACACACACACACACACACACACACACACACACACACACACACACACACACACACACACACACAGACACACCCATACCCATTCACACACACACACACCTTTACCCTCCTCTCATGTATTATAGGCATATCTGTTACCATATCTAAGCATGTTACTGTTTAGTTTGCAGTTGGAAGTCGGAAGTGTATCAACTGCATTGTATTGATTATTAATTGTTATTACTGCATCAGTAAATGTTATACTTTAAAGAGAAGTGTTTTGGTATTGTTCTGCATACACCTGGGCCAAGGGCTGGCAGGAGATTCAAGCCTTCATTGTTCCCTTTTTGAATGTCGATGTTCTCTGGATGCTGTCTGGCCTAAGAGAACAATCCTATATTGAGACTGCTCTGCTGTCTGGTTATTAGTCCCTGATTCCAGGATGGTGCCCCCTGCAAAATTCTTATTAATGGATTTTGATAATTGATCATTATCTTTAATGATTGTTGATTTGAGGGATTAAAAAGATAATGTTGATTCTAATCAATATTCTATTGATTTTAATAATTATTAATTCTATTTGATAATTATTAATTATTGCTAATAACCAAACCCGCTCCTAAACAAAGCCCCAACATTAATGGTGCCCCTTGTGAGGTGTCCTACGTGCCAGTTTTGTCACAGTGTATGCATAAGAATCCAAAGTAATAACTTGAATCATTAGTTCAATGTTTGGTTCTGTTTGACGATTTACTTTTCTCCCGACTTGCCAAGCATAAGCCAGTGTAATGTGAAAGTGCTCTTAGAGTGGATTAGGTGTTGGTAAGTGTACGATAGTCTGAAATTCACACATTGCATAACAGTAACCCGTAAGCCACAGGTCGAAGCCTCTCACCTGGGTGTTCATGTCACCATTATAGTAACTGTAACACAACAAGCTATCAGAGCCACTGTGTCATGAGCATGTTTACTGCCCCGGTAAAATGAGTCACCATTCGCCCCACATGGCCAGAGCTGAAGCTCCACAGAGGTCAGACGACCCAGCACTGCAAGATGTGGTCGCAGCTATCCTCCATCTCTCTGTAGAGGAGAGAGATAACCTCAACAGCTACAATGTTAGTTGATTATGTCAACAACCCAGTCGGGAAGCCAGAGCACAAAATCATGGACCTCGTGGGACAAATTTTCCTTCTTCATCACCACAGAACCCAACTGCAAATCGCAGAGCACTAGGTCCAGATCACCCAGCTGCTGAATAGCTACCAAGCAGTGCAGAGGGAAAATATCAGCCTGCACCAAGGAGTTAGGTGCACCCAAGCTGAGTGAGTCCAGGCACAGGAAGATAATGCCCAGAGGCAGAAGGTACATGAAACCCTGCGCAGGCAGCTCAAAGCTGCCCAGCTAAGAGCAGCGTCAGATCAGGTAAGTGCAGCTGCTGACCTGGCCACCCAGGAAACACACAGCACCACATCTGACATTGAAGATGGTCCCATCTTTAACACAACCAGTAGAAATGTATCCCCTAAGAAACCCAGGGACATAAGCTAGGAGCCAAGCTGCCCCTAGTGGTACAGTCTCTGACTTCATCCTCCTAGACACTTTTCAAGCTCCTCCAGTGGCCCACTGGTTGGATGCAGGTGCCCCTCCTTCAGGTTGCACCACACAGCATTTTGACCAGACTGATTCCACACCACAAAGGGGGGAAAATTACTTCCAAGCCCAGGATGGTGAAAGCGGTTCGAAGGCCCCATTTGCCAGGGACAACAAGGGGCCCAACCTCACACGTTGACAGGACTCCATCCCTACCACGAAGGAGAAGAAGTGGTCCTCATCGCAGTAGCGTTTTGGTGACTATGGACCCACGGTCATTCCGACACCATGGCTTGCTCACTCAAAAACTTGAGTCCCTCGCAAGGGACATTGAGCTCATTGACCCAAGTAGTCGAGATTCAAACATCAATGATTATCTCAGAGAAATTCAGTATTGCCTTGTTGACTTACCTCCCGATTCATCACTCATATGGAAGACCACGGTAAGGAGTGTCCATGTGTTCATGGAAACATTACCAACTGGAACCCGAGACCGCTATTCAGCTCTGTCTAAATTCCTACGTGAGGAGTATTCGCCATATACCGATGAAGCCTCCGCTACCCTAGGTGCTTTCGCCACCGCGCAGAAGAGGCATGAGCCTCCACGTGAGTATTACAGATGCCTGAGAGCTGCGTACTTCCAAGGATGTAATGCGCCATGTCTGGAAGAGGAATTGACAGTGTGCGATATGTCGTCACGATGTACTGCAGAACAGGTAACCCTACCATGCAGGAAATCAGAAGGTATGTCCAACTGGCATGGGAGACGTACATGCACACTGCTCGAGGGCATGAAGGCGATGCCAGAGTCCTGGGGATCCAAGCCTCAGAAAACGCTGACCTAGCTCTTGAAGGCAACAAGATACTTTGTGCTAAGGTGAACATTAGAACAGTACTCCAGGGGCACCTTGCCAGCAGGGTGGGCAACAGAACCAAGGGGGTGGAGACCAGGCACTCCATCAGGATCATGCCAGTTATATCGGAAACCCAAACAAGAAGGTGAGTGAGAAGACAAGGTTTGAGACAGGAAATGGAGGGTATAATAAGGAGATGCCTGACGGAGGCAGTAATGCAGCTTAACGTTCTCCATTGTTCATCAGGGCTGCCAAACTCCTCAAAGGAACATGGCGCTGACCCCCAGTAGCATGACTAGACTACATTCCCCCCTCCCATTAATGCCAATGTTTACTTTGTAGGTTGGGAAACGGGAACAGGGGACGACAAGTTGCTCCACAAAACAGTCACTCCTAACACACCACACCCTCCTTTTCTGACTATCTTGGGTGATCTGGTCCGGAAGGAAAAACCTCAAAGCCAACAACACCACTAGCATCTCCAGACAGATTATGTGCCAATTCAGCTGCTAACCTGTCCATACTCCTTGAGCATTATGGTTCTCGTACACAGCACCCCAACCCATAGAGAAGGCATCTGTCATTATCAACCAACAGTGGCACCTGTCCCAACGGCACACCTATCCACAGAAAGCGGTTCCATTTCAATGGTAACAGAGCTTGGTAGCACCCACGCATCACTTTGATGGGACGAAACGCATGCATCAGTGGTTGAAGCCCTTTTAGTTTATCTAACACTGAATAGGTATCACATGCAACATGCCCAGGAGAATGACAGTGGATGGCACAATCAAAAGCCCCAAAAGACTGTGAAATGTTCTCACAGGAAGAACATGTCCCACTTTGAACATCGCTAGACACTGGCAGAATGACAGAACCCATTTGCATTGTCCACAAGTCTAGCTTCACCCCAATAAATAGCATCTGTTGCCTCTGCAAAAAAATGCTCTGGTCTGGATGGACTCGCCACCCTAGATTGTTCAAGTGACTGAGAACAACATCTCTGTATTGGGCAGCCAACACAAGAGTGAGCTAACACCAACCATTCATCTAAATAATTTAAAAAGTGGATGCTCTGGATCCAAAAAGGCATAAGTGCTGCATCAATGCATCTTGTGAACATACAAGGTGCTAACGCAAGTCCATAAATAAGGTTTGGTTCGCTTTGCCCCTAAAAGCCAACATGAGAAAATGCATGTGCCTTGGCAAAATTTTAAAATGGATATTAGCATCCTTCAATTATATTGTCACAAACCAGTCCCCCGGCTGCACTTGTGACATTATGCTATTAAACAAAAACACATTCCCTCTCGTTCAGATTACCCAATTCGGAACGCCTTGTAACTGCTGCCAAGCTGTCACACTGGCAGACAGAGGAATTAATGCATGATTCTCTATTGCAGCGCAATGAGTAAACTCTAGACTTACCTTTGGGGGCACCTTGCAATCAGTGTCACATTGCAAGGTGCCCTTGCGCCTCCATCGTTGTGATTGAAAGGGGTTTAACAAAATTTGCCTTATTATATTTAGGCATAATGACATAATGTCGTCCTGAAGTGTGCTTAAGGCAGGAATGTTTACAGAAAAGAAAATATCTTTCCTGGTGTTATGAAAGGGAAAGAGTGTATGAACATCAGTGTTGGGTGTAATGCATTACTAAGTAATTAATTACTGTCATGAAATTATTTTTCATTGGAAAAAGTAAGGGATTACTTTTAATTTTTCAGTAATTTTATTTGTTACTTCTGATTAAATTGTTTTAAATACTGTATAAACAATTCAATATAACACAATAGATAATTAAAAATCTAAATTTAACATCTAATATTAAAATGTATGTTTTCTCATTTAATTCAGCCCCCTTGAATCCTTTGGCCAGTTCATGAATAATGTATTTGATTTTATACTATTTATTTGAAAGAATTAAGAGAACAATTTCATGTCTATCCTTGTATTTTTCATCTGGTCAAGGTTGATAAGGATTTTAGAAAGTAATTTTCAGACAGTAGTCTAGTAATTAGACTACTGTCTGAAAATTACTTTCTAAAATCCTGTAGAAGATGTAAATAGTAGTTAGTAATTCATTACTTTTTAGAGTAACTGATCCAACACTGATGAACATTGGGGAAGAGCACTTGTGCTTATTGTACATTTAATTATTTTATGCCTGTCCTGAGATCCACGGCCTAGGTGACAGAGAATGTGTATAAAAAATGTGTCACAATGAATGTAGATACAGCAGAGAAAGCCAGATAGCTCATCTTCCCTAGCATTAGAGCGCGAAAGAATTTGTGGACATCGCATAGAAATTAACATTACTTTTACTTTTTGAAACTCACTCCCCAGCACTTCTCTTTAACTTTGATAGGCAAATTTAAATACCAGTTGACCTCCATGGGAGAATTTTAACACCAGTTGGCCTCCATTGGAAATCTTGATACCAATTAGCCTCCACAGGATAATTTTTATACCAATTGGTCTCCATAGGATAATTTTGATTCTAATTGGCCTCCATACAGTTTTGAAAGTAATTTTTCTCCATCTACAATGTATAATCCAGTGGTTTCTTAAGCAGAAACTATAATCCAATCCATACATTATTAAATGTTTGTTCCCCCATACACAAATCATGACCTACTCGATCATCCATACATGCTAAATTTTGAGTGTCCAATGCGTATCAAATGGCAGACTTGCACGAGGAGAAGCAAGATCGTGACTGATGGAGAACTCAAAACACAACTCCTTAACAATGGAAAGACTGCAAAATCAGTGACTACAGAATAAACACATTTTAAAAGGAATGAGGAGTGCAAAGTACATACCGCCATTGAACAGGGAAAGAGATAGCATTCTTCACCCGTCAAAGAAAAGACGGCAATAGTAAAACCCACGAAGCATCCCGCGTGGCAGATCACAATATTGTATTGGAGAAAAATGCTCTTTTTTAGCTTCTTAAATCCCTCGTCCTCCCTGCAACAGAACTCTAAAAATGGTTAGAGAATGAAAGAGAGGCCGGGCTGCGCCCTGTGCCTAATTACGTTTTTGTGAACTCTCTAGGCCCTAGAGTCTAGGGTTACAAAATAGAAGAAATAATGTATTTTTAAACAAGTGCCTACCTTTCCATTGTTCCCACGATGAAACACCTCCAAACCAGCATTTCCTTCATGGAAAATGGCCTGCATGATGCATAACGGCGCAGAACTAGGCCGTGCGCCAGATAAAGGAGCATGTCTCAATGGTGAGAATGGTGCATCTGTCCAGAGGGAGAGAGAAAGACAAGTTAAAGTCTGTGCCCATCCTCAATCTATTTTCTTGTGACAAGAGCCGGAGCTCATAGGGCTCCTTTCAAAGACTGCATGGTTTGACAGAGCTTTGATGAAGAGCCATCAGGCCTGTTTAACAATGCTGTCAAATCCGTACACAAACTGCTTATTTCCAGTGACGTCATCACATGTTATCACTCAAAAGGGAAATCATAGTCCTCGCTTCTGTGTGAGTCGCTAGTAACCAACACGGGCTTAGACAAATTTGTGCACTGAAGTAAGAAAATCTGGCGAGATGGAGCCAAGTGCTCGCCTTTATAGAGCCTCTAACGTGACTCCCTATGGGCATTGCTTAGGTGCCATAAGCCAAAAACTTGGCGAGATTGTATACAGACTTCAGACCATGTGAGACCACTGACGTAGTATTAATTGCGTCTTTAAGCAATGTTGATGTTTCCTTGAAAGGGAATCACCACATACTTTGGTGTCTTGTGTGAGGTCCAGTTAATTTCCGTTGGTGCCAGTGTAATTCTCACTGTAATTTTAAACAAAAATCTTTATTTAAGAAAAAACAAATCCATGTATATGTTATGCATCTAAAGGATTGAAATTGAATTTGGTCATGCCCTCTATTTTCCCCCAAAACATATGCCGTTGTAGGGCTTCCTTTTTTTCTGCTGTATTCAATTTGTATTTATTTATTTTTTACATTTCTCCTCCGTAAAACACAATCTCTTTTAATGGATTTCAGAGAGTCTTTAGTGATTTTTTGACTAAGCACCATGGATAACAACATGTTTTTCTCACCTCTGAATCATTTTATCAGCCACAGTCCTCTGGCTGTGCTCATGCCAGAATCAAAGACTTGTACTGCACTAGAATGTACAGCACTAACTGCACTAAACATTTTTATTGGACAAGTAGCTTTGATCATTTTCAGGTAAAATTCTAGAATCCATTCATTTACATCCATAAAGAACCTAGTTCTTTTTCTTTCTGGACTAGGCACAGCCAATGAGAACATTATTTTTGATGCAAGAAATAAAGATCATTCAAAAAAATTCTGTCAGATTGGGTTTTCCATGTTCCCTGTGTCTTTTTTAAAGGTGTCTGAGACACGTCTGTAGCTCTTTTAGGAAGGAGGATGTGGGAGCCGGATACACAATTCATTGTAAGTAATTTATTTTGACACTTTTCAGCTTTGCACCACAGTTTTCTTTTCAGCACAACATACAGTAAATGCATGCACACACAATCACTACTGTGAGCATCTCTCTCTCTCCCCTCCGGTGGTCTGGATTGCTTCTTTTATCCCTCTCCAGCTCTCACTGCAACAGAACAGCTGTTAGAGATCATTTCACATAGGTGTCAATCCTTACCGTTCTTCCTCTCCCTGCCACAGATGTTGCTTGGCCACGGCCACATCACCACAGAGTAATATCATAATTTTCTTAGCATGATAATTTTTTCCCCCTGTGGTCTACTTATAATGTTACACAACAGTTAATCATCCAATTTCCATGGCAGCATTCCATATGTAATATTCTTAAAGTATTTGCTGGAAGACTTGTCATTATGGTTCTGAGATAACAAATCAAACATTGCCTGTTTGCTCTGGGGTACACTAAAAACTACTGGCTTATTTTTTCCACACAATTACTGAGTTGAGCCAGTTGGATCTTTTTAAATTCCAGCTGTTGGGGTCCAAAAAATCTGAGACCATTGGTGAAAGTGTATTTTTAATTATTATTCTAATTATATATATATAAAATAATATCAGCATATAACAATTTGAGGAAAAGTTTGAATTCAAATAAATGAACGTGAATTTTAGTTTTCCTATTATTTGGTATATCCCTCTTTTGCCATAATTGATGGTAAATGTGTATTTATTGAAAAAATAAATTTAGCTAAAAAATAATATTATCAGCCAAACAATTAAATGTAAAGTTTAAAAATGTTACTGTGAAAAGTAATTTATTTGTCTTTGGTATTTATTCTCCCATATACTGTTTATATATATATATATATATATATATATATATATATATATATATATATATATATATATATATATATATATATATATATATATATATATAAATTTTGGCATTAGATTTATTTAAAATTACAAAGGAATTAGTTCAGTAATCTAATTGCTTTTAAGGGAAAAAAAGTAGTGAAATGGATTTAATTTTACATTTATTGTAATAATAATTACAGTCAGTCACTGACTTTTCATTAATTTAATTACTTTTAAGGACATTAATATGGTTACACATATTTATAAAATAATGTTATTTATATAGAATACGTATAAAACATTAATTATGATCATATGTATGTCTGTTTGTTTCTGTGACCACGGAAGGGTAAGGTATGACTATGTGTCACAATGAACAAGGTAGAAATACAAAAAATAATTTGGAATTTGTTGAGCAGAAAGGTGTTTTACAAAATATCTTAATTGTAAAGTAATATGTAATTTTGTTACAATATTAGTAATTTAGTTTTTCAATCAAGCAATCAGTAATTGACTATATCACAATTCCAGTGGGTCAGAAGTTTACATACACTAAGTTAACTACTAATTACAAACAATAGTACGCAAGTATAAACACCATCGGCCACTCAGGAAGGAGATGCATTCTGTCTCCTAGAGATGACTGTTGTTTGGTGCGAAAAGTGCAAATCAATCCCATTACAACAGCAAAGTGCTTTGTGAAGATGCTGGAGGAAACAGGTAGACAAGTATCTATATCCACATTACATCAAGTCCTATATTGACATAACATGAAAGGCTGCTCAGCAAGGAAGATGCCACTGCTCCAAAACTGCCATAAAAAAGCCAGACGTCTTGGTTACTGACGTAACCTCCATTCCCTGATGGAGGGAACGAGACGTTGTGTCGATGAGTTGACACTAGGGGTCGCTCCTGCAGAGCCCAGACATCTCTGATCTTGAGAAAAGGCCAATGAGAATTGGCGTGTGGAATTTGCATGCCACTCCCCCGGACATACGGGCATAAAAGGAGTGACGCTGCACATCCACATCAGGTATTGGCCTGAGGAGCCGAGCCAAAGACCCGGTGCTTTCAGCGGTTGGTTCAGTGTTATGGCCGGAGGGACACAATGAGACATTCCCCATCTGTCACTCACTCAACGTTGTGTCGATGAGTTGACACTAGGGGTCCCCATGGAAAACGCCACTAGAGCTGAACCGAGTTACGCAGACTGGCGGTGCGAGATGGGCAGACCTCTGTGTGCCTCGTAGCCAGTTCCACAAGCTGTCGCATAACTACCCCAACACACTGGCAGGCATGAAGCGGTCCCCTGCACCTAGGGAAATGGCTAACTGCTCAGAAGTATAAGGACTGGCTGGCCCAGCCGGGGATTTCTCTCTATTGCTCTCCCCTGTAAAAGGAACAGAAACATTCGGCTGCAGGCCAAATATATGGTCCAAGCTGGCGGGTGTCCCTCCAAAGAGTAGGACACCGCGGAGACCACATGGTAAACCATTTTGCGGAATATACATCACACGGGGTTGCCCAGGGGGACAACCATCACATGTGGAGCACTTACCTCAGTACGGGGGCCTGGTGACGCCCACACCGGGGCGGCAAGCGAGCCTCCCTGAAGACTCAACGGCCGCTAGGCTGGGGAGAAAGAATGTCCAGGATTCACACTTATTGCGAATGCGACTGGGGAAAGAGCACACGTCTTCGCCTCAAGGGAGGGAAAGGCGCTATGCACAAGCGATACACCAGGCCAGCTGACCCGAACTTACCTGTTAACACACGGGACAAAACTGGCTCAACCCTGAGGTTATAGAACCTCGCAAAGGTGTTAGGTGTTGCCCAAGCCGCGGCTCTACATATGTATGCTAGAGAGGCACCATGGGACAACGCCCAAGAAGCCGCAATGCCCCTGGTAGAATGGGCTCGTAGGCCAGCAGGGGGGCGGCACGTGCTGGGCGTGGTATGCCATTGTGATGGCATCGACGACCCAGTGGGCGATCCTCTGTTTGGAGACAGCGCTTCCCTTCCGCTGTCCGCCGTAGCAAACAAAGAGCTGCTCGGAGCTTCTAAAGCTCTGCATGCAGTCCTAGTATATGCGAAGAGCACGCACCGGACACAGCAACGCCAAGGCTGGGTCTTCCTCCTCCTGGGGCAGTGCTTGCAGGTTCACCACCTGATACCTAAAAGGGGTAGTGGGAACCTTGGGCACGTAGCCCATTCGAGGTATCAGGATGACGTGAGAGTAAGCCCGACCAAACTCTAGGCACAGTTCGCTAACAGAGTACACCTAGGGGAACTCCTGCCCGTAAGAATGCTAGGTCTGACCAGGGGCTGAGAGAGTGGCAACAAGCCTGCGTGACGAGGACGCGGTGTGTGCCGTGGCGCCATGCTCGTCTCTCAACTCGTCTGCATCAACCCAAGCTGCGTGACCGTCGCTGAGGATATCATATGCCCCAGGAGCCTCTGAAAGGATTTCAGTGGGACCAACGTATTCCGTCTGAACGTATGCAGACAGCTCAGCACTGACTGTGCACGCTCGCTGGTGAGACGTGCCATCAATGAGACCGAGTCCAACTCCATACCGAGAAAAGAGATGCTCTGAACCGGGACGAGCTTGCTCTTTTCCCAGTTGTCCTACGCAGTGAGGACATGGACCATCCACAAACGCTGACTCGTGGGTAGCACCCAGACACGAGAGGCAGCGATCTTGGCCATCAGACGGGGAGAGACGACGACCGCAACTAGGAAATACACACAAACGGATAGACATCTTGAAAAAGACACTTCACCGTTTGCGCAATGCTTTTAGAGAAACATTTATATATATATATATATATATATATATATATATATATATATATATATATATATATATATATATATATATATATATATATATATATATATATATATATATATATATATATATATATATACCGTAATTTCCGGACTATAAGCCGCAACTTTTTTCCGACGCTTTGAACCTCGCGGCTTATACAATGACGCGGCTAATATATGGATTTTTCCCGCTTTCAGATTTTATAAAAAAAAAAAAAAAAACTTTCTGTGACGTGCTCAGTTTTTTGGCGGCGTGAAGCTTTCATTAGACCAATGAAATTGCCGAATGGGTTAAGGTCAAACAACGTTTTTTGTTTACTGTTTAGATTAAATCGAAGCGCTCAAACTTCCCATTATTCTGATTACGGTAGTCATTTTGTCACCCTCACCATGGCAAAGACATGGAGAAACGCATATGATGCTGCTTTCAAGTTGAAGGCGATTGATCTGGCTGTTGGAAAAGGAAATAGAGCTGCTGCACGGAGACGTTGGAAACAGCAGCGTGAGGAATTGACTCAGTGCAAAAAGACAACTAAATCTGAGGCTATTCTGAGGCTATTCAACTCCGACACCGAAGGAGATGACTTCAGTGGTTTCAGTGCACAGGACGAGGAAGATAGTGACCAATGACTTTCTTGGTAGGCTACTGTTTACTGCAAATGTTTTATCACAAGCCGTGTGTTTCAAGTGCCCTGCTTCACGTGTCCTTCTTGGGAAAACTGTCACACGGGCACCAGTGTGACAGTTTTCAGCAGGGCACTTGACGTTCCAGGTAAGGCTTTTAAATTGCCACAGCAATGTTTACAATAAATTTTATAAAGTTTCTCAATTCTTCTATGCGCCAACACTAGACTGACGTGTGTCACTCTCTCAGCTCTGTGGCTGCTGCCTTTTTATGCCGCTCTCGGCTCTCCCAATGCTTACTGAAATTAGACACCGGTGTTACACATAATTTAGCTCAGATGTAAGCTTACCGCTTTTCTCTCCCGGACGGGCGCTTGACCACGCCCCCGCTGCCACACCGTGTTTCATTAAAGCCTATTTATTTTTGTTACAAGCCGTGTTTCGTTAAAGCCTGTGTAAAGTTAATTTGTTTCAATGTACCGGTAGGCACCTGCGGCTTATAGACAGGTGCGGCTTATTTATGTTCAAAATAATATTTTTTTAAAAATCAGTGGGTGCGGCTTATACTCAGGTGCGCTCAATAGTCCGAAATTACGGTATATATATATATATATATATATATATATATATATATATATATATATATATATATGTACAGTATATGAGAATATATATATATATATATATATATATATATATATATATATATATATATATATATATATATATATATACGAAGTTATTCACTCTGTGAGCTCTTTTTTCTCTGCTGCTGAAGCGACCAGTGGTGTATGCTCAGCACAACGCAGTGTGCGAGGGGGAGAACCGCTGGAAAGTGCCGTAGAACCAACAGCATTGTAGAGATGACGAAGACGGAGAAGAAGAAATCTGATGTGGATGTGCAGCGTCACTCCTTTTATACCCGTATGTCCGGGTGAGTGGCATGCAAATTCCACACGGCAATTCTCATTGGCCTTTTCTCAAGATCAGAGATGTCTGGGCTCCGACACAACATCGAGTGAGTGACAGACGGAGAACTACAGTTTGCAAGTGCACATGGGGACAAAGTTCTTACTTTTTGGAGAAATATGCTCTGGTGAAAGAAAAATGTAACTGTTTGGCATAATGACCATTGTTATGTTTGGAGGAAAAAGGGTGAATCTTGCAAGCTGAATAACACCATCCCAATCATAAAGGATGGGGTGGCAGCATTATGTTGTTGGGGTGCTTTGCTGCAGGAGGTACAATGTATACCTCTAAATTTGTGGCAAAATGGAAAGCAAAGTCAAGGTATTGGAGTGGTTATCACAAAGCCATGACTGACCTCAATACGATAGAACATTTGTGGGCAGAACTGAAATATTGTGTGTGAGCAAGGAGGTCTACAAACCTGACTCATTTACACCAGTTCTGTCTGGAGGAATGGGACATAATTCCAGCAACTTATTGTGAGAAGCTTTTGGAAGGCCACCCAAAACGTTTGACCCAATTTAAACAATTTAAAGGCAATTCAACCAAATACAAAAAGTGTACGTCAACTTCTGACCCACTGGGAACGTGATGAAAGATATAAAAGCTGAAATAAAGCATTCTCTCTACTATTATTCTGACATTTCACATTCTTAAAATAAAGTAGTGATCCTAAGACAGACCTAAGAACTGATCAAATACAGGGAATGTTTCTGTAAACTTCTGACTTCAACTATAAGTACATTATTTAAAGATTAATCAATTGCGTTTGATGGAAATTTGTCAAATCTTAATCGATGTGTAAATCTTAAAGATAGATTGATATATATTTTTTAAATGACACACTTTACAAGTCTCTTATGATAAAGGTGGGTCTCTCAAGTAAAAGGCAACAGTAACTGTGGGAATAGTTTGCTAATATAATAGTTAATTGAGTTACAGTTACATTAAATTATTCTTTTCTGAGGACCAAAACAGCAAACTAATCAGGACATTTCAATACATCAGTCATTAAATGGTCATATTTAGCATGGGACTTGAGCTTTTAAATAAATACATACATAACACTGACAGCTGATGTATAGTGCATGCTGTCCTGTTGCAGCAGAGAGTGTCTGCCTCCTTGAAGACCTCGCTTCGGGTGTCAGGGATGTGGCTGCCTTACAGAGTCTCCCACGGGGTTCGTGCATTGGCTGAAGGATGTTCCTCCTAATTATGACAGAGAAGCCACAGGCCCCAGGGCATAGGACATTAGCTTCAGACACTGTAAGGAAAAGAGGCAGGAAACAGTTGTGGAAGGATGTGCTTTTTAAAATGTTAGTGTGGTTGTATGGAGGCAGGAGAAATGTCATGAAAGAAACAGAGTTGTGGGTGGATTTTGGTGAGGGGTTGATGTTGCACTTTTGTGGGACTTTCTTAGATTTGGAGAGAGCTGCATGTGAACATTTTATATAAATACATGCAGTGGCAAGGTCCTGGCAGTGATAGAAAGGTAGTTAAACAGTATTTAACTGTTTACTAACTTGACCCAGTAATGGGCTCATCTTTGATGAGGCTGTGGCAGCAGGGCTTTTTGATAATTGGGAGCATGTTGGGTGAAATAAAATGTCAATGACTATATTTAAAGTGTTAGCATGTTGTGTATGCCAGTTTGTTAATAAAGCAACAGCGCCAGCAAATAACATAAATGTTAACGTATGCATAACATAATGAGGTTGTTGTGAAGATGATCATTTCAAAATACATATTGGTAAAGCAGTTCTTTAGGTTTTTAGTTGGTATGAAACATGTTATATTGTAGTAGTCTCATTAGAGACTGAAAATACACAGCTTACAGCTGTGGGAAAGTTTACTAAACTGTATTTCACATTTTAAGATAGTATGAACAATGTTTACCCTGAAATAATTCTTGAATTATATACAGTCACACATTTTTTGCAACTTATTCTAAAAAGAGTGTAAAGGGATCAATGGAAAGGAGGAGGCGAGTACCGGCTTTTCAAAATAAATAATGGTTTAATAATAAACTAAATCAGAAGACACAAACACACATATGACGGACATGTCCGTAAACGATCTCTCTCTCCCGCACTATCCTCTGCAGTCGACCGTTATCCCTCTCGGAGGCTTGATTAGCCTAATACGGGACCGGGTGTGTAGGATCCCCACCCGGCCCGACCCTCCGCCCTGCCACAAAGACTATTTACATAATTTGATTGATGTAGACTTATTGTTATTGTTTAATTTTACTTAAATTGTGCATTCATATAGTTATATATTTGATGTGCGTTTGATAGTTTTTAACTAGGCTGCATGTATTTAATGATCCTTACACAGAGCAATAAAATGAGAGATAGATCCATAGCTTTCGCAATATTTCACTGTAACTCTTTCCCAAAAAGTTTTTGAATTAATTAAGCATTTTAAAAGCTTTGTTCATTGAGGAGTCAAAAACCACAGGAGAGCCAAATAAAAAAAAAAAAGACTGATGGCTGCTACAGTGGCCCCAAAAATATCTGAACACTTAAACTACACATATAAATGTAGAAATGTTGCAATATGATTATTGGAGTGTATAACAAAATATCAAATCAAGTGTCATTTATTTTAAAGGAAGATAGCACAACTAAACTTTTCAAACCATACATTTTGCAAAAAGAACTTAATATAGCTAGATAAATTAAGGTCAACAGTATTTGGACACTTTCTGGTTGTCAAACATGTCCATATGTTCATCAAAAGTTGATAATCTGCACTGTTGGCTACTCTGCTAGGGCACCTTCACTGAATTTTAAAGAATTACTCCATTTCTAGAAGGAGTAATCATTGCAGAAATATTTGCTTGGGTATTTCTAAAGCTCAGTGGAAATCTTTTGAGTCCTTTGAAAATCCTTTGGGTGCTTGGAAGTTTGTCTGAAAGATGCATCCTTATGAGATGCCTTCACATGAAAATCGCTGCCTGTGAAGTCATTGACTGACAGGGCAGTGAGGCATCAAGGCAGCAGCTGCCTTACCTTTCAGATGCAATGCATACATCCACTAAAAATCACCTTGGAACCCACTGGTTAGAAGTAACAGAAAAAAGTGTTAGTTCAGAGAAAATGTCTAGGAAATGTTGTTTACAGATGCCATTTGGTGTGATATTTTGTTAGAAAGCATTGACATTATACTGTATACATGTTTGGTGTTTTATTTAGTCCAAATACTTTTTGGGGCTGTTTTGGCACTGTAAATGCCAAAACTTGTGGATCAGGGATGGTGCTAGGATTTTTGTCCAGTGATCAGTCTGGGGTGCCAACGAAATCCCATCCAACTGGGGGGCTGGCCCCCGTCAAGACCCACACCTGTTGTGGATTGTATGCCACGCAGTGCTGCAGAGTGACATAGCAACTGATAAACTGCAGAGATCACAATGCTGTTTCTCTTCTTTGGAATAAGACACTAACCCAGCAATGCAAATCACTGGTTAAAAGCCCTGATAAATTAATATTGCAAATGCAACTTATTGCTTATTTAAGCCTCATGTAATATTGTGTAACATACAAACAAATACTCCAGCACTTTTCTACGGGCTGCTTACCAGTTCTGTGCTTTAGCCCAATATGCAAAAGCACAGAACTGGTAAGAAGAAGGTTGATGGTTCGATCCCCACAGCCAGCACCATTGTGTCCTTGAGCAAGACAATTAGCTCCAGGGGGATTGACCCTGTAATAACTGCACTGTGTTTGGATAAAAGTGTCTGCCAAATGCATAAATGTAAAATGTAAATATATATATAGTGCTGTGTACGCATATCCAGTGAGTGTGCCACGTGCATTTGCTTTCTCTTGCATGTTCCCACAGGACTCCAATGCACTTTCATTAAGCTGCATCAGTGATCATTTAATTAACTTTTAAAGTATTTCAGTATAATTAAAGTAGGTCGAGAGAACTACCTCGTATGTTACTTCACTAGACTAAATTAGCTCTGATCTGAGCGTCGACCAACAAATTGGAATTGATTTCTGAATGACAAATAGATCACTGCGCATGCGCTTGACAGTATTATAGTGTATCGATTAGCAATCAATTCTCTGGTCTTAGGAAATATGGCCAAATTAACTAAAATATAATAAAGATCAGGGGTGGAAAGTGTACTGAAAAATATTACTCAAGTAAAAGTACTGTTACATCTTAAAAATGTAGTATAAGTAGAGTAAAAGTACCTGTCCTAAAAACTACTAAGTAAGAGTAAATGAGTAGCTCATTTAAAAGTACTCATGAGTAGTGAGTTTTGAGTACTGTGTTGTGAAATCTATGCCCCTTTATGCTTCTCTAAACTCTATGCTTCAATTTAAAATTTTTGCACACATACTGTAATTTACATTCCCTTTTATTGCTGTTTGCCAGGAAGAATAAAAAATATAGGTATATTATAGGTGTTTGTGATTGACAGCTTTTAAAATACATCACTTATCTATGATACTATAAACACTACATTAATCTGATGGAAAAAATAATTAAAAGGGCAACATTATTACAGAAATTAAAAGATGAAAAAGTTATTTTTAATATCATAATGTATGAAACAATTACGTTGTACAAGTTTAGGGTCTCAATTTCCCTTAATGGTGACAGAGTGTTATTGTTGTGCATAAAACATGTTCAAACAATGCAAGGAATGCACATTTTTCTTTTAATGAAAACCCACTAAAAAAGCAGGGTCACTTGGTGCGTTATGTCCCAGCTCAATGTATCAGCTCTTTTGGTCCATTCAATGCAAGTGAATGGGTGCCACATTTGTAAAGCTCTGAAAATCACAAGTAAGCATAAAAGTGGCCTAATTCATGTGACTCCAGTGGTTAAATCCATGTGCTCAGAAGAAATATGATAGGTTGGGTGAGAAAAAGATCAATATTTAAGTACATTTTTACTGTAAATTCTCCTCCCTGCTCAGTCAATCTCCACTTTAACTTTCACATTCTCCTTTTGCTTTTGGTAATTCACATTCTTCATGCATATCGCCATTAAAAAATATAATCAGGACAGGGAAATAGTAAACACAGATGGTGGGAAAATAGTGCATTAAAAGTACAGTTACAGCACTTAAAATATACTCAAGTAAAAGTATAAAATTTTTAAACTACTTAAACAAGTACAATTCTTGGGATTAATTTCAGTAACGTATAATTCGTTACTTTATACCCCTGATAAAGATGCATTTTACGTTTTAGATATTCTGCTTATTAACTCAAAAGTAATTTTTACTGAATCAAGTAGAATTTGATATGTTTATGAAACTGAAATGTCAATTAATTAAGAATGTTTTCTGGGTTTCGTTTGTTCTGGGCTGTTACAGAACTGTGGAGTCATTCAGCACCATGGAGAGTTCACCAAAATATACCCAGTCTTCCACGAAAACCGTTTACCTCAGTATGTCGATATCTAACTTAAAAAAAAACTAACAAATCCAACCAAGCAAACAAACATAAACAGCGAAACGATGTTGATATGTAAATTTTGCACATCTATCATCCGGAACTTAATTTTTGAGCTGAAACTTTGACGAATGTGGAGGAAATATGAAGTACTTAGGATGAGACATGAATATTCACCGAAGTAATGTCACATAAAGGGGAATCCTCACGTAAACCGCTTTATTTGTCTTTTGTACAACTTTAAATGGCGTGTTTCTTGTAAGTAGTGGGCGGAGCAGAGGAGCTCGCGAGCGCTGGCCATGCGAGAGCGCGTCAGTCGCGCGGAGGAGAGAGTGAGCTGTTGATGCGTGGACGCGCGAATGCGGATTATCCCGCAACTCTGGACCTGACCTCAACATCACTGCAGCAGCGCTCCATCACTCGCAACTTGGAATTAACATTTCTTTAAAACATTTGAGAGTAAACCGGATTTTCTGTCGGGGCAGAGTATTCTTCTGTGACAAGGTAAAGCAAAGCTACTTTAAGACATTTATACAGTTTCACCGATGAGTTTTGGCACGAACTCGTATCACATTGCACATATTACAAATGTCATGTCGCACTTAATCCACCCCCATTTGTATTTTAATGAATATGCTTATTTTTAATATAGAGACGTAGACGTCCATTTGAACAGGGGTAGCTCTGTTCTTCTAATGTAACGGTCTGGTCTATTTCAATTTGAAGACGTGTTTTTGAACATGAAACACAATTGAAATTCTTATTCATTGTGCTCCTTTTATTTCCATTTTCATAAATATTACTAAAATAAAGGATGTTGTGTCATTGCTCAAAGAGAGGAATGAAGGATGCATTCAGGAGTCCGAACATGAACACACACTCTCTCTCTCGCTCTCTCTCTCTCTCTCTCGCGCGCACAGACACACACACACACACACACACACACACACACACATGTTGTGTTTCCATGTTTTATGGGGACTTTCCATAGACATAATGGTTTTTATACTGTACAAACTTTATATTCTATCCCCTAAACCTAACCCTACCCCTAAACCTAACCCTCACAGAAAACTTTCTGCATTTTTACATTTTCAAAAAACATAATTTAGTATGATTTATAAGCTGTTTTCCTCATGGGGACCGACAAAATGTCCCCACAAGGTCAAAAATTTCGGGTTTTACTATCCTTATGGGGACATTTGGTCCCCACAAAGTGATAAATACACGCTCACACACACACACACACACACACACACACACACACACACACACACACATGTTTTATGGGGACTTTCCATAGACATAATGGTTTTTATACTGTACAAACTTTATATTCTATCCCCTAAACCTAACCCTACCCCTAAACCTAACCCTCACAGAAAACTTTCTGCATTTTTACATTTTCAAAAATCATAATATGATTTATAAGCTGTTTTCCTCATGGGGACCGACAAAATGTCCCCACAAGGTCAAACATTTCGGGTTTTACTATCTTTATGGGGACATTTGGTCCCCACAAAGTGATAAATACACACTCACACACACACACACACACACACACACACACACGCACACACACACACACTCTATGCTTTAACAGTGCAAAAGTTTAATGGACCGTATAAATATGCGCAGTTTTACCCTTAGCTTATAAGAATAAGTATTTGACTCTGGCATACCGTAAGTGTACATAAAATGTAATTAATTAGGGATCAAATGTATTTATTCTTTATATAGATATTATATATAATCAAATTGACCCATTGCCTAACGTATAACAACATACATGCACATACATACATAGATACATACATGCACGAAAAGGTTTTGCATGCATTTTGTGGCCTCCACTAGAAAACACAAGCAGCCCATTGGGATTCTAAAGGATCTGCAGTTTTGTTTAGTTCGTTTCAACACTATTGCCATACATTTTTTTTTTTTAATTATTATTCTAAAGGCTTAATACATTTTAAAGAGTTTATGTAATGAACAAATTCTCTTCCACAATGTATGGACGGCCACATATAGTATTAGCTACTATTGCACTGCAGGTTTCTGTGGCATGCTTATTTGTCGTCCTCTGTGAAAGTATATCACGGTGGATTTGATGACTCTCTCCTTTCAATAAGAGAAATTCTACTCTTTGGATAATTATTTAGATAATTAATGCCAAAGATAGTTGAGGGTGTGTGGAGGAACTCGGCTGAGTTTGGCATGACATTGGAGAAAACCATTTATGGTTAGAACACACTAATACAAATGTTGATAAAATGTATTCCCTGAATGCACTGTGTCGCTTTGGATAAAAGCATCTGAAATGCTGAAATGTTCAGCATATAGGGTAGACCAGAGCAACTTATCCCACTTTTTACTCCAGTGAATATTTCTCAGGGTAGGTTTATAAAAAGTCCCTTTCTGTTTAGTTACAGTCTTGACTACAAAAAAAGCTATTCTAAATTTCCACAGATATTGTGCTGGAAAAAGAGATGTTAAAACAAATTTTGTTTATGTCTTGTGGCTATTCTTTTGAAAAAGTAAGTGTTTAAGCAATTACATTTGGCCCCATTCACTTCCATTGTAAGTCTCTCGCTGTAACCCAGAGTTTTCCTTTTTTTTTTTTATAAAAGAAGGGATAAGTCAAATATATTTTTTATGTTAATCAAAATTATGCCATAAATGCTTTTAATTGATGCTGTTGTATTGAACCCGGCATATTCCTTTAAATAGTAACATTTGAAATTGCAAAAATATGAAAGGCAACATACAAAAACGCCACAAAAATGACACAACATATGGCAGAACATATACTTAATTTACATTCTAATTCCTCATGTTTCATGTCTAATCTAAGCAATTAATTTATTACACATGAACTAGGATGAATTATGCTTATGCTCTAAGCAGCACTTAAAAATCCTGTCCAAATGTCTTTTGGACATCAAATGTCTATCTGCAGAGTTCTTATCGCCTCTATATAATTTGTAATCCAATAGTGTGTATTTTGTTTGTAATAAATCCTCAATGTGAATACTGCCAGACCCATGGCAGTCATCATGGGCTGAGGATCGGGTTTCAGGCCAGCCTATTCCCAGTACATCAGCCTTCACAGGAAGCCCTTCTAAAAACCCCTTCTCTATGATGGCTTGCCTATCAGTGGCATGCATGGTACATATCTTGACCGTGGCCACTACGTTCTGCTCCACTCACCACCTTTTAACCATTCTTCTCAAATCTTGTGGAGAGCTTTTGAAACCATTGAAACACAGACAAGGCCCACTATCACTCAGGAGACGGTCCGCGCATCTGTGTTGGTATCAATTGCCTTAATTCAATAGCTGGCTGCCAGGGTGAGATTAACTATTCAAGGCAGGTAGTTAAAGGGGTTATTGTGTTGCATCGCTGTGGAACAGTTACGATTGGGGAAGCTTTTGTCTACGGGGGCTTCATGCCAAAGCAACACCCAGGGCAGGGACGGATGGAATTCTACAAAAACACATATCTCTCCGTCAGACATCTGTCAACTCACCGTGTGTGTTGTAAATACTTAGGTGTTGTACACAGCAAATGTTGTACTGTGGGTTTTGTGGCAACTTTTATGCAGTTTTAAATGTGAAATAGTTGCTTAGGTTGAAGGCAAGCATTATTTTATAGAAATATGCTTTAATAGAGGCTCTAAAATATAAACAGGATGCCTGTTTTATGTTTAACATACTAACAAGAAAAATAATCTTTAAAGGTCCAGTAATTTCTGTGCTACTAGCTGCACCAAATGGAATTGCACAAATAATGGTTGTTTCCAAACAGGTTTCCCAAACATTTCCCTGTCTAGGGCTGCATGATTATGACACTATTTGTTCATTCTTTTCCTTGAAATTGTAAATGTAATTCATTTTGATTAAGAATATTTACATTAAAATACCTATTTTGGATGCCGTATTCTTTGTACTGGCCACACATCCAAAAACAAGCTGAAAACTGTTTGAAATTATTCTATTGCTTTTTTATACATCAGTAAATCAAGATTAAACATTTGATCTCACATTGGCCTTTAAAAGTATAAAAAACAAAGCTATTTTTCACATCAGTTATATACAGTATAAAGCAATGGACTCGTCTGGTTGATTAAAATGATCAACCGCTGTACAAATAGAATAGTCATAAAATGGAAAATGAAATATAAATTTTAACATGAGAAGTAGAACTACATGGACTGCTGCCATTGACACTTTTCGATTAATTATGCAATTCTACCCCTGTCTGTCGTTGTCAGACAACCAGGTAGCCCCGCCCAAACTCATGCCATTGGTTGAGAAGTGTGAGTGTTTAAAAAACAGATTAATGTTTTGAAATTGCCACTGAGCCACAGTCATTTCATTCTTCTGGAAGTCAACCTATGCATGGCTAACTTGTAGTCGCTTTAAGTGTAAAACTGAACATTTTGCCTGAACTCATGAGACGCATCAGACAACAGTCAGAGTCATTACTGTAGGCTACTATTGTATTTACACATCCATGCAAATGCCGAAAATGCTTACCTACAATTCAGTACATATTGAGTGCTATGTGTGAGCATAAATAAGTGAATTCAGACACAGTTGTAAAAGTAACTGCACTTTGTGAATGACTCGACTGTCACATTGTGTCCCGAATGAAGAAAAAACACCTGAAATCCAATTTGACCATTCAAACTGAAAATATGATTTGAATCGTCTCTTAAAGCAGTGTTTCCCAACCACTGTGCCGCAACTAGAGTGCCGTGAAAGATTGTCAGATGTGCTGTGGAAAATTATAAAATTCCACAAAATAAAGAAATGCATAAAAAAATAATAATAATTACAGGGATCCAGATTCCTCACCTTTTGGAGAAATTTGCCATTTTGAAACCATAAACAGTCATGTTTGTGATTGTTCAGAGCAATGGGCAAAAGTGACTTGTATTTATACACGTTAAGAGTCTTTCATATGACTCGCGTCAGCACTGCAGAATACATTGAAGTCTATGAAGTGATGTCACTTTACACCAAAGTGTTTTTCACTCACACATTTTTGCTTCACCAACAATATCTTTGAGTACTAAGCAACAAGAAATAATTAAAAACCGTCCAAATTTGAAAAGAGACATTGAATGTCTCATAATTTCTTTTCATTAAATATTACCTTATCGTTTATGAATATCAGAGACCCCAGATATTGAACTAATTTAAATTCACCAAGAAAACGCTTAGAGCTAAACATAAACAAGTCCTTTTATTTCTTTCTGCTAAAAATGCAACTGCAAGCTATTTTTTCTCTTTTGTAAAATCACCCCTCTGTGACGCTTTCTGCAAATCTTGTCATGTGGAGGACAAAACGGCACTTGACGCTGGGTTCTGCCTCCAGAACCAAATTAAAACTGCCACGAGAAGTCGTCTGTCCGAGACAAAGATGCAGACAATTGCCTCAGCGTCAGTCTCCCTTGATGCTTTTGATTATGCCAAGGTGAGTTTAAGTCGATGCGGACCAGGTGGAAGGTTTGAGTTGTCAATTGAGTTCTGTTCAGTAAATGTTTTACGTATTTGTTTTTTGTAATATTGCATTGTTCTTATGTCATGTTTTATTGGCCTCCACTGTTACTGCGGGAAAAAAAACATGAATCTGCTTCCTGTGGAGTCTTTGTTGTTCATCTGTTCTCTTCATAAATAAATAAATGCATAATCTGCTATATGCTTGTAATGTAAGGTAATTTTGAAAAATGAAAATGTGAACGAAAATAAAAGCTATTAAATGTCTTATATCATGAAAATATGAAAATAAAAATTATGGGAATTAATAGATTACGACCCTGTCCGTCAATGAGAAAGTCTATCGCAAGCACTGTATGTGTTCTTTTTGCTTAGCCGAATTTCAAACATTACAATTAAACATGCTACTAAGACAGACAGAAAACATGGACGAGTTTTTGAAAAAGTAAAATATTCACGACGGTTAGCCTATGTGGGATAGTGGTGTGCCGTAGAATTTAAAAGTCGTAAAAAGTCTGCCGTGGTAGAAAAAATGTTGGGAAACTTAAAGCACATGTGGATGTGGTTAAGATTGGGTTTGTAAAACCAAGATTTCATGTAAGGAATAATTGATGACGGACTGTTTAATTATACAAAAAATTATATTGTTATTAAGTGTTTTGTCTTCTTTTCCATTTAAAAATATCAAAAAATCCTTAAAAACATACATTTGTGTCACAAGTTCGAATCCAAGGCGTGCTGAGTGACTCCAGTCAGGCTTCCTAAGCAACCAATTGGCCCGGTTGCTAGGGTGGGTAGAGTCACGTTGGGTTAACCTCCTCGTGGTCGCTATAATGTGGTTCTCGCTCTCGGTGGGGCGCATGGTGAGTTGTGCGTGGATGCCGCAGAGAATAGCCTGAAGCCTCCACATGCTCTAGGTCTCCGCAATAAGGCAGCTGAGATTTGTCCTCCGCCACCTGGATTGAGGCTAGTCACTACACCACCATGAGGACTTAGAGTGCATTGGGAATTGGGCATTCCAAATTGGGGAGGAAAGGGGAGAAAATCCTGAATAATTTCTTGAGAAGCAGCATATAAGTGTCATGTCTAGATGTGTTTTGTGTTAATGTCTTTTAAAAAAAGGCATAAAAGTGTTTCCGTGTCATGTTATTTCCTGAGTCCCTGCCATGACATGTGGTTATCCTGTTTCCCTCGTGTTCATGTGACCTGTTCCCATTGGTTATAGTCTTGTTATTAGTTCTGTTATGTCATTGGTTCATGGTCATTGTCTTGTTATCTTGTTTATTAGTTCAGTCTTGTGATTGGTTGTTTTGTTTGTGTTTTGTAGTATGCATTTGGTTTCATGCCTCTAGTATCAAACTGCACTTGGGGTCTACACTTCATCATCATCGTCTGCCTGTCATTGCCAGCAGCATTACAGAAAGATGTTTAGACTTGATTTCAAAGAATGTAGCTTGAATATGAGTATTTTGTATATAAATGTAATTTTTTAACTTGTGCCAGTGCAGTAAAGACAAAATATATTTATATTCAAGATATTTTCTCAAAGCAAGTCTAAATATATTATATGTTGCTTCTTAGGTAAATGTATCTTGTTTTAAGGATTTTTAGCTATTTTAAAATGTTTAAATATATAATATTTACTTATGTATTATGATTCACTATGTCGCGAGCCATCACATTATAATCTAGCTGCAGCAAGAGCATGTGAGGGACAAGCATCCCCATGCCAGAGTGTGCATCAGCCGTGATGCAGTTTCAATCTCTCCCACTTAGATCGGGTCACTTCACGTGACTCATAGAAGAGGTTCTGAACGCACAGAGAAATGCTAGTTTCGGAGTTTGTACTTATTTAAATGAACTTAAAAAAAGGATCTTTTAAAGATGTAATGGCAGGGTGTTTCCTTTAAAGTCACTCGACGCGTTTTGCTTAACCGGAACAGCAGCTCCGGCTCCACTTTATTGCACAATGAGAGAGCTTCTGTATTTACTTATTTTGTACTTTTGTATAATTCCCTCATACTTTCCAATCTACATCACCTTAAGCTGTTTGGAAAGTTTGGAGTGCCTCTGGAGTGTGCGCTGTTTTATTCCTTTCTTCATTCAGGCACGAGCTGCAGTTCTCCTCTCGCACTTCATCATTAGAGTTTAATGTGATTTCATGTTATGTTAAATGAGTTCAAAGGACTATTCAACAAAGGACTATTCAATTTTTTTGACAATTTTTTATTTTTAACGTTGTCGATAAACTTGACTAATCTTTTCAGCCCTAAAAATGATATTACATGGATCCTTACATGTATTTTTCTCCTAAAACTGATGAGGTTTTGAAGATTAATGAGTTTTAAATCAGCAAAACCTACCTCACTAACCTAAACCTTAAGTTAAAGCTAACCGATTGTGTCACAAAAAGCAAATATAAAATTGCGTTTTGTGGTGCTTTTATGACAGTTTTAGCTTGTACCCCGACCCATTGTACAGCAAGCGCATATAAATCAGTTGACCTACTGCACAGTTTGATCACATTTGAACAAGCTTGTAAATGTATTTGGTTATGTAATGCATGTCTTAAAATGGATCGTCTTACAAGTCATAAGCTATAGTAAAAGTGTTTTGAATGTCATATTGTAAGCAGGGTGAAAAGTGTTAATTAATTGATAATATACAGTTTTACTCATGATTTGTGTGAAAGGATATGAAAGTCATTGTTGTTTGTAATGCCTCTGGTTTTGCGTATGATAAGTATACAAGCATTGTAAAAACAATTTAGCAAAATAGGTATTGTAACATGATTCTTTGTGGTTGGGTTTTTTGCAGTTTAGACTACAAACCACTGAAAAAAGTTGAATATGGCAAGAAATAATCGTGGAACATTTGTGTGTATATTTCTTGCAAAATTAACCTGATGAAAACTGGTGTGTATTTTTCACAACTGGTGTGTATTTTTCTTCTCTTCACAGATAAAAGGCTCAATGTGGCCATTAACATGCGGCGATACAGAATCAAAATGGAGCAGCAGTCTTTTAATTCTGGAAGTTGGCTCAAAGGAACATCATCAGTCAAGCCTCTCTAACGTGGAAGCTGAGCAGTTATCCACATCTCATCTCAAGGCTCTTTGGTCTGTTTGGAATTCATCCTAGTATTCTTAAACAGGGTTTTGGACAGCATGTGTCAGGAGCCTCTATGCGCTTATCTTCTTCGCCCCATATGTTTATCACCTAAAGGATTCAATGTTTCTTCAATGACCTCCAAATCAAATATTAATTGAGGAATTTGATTTGGTTTATTGCGCAAGGAACCCTTGTGATCACTTAATAATTTGTAACCATGCCTCACCTTTGCCGGCCCCATTGTGTACTATTGCTGCTCAGCACCTTCTTGAGTCTCGGTTTGGGCCTGGAGTTCACAGGCTCTGAGGGCCAGTGGGCACGTTATCTTCGCTGGGATGCCAGCACCAAAAGTGACCTCAGTTTTCAGTTCAAAACCACTATATCAAACGCTCTGGTTCTCTACTTTGACGATGGAGGATACTGCGACTTTCTGCTCCTGACCATTGAGGAAGGCAAGCTGAAGTTGCATTTCAGTGTGGACTGTGCAGAAACCACGATAACCTCCGACAAGATGGTCAATGACAGTCGCTGGCACTTTGCCACCATCAGCAGGCACAACTTGCGTACCGTGCTGGCACTGGATGGAGAGTCCAAAGTAGATGAGGTGAGACCGCAAAGGCAGTTCATGAAGATCGTCAGCGACCTGTATCTTGGAGGAGTGCCTCAAGACATTCGGACATCTGCCTTAACGCTACCGGGGGTTAAGGAGATGGCACCATTCAAGGGGATTATTACAGATCTGGGTTACGGGAATCAGGTTCCCACACGCCTTGGGAGCCAAAAAGTTAGGTTGGAGATGGAAGGCTTGTGTATGGAGAACCCTTGTGAAAATGGAGGCAGCTGCATCATGGCTGACGGTGAACTTTACTGTGACTGCTCCAAAACAGGATATGTAGGTCGTTACTGTAATGAAGGTAAGAGCATTTCTCTCCAACATCTACCTCTGGTAATTTATTAAAAGAAAACACTTTTTTGATGCAATTTGTATCAGTAATTATATTTTTATAGACAAATCTCAGCAACTGAGGACCCTAAAGTCAACATGAAATCAAAATGGACCCTGTTTATTTTTTAAAGGAATAGTTCACCCAAAAATTACAATTGATGATCAGTACATACATTCATTATTTTAAAGCTTTATTTTCTGCTTATGGTATATTAGGCTACATAACCGTATCTAATAGCAAGATAGCTATTTAGGAATATTATTTATAAAACTAGGTATGATTCTTTTCTGGTTAAGAACACCCACATTATTAAAAAAAATATTCCAAGTTCAGTACAAGTTGAGCTCAGCTTGTGACATATACAGCATTTGTGACATAATGTTGATTTCCACAAAAAATTATTTTGACTTGCCCCACCTTTTCTTTAAAAAAATCTAAAATATGGGTTACAGTGAGACACTTACAATAGAAGAGAACGGAGGCCATTTCTTTTTAACTTTACATTTTCACTTTTTCAAAAGTATAGCCAAGACATTAACAATATGTGTGGTAACATGATTTAGTGTGATCAAATTTATAGCCAATTTTACAACTTCGTTGACATGACTATGGAATGTCAACAAATCACAAAATGACTAGAAATTACGGTTTAAACAATTTATCAAGTCAAATAATACATGCGTTTTAAGTATAAAATAAATATTCCAGATTCAATACAAGTTCATTCAAATCAAGCATTTGTAGAATAATACTGATTGCCACAAACATTTATTTTGATTTGTCCATTTATATATATAAAATACAAAAATCAAGGTTACAGTGAGTCACTTACAATGGAAGTGAATGGACCCAATTAATATTTGAGCTGTAAAGTTGTTTAAATTGTCATTCTTACAGTCGATTTAGGGTTTGTTGACATTATGTCATCATGTTAACTAAGTTCGCTATAACTTTTCCAGGGTTGGGAGGGTTACTTTATTAATGTATTCCACTACAGATTACAGAATACATGCTGTAAAATGTAATTTGTAATGTATTCCGTTAGATTACTCAAGGTCAGTAAGGTATTCTAAATACTTTGAATTACTTCATCAGCACTGGTCGATTTTTTCACTTGTTTTGACTAAAAATTCTGCCAGACAAAATACACATGTTAAAAATACATCCTCTGAAAAAACTAAATATCTTATGCAGTGTTGTTTATAAAACAAGATTAATCTAATTGAACTTGTTTTAAGGATTTTTAGATTATTTAGATAAAATTATTATCAAGAATAAGATTTTTGCCCTAATATCAAAGGTCTTACAAGAAAAAATTAATTATGATCCAACATTAATTTTCTTGCAAAAAAAATGTGATCGTGTCTGGTAACATGTGCATGTAAAATGGCTAGAAATAGCATTTTAGCTCAGCATAAAGCTGACAATTTACCCAAGGTTTATTTCTATTTCTTCTGCTCCAAACTTACTTCAAACGTATTTCTCTGAATGCTCGTATGAATGTAACACATCAGAAAGTGTTTCACCGCTGTTCAAATGCACTTTGGATCACATCATTTTTATGTGTAAATGTTTTCCATCTGAAAGGACTAAATATTAAATGAAACAAATGACAATATAATGCAAAGTAATCTCTCCAGTAATAAAACTACTTTTTGAATGTAACTGTATTCTAATTACCAATTATCAAAGTGTAACTGTAGAGGAATACAGTTACTTATATTTTGTATTTTAAATACGTTACATGTATTCTGTTAATCCCCAACAATGAATTTATCACATTAAAATCATGTTAACACACATATTGTTTATGTCTTGTGGCGTAAAAGTGAGTATTTTAACATTCAATAATTGGCCACATTCACTTCCATTGTAAGTGCCTCTTACAAAATTTTTGTTCTTACAAAGTCTTTTTTTAAACACTGACCCTTAACACTTACTTAGTTTACTCATTTTAAACCATGACTTGCACTATACATAATTAAGTAATGTTGGCATTATATTCATGCTGGTTAGCCAGAGGGAAACTGGCCCCACAGTGAGCCTGGGTTTTTTTTTTTCTTTTTTTTTTCTTCTCTTCCTCTCCATTAACCAACATCTTATTGAGTTTTGTGGTCCTTGTAACAGTCACCTTCGGCTTGCTCACTGGGTTTCTAAATACAATTATTATTTATTTACTTATTTTTTAACACAATTCACAATCTTATTTGATAAAACTACACAATGGTGACTTCATTTTCTGTTAATGCGTGATTTTCTGTAAAGCTGCTTTGAAATGATGTGCTGTGAAAGGCGCTATACAAATAAAAATGACTACATTTTTGTGCTAATCAATATTATGGCACAAATGCTGTCAATTGAGTTTAACTTTTATTGAACCTGAAATATTATTTTAATGTAAGTGCTTTTATAAAGTTATAAGCTTTACATTTTTGCCTTTTAAACCCTCCAAAGATTGGCCCCATTTTACCTTATTCACGGTAGCACCAACTTTGATCATTAATGGGAATGACAACGAGGCTGTGAGGGATAGACTAACCATCTCTTCAAATGACACGGACGGTATAAAGCACTATAAAGCTCCTAGATCACATCTGATTTTCCACAACTCATGTTGTCTGGAGTTCTTTGTGTACTCATGTTCTTGGAAAGATATTTTATCAATGCTTTTGCTTTTTTTAAAGAAAAGTACGGATGATTCTAAATGTTTTTTTTGTGGTTATCAACATTACGCCACACATGCTGTCGATTGAGCTTCCAGTTTCTTGTATCGAACCTGGAATATTCCTTTAATTTCCCACCCTACAGTTTATTTGCATTATTATTATTAATTTCATATAATGTTTCATGTTTCACTCAGAATTAAAGCACATTATAGAAGTAAAATGGGTTATAAATGCCATTTCATGTTGACTTTAACATTGTTAATTTGAAATCCTCTTGTAATTTAGTATATAAAGTCATTCACTCTATGCATAAATACAGCTTTGTTAGTAAATTACATCTCACAATATAGTTTATCATAATTTCACTGATTGAAGGCTACTCTTGTATGAAAGCATACTATGAATACTGTATATTCGTCCATTGATGTTGATATAGATGCAAGGTGCTACCTTGAAATGCAGTTAAGTGCTTTTTTTATTATTTTGATCATAATAATATTGCTGATTGTGTAACATAAGGAATACTGTTTGAGTGGCCATTTATGTCAGCTATGAGTTGATTAGAAACTGTGTTTATTTTAAACCTTTAAACAGCATTTTCAGGGTTGTCCATCTTCATTTTTTATTTTCTTTTGGTTACAGTATATGGTCATGGTTACAGGTTAAATTAAAATGTTCTTCCATCACAAATCCAGACCCTGCACATGTTACAGACAATGGAAGGTACACCACAATTTTAAGAGTTCAACGTTTTGATCTGAGATTAGGATCTGTATTCTCTTGAGTTTTTAGAACAGTACATTTCTTGATTCTCAGACAGTTAAGTCTCTTCTTTCAACTTCACTTTAGTGTTAAGTCCCATTTGGGATTATTCTCACTGCAGACTCACCACCAGGTATTAAAAAGTATTATACTTTTGCAAATGCACACTGAATTGCCAAGAGACCTTGGTGCTGTGGTTATGAGAGATTACTCATTCATGTTGAGCCCTGTGTATAGTCTATAATTCCACATGAATCTCAATTTATTCAGCATTTGAGTATAAAGGCATCTAGTCAGGGAGAGAATCAGCAGATACGGACTTGAATGCACAGACGTGATTGCATTTCACATTCCAACCTAAGCCCTTTAGCCTAACCACAGCAGCCCTATGCCTCAATGCTCCTTCATGTATATAATAATTCTGTCTTTACAATACTAACTTATTTCAAATAACATGAGGGTGAGTTTTTTGAGTGAACTATTCCATTAAGACATTAGGCTGTATGATCAGATCACCCTTGGATCAGAAGAGTCGCTCTGGGCTAGAGGGCCAGTGAAGGATTCGGCTGCATCTCTGATCTTCTGGCAACCACCAGTCATAAATGCCCTTAATGAGGACCAGTCAGCAGCAGCCCAGGGGAAGACTGATGATAAATGTGAAGCTAGTGGACCTCTAATCTCAGAGCAGTGCAGTTTTGCTCGGCCCGTCCGGAGCGGTGACTGCAGGCATGGCCAACAGGGCCATCACAGCCTATCTTGGCTCCATCAGGCCCCAGTCGTGTCCACAGATTAATGGATGTGTCTAATAATGGATTGCTCCAAGCTGAGGGAGCGTTTCATAATTAAAGGCGTAACAAAGAGAAATGGCTAATCGCTGTTGGGCAATGGGGACAAATGATGGGCTTAAATTTGGACTGACCTCACTGCACAGTGTGTCTGCATTTATTCATGTAGAGAGGGTGCTAGAAATCACCTCAGTGAGGGTCAAATATGTACCAAAGGAACAAAGAAGAGCACAGCGATTGTTTGATATTTGCCTATTGGTAATTAGTGATACCTCTTCCAGAGTTTCGCTGATCATGGTAAACCTGGAAATATCAGGACATTTAAAAATTTTGATTTCCATGTATAGAAATTTCTATTGTGATTCTAAAATGTTCTAGTTCTGCTCAGCTCTAAAATATTGAATCGGGTAGAAATGTATCCTCATTAGTGCAGTCTTTTTTTATATCCTTTTGCGGTTATCATGAATGACTGGAAGAGTCATGTAAATGCATTTGGACAAAAGGTGTGGTTTATGCTGGTTAGTGCTGGTCTGGGTCTTGTCTTTCTTCGTGACCTGCAAAAATCACACAGGGAATGAATCAATGTTGCTTCCGAAAGCTCATGTACTCTGAAATTAGACACATTTAACCATAATACTGACAAGCGGCATTGCCCATCAGACATGTTTGCATCAATTCAAGTGTGAATACATTTCCCTCTTGCACTACTGATAGCGTGTTGCACAAGCAACCTCCGAGACATGGGTTCTGGCCCCATGGAAACCAGGAAGTAATTGTGTTCACATAAACATTCCATGGTGCGATTTGGAGGTTGCATTTTACCTCTAAGGCTACATTTTTACTCCAGTGTTGGTTAGGTCTAGGGTTGGAGCTATGGTTAAGGGGTAGAGTTAATATAGAAATATCACATGAGCAAAAGAGATGCATGGCCTTATAGTATATAAGCACGGCTGTGCTTCGGCAGAAGTTAATCACAGCAATGTTGATTAAGGGCCATACAGCATGATTGTAAGAGATGTTGCTTTTATACAAAAGTTCAACAAAAAAGTGAATTAAAAAATGAGGACTGTCACAAAAATATAAAATACTTTCTTATGCCACGGATTAGGATTTGCCATTGCTAATTCAAAAATGCACCCAAACCTCCCTTACTAATTTAAAAACTTCTCTTTAGAACTAGTAACGACAGCTTAGGCTGATAGACAGCTTGAAGATAGTGGATTTATTTCTCCCCTTTTTCTCCCCAATTTGGAATGCCCAATTCCCAATGCACTCTAAGTACTTGTGGTGGTGTAGTAACTCTCCTCAATCTGGGTGGCGGAGGACAAATCTCAGTTGCCTCCGCATCTGAGACTGTCAACCCATGCATCTTATCACGTGGCTTGTTGATCGCATTACCGCGGAGACATAGTGCATGGATGCTTCACACCAACCACTGCGGCATTCACTCACAACTCACCAAGCGCCCCATCGAGAGCGTACCACATTATAGCGACCACGAGGAGGTTACCCCATGTGACTCTACCCTCCCTATCAACCGGGCCAATTTGGTTGCTGAGGAGTTCTGGCTGGAGTCACTCAGCATGCCCTGGGATTTGAACTCGCAAACTCCAGGGGTGGTAGTCAGAATCTTTACACACTGAGCTACCCCAGGCCCCCGAGATAATGGAATTTTGGCCAAATACATCCTATTTTCTCTTTGTAAAAATATTCCCCCCAGAGAATTTTGCAGTAGCCCGTTCACAAGAGTAATTTACTGTAGAAAACATGCTACTTCATCTGTTGTGTCTTTCAGGTGTAATAAGCCTTAATGCTGAAGCCATTAGTTTAACTGTATTCCCCAGCTGTAGTGTAGTAGTAATCCGAGTGATTATGGAGTGAGAGACAATGCAGATGTCTTCATAGAAACTGCATGCTGAGAGTGCTGACCAAATTCAACTGGCTCATAACACGTTAAAAGAGTCTTTTGTCCCCACCTGCTGGCTTAAATCCTTAATGTCACATGTATGAATGAAAACACTTTGCTCTTATGCTTTAGTTTAGAATGCCACGAAAACAAGTGATACACACAGTAAAGCGCTCATGTGCTGCTGTTCTGAGATGTCAGTAATCTTGGAACGTCTCTCGTCCAGTCAGATTTGAGGACTGGAACTGACTGTTATATAATATAATATGTGTTCTTGTATACTGTATTTCATTATTTACAACTAAATATATTTGCTAAACTTACTTTTGACAAAAATACTCAAAAAAACAAACTCACTTTTATGTCATTTCACCTGGTAATTGAAGCTCACACGTTCCTACATGTTCAACAACATTTCCAACTTTGGCTGCTGGAAGGCTGCGATTAGAATTCCGTTCAGCACAGACTGATTTCAACAGCAACATTTTCAAACTACTGTTGCCAAATTCACAGTGTTATTGTTATGCTAGATTCAGCTGTTAAAGCCAGTTGACCGGTCTTCTGCAGAAGTTGATTGACCTAGAGATGAAGCCTGGTGGCAACACCAGCATCCCATGCATTCAAAACACAACATACGTATGGCCAACAGGGATGGGCAATCTGTCCAGCCTATGATTGTGTGCAAGCAAACAGGCAGCTACACTGCAATAGGCTTGAAAAGACCCTTAGAGCATACAGATGGCGAAGGAAACCACACACTTCACCGTGTATGAAAGCACTAGATGGGCCACGCCACACCAGCAGGAGCATAACCGTCATTATTATCATGCAGAAAATCTGCCTACAATGTAAAAAGATTAAAACAATATGCGTTTAGCAATAAAACAAATGCATAGTCAGCCCTATAATGTGGATCTGACACACACACACACACACACACACACACACACACACACACACACACACACACACACACACACACACACACACACACACACACAAACACACACCTTGAATTCCAGCAAAAAAATATTACAGGGAATCCTGTTTAATAAATCCATGTCCATGCTTATTGCATTTAAATGCATCCCTTATTCTGCATTTGTCTATTTAAAGGGATAGTTCACCACAAATTAATAATTTTCTCAACTTCATGTTGTTCCAAACAATCATGTTATTTATTTATTTCTTTTGAAGAATCTTTATTAAATATGTTTTCTAAACAAACACATTAAAAGCACCATAAAAATATCCATCATAATATATAGCAAGTCTTATGGACTACTTTTACTTTTACTCTTCAAAAGATTTCTCCTCTGGTATTCCATAAAAAAAACAGCAAGGGTATGAAATTATATGAGGGTGAGTAACAGAATGTTCAACTTTTATTTTAATTTTGCTAGTGCCTTTGTGAGATGCTGTATTTTAAATAAGTGTATTCACTTAACAATGACGATTTAATTATTAAGAGACACAACTAAAATGAAAATGTTCTTGCGATTAACTCTACAGCTCATTTTCTTCATTTAAGCTCTACTTGTTTTTTTAAACACAACACATTTTTCATGATAAAAAGCAATTAAAGAGGAAAAGCAGGCAAAAAGCAAACACAATTTCAAAACAATCGCTGCAGGCTTATCTGTGATGATTAATAAATATACATGGAAAAAATGACAGTTACTATAATCTTACTATGAAAGTAGGTCAATAAAAAAGGGGGAAAGGACTTGCAACCTGATTCAGGCACAGTGGGCATTTGTGTCTCTTGACCCAGAGCAGCAAAATGTTGGGATTTGAGTTTAGGGATGAAAAATAGAGCGCAGGATTAAAGCGGAGCAGCATGTCATCAAGAGGGATATGGTCACGTGAAGGCGATAAACCCTCTTTCTCTCTCAACGCTTTAAGTAACCAGCCAAAGTGACACTGTCTGTAAATCCGATTCAGTACTCTTTCCACATTTTTATTTAACACTGGAGACTGGGGTATTGTTTTTAGAGACAGCCATTTTGTGCATAAAGTCATGGGTTGGGTTTTCCACATGTGTGTGGCATAGCTGGGCTACTTGGCAATATAATATGTCTTGTGTTTGACGAAAATCTTATATAACAGTATCAGTCATTTTATATGAAGGTTACAGTATATTTCATGATATACTGTAGTTATTTTTGCTGGAATTTCAAACCAATTTGGGGGGGAATATTAGGTTGATAAATTACAATGTGTTAATTCCTCTTTTTTGTTTTTTGCATAAATCAGTAAATTAAACATTTGCGGTACATATCACTACATACATTTGTGTTCTATATAAAACTATATAACATTCCTATATTACAGTATTTTCTATAATACATTTCTACCATTACGACATTATTTACTGTCATACCATTAGCCTTAAATAATGTACTACTTTCCAGACAACTAAAGGCCCTAAAGGTCACATTTACCTTTGCAAGGCAGTTTAATGAAGAAATAAACCAAAAGACACAAACACACATAGGACGGACAGCTGCCCATAAATGTTCTCTCTCTGTCACACCACCGTCCGCAGTCGGCCTTTATCCCTCTCAGAGGCTTGACTAGCCTGATAAGGGGCCGGGTGTGTAAAATCATGACCTGGCCCCGCCCTCCTCCCTGTCACATGCACTTTTTTGTTTAAAAGTTGCACAATGAATAAACTTTTGCACAAGATTATCTGTCAATAGAATTTACCAAAAGTGCTTTAAGGCAAGAACTCCAGCAAGTACATTTAAAAAGCCAGACAATATGTCCTAAAAGCCTTTTGCTATTGTAATAAGCAAGGCAGACCAGCTTTTACTGCATCAAATAAACTTATCATCCTCTCGTTCCAACCCTGGAGGGACAATAGGAAAGAGACAGGAGCGAGACAAAAACTCAGAAACTTCAGGTCCTTTGTGGTTGGCATAATGCAATTTTTGCTCATATCTCTGTGTAAAATATGTACAATATGCACCACAAGGTTACAGATATACTGTATATTAATATGAAATTTCAAAAGCTACAGACTGATTTAACTGAATTCGTCAACAGTAGGTCTAAATTTCCTCTAGGTCTGTGCTTACCAAAATTACCGAAAATTGTTATTGAGTGTTTAGGCATGTGTCAGATAAAAAAATGTTCTTTGTATTGCTAACGTAATGCTGATGTAATCAGTGGAACCTCGGGAAATGTTAAACATATTTGAATTGATGTTAAAATATATCTAATATGGCGCTTGTCAGTAACTCGGCAGAATGAGGTTGATGTCAGTGTACAGGAAAATTCTGTAGCTACATGTTGACTTCCCTTGTGATCATGTTGACAGCTAACAAGTTGAAAAATTTAAAGTTACTTAACATTCACTACTGAAACTGTTCTCCTCTCTACCATATCAAAATGATCTCCCTATTTCCCAGTTGCCATTAGCAATTTGAGGGGAGCAATTTTGTGCTTCCATCAAATGGGCAACTTGTATTTACATAAATGATGATTGCATGTGAGGGCAGCATAACATTTTGTAAGTTCCATGGAATTACAAATTAATTGATAATGCTTGATGGTAGCATTGTTTACTTGCACATGCTGCTTGTACAGTAAACAATGTTAGTACAGTGTTGGGTTGCTATTTGATTTACAGTGTTAATTTTAAAATTGGTAAAGAAGCAAAACCCATTAAGAACCACCTCTATCTAAGTCATTAAGATTCTCATCCAGTGTGTATGCTTTCAGTATCTTTAAATAAGTTTTTTTTTTTTGCTTTTTTTTTCTTCACTAACTGCAGATTTGAAGACACTTCAATCTTTTTCCAATGAAAACTCCACCTAGCTCAGTTAAGTCTTTCCCCCCTCCTTTTCTCCCCAATTTGGAATCCCCAATTCCCACTACTTAGTAGGTCCTCGTGGTGGCGTGGTTACTCGCCTCACTCCGGGTGATGGAGGACAAGTCTCAGTTGCCTCTGCTTCTGAGAAAGTAAATCTGCGGCTCTCATCACGTGGCTCATCACGTGGCATGACACAGTGGAAACTCTCAGCATGTGGAGGCTCATGCTACTTTCTGCGATCCACGCACAATTTATCATGCGCCGCATTGAGAGCAAGAACAACTAATTGCGACAACGAGGAGGTTACCCCATGAGACTCTACCCTCCCTAGCAACCGGGCCAATGTGGTTGCTTAGGAGACCTGGCTGGAATCACTCAGCACACCCTGGATTCGAACTTGCGACTCCAGAGGTGATATTCAACGGCAATACTCGCTGAGCTACGCAGGCCCCAGTGAAGTCTTTTAATTTTTGACTTTAAATGCTTAAATGCTTGACAACAAAGTGGAGAGATATTCTTTAGCATGGTTCAGAGATATGGTTGAAGGTTAGTTTTACCTGAATACAATTGAACTGTGTTGTTCTTTTGCAATTATCTTGCAATCAGTGTGCAGTCATTGAAATGGGGCAATAAAAAAAAGTACTGTAAATAATTCACATGGACACACAAAAACAGGGAGTCTTCAGTGAGAGTAATTCTCTGGGTCGATGGCATGTCCAGAAATGCACAAACCTCACAACCTCGTAAATCCATTTGGTCCACAGCAGACAGCTGGTTTAGTAACCTGCTTGGATTTACTGTCTCATCCAAAGTATGTGAGGAACACTGTGGCATTCTGGACACTTGGTGTAAAATTTCTCTGTAGTCATATTCTCAATGTGATGGGTTGATGTGAAATAATAATGTCTATCAGTTTCTCTGAGACAATAGAACAGATGTTACAGACTTTTCCTTCCACAGGGTTATATTTAGCAGGCATGCACAGGGACAGCACCCTTGCATGACAAATCAGTCTGTTAACAGCTAAGTAGAACTTTTGCATGACAGCCTACATGCAAAGTGAAAAAGGGTGTCTAACAGTTGAACTCTTTCTTCTTGCTTCCCCTTTGTGCCATCTTCTCAAAAGCTGTCAACAAAACTCCTGGTAAGTTCTGGTTTAGTCTTAAGCTTCAACTTATCAATATATATAAACTCACAGATGATGCTCTTGAGGAGAATTACAATAACGTTATATTCACTTAATCGTCACTTTCACACATGAAACCTCTTAAATAGCTTCAAAATTACCAGACTAACTTTAATGACACCACATTGGTACCACGTTGTTTATCACACAAATAGTTTCTGTGTTTTATTCGTTCACACACCACAAACAAAATATTGTTCAAAATCTCTGATATAATTTGCTGTAAATATAGTAAGCAATCTTTTCTTTTATATTTTCTGAAATTTCCATAATCAATTGTCATTTAATGCTGAAGTGTGTAATTTATGCCTCACTAGCGGTACCAACACAAATGGCAAAAATCGTCCATTGTCAAATGAGTTTCTCACACCATTGATTGTTTGGTGCCACTAGAGACACATAAATAACACAATTTACATTTAAATAAATGATGAATTAATAGATTAATGATGCAAAATGCATGCTGGATCTTCAAAAACCCAAAAATGAAAATTCTCTTTCTCAAAAAGACTTTTTATAGAATATTGATCTGTTTCTCACCCAAATTTATCATATCGCTGGATTAACCACTGGAGTCTTATGGATAACTTGTATGTGGCCTTTATATGATTTTTGGAGCTTTAAAGTTCTGGTCACCATTCACTGGCATAGTATAGTATAGTACAGAGCTGAAATATTCTTAAAAAAATATCAGTTTGTGTTCTGCAGAAGAAAGTCAAACACAAATTTAGCAATATTTTCATCAAAAGACAAAAATATTATTAAAGTAATGCAACTTAACACTGGCCTCATGTAATTGTTGAAAAAAATGAAGGGAATTATTGTGATATCTTGTTCTCAAAACATCAAGTTAGCATTTCCAGTGATCCTTGTAATAGTATTTCTGTTTGCCAGTTTCTGGTGCTGTCTATAAATAATAAAAATTGGTAGTGCAGAAACTTGCAGGTTATATTCTAAAATAGCAGACTAATCAGTTAGTAGTATGCTAACCTAGTATACAAACCTGTAGATTGCAAGCAATCTAAAGAAAAACTAAACTATTAATGTTTGAGCTATTATAGCTCTGGTTCCTCGCCTGTCGCTCACTTCGACGTTGTGTCGAAGAAGCGACACTAGGGGTCTCTCTTGAGCACAGAATATGCCTCTGATCTATGAAAAAAAGGCCATTGAGAATTAGGCAGACACCTCGGACATACGGGTATAAAAGCAGGGAAATACGTCGAGTTCATTCAGAAATTTTCTTCTGAGCCGATGGTCGTGTATGCAGTCAGCTGCGAGTTACACACCCGTTCCTGTTCATCTGACACTTGCCTGCTGTTGGATCTATGGTGCACTTCAGTGGCTTTCTCCTTCTCTGCATGGCAGTGCAGTTTGCCCCTGGGCACTTCAACAGCGCAAAACTAAAATTGTTTATTTAAAAGAGTGATTTTCTCTGAAAGAGTACTGTCCTCTAAAAGAGCAAATAACAGCTGCCGTTGAACGTCCTTTTCAGGACGTGTCTTTATAAAGATGCCTTTCCGCCCCTGTGTAGTTCCTGGATGCGGTAGAGTGCTCTCCGTCTCATGTGTCTGGGTTGCGATCACACCGAGGCAGCGTTTGTGGATGGTTCATGTTCTCACTGCGAGAGCATGACCATGGCAACGTTGCGGTCCTGGCTCACTTTCAATAGAAAGCATGCTACTCCAGCCCCCCGCATTGCTCCTTGTTCCCACGGGATTGAGGACGATGCGGCTGGCAATGGAGGAGATCTGGGGACGGCAGCGGGTGCAGCTCCACCGGGTACCCCCCCGGCACGCTCATTGACTCCCATCCATGCTGGAGGCAACAGCGGCTTGCCTTACAGCCAACCTGCCTATCCTCTAGAGCTCATGGTGGATTAACTCGCTGCTGCATCAGAGAGTGCGGCGTCTGACGCGACACAATCAGCCAAGCCAGAGCCCCCTCTACCAGGAAACTTTACGCACTGAAGTGATGCTTGTTCGTGAATTGGTGTTCTTCCCGGGCTGAAGACCCACAGAGGTGCGCAGTTAGGTCAGTGCTCTTATTCCTGCAGGAGAGGCTGGAGGGGAGGCTGTCCCCTTCCACCTTAAAGGTGTATGTTGCTGCTTTCGTGGCCCACCACGATGCAGTAGACAGCAAGTCTTTGGGCAAGCATAACTTAATCATCAGGTTCCTAAGAGGCGCCCGGAGTTTAAATCCTTCCCGGCCAAGCCTGTTCTCCTCCTGGGATCTCTCAGTGGTCCATACGGCCCTTCAGAGACCCACCTTCGATCCACTAGAATCAGTTGGACTCAGGGCCCTCTCTCTAAAGACTGCCCTGCTGATCGTGCTCGCCTCCATCAAGGGGGTTGGGGACCTGCAAGCGTTCTCTGTCAGAGACACTTGCCTGGAGTTCGGTCCGGCAGACACACATGTGATCCTAAGACCACGACCGGGCTACATGCCCAAGGTTCCTACCACGCCCATCAGAGACCAGGTAGTGAACCTGCAAGCGCTGCCCCGGGAGGAGGCAGACCCAGCCCCTTCGTTGCTGTGTCCAGTATGTGTTTTGCTTACCAACTTGGACCGCACGCAGAGCTTTAGACGTTCTGAACAGCTCTTTGTCTGCTTTGGTGGACAGCGGAAAGGGAACGCTGTCTCAAAACAGAGGCTCTCCCACATGTGGTGGACGCCATTTCATTGGCCTATCACAGTCAGGCCGTGCCCCCCCCTTGCGGGTCCGAGCACACTTAACAAGGAGTGTTGCGTCCTCGTGGGCACTGGCCAGAGGTACCTCCCTGGCAGACATATGTAGAGCAGCAGGTTTGGCAACACCTAATACCTTTGCAAGATTTTACAATCTCAGAGTTGAGTCAGTATTGTCCCTTGTTTTCTCAGGTCCGAGCCGGTAGAACTCGGTAACATGCTGATGGTCTGGCCAGGTGGATCGCTTGCAACTACCGCCCTTTCCCTTGGCAGAGGTAAAACTGTGCGCATTCTCTCTCAGGACATCCCGTACATTCGGATCCCTAGAGGACTCCTCCCTAGCCCTGTGTGTCCGCAATTCAGCTGAGGAATTCGCCGACCCAATCCACTGCGGGTACTCGAATCTACCCTGTACTGGATTAGGTGCTCCACAGGATGGGACTCCTGCTTGGACTCCTCCTGTGTGTATTTTCCATGGTACGGTCCCCTTACGAGTGGACCCGCGTCTCCCTTAGGCAGTTCCATCTGCCCTTCGGTCGCCGTGTTGTAGCAATTCCCCCCTCCTTGAGGATGGATCTACCACTGCGCCATTTTTCCACATGTGACCTGAGTGGCCCATGTGATGTATTTCGCCATTTTTACCTCCCCCTTCCTGGACAGGTGTGGTCTCCACAGGGTCTTTTCCCCCTGAAACAATAGGAAACTGGGTAAGACCCCCTTCCCATGATGCGTGTAAGTGCCCCAACCATTTGTCTCTATGCAAGAAACATAGAGAGAAAAGAAGCTCGGCCCATTCTAGGTTGGCAAGCATCACCTTGTTCCCATGTTTAGGGCAACCAGAAGGATTCCGACGACTTTTATGGGGTATTGGGGAAGGGTACGTGCAGTCTGACACAACTGGTCGCCTTTGCACCTAAAATACTTGTCCGCTCTTGTGTCAGCAGTACACGTACATGGCTCAACGCATGGCGTGATATAAATTTGTCCCCTAGTATCGCTTCTTCGACACAACTTCGAAGTGAGCTACAGACGGGGAACGTCTAGGTTACGTATGTAACCTCCATTCCCTGATGGAGGGAACAAGTCGTTGTGTCCTCCCAGCCACGTCGCTGAGCCGAGCCACTGTGGTGGCCGGACCATTTCCGGCTCCTCAGAAAACTCCTGAATGAACTCGATGTATTTCCCCGCTTTTATACCCGTATGTCCGCGGGCGGGGTATGCAAATACTGTCTGCCTAATTCTCATTGGCCTTTTTTCATAGATCAGAGGCATATTCGGCACTCAAGAGAGACCCCTAGTGTTGCTTCTTCGACACAACGTCTCGTTCCCTCCATCAGGGTTAGGTTACATACGTAACTTTGACGTTATATATGTGACATATCTGTATGATTTACATGATATTAATTGTCACATTTACATATATAAAAATGAATATATTTTTTTTATATCCAATGTTACAACAGCTACTGTTGACCTCTAAGTAGAAAATTGCTTATACAGTTATTGCTAAGGCTGCATGTGTGAAAGTGCCTAATGACATCTGTTGATACGAAGAAATTATGTACTAATGCATTTTCTCTACAGTAGGGAAATAAAAAATTCTGTCTAGCTCTTTTCCATATGAGAAGCTTTTTTTATTTCAGAAAGCTTCAGCTTTAGTGTGATAGCCATGGTTTGTCTTTCAGCAAACCATGAATGGTCACAATACCTGAACAATTTGGTATTGGTGTTTTCAAGTTTTCTCTCTTTCTATCACTTTAATTTTCTTTCCAAAGGGTTTGCACATATGGTGAAGTCTCCACAAGGTATGCTCTTTCTTAATTATCTCATTGAACAATTTCAAATGTGTTTCAATTGTTGTGAACTACGCATGCATGCCTCTCCCTGCATTGCATAATGCATTCTGATTAGCTCTTTTCTGAAGGTTGCTGCATGTCTTCTTACTGAATTATGTAATGTCTTTCTGTGATACTGCTGTGAATCTGTCAGTTTAGGAGTGCTTTTTTCTGGGAATGACACCCCCTCCCCCACCCCCCACCCCATTATGTCATATCATTTCTTTCTGTCACTCATTCGTTGGTATGCCACAGCACCAACTGACCCTTTATGTACATGATCAGAGTACTGCACAGCACATTACTCAGATCTCTTCTTCATCTGTTGGAAGAATTGCTATGCACCTATAAATAATACATCCCTGAGATAAACTGACAGCTCTGCTCTGAATGAAAGCTGTTCAAAAGATGTAAAGGGTATTTTAACTGAATGACTCCTTTTGAACACGTTTAAAGGTTTTACTTTGTGTGTGTGTTGAATGAATGATCAAAAGCAATGTTTTTGTACTGAAGTCTAGCCCCTGATTGCTGTTTTTTATGTCTGTACAATTTGGTTGGTAAACTGAGCATATGACCTATTATATTTAAGGTCACTCGGCACAGATATTGACAATTTGTGGAGATGGACAGACTCAGTGACATGACTCCCATTACATGTCGTTCATTCAAGCGCTTGTGTACTGATATGAAAAGCTTTGAACCAGATACAGAAAAGGTTAGTCCTAACAGAGAAAGATATAGCCAATTATGTAAATCAACACATCCACTTCAAGAGCCAAACTAGGAATTGTGCCAAAGTCTGTCCCTGAGCTAGTTTAAGAAACACAAACATGCTTTTTTCCACCTCAATTAAAGAGATATAGATAGGAAATCAATGAAATGCACATTTATTCAGTACTACTGGGGATTTTAAGACAAAACGAGACTGCAGCATGTATGCTTGCAAAATCTAAAGTGCATGTTTATTTCATCTGTCCTGAACGTCTATTTGGCTATGTTTGGAAATGTATACTTAGATATTACTCTTACTGATGCAGCAGTATACAGTATGTTATGTTTAATGTATGTGCGGTATGAAAATCTTATGTAGGCCTATGCATATATTACATACGGATGACCCTACACAAAGCACACTGCATGGAATGCTGTATCCAATTGCAATGCACTTGACTTGTCCTGGTAAAGCGCTAAGTATTTATAGCTGCAATGTTTCTTTTGTTCTAAGCCACGTCTACACTTTTTTGTTAAAACATTGCATTGATTTTGCAAAGTATTAAACCTCTCATCCACACTGGAATGGTATTTTCCGAAAATGAAGACTTTTGAAAACGCTCTCAAAAACAGCATACTTTGGGAAAAGATGACGTTATGAAACTGAAAGCTGAGTTTTCAAACTTAAAAGGATAAGTGTGTGCGTGGCCTAATTTGGAGATTATTTGATCAGATTGCCAAAGGTTATGACATTTTTATACAACATTTAAAGCCAAAGTATGTCATTTCTATGCCACAAGCGCCACTAAACGGAATTGCAAAAATAAACTGTTTAGAAAACAGCTTTCTGAATACACTCCATCTGGTCAAACAAAGAGATAGTCCTGCCCCCAACTCATGCCATTGGTTGAGTAGCATTGTTGGGGCAGGTCTAAGTGGGACGCTCAAAACAAACAGAGCAACATTGCAACAGAGACACAGTGCTTACAGTTTTTGAGAAAATGTACCTATGAATGGCTTACTAATAGTTGTCTCTGCATATTGAGGTGGGATAGGAGAAAGTATATTAACACAGAAAAAGTTACATACTGTACTTCAGCTATAGTTGAAAATGTAATTATAAATGCAAAATAATTATGATTGATTAATTGATAATTAAGATGATAACTCGACACCACTAAGATGCAGAAATAATAATTTGGAAATTATTTGAACAGGTTGCCAAAAGTTAAGACATTTTTACATAAAATTTTATTGAAAATGTTATTATAAATGAAAAATAATTATGATTGATTAATTATTAATTAAGATGTTAACTGGATGCCACTGACATGCAGGAATAATACTTAAGAGATCATTTGGAGATTATTTGATTGGATCGCTTAAAATTAAGATATTTTTACACAAAATTGTATTTATATTAACAAATTCCAAAATGATAAACGCAAAATGACTGAGATGATACCTGGACGCAACTGACATGCATTGATGTGTGACATACTAATGTTTGAAATGTTTATTGTTGCATAATAAAAAAAACATTTATAGTATAAATTGTATACTGCAGTATTAAGTAAGTCATAAGCTAGTGTTCTATACCAAACTTAGCCTGTGTAAACAGAACCAACGCTTATCCCACGACTCACTCTTTTCCCATATCTCTGTCTTTCTCACTGTCCTTCCTGTGGACACCCCAATTCCTGTTTACTTTCTCTCTCTGGATCCTCTTCAACTACTATGTAGGCAGAAACAAAGGTAATGCATGCTTTCCTTATTATCACAGTAAGCTTCATAAACTAGAGAATGATAGAATTAGCTTCTGCAGATTATAACAGTTAGATTGTCTCTGCTTGCCTGGACAGGCAAGCCAAATGTCAACATGGATGAACCATCTAATTCACAATGAGACGGAGATGTATTAGTGGTGCTGCTCTATCAGGGATAGCTGTACTTATTGCCAGCTAAGTTGTAAATGTGTTGATTTATTTAAATAATACATTCCTTTTCTTAGACATTCATGACTGCTGTGCCTGCACTGTAAAATAAAGAAATTATATTTTATCCGGATTATTTTATAAAAAAAATTAAATAAATATTAATTAATTTGCATCTCATAAAAACATATGTTAGACCAACAGTATTCCCCCAAATGTTGTCCCAACTAGCCTAACAGAGTTGTTTGAATTATCAATTTCATATTGAACAATGTTGCTGATTTGCGAATTCCCAGCATGCATTGCACATAAATAAATTATGCGGTAAGTGTTTTAGGCTTATTTTTTGCTGTTGTCTGACTTTATATTTGGCGTTATTGTATTTTGTTGCCACTGTTAGTCAATTGTTGTATGGTGATGTAAGGAGCTAGACTTTTAACTTAATGAGGTTTGTTGATTGTCACCATTATTGACATTTGTTAAGGGTTCAGGTCTATTGTGTGTCTATAGCATTATTTGGAAGGCAATTGTTTCTCAGTGTGACTGAGAAAAAGTACATTTTCATGATGAAACTAATGCATTCGGATGACAATTAAATCAAAGGGGACAACCGAGACTTTATGGCGATCACTGGAAAATTAATCAATACACTGTCCTATGTAATTGCTTTTAAATATGTTTGGAATTACGTTAAAGTGAAAATAAAAATTTTAAAGCATAAGGGAAACACGCTGCAAAGTGATGTGGACATTTACAGTGTACATTTTCACATACGGAGCAAGCCAAAATACTTGCGTAGAGCAATTAAATTAATCAAGAAACTGTAGGGACAAGACTGTTTATCAACACAGCCAAATAAATCTGTCAATGAGAGTACGCATGTTTCGTCACCCGCATCTCTCCTGAACACACATGAGATATAGAAGTCACACATATCAAGGACAGTAAAGATAACTCAAATTTGAGGATCTATGGTAAAAATGATTTTCTTATGTTTTATCTATCAAAATGATGGGCATAATTTGGAATTATCTAATAGTGTTTAAAAAGTGGAGGTGGAAATTAAACTATTTAGATAGACATTAGCCCATCAATTCTTCTGGGACAGCTAGACTCTTATAAACGAGTAGACATGCAAGCAAATTTTGACAAAATTAAAGTTCCCCGTCTGTCGCTCACTTCGACGTTGGGTCTCTCTTGAGAGCCTCGCGCATCTATGAACTTGAGAAAAGGCCAATGAGAAATTGGCCGACAGAATCTGACCCACACATATGGGTATAAAGGGAGGGAAATATGCATCTGTCCAATCAGATTTTTTCTTAGGAGCCGAGCGGTTGTGTGATCAGCGAACTGCATTCACTTACTGTTCCACTCATTTCTACAGAGCGTATGCTTTTGGATCTACGGATCTACGCATATCAGCGGCTTTCTCCTTCTCTGCATGGCAGTGCAGCTTTGCCCATGGGCGCTGCTGAAAGAGTTATTTTCTCTAATAGAGCAATACAGATGTCCGCTATGCTTGCCCTGATCGCTGTGGACTGGAACCCTCCACCCCCCCCTTAGACCTCATGGCTAGACGATTGGTTCCCCAGGTCAGGGCGCCGCTCACAGCTCACGTCGAGTGCCCCGCAGGAAGCGCACGCCCCCATCTTCCGAACTTCCCCGGAAGGCTCCCAAGCGTTCCCAGGGATCGAGACGTTTTCTCCGGAGCTAGTAAGCAGACCACTCCGTCCCCCGGTGGAGGGCCGGGAGGTGAACCTTCAGTTAAAGTTATTTTCTTTCCCACTTTCTCAATAATAAAGCAATTTCCTCTTTCCCTGGGTCACCTGGCCCGCAAATGCCGTTCTCATGGTAACCCGGTGCCATACTTCAATAGTCCCAGCACCCCGGACATGGACCTCCCACCTCACCCACGACTGCTGTCAGCCGGCCAGTTCTGATGAGTCCAGAGGACGCCTACACGGGACCTCCTCCTCAGTTAATAACCTGGCCCCTGCCGGGTGTGCGGAGCAAGGTAAGTGCTTCGAGCCTTCTCTCAGCAACAGAGCCTCGGGACGCACTTTTGCCTACAGACGCAACACTAACTGTCCCGCACCACTGCGAAGATGTGCATCGAAATGTGCACCTGCATCGAAAATGATCATCCCCTTAGTGCCCCTCGCATGGAGCTTGGACGCATGGCTTTCACTTCCCAACCTGTCGTGCTGGTTGGCCAGGACCATCTGACTCGGTTCATCTGATTCATTTTGTCTCAGTTGCCCCAGGAGCCTCTGGAATTGTTTTAGAGGAACTGCTGTGCCTGGGTTGAACATGGTGAGGCATTTTAGTACTGACTGCGCACGCTTGTTGGTGAGGCGCGCCGTCATTGAGATTGAGTCTAACTCCATGCCGAGAAAATAGATGCTCTGAACTGGGGCGAGCTTGCTCTTTTCCCAGATGACCTGAAGACCTAGACAGCTGAGGTGCCTGAACACCTGGTCCCTGTGATGCACAGTAACTCTCGAGAGTGAGCCAGTCGAGGTAGTTGAGTATGCGGATGCTCACTTCCCTTAGCGGGGCAAGGGCTGCCACTGCGACCTTCGGAAAGATGTGAGTGAACCTGCAAGCGAAGCTGTCCCGGGAGAAGGCAGACGCAGCCTTTTTGTTGCTATGTCTGGTGCATGCTTTGCATACTTATGTGGACTGCATGCAGAGCTTTAGATGTTCTGAGCAGCTCTTTGTTTGCTTTGGTGGACAGCGGAAAGGGAACGCTGTCTCCAAACAGAGGCTTTCCCACTGGGTCATTGATGCCATAGCACTGGCCTATCACACCCAGGCCATGTCGGCCCCTTTGAGGGTTCAAGCACACTCGACAAGAAGTGTAGTATCCTTGTGGGCACTGGCCAATGGCACCTCCATAGTATACATATGCAGAGTATATGGGCAAACCCAATAATTTAGGAGATTTTACAATCTCAGGGTTGAGGCGTCCTCGTCCCGTGTTTCTCAGGTCCAAGCCGGTAGAACTCGGTAATGCGGAACAACTGACCGGGTGTACCACTTGCACGTAGCGCCTTTACCCTCCACTAAGGCGATCCCGTGTGCTCTTATCCCAGGAAATCCCACTAACTTGGCTCCCTGGATGACTCCTCCCTAGCCCTCTGGTCTGCAGCCCTCTGGTCTGACCAGACCGACTACGGGTACTAAAACAACTCTGTATTGGAATAGATGCTCCACAGGATGGGCCCTTGTGTGGAGTCTTCCCACTGTGTGTATTTTCCGTGCTCACTTCCATCGGTTCAGTCCCTCTACGGGCAGACCCGTGTCTCCCTTAGGCAGACCCCGCTGCCACTGTGTCGTTGAGGCTGCCCGGGATATGAGTGGCCCGCAGCGACCTCAGCCACTGTTGACTCCAGAGGAGGAGATGGCGGGTGAGTTGCGACATGTGACAAGAGCATACACCGCCTTGGCGATTTATATATGCCCAGTTTGGAGGTGTCTGGACACTTGCTGTAGGGGCTGGAAATGCACCTTATATCCAACAGCATACACTTCTTAAGAGGTGAATGGAAAAGCAGTTGTATTCAGCTCGCTGATAGTACAACCGCTCGGCTCCGAAGAAAAAATCTGAATGGAATCACATTCCAGCTCCTTTTATACCTGTATGTCTGGGGGAGTGGCAATTATCATTGGCCTTTTCTCAAAAAATGGGGGGTGTTCAGGGCTCTCAAGAGCAACCCCTTGTGTCACTACATAGACACAATGTCGAGTGAGTGACAGAAGGGGAAATGTTAATACTGTGTAGTAAAATTTTATATTCTCTAAAATAATTTTTATTTAAAGATTATTAAATAATAATAATAATGTTTAAGCAATATCTCACAAGCAAGCGTGCTGTTGTACTAGGGTTGCTTCGATACCAGCCCTGGTACATCGGTATCAATACTGAGTTGATACTTAGGTATCAAACTAATTATAAAAAACTTTTTTATTAAATTATACAGAGAATTATTGACAAAAAGGACAGCATAAATTCTTATAGATAAAAAAAAAATATGCCTTTTCTTTTTACATTTTTCTGGATTCAATGTTAATTGTTTTAATTAAATGTTATAATCAAGTTGTATTTATTCAAATACATACTGTAAAAAATGCACAACAGAGCTTTACAGTATTAATGGAAAAAGTTAAATGAAAACAATCTGATTACCTGAGGCTGCCATGGCTGAATCACAACATACTGATAATCAGAACTGGTATTCAGCTTTTGTGATATTGCTTACAGAAAATATACTAATAATATAACCATTTAATATTGGTATTTTAAGTATTATTTCTACTACTTTGAATATTACACTTTTATACAGTAGTAATATTTTTCTGTCGTAATGTCTTCAATTTCACGCATCCAGTTAAATAAACCTCTCATTTCAGCAGGAATTTCATTTTGAAAGACCTTTGAAGTTCTTTCTGTTTTTGAATGGTTCGTTACATCAAACTTCCCATGACTTGCAAGCTAAAATCTCTGGTGAAAAATTGTTTGAAAGTTCACAGCCATGTATACACTCTGTGTCTCTGCAGATGGATACTATCGGACACACTGCATGAAAATCAAGCATTCATAGTGTGTGTTGCGTGTGTGTGTTTGTGTGTATGTGTATTTTTGTATGCCTGTGTGAGCCTCTCATTCATTCTGAGGCATACAGTGCATGTGACTGTATATTATTTAATTAAATTTCATCCTTCTGCTGTTTAATGATCACACTTGGCCATGTTGAGACTTTTTATTATTTTCAAATAGTCTTTGATTTCATCTCAAAACTCTCACATTACATTACATTTGGCTAATGGCAGTATTCTTTAATATGGTACCGAAGTTAACAACAAGATGATATCGTACCATTTTAGTGTCACAATATTTCAGTAGTACCGGTGTACTGCACTGCCCTATGTTGTACTGAATGAAAGTTATTTTTTTTCATCAATGTTTTCATTTATACCTTGATGCTGTTGTGCAGCAATTTATTTGACAAAACAAATAATGTAATGTATTTATTTATATTTATATTAAACTTTTTAAATAGGCTTAAAAAGTGTGTTCAAAAGCATATTATTCATTTTTGCTGGGGTTTCGAAATTGAAATTTTACTAATATCTGCTGTCATTGGTATATATGTGTGTGTGTGTGTGTGTGTGTGTGTGTATGTGTGTGTGTGTGTGTGTGTGTGTGTGTGTGTGTGTGTGTGTGAGAGCTTGTATTTATCACTTTGTGGGGACCAAATGTCCCCATAAGGATAGTAAAACCCGAAATTTTTGACCTTGTGGGGACATTTTGTCGGTCCCCATGAGGAAAACAGCTTATAAATCATACTAAATGATGTTTTTTGAAAATGTAAAAATGCAGAAAGTTTTCTGTGAGGGTTAGGTTTAGGGGTAGGGTTAGGTTTAGGGGATAGAATATAAAGTTTGTACAGTATAAAAACCATTATGTCTATGGAAAGTCCCCATAAAACATGGAAACACAACGTGTGTGTGTGTGTGTGTGTGTGTGTGTGTGTGTGTGTGTGTGTGTGTGTGTGTGTGTGTGTGTGTGTGTGTGTGTGTGTGTGTGAATTGGTGAATGGGACACTGTGTAAAGCACTTTGGTAACCGCTAAGGTTAAAAAAGGCACTATATAAGTTCAGACCATTTACCATAATATTAGTACCATGTCCCAACTACTGACATTTTGATATCTTGACAACCCTATTAGCAGCAAAGATTTGTGATAACAGCAAAAAACTAACAATATATCAAATTTACCGATGAATTTACCTTCATATTACATCTCAACGCCTACACCACTCCATCAAAGCCCGTTCTTGGATGTACACATGAATTGTAGTGATTTTTGTTTTCTAATAATATAAAGTATATTAAATATTTACATGGGAAGACAGTTGAGAAGTTATCATATTAGAAGCATTTATGCATTTTTATTATTGCATTTGTGTGTAAATAAGATTTACGTTGTACTGGAAACTGAAAAATAGAAAATTACTGTTTTGATGAATGCTTTGCTAAATATTTTTAACTCATAGCTGAAATTGTTATACTAGACAATTAAAGTAAATCAAGTATTATTTATATTACTCAATAATATAATTATTTTCTTAAAGTGGCCTCCAAGCTAAGAATTTTGAGTATCCCTGGTATAGAGTTTACTGTATATAGTACATACATAGTATCAAATCAGTTCATACAATTAATTTAAGCTGCCATATAGAGAATTGTGATGGTGAAGTTGTCCATCTATTCAAACTATATGGTCCATCTACACTTTTTCTGTCAATTTAATTTACAAAAATGAACTTTAATTTAATAAAAATTTCAAGGAACTTTACACATACATTAGCAAATTACAGTAGACGCTGCTAATCGTTTTCTTTTAAATCTTAAGGAGTGACACAAAATAAGCACTTCACCAACACTCTTATTAAGTTTTAAACAAGATGAGATGAGGTTATTAGCTTCGGCAAATGCTGTGGATGATGAAATAACTGGTGGCTGAAGACGAGACCTTTGGTCAGCCAAACGGCTCATGGTCAGAACCAATCTTGACTGGGTGAGAGTGTGAAGTGACTGGGGCTTGGAGAGTTAACTCGGTGCTGCAGTATGAAAGACATGCTGTGTGACTGGCTGTCTTTGAGGAGTGATTAGAAGAGTCAGGAGAAGTTCACCTCTGTTTTAGATCATATCTGCAAGGAGCTTTAGAATTGCTCTGAACCACCCCAGTCCCAGACCTCGTACTCTTACTAATTATCCCCTCAAAGTTTCAACACTCAGCAAAGACACTCTCTCTCTCGCTCGCTGTGCGCATGCATGTGAGACGGAGCGTGTCTGTGAGAGTGGCTGAGTTTCCTTCTCTGATGGTTTGTCTCAGTTTTATTTTTCAAAGCTTGTTTTCTTCAATGTATTGTGTTTTAAGTTTAGTTAAGTGTTTATTTATTAACAAGAAGGGGACATAAAGCGGTTAGACCATGTTCAGTGCTCAATCTGGCCGCGGGCCACGGGAGGGTGTGGGTTTCGAACAACTCACCTGTCGGCATGGAGTTAAGGTGCCAGTTGGAGTTGAGTGCTCGGTGGAAGACTGTAGTTTAGTGGTTGAAGATGATGTTGGACATGGCAGTATAAGGTCCTTGTCTTGGATGAATGGTGCCAATGTTCTCTTTTTGGACTCTGTGGAGAAAGTCAATAGTCTCGTTGTACAAGGAATAGTGTTAAAAAACACACAAACATCAGTTTTTCCACTTTTTAACCCGCGAAGAAGGTTATTTTGTCAAACGTGTCCCAATTCATAAAAGATGAATGTGAGTTGTCTCGCCATGGTCAGATGGTGTACGCAATTAAAAAGATTCCTGTTTGATGCAAATCTCCACTGCTTAAACACATTTTGTCTTTTAGCAGACAAGTGTTTATGGTACTAGTGGAACAGATGAGCCGAATGTTTCTTTCATGTTTAATGTTGACGGGTTTGACTATGTCATTTTCGTGTCAACTGAAACAATGAAATGATTCAATTGTGGACAGGGGCATTAGTTCGGGCCTATTCACAGAAAAGGCAGGATCTTTAAATTGACTCGGCAGACTCTGCACAAAGTTCACAGGAAGCAGGAGAAAATGAGAATTCTGGAGAAAATGGGGAGATGATAGAAAGCGTTACTGAGCAGGAAGATGAAGTCCCTCAGGTGAGAGAGGAAAACACTGGAGAACAAATGGCAAAAGAAGTGGCAGAATCGATGTTAGAAGTGGAAAGTAAGGAGTTAACTGAGTTAGATTAACCTGCTTTTAAAAGACCAACAAAAAAAAAGAAAAGGGTGAAAAATGTAAAGAGAGGTCATGTGAAAAAGCAAGCAGAGTTCGAGGATCGCACAATGGAGGGTGCTGTTTGTAGTGGGAATACACATCAGGCAGTGATAGTGAATGAGATTTGTCTGATCAGTCAGCAACAGATGGTCAAAGAAAAGATGCCTATTATAGCTTAGAAAGAGTTCGTAGTTTTTTTACAAGTGACTTAAGGGAAAATAAACAGACTTTTGTTTGTTGATTCAGCAAAGATTTAAATGAAAAATACAGGAGGGGAGGGTCTTAGTGAGACTGAGGTTTACCAGTTAAGGAAGAGTGTTCAAAAGTTGCATTCTTCTAATGATTTTGAGGGGTCTCAAGAATAGATGATGAGTATAAAATCATGCCCAATGAGGCTGTTCCTGTTTCTATTCAATATGTTTTGTTGTGGGTGATATAAGAATATCCTCTTTAAACTTAAATGGAGCATGAGGCATTATGAAAATGAGTGCATATTATTAATTACGGAAACAAAAGAACATTGATATTGCTTTTGCACAGGAAACGCATTCAGATCCTTTTAATGAAGTTGAATGGCAGAGAGATTTGGCTGATTTTGTGATATTGAGCCATAAGAGCTCAATTATTGCAGGAGTTCCAGTTTTATTTTCAAAAATGTTTTCTCCTATATCTTATAAAGTTGATGAAATTATTGCAGGTAGATAAATTAAAGCTTTATCAAAATATGACAAAATTACATTGATATTGAAATATATATATATATATATATATATATATATATATATATATATATATATATATATATATATATATATGCAATATATATACTTGCTCATGAGAGGATGATCTTTATGGAAACGTTATCAGATACACTTCAGAATTGTGATTCGACTGATTTTTTTTATTTTAGCTGGAGATTTTAATTGTACAGTAAGTAACCTAGATATAAATCATATAGAACCTTGTATGGCATCAAAACATACATTTAAATGTATTGTTGAGACACAAGATTTGGCTGATGTTTGGAGAAATAAGAATGGGGACTCTAGGCAGTTTTCATGGGCATATTCTAAGGGTGATTACATTTCTTAGCTAGACTAGGTAGAATTTGTTGTTTTAATTCACTCTCTTAAAATAAGGGCCAGTGGTGGCTCAGCAGTTAAGGGTCTGGGTTACTGACCGAAAGGTTGGGGGTTCAAGCCCCAGCACTGTCAAGATACCACTGTTGGGCCCTTGAGCAAGGCCCTTGACCCTTTCTGCTCCAGGGGCGCTGTTTCATGGCTGACCCAGTGCTCTGACCCCAGCTTAGTTGGGATATGCAAAAATAACTGCATTTCATTGGCTCTGTACCTGTACTTTGCACAATGACAATAAAGTTGAATCTTCTTATCTTAAATAAAAAGTTCTTACTGACATTTTAATACGTCTCTGTTGAATGGTAATTAAAAAAAAGTGTTTTAGATATTTTTGGGAACAGTAGAAAACACAAACTCATAAATTTTTGTCTTTAAATCAGTGGTGGAATGTTGGAATAGTTAAAATTCAGCAGTTTTGTAATCTGTACTCTTTCAATACCTCAAGAGATATCACTAGAGCAATCGGAAATCAGTTTTTGGAATATTCTATAAGAAGTCAAGATAAAACTTAAAGAGAAACTTAATGAAAACACAAAGAGCTTTAGTACATACATGCTTTCAAAACATTAATGAGATGGATGCACCATCCAGATTTTTTCAGTTTAGAGGAAAAGAATGGGTAAAGTAAGATCATTCATTGTGTTAGTTCTGAAAATGGCAAAGAGTTGACAGAGCCTACAGAGATTTGGAGAAGAACTGTTGAGTTTTATTCTAGGCTGTATGCTTGTGAGCATAAGGAAGAAAAGGAGATGACACAGAGATACTTTTTTTTTGCCTCAAGTACCAGAGAGTTTAAATGCTGATCTAGAACAGCCTTTGACAGTGCAAGATTTGTACACTGCAGTGCAGAGCATGACTAATGGTCATGGCCCAGGTATAGATGTTCTTCCTATAGACTTTTATAAGTCCTTTTGGGTTGTATTGGGCACAGAATCAGTGATCAATGAGAGTCTTGCTGAGGGGCAGCTGCCATTAAGCTGTTGAAGAGCTGTCCTTTCTCTAATATGCAAAAAAGGTGATTTAAGAGAAATAGGTAACTGGCGACCTGTTTTCTTACTCTGTGCAGACATGAAAGCTCTATCTAAGGCTCTTGCTCTCAGATTAAGAAAAGTAATGGAATATATGATTTACATAGATCAATCTTATTGTGAACCTGGTAGATTTAGTGTAATATTTCATTTGTTTGTGATTTTTTTTGATTACTCTAGTCATTTTGGGTTTAAATGTGGTCTTATTTCATTAGATCAAGAGAAAGCAGTATTTATGGAAAATGATAAAAGCTCTTGGTTTCTCCTCTAATTTTATTGAAATTCTAAAAGTATTGTATGGGGGTATTGAAAGTGTCCTAAAAATCCAATTCACCAATCATAATTGGTGATTGGAATGATAAAGAACAATATTACCAGGTAATTTAAAGTGGGAAAGAGATGGATTAAAGTACTTAGGAGTATACATGGGTAATGATTTTATAGTAAAAAAACTGGGAGGGGTTTTTGGAAAAAATAAAAGGAAGGTTAGTGGCTTTTGCTACTTATGTCATATAGAGGGAGAATGCTTTTTATAAACAACTTGGTTGCTACAACTTCATGGCATAGGTTAGAAGTACTAGAACCTCCTGGAGGAATTTTTGTAAAAGCACAAGCATTAATTGTGGATTTCTTTTGTAATAAAACTTGATTAGGTACCACAGAGTATTCTTTATTTGCCAAAATAATGAAGAGGGGCAAGGTCTTATTTACTTAATTAGTCGAAAAGCTGCTTTTCGTTAAAAATTCTTGCTGAATGTCTTTAATGGAAATAGACATCCCTCATCAAGGTTGCTTGTTGAGTTTATTTTAAAACAAGTTTTTAATTTGTTTCTTAAACAAAACGTCCTCTCACTTTAAACTGCTTTTTTCAGCAAACTTAACATGTGTAAATATTTGTATGAACATAAAAATAATCAACAACTAAGACATAGACTGAACAAGCTTCATAGACATGTGACTAAAATAAATGAAATAATGTGTCCCTAAACATAGGGGGGGTCAAAATCAAAAGTAACACTCAGTATCTGGTGTGGCCACCAGCTGCATTAAGTACTGCAGTGCATCTCCTCCTCATGGACTGCACCAGATTTGCCAGTTCTTGCTGTGAGATGTTACCCCACTCTTCCACCAAGGCACTTGAAAGTTCCCAGACTTTCAAGAGGAAAAACATCTGCTTCTAAAATGGACTGATGGAAAAGAAAGTCTTAATCCAACTAATTGCTTTCCTGATTTGGAGATAGTCTGGGTGACACCGCTTTCAGATCTGTTGGGGGAAAAACTGTATATGAATTTTGTATTGAAGTTCTGAACAAAGGGAAATTAATGGATAGATTGGATACCCCCAGATAACTTATTTCTGGTTCAGAGAGGAATACAACCTGCATGGGAAGCACATTATTAGCCACCAGTTGTTGGTGCGGCTATTCTTATGAGGACTCTCCATATACATAATGATTCTTCTACTGTACGAACTATAGATTATATCCCATAACCCTACCCATAAACCTAACCCTCACAAAAATCTTTCTGCATTTATACATTTTCAACAACAAAAAGACATAGCAGTATGATGTTTAAGCAATTTAAATTATGGGGACACTAGAAATGTCCCCATAATTTATAGCATTATACCCATGTAATTACCAGTTTGTAACCTAAAAATATTTTCCTCATAAACCACCCAAACCCACTCACTCACACATTTACTTAACAATCTAAATTAGGACATACTAGATACACAATACTGTATTTAGTAATGTCTGGGAACATAAAGTATGTAGGATAGTGTGTATTAACCGCATAGTGTGCAGTAAAGGATGTAGCAAAGTCTAGGGACATATAGTAAGTAGTATATTTTTGTAGTAATATAGTTATGTGCACTTACGCACACATGCACTTTCATACTTTTTAAATTACCTTCTAACGAATACATTATTTACAGTATATATTATACAGCAAAGATACAGTAATCAAAGCCCAGCCTACAGACCAAATCTGGGCACAAACAAGGTTTTCACTGGCCTGCCATCACAATATGATCTTGAGAATTGTTTTTACTTCAGCCGAATGGCACAGCATGATGCAACAAAATTATCACATTGTATCACAATATTTGTCTTACCGCATCGTTTTGCTCTGTTGCAGCATAGATGGTGTGTAGAACTTGCATTTAAATTACTTTTAATTGGAAGATTTATCAGATTCATTTATGAAAGGTTTCACAATTCATTAAGTCTTATTTCTTTCAGGAAGCAAAGTATCAAGATACTGTATGCAAATACTGTCATCACTGATTGGTGCGTAGTGACATGCTGCATGCGGTATATCCAAACTTCAAACTGTGGGTGTTAAATTTGGCAGCAGATATTTATGATACCAGCAAACATCAACTGTGGTGAATTTATTTTCTAGCACTCGCATTCACCAGTGGCCGTGAAACGGACAATAACGTACATTTCTGAACGGATATTCCTTTTTTCTGTGCCATGCTCGGATGTGTCCTTGGACATGGAATCTGCAGGAGTATATGAACGGTATACTCATCAACAATCAGTGCAGCGATTGAGAAACCCAGGCGAGTGTACCCAGTTCTCTCTGTGCTATTGTTCCTTGTCTGATGGTGCCTGCACTTTGGAGCTAAAACTCTGCCAGCTTTACACACACACACACACGCGCGCGTACAAACCAACAGTACCCACAGTGCACTCACATGGATTATTATTATGTTTTTTTAAGGGTTATATCATTGAACAACATATAGTGAGATTTGTGTCTTTCTTTGTGTATCTTATGTGAATTTGTTGTTGAACGAAACTCATTTAATGTGAGTAACCCTCACATTAGGGTTTATTGTGGTTTTCTTATGACCTGATATGTTTGAAATTGGGTTTAAGGACAATGCTATTATCTCTCAGTTTTTATGAAGAAAAATGTTAACTAATGTTCATCCCTGATTTAGATATATATAGAGATTTTTTTCTTTATTTGTTTTTGATTCTATTGGATGTGTACTGATGAGTGGTTGAATATAAAACACTGCTTAAAACAAATTTAGTACATAACAAAACTGTGAACCCAGCCGAAACAACTTGATAAAAGATTCTGGTGTGCTTATATTACATTCAGGGTAATTTGGTTCCAATTTGTTTTATTTATTTATTAGTTTTCTCCTTTTCTGTGTAACTGGTGACTTTTAGGAGCTTATCCAGGTTTTTTGCTTTAGTTTACTAGTGACAAGCTACTACTTGTCTGGCACCCAAATCACCTGCATGTGTGAGCTTTAAGTAAACTTGGGCCCACCACTGTTACAGAAGTGGCACCCAATTAGGGACTTGAACTTGAATAAGTACTTTATTGGTTGAAAGTTTGAAATGACTGTGATTATTGCATGCCATAAATTGTGTGTTATGTGAATGGAAACCCTAATGACTGTAAACTAATAGGCTTCTGGTGTAATGTTTCTTATTGTGTGAAAGAATTTATATATTTGTGAACTATGTATATACTGCTGGAAGTGGATACTAAATGAGTAATTATATTGTTGCTGATTCCAGGACCCAGATAATTGGTTTAATCTATTGAGTGTGACGTAATTACTGTCCACCTAAGTGTTGGATATTGTAACTAAGTGAATATTGTCAATATATTGTTAATATTGTATTTTATATTCTACATTCGGTTTTTTACATTTTCCCCTCTATTTTTTTTTTTTTGCCCATTACAAAGAGAAAAAATATGATCTCCCTTTTTGTCAAAATTAATTTACATGATAGTAAGCAAATTCACATTCCCAACCCATTCCCACTGCACTTTGGTCATATGCTCCACAAACCCCACCATATTTAGGTGTTCTCCCTTTCCCCTCATCACCCTTACAGTCAAGCAATACGCTACAAGGTACAGGCCAATTGGGACAATTTGTTTGACTTTACAAAGTGACAAGAGAGAGCTATGAGTGACCATGAAGTGCAGGAGGAAATCAAGTCTACATGGAAGAGCTTACAGGAGATGTACAAACAGTGTACCAGTCAAATTGACAGGTTGTACTCTCCTGTAAATGAACTCCAGATTGAAGTGAAGGACAGATTTAAAGAAATTGAAAACCTTCAGATGAAAGTGAACCACCAACATCTAACACTACTACTTTTTGTGACAATGCCACACTTACCGGAAACCCTCCACCAGTAATCTACACATCTGGTTCAACCACTCTAGGGGGGAAAGATAACCATGTGAGACTGGTAGTTTACCAACATTAACTGAAAGAGAAACAGTAAAACTGATTTAGAAAAATATCAAGCCTTACCTGGCCAGCCAGTTACACAGTCACGTAACCACTTTGGAAGAACTTGTGAGACTAAGCAATCAATAGGAAAAAGATAATGAACAACAATTTCAATATGAAAACGCTTGAGTCACAAACCTCTGCCTGTTTACGCACAGCGACCTGTTACCAACAGACCTGATGAGGAATCTCTGGTACATTGTTGGAGGTGTAAAGGATACCACTTGCCTTGCCACTTTATATGCTTCTAATGCATATATGTTTACCAGCATAACACAGCAAACAGTAAATGACTTTTTCATACCCATAAGCCAGGGGAAACATCTACCAATAACTCAGTAACTACTATAAAGACACAAAAAGATCACCTAGCAAGAAGTAATTATCCCATGCATCCACCGGTGCCCCTGTAGTCATTCATCAGCAACTGGTAGTACCAGTCAGCCTCAGGACTTGGACAGGGAAAGCTATATTGGATACAGGTGCAAGCTACACCCTTATACATGAGAGCCTGTGGAAGTCACTCCCCTCACCACATATTCTACAACCGTGGGCTCTAGGACCTTTGTATTTAGCCAATGGGAAAGCTGTTGTCCCATTAGGATGGCTAAATATAAAGATTCTTATGCATAACAAGACGTTTACCTTTCCTGCTGCTGTACTTGCCTCTCAAGCCCTCCAATGTGCAATAGTCTTAGGATTGGACTTTATTTTCATGAGAGGTCTACAAATCAATGTCACAGACAAGAGGTATTTTTTAGTCCAAACCCACAGAAGAGTATCCTTTCCAGCCTGGAAATGCAAGTGGACCTGTGAGAGACATAAAAAAATATTAACCAAGGCCTATCATTTCTATGTTCCCTACCACCACCACGACCCAAACAATTAACAGTACCTCCAGAGGATGATGACACACTAATTGACATTGTTGTAAATTAAGCTCACCTCCTGGGGAGAAGATAAAACTACATTAGATCCTGGAGACAAATCAGCAAGTGTGTACCATTCAAACGAGTCATACCGATGTGCCGAAGCATCATATATACACCACACACCAAGTGCCAATCAGGCAGCGACTTTAACATATGACCCCTTCTAAACAAGCAGTTGTACGAGAGCAGCTTGAGGAGATGCTAGAGATAGGGATTGTGGAACCATCCCACTCAGGTTGGGCTTCTCTGGTCATCCTGGTCCCTTAAAAAGATGGGAGTTTCAGATTGTGTGTAGACTACAGCTATTCAACGCTATTATGGAAAGTGACACCTACCCTCTTCCACACATTAAATAGATCCTCGTATCTCTTGCTGAAGCTGCCATCTATTTCACCATAGACCTAAGTAGTAGCTACTGGAAGGTGGCCATGGACCCGGTGAGTTAGGCCAAGATCGCATTCATCACACCGTATGGCTTATACCATTTCAATGTCATGCCTTTCAGTCTGAAAAATGTGCCTGCAATGTTCCAAAGACTAATGGAGACTGTACTGGGATAGTTATGAGGAGATATATGCTTTGTCTATATAGATGACATTATAGACTACACCCCCACCGTGAATCAACATTTCCATGATATCCAAACTGTCCTCCATCAATTACGAGAAGCTGGTTTGACTATCAACATGAAAAAGAGTAAGTTTTGCTGGAAGGAATCATAATTTATTGGCCATATAGTCACAGCAGTGGCATTATGGCAGACCCACATAAATGGAGGCCATCAGCTCTTACCTTGTGTCATCTAATCTCAAGGAAGTCCAACGGTTCCTTGGACTGGCAGGATGGTACCATCGTATTGTACCAAATTTCTCACAGATTGCTGAACACATGAATGTTTTGAAAAAAAGGACGTAAATTTTACTGGTCCCCACATTATCAACAAGCATTCGAATGGCTAAAAGCATGTTTCATCTTACCTCCCATTCTAGGACATCGCAGCCTTCAATTGCCCTTCACCATTTTTATGGATGCCAGCGACACTGGTCTAGGTGCCGTATTAACCCAGAGAAGAGAACAAGGATTGGAGGAGGTTATTGCCTACCCCAGCCGAAGCCTAAACAAAGCTGAGGTAAATGATTCTGCTACTGAGAAGAAATACTTGGCTGTCGTATGGCCCTTAGTAAAATGGCAATTTTACCTGAAGCACTGAATGTTTACACTAGTTACTGATCATGCAGCATTGCAGTGGGTGATGAGCTCCAGTAAAACTACTAGTCGACTCGTCTAATGGGTCCTGCGGTTACAAAGATTCAATTTCATCATTGAATACCATAAAGGGAAACTGAACGTAGAAACAGATGCTCTTTCCAGAATCTCCCATTCACTGGGTTGCAGAATGTACACCAGCAAAAAGGAGAACGAGAGTGTAGACCTTCCAGTCTCAGTAATCACCATCTGGGAAGAGTAGCATAAGGACCCTGACATCATCAAAATATTCACAGCTCTGGTAGAAAACCACAAAGACGTGAAAGAGCAGTTTGAGGTTGAGGAAAAAGATAAAGTGTATCACCGAACTCACCTGTCAAATGGCAGCTTACACTATAGGGTGTATCTTCCCCGAATTCTTGTTTCCTCTGTGTTACAGTATTATCATGCAAATCCCATGAGTGGACATTTTGGTATCTTTAAGTCTACAAATGTATATTTGAGATTGTTCTGGCCTGGTATGTGGAAGGATGTGAAACAACATGTAAAATGGTGTGTCAAATTCCAGATGCTGAAAAGCGAAAACAGAAAGCCTGCTGGGAAACTAAAAATTTACTAAATGCTGGGGGTAGAATAAATGGGCCCATTGCTCTGCAGTAATCTGCAACACCAATACCTTCTGGTCTTAGTTGATTACATCTCTTGCTGGGTTGAATGCTTTCCTCTGCGAAAGGCTGATGCACAAAACGTCGCCACGATTCTCAGAAAATAAATCATTACCCAATGCGGTGTTCCAGATTTCATTCTGTCGGACAGAGGCACCCAGTTCGATTCTGGAATATTCAGGGACTTATGTGCAAAGTGGAGAATTACACCAAAACTCACAATTGCGTATCACCCCCCCCAAACAAATATGACTGTAAGGATCAACTGCACCTTAAAAGTCATGATCTCTGATTATGTGGAAGACAACCATAGGAAATGGGACCAATATTTTCCTGAGCTACGCTTTGCCATCAGTTCAGCTGTGCAGGAGAGTATGGGAGTATCTCCGGCTGAACTCCACATCGGGAGGAAACTTCAAGGACCTATGGACAAGGTATTAAAGGGACAAGACCTCTCACCAGCAGGTGTCTTGTATGATTCTGTCCACCGTCTAGCCCAGTTGAAAGCAAAGGCTCAGGAGTGTTGGCGGAAGGCTCAACAGAGATAACTGAGGAGTTACAATAAAAACAGAAGGGATGTTACTTTTAAAGATAACGATCGAGTTTGGCTAAGAAACTTTCCTCAATCGAGTGTTTTACATTGTATTTTAGTGCCAAGTTAGTACAGAAATGGAAAGGCCCTTATTGTATGCTCAAGATACTGGAACCGTTAAACTACCATATTGTTCTTGAAGGCAAGGGAGAGGATGTCTGCACATCACATGTGTGTAATCTCAAGCCATGTTACCCTACGGCGAAGGAGTTGGAGACCCAGAAAAAGGATGAGGGGGTGGGGGGAGTGTGGCGGTACAGAATTTAAGGTACCGGCCTTTTAAGAGTGAAGACGGAAGGGGTAGGACTAGATTAAAAATGAGATAGAGGGAAAGAAAGTTGGGATAAAGGAAATAGCAAGAGGAGAGACAAAGTTAAGGAGACGGCTGTGTTACTGTGGAGAATTAGCGCAGCATGCGCCGCAATTGCATTCACCAGTGGCCGTGAAACGGACTATAAAGTTCCTTTCTGAACGGATATTCCTTTTTTCTGTGCTGTGCTTGGATGGGTCCTTGAACGTTGAGTTGTCAGGTGTACAGTATATGAACGGTATCCTCATCAACAATCAGCGCTGCGATGGAGAATCTCAGGTGAGTGCACCCAGTTGTGCAATAGTTCTTTCTCTGATGGTGCCTGCACTTCAGAGCTAAAACTCTGCCAGCTTTACACACACACATAACACACACACACACACACACACAAACCAACAGTACCCACAGTGCATTCACATGGATTATTATTATGTTTTTTTAAGGGTTATATCATTGAACAACATATAGCGCGATTTGTGTCTTTCTTTGTGTGTCTTATGTGAATTTGTTGAAAGAAACTCATTTAATGTGAGTAACCCTGCAGTCTAAAAACCAACAAAACAGTGGGTTGATTGTAGTTTCCTTCTGACCTGATATGTTTGAAATTCGGTTTAAGCACGATGCTATTATCTCTCAGTTTATATTAAGGAAATTGTTAATTAATGTTCATCCCTGATTTAAAATAGAGATTTTTTGTTTGTTTGTTTTTTATTCTATTGGATGTGTACTGATGAGTGGTTGAATATTAAAACTCTGCTTTAAACAAATTTAGTACATAACAAAACTGTGGACTGAATGTGTCTTTTGAATAAAACACCCGACCGAAACAAATTCATCAAAGACTTTGGTGTGCTTATATTACATTTGGGGTCATTTGATTCAAATTTAATTAATTTATTAATTTGTTCTTGGTGTTTTCTCCTATTCTGTGTAACTGGTGGCTTTTAAAGCTTATCCTGGGTTTTTACTTTAGTTTACTAGTGACAAGCTACTACTTTTCTGGTGCCTAACTCACCTTCATGTGTGTGTTTAAGTAAACCGTTTCACAGTATAATACCTAATATAAAACATCACTGATTCTCATTGCTGTAGTGTGCGTCAGTGCTTATGTAATGTGGCTAGCACTGTTCAGACACACAACATGCCTTTAGCGAACTGTAACATTACAATCACTCAGGCCTTCACCCTGACATGTGTGTTTCTGCAATATTCACTTTAAAGTGGAACATTGCATGAAAGAATTGTACATCTTCTTTTGTGTAGGGGTTTACAAAATAAAATAATTTATTACAATAATTACACAAAATATATTTATAAAATTCTGCTCTGTCTTACTGGTTATATTTAGGGCACTATATTAAGAGCGCATGAAAAACTTTATATTTGCATGAACTAAGCACAAAGTCAGTGGGCATGGCCATGAAGTCATGATATTTTTGTGCAAGCATTCACCAAGTCTAGGCGCGAACGTGAGTTTAGTGAAAATGCACGTGCATATGGGCTGGGTCACGTGCAATTTAATTCTGAGGTTCTGCCCCAGTTATTGCAGTGTCTGCTTCCTATTATATATTCTGTTCCCTCAAGCACCAGTGATACAAACAAAGACAGCACATTCATAAAAAGTTGGTTGTGTAAATGGACTGTACAGTATGCAATGAATTAGAATAATAGAAATAGACTCCTTTTATATGCTTAGAAAATGTGATTCTCGTCAGGATTTGGATGTAGGTTACAATCTGTAAAATTATGTGTAATGTATGTATTATTAATAATTTTCATCTACTGACACACAATCCACAGCTAGTATTAACAGTGATTGTATCAGCATGCACGTCACTTCTATTGGTCGATTTTGAACAACTGAATTTTTTTTAGAGTTTGGAAATTAACTTTATTACCCCATGCTGGTGGAATCTCCAAACTGCAAATGCAGAAACTGAATTTAGACTTTGCACTGAAAACAGACCTGCTTTTGAAACGTCTAATGGCAATTACCTGTTTCTCAGGAAATAGCAAATTATGCTTGAATATAAAAAAATTGCTTTTAATGTGTAAATGTGCATTTAAGTGAGGATAAAATATGAATGAATCTATAAGATTTATAAACAGCAATATCCCACACGATTGCATTCAATTCTTCTCGAGAGGCCTCAGTTACATTGTAAAACCAAGCCATTTTAACTGTAGAATCTTCCATTTTTCCTCTGTATTTGCCGATAACTGAAAAGCAACTATCGGCACCGATTATTTGGTAAAACCGATATATCGGTCTACTTCTACTCTATAGTGCTTTGAAACATTACTCTGTTTGTTTGAGCATCCCTACCAGCCTGACACTGAAAAAGTGGCTTGACCAATGGCGTAAGTTTGGTGCAGGACTATCTGTTTGTGGGACCAATGGAAGACTAGAAGAGTGTTATGAAAAACCTAACCAAAATTCAATGATTTCATTGCTCCATATCCAGTTTCAGTGGTGACTCTAGTGGCACAGAAATGACACACTTCACCATTATACCAAAGACTAGTTGCTATTTAAAAAAATACATAAAAATGCGGGGGCTTCAATATGTCATTTTTGGGGATTCCAGAGTCTTTATGGTCTTTATAAGTAAGACGAAAAGATAACAGAGAAAATAACGTATATATATGCTCAATAACTAACAGTTAATAAGCGCTTCAGTATTCAAGTGAAATGTGTACTGTTCCAATAGGCAAACCTAAGAGGAGGGGCTGAACTACTAAGCATACAAATGCACTTGCACTGGCTCAGATACTATGCAGATGAGATGCTAATGAAGGCACGAACTCACAGTGCTGCTGCTCTGGGAAGTTAATCAAACGCTGATCAGCACACAGCAGAACTCTCATTGGACCCCAATCACCACCTGTGCAACTCTATAATGTTACATTCTTCTCTCCCATAACCTTTAACACACACATGAACAGTCAGGACAAAGGACATGTCATGCTTATGTATGAGGAACAGGATTTGTTTGTTTCATGGATTTCTTTGTGTATGGAGGAATTAGCCGGATAAAGAATGTTGGAAGCAGTGTAATCTAACAAATCAGCCATGAAATGACCAGCTGTTTTGTTTTTATTTGTATTTAAAGATGCATTGAATAATTTTTTCTCCATTAAAAAGTTTACTCCTAAAGAAATGAATTGCAATTTTGCAAAATGTGTATAAAATCATGACCACTCACATGAGATGAAGACTCCAATCATATAAGTAACCTTATAAAAGCTGTTTAAATCTACATGGGGTAGGGGAGGGGTACCCCCAAGGTGGCTGCCATTTTAGTCACATGGCCAGCTGAACCCTACTGGCTTAATCTCAATAACCATTCTGTTATTGGACACTTGATGCTGCATCCAGGCCACTAGGTGTCAGTGTAAGTCCAAGATGACACAAACTGTACTGAAAAAAAAAAAAAAAAAGTTACTGAGTGCACCTTTAAGTGAGTGTTGCAAATGATACATTTCTGTTCTGTTCTGATTTTTCAAGTCAAGATTGAGAAATAAATATATTTAAGGCAACGTATGACATGAGCTGCGATGGACTGGCGACCTGTCCAGGGTGTCCCCCGCCTTTCGCCCAATGTTAGCTGGGATAGGCTCCAGCCCCCCACGACCCTGTACACAGGATAAGCGGTTGACGATGGATGGATGGATGGATAGTATGACATGAGGCAGCCAGAGTTTGCAAAAATGTATAAGGAAAAAATATGCAATTCTCCTTTGAGGATGAGAGAAATCTGATCATAGCAGTGTGTCATTGGATCCTGTCGCTTTAACACACCAAACGGTTCCTTTGTGGGAGAACAGAAATGCAAAGCTTCATAATTAGTTTTTGAATGAGAGCTTCAGTGGTGTGGAAATGTGCTGAGTTAATAATTCTGTTGAAAAATAAAAGTGTGGTTTCTTTGTCCTTTTGGCATGAAGGTTGTTGCGACACGTTCAGTTTAGTAAAAGAAGTGTAAGATTTAGAAGTTCATATTTCATATTTGGAAGTTGTAATGCTCAGAATTTAATATAATTTATATTTGAGTAATTTACTAGGAATGTATTTGCAATGTTTAGTCAGTTAAGTATTTACGTGTTTACACATTTAACACGGTCAGGATATTCTGCTGAATCTGCCTCTCTGATTCTCTCATGTTTACCTCAGTCTAAGTTCTCGCTTCTGATTGGTTAGTTCAGTCACGTGGAAGGTCTGAACAAGGAAGTGTTGTAGTTGTGATCGGTGTTCAGTAAATTACTACTTTGGAAAGTCCTCCGTCTCCATTCTGTTGTTTATTATCATAAGGAGTGATCCACCACCACATACAGAACCCTCACGTTACATTTGGTGGCAGCGTGGTGTTATTTTGGTGGTTTTGGCGCATTTGGTGAGTTTTATTCCTACTGAACTGTGGATGCGTTCACTTTTTTTGTGCCATCTGGATTTTACACTCTTTGAGAGCAGTGGATTACCTGAACACTAGTTGGAGATATTAATGGACTTTTGCAGTATTTTTTTTTTCTACTTTACGTGCTTTTTGTGATTTTTGGACTGAATATTTTGTCACCATGTCGGCTGATGAAAGTGAGGCTGTGCTGCAGTCTCCTCCCTCACAACGACAGCGAGCTGCTAATGTTACATCGACAGGTGCTGCTTCTCTAGCCACACACGCTGTCTCCGATGCCCTAAAAACTGATCTTCCAACTGCTTTTAAAGGAGATGGGACTGAATCATTCACAAGTTGGTCTCGACGTTTTGAAGTGGCAGTGCAGGCTATGAGTTCAACTGATACGGATCTGCCTACGGTGATGGCCGCCGTCCTCCCTACTCACCTAGCAGATGTTGCATTTCTGTATTGGGACAGCCTTCCTTCTTCAACACAGAGGGACTATGATTCAGTAAAGGAGAAACTCAGGGATGTTTTTGGACCAATATACTCCCTGCCATTCTTCCAGACACATGTGAATGCTCGACCTCGTCGACCAGGTGAAAGTTTGGATGTGTACAGTGCTGACATCACTCGTCTTGTACTAGAAGCCTTTCCCAACTATGACCACAATGCACTAGAGGGTGAAAAATTTCGCCGCTTTGTTGCTGGCTTGGACCCAAATCTTCAGTCAAAAGTCCATGAGCTGGGTGCGGAAGATCTTGAGGATGCCCTGCGTATCGCCAGCCACTGTGAGAGAGCACGTGCAGCGCTCCAACTGACAACTGTAGGGTCTCTACACACTCAGTCTTCAGAGCAGGTAGCTATGGTTCGTCCAAAACCTACTGATGACAAGCTTCTGCATGCAGTTGAACAGCTGACTCTTACTGTCAACAGCTTACAAAGTGAAGTACACCTGTTACGAGAGAAACACAGTTACCTGGCTCAGCGCGTAGACTCCAAACTTCAAAGGTTTTCCTCCGACGATGCTCGATACAGTGCACGCGGTGTCTCTCCACAACCCTACCATAACAGACAACACCGTAGAGACAATTACTTACCTGAGCAGCATCATGGTCAAGATTCAGGGTCCTGCTATGAACATTGTCCTTCTTCCCCTGTTCCTCAGAGAGACCGTCAATGGCATGACAATGACAGGCGTGACCGGCATCGCTCTCCCTCACGCCAGTCCTATCAGTACTCCAGATATGGTCGCCATGACAAGGATGACACAAACAGATACAGACGCAGCCCTAGTCCTGCTTCACAGGGAAACAGAGATGCAAGTCCACACGCTAGAGGCAGTGTTCGCTTCCAGTCTCCTGAAAGATACCCACACTCTGGCTCCAACCGTCAGGAAACTTCCATTAGCTGCTGTTGAGGGGCAAACATCAGCTACTGTCTCACAGCCCCAGAATGATTCCCCAAGTTAATGCCTGACAAGAATGACTCAAACCCTGATGATTCTGTCTCTTCTACAATCTTGGCTATTGTTGAGGGCATTGAAGTTTGCACTTTAATTGACTCTGGTTCTACTGTCTCCATTGTGAGCGAAGATTTTCAGTAGCGCTCACCCAGCATTGAGAAAACGTCCCATGACTTCCTCCTCTCTGCCAGCTCGCTCAGTCAATGGACAGTGCCTGGACATTTTAGGCAAGTTAACGATTGGAATCAGACTTGGACATCAGGTATGGCAACAGGATTTCGAAATTCTCAGAGGTGCTTGCCAGCCAGTCATTCTTGGTTTCGATTTTCTCGTGGAAAAACCATGCTCTCCTTGACATCAACAACAAAATGCTGCAACTTTGGGACATGAAAATTCCTCTCCTGCCCAAAGGACATGAAGTGGCCGCCTGCTGTAATGTGTTTGTGCTAGCGCCCACTAAGATTCCAGCTATGAGTGAAACCCTTATCACAGCCTGTGTGTCAGCCGCTACACCTGCTTCTCCCATGCCAACTGACTACTATGGTGTTCTTATGCCCAACCCATCGTGTGACGTCATTGTGGCACATTCTCTCAGTGAGGTTCAAAATGGCACAACTGTTGTTCGAATCTTAAATCCCTCCAGAGATGACGTTGAGCTGCATTCAGGTCAACACCTGGGTGAGTTTCATTCGGCTTCATCTGTTGACATCATATCATGTGGAGGGACAGAGTGTGCAACCTCCCCCGTTCATGATTTATCTCCATCTGTCCAGATAAATGACAGCGACCTGTCACCTTCTCAAGCTCAGGCTCTGAAATCACTGCTTCAGAAATACTCAGCAGTATTCAGTAAACACTCAGAGGACAGAGGTCGCATGAGCATCATCAAGCATCAAATCCGCACCGGTGAGGCCACACCAATTAAACAGAGAGCCTATAGAGTGACACCAGACCAGAGAGCTGAAATACAGACTCAAGTTGAAAACCTGTTAAAAGCAGATGTCATTGAAGAAAGCTACAGTCCCTGGGCTGCGCCAGTTGTGTTGGTGCGCAAGAAAAATGGCACATGGCGTTTCTGCCTGGACTACAGAAAACTAAATGCAGTGACAATCAAGATTCCCACCCTCTTCCGAGAGTCGACGACGCACTGGATGCTTTGTCGGGCTCTGCCTGGTTCTCCACAATGGACCTGCAACATGGCTATTGGCAAGTTGAGCTGCAGGAGGTAGACCGTGAAAAAACAGCATTCACAACAGGTAGTGGCCTTTATCACTTTAAAGTTATGCCAATGGGTCTCACCAACGCTCCAGCCACATGCCAGCGCTTGATGGAAATGGTACTTCGTGGACTCCCATGGGAAACCTGGCTTGTGTATTTGGATGATGTCCTCATCTACAGCCGTTCTTTCAGTGAACATCTCCAGCACCTGGAAGAAATTCTCTCCAGATTCCAGTCAAGTGGCCTGAAGCTGAATCCCTCAAAATGCTGTTTTGCCAGAGATCAGGTACACTTTCTGGGCCATGTTGTATCCAAAGACGGCATTCAGCCAGACCCGCGAAATGTGAAAAGTGTTCAAGACTGGCCTATTCCACGGTCAGCTACAGAAGTAAGAGCATTCCTGGGACTTTGTTCATATTACCGTAAGTTCATCCGAAGCTTTGCGCATCATAGTGTTCCCCTGCACGCCCTCACAGAGAAGAATGCACCTTTCCAATGGACTTCTCAAAGTCAGGATGCATTCACTTATCTGAAACATGCACTCACAAATCCTCCAGTGGTTGCATTCCCTGATTTTACTGTGCCATTCTCCCTCTACACAGATGCTTCAGGCTCTGCTATTGGTGCTGTGCTTGCTCAGAGACAAGGGAATCAAGAAAAAGTGGTTGCTTATGCGAGTCATGTCCTCACAAAAGCAGAAAGAAAATGGTCAACATATGACAGAGAACTCTGGGCCATTGTCTGGGCCGTGCGACATTTCCGCCATTACCTCTACAAACAACCCTTTGTTATTGTCACTGACCACAAACCTCTCTTGGGTCTCAGAAAAATACCCATTGACAATGACAGAACTGGTCAGTCGTGCACGCTGGGCTCTTGAAATTGATCCTTTTGAATGGACTGTAATTCACAAGGATGGCCACAGTCACCTCAATGCAGATGCAATGTCACGTCGCCCTGCTGACATCAGATCAACAGAGCAGAGCACTTGCTCCAGTGCGCTGGGTAATTTACACTCTGACAAGAGACATTCTAGTCTGAGTCCTGTGAGTCTGTCTAGTCCGGTCAGTTGTGTACATCACAGCCTCTGCAGTACGGATACAAAGACAGTTTGCTGTAACCTGACTGGACCACAGCCTCCTCCAGCATCCTCACAGTGTGTTTCACAGTCTGTCTCCTCCACATTTGTGCTTCAGTTCCCTGAAGAGGATTTCAAAAAGGAACAACAGCGGGACTCCTTACTGTCAGAGGTCATTAGCTGGACAGTTAAAGGACAGAAACCACCATACTGGTGCATGAAAAAACGCAGACTTGCAGAGAAGGCACTTTGGCACGAGTTCCACAGACTTATCTTTCATAATGGTGTACTCTGCCATAAAGTTTTCAAACCATCCACAACATCAATGCTCCATCAACTAATTGTCCCTCATGCTTTGAAAGACACTGTTCTGCAGATGCTGCATGGAAATCCTGTAACTGGTCATCTATCTGCTGATAAGGTCCTGAAACGTGCTCAACAACTGTGCTACTGGCCCTTTATGTCACGTGACATCAAGTTGTGGTGCAAGCAATGTACTCCATGTGACGCCAGACGGAGTCCCACACCTCATCAGAGAGCTCCAATGAAAACAATTGTTGCTACTGAGCCATTCCAAAAGGTTGCAGCTGACATACTTGAGCTCCCCATCACGAGTCGTGGCAACAGGTATGTGCTTGTTGTCCAAGATTATTTCTCCAAGTATGTTAACCTCTATGCTATTCCAGACCAGTGTTCCATAACAGTTGCGAAATGTCTGTTTGAAAACTTCATCTGTGAACATGGCATTCCGGAAATGCTTCACACTGATCAGGGACGTCAGTTTGAGTCTGACCTGGTAAAACATCTGTGTGACCTGCTGGGCATGCAGAAAACACGAACCAGCCCATATCATCCTCAGTGTGATGGCATGATTGAGAGGTTCAACAGGACACTTATTGATCAGTTAGCCAAGACACTTCTTCAGCAGCCTGGTGAATGGGATGATTGCCTCAACCAAGTTGCTTTGGCTTACAATACTAACCCACACTCTACAACAGGTTTCACACCATTCTTTCTCACGCATGGTCATGAAGCCAGGATGCCGGCCAACATGCTGTTACCTAACAACACACCATCTTCGATCGATTACGGGTTCTCCTGCTGACTATGTTGCACAATTGACACAGAAACTTCAGTCTGCTTTCAGTTCTGCTGCATGGAACAGAGATTGGGCCCACAATCAGCAGAAACGACAGTATGACAAGAGTGTTAAGCACACTCCCTATGTTCCTGGAGACCTTGTCTGGTTAAATGACCCCACTAAAGCAAAACAAAAACTCGCTCCTCACTGGAAAGGCCCCTTTGAAATATTAGAGTGCCTTGGATCTGATGTGGATTCTCCTGGAGTGACATACAGGATTCACTACTTCCTGGATCAGTCTGATAAGTCCCAGATTGTCCACTACAACCGTCTCAGACCCTACCATGCTCCTGTGCCAGATCGTGGACATGAGACACCTACATGTGACTCTTTGCAGTCTCAACTTCCTTGTTTGACTGCATTGTCAGGTGCTTTGCCCTTTACGCCTTCAAAGTTGGCAGCCACAAAGAGCTACACTGTATCTGGCCACCGCAGTACTCCCTCATTAGTCCCTCCTACTGGCCATCCACAACCCCGAACACAGCCCCAATCCCGCTCTCCCCTGACTCAGTCTGGGTCTGCCCCCCCTTTGGCTCAGTACACCAGTTTGACACCGTCCCCTCTTCTACTCCTCAAGCTCTTGGTTCTTTGCTACGCCCTGGGAAACGTCCAGTTCAACCTCCCAGATTCCTTAAGGACTATGTCCTGGAGTGACACTGTTGCTTTCTTGTTGTTGTTTAAATTTACGTGGTTAGTTGATGGGAAACGGGGACGTTTCTTTTGTGGGAGGGGGAGGAAATGTAAGATTTAGAAGTTCATATTTCATATTTGGAAGTTGTAATGCTCAGAATTTAATATAATTTATATTTGAGTAATTTACTAGGAATGTATTTGCAATGTTTAGTCAGTTAATTATTTACGTGTTTACACATTTAACACGGTCAGGATATTCTGCTGAATCTGCCTCTCTGATTCTCTCATGTTTACCTCAGTCTAAGTTCTCGCTTCTGATTGGTTAGTTCAGTCACGTGGAAGGTCTGAACAAGGAAGTGTTGTAGTTGTGATCGGTGTTCAGTAAAGTACTACTTTGGAAAGTCCTCCGTCTCCATTCTGTTGTTTATTATCATAAGGAGTGATCCACCCCCACATACAGAACCCTCACGTTACAGAAGCGTATACTGTATGTCATGCATTTTGGTGTTTGTGTGAAGAACAGAAGCATTGAAGGGATAGCTCATCCAAAAATGGAAATTCTGTCATCATTTACTCTGATTTACCCTCATTTGTTCTAAACCTGTTTGAAACTAAATGAGATTTTGGACAGAATGTTAGCCTCAGTCACCATCAGGGGTGTAAAGTAACAAATTACAAATGCTCACATTACTGTAATTAACTACTTTTTCTCAAGAATTTTACTTTTTAAGTAGTTTAAAAATGGTATACTTTTACATTTACTTGAGTACATTTTAAGTGCCTGTGGAGCGGAGGGGGGCGGGGCTTGGTCGGAATTTCGCGAGGGATAAAGGCTTTTTCAGTACTCTTTCCATCCCTGGTCACCATTCACTTTTATTGTATGGAAAAAATACTATGATGATCGAGGTGAACATACAGAAGAAAGATACTCATTCAGTTTTGTAACAAAAACAGATCACATAAGTGACCTATATTGAGTTTAATTTTGATAGGATTTCCTGTGGAAATATACGACTTTCATCATGTGGTGCATGTGTGTGTGTGTGTGTGTGTGTAAGATTGAGGGTGTGTTTGTGAACAGCTACTCTTACACCTAATCAATTTTCTGCTCAGGCATGACTGCTTCCATGGCAACTCCAGGAGGAGCCACCCTGGGGCCATGACCAGGAAGTGACATTTCAGCAGAGCCTTCAACACTCATTCAAAAGTTTTATATTAGCAACTGTACATATATCATACTCCGTGTGTTTGTATGTGTGTGATTTCACAGATCAATGGTGAGATTGCAGCACTCCCAGTGTTGTGTTCTTCATGCATAATTGGCACACTTCATCATGGTTGTAAATTAGGAGGCGTCGCAATAGATCAGATGTCCTCCCCTCGCGGGAGTTATGATGTTCATTAGCGAATCCCAGTTGCTGCGCAAATCCAATACTGCTTCATGTTACGCACTCCCACTCGCTTACACATTTTTTAATAACCACCCATGTCACGATTTTGATTTGTATGAATCAATTTCCTGTCATAATCATCTAAATACCTCATGACATTGACATATCAATGTCTAGGGCTGGGATAGTTACTTTTAAAATTTATTCCACAACAGATTACAGAATAAATGCTGTAAAATATAATTTGTCCATCAGATTTCTCATGGTCAGTAATGCAATCTAAATTCTTTGGATTATTCCTTCCTTTTGTTTGCTTGTTTTGACTATAAACAAGTTAACAAGATAAAGAAATCTGCCAGTACAGTAAGACAAAATACACTTAAAATAACATTCTCTGAAAAATGCCTAAATATCTTATGTTGTAAAAAGTAAAAGTGTAAAAGTAGCTAAAATCACACGATGACGTCATTTATTACATGAGACGTAACATTTACATGTTTAAATGAATTGCTGTAAAGAGCTAGGGCAATTAGAACCATATGTTTTCTTTTTTGAATTGAGCTAATGATTTAACAATTAGTATTTAACTACTAATCTTTCAACTTCCAAAGTGACAAATTACAACTTCTCTCATTACAGTACTTGAGTACTTTTTCAAATTTTTCTACTTTAAGTATAAATAAATAATAGTACTTTTACTATTACTTGAGTTGATTAAAAATGAGGTATTCAACTTCGCTACATTTATTTTATTACCACAATTACAAAGTTAAAAAAAAAGCATAATATTTCAGAATTTTTGGGAAGAAGCTTTAAATCAATTTATATCTAAAACGCTCTGTGCACAGCATGATGGAAGCCCACAGGACACAGCATCATGAGAACAGCAGCTTGCAAAAACTACCGCCGTTAGCATGTTCAAGAATTTTTGCCCTGTCACTATACAAGAGCTGTAATACGGTGATTTTCATTTTATTCTGGAAAGAAGCCGTTTAGGGCTGGACTGGGAAGAGAAATCAGCCCAGGATTTGACTTAGCTACTGGCCCAAAATGGAGGGGGGGGGGTGTTGATCCAAAAGTTGTCGTTTTCTGCATATTGTGGTGCCGTTTTGTGGTCCGTTCTGCATAATGCATCGGCTCATTTTAGTTTATTGCTCGGTTCTCCCGATGGCCAGTCCGCCCTTGATCGGCCCCAGAGTGCGTCGGCCCACCGGGAAAATGCCCGGTATGCCAGATTACCAGTCCAGCCCTGGGTACGAGGGAAGCACTGAGCAGACTACACTTGTTTTTAAGGTAGGCAATGTTTTAACTGTGCCAAACATTAACTCAGTGTTGTTTGACATATATGTGGGGATATCTTGTTTACTTGCTACTATATCACTAAAATAAACTTTTAAATACCTTAAAAGATACAATGCTAATAGTGACAAACTACTAACAAGGACTCAGGGCAAAAATGCCACCGAAATTACCTAAATTATCTCGAAATTCAAAATATGGAGGCAAAAAATGCCCACACCACGAGTTCCCGTGTTTTATTAATAATATCTGATATAGGTACAATTGCATACATTGTGAACTTCTTTTGACTTTTCACTGAACATTATTTGTTTTTTCCCATTGTCCGGTTCCTCGCACCATCGCACGCACAGATGGCCTCTCCGCTTCCATCAAGCCACATCAGTTCATAAAAAAACACTCTTTTAAACATTGTAACCAATTTAAACATTTTAATATTCAGAGCAAATACATAAATATTGAGATATATACACAAAATAAATGATTTTTAGCTATATTGCTCAGCCCTAGTTCTGTTCATTACCAGCTGTTAATTCTAGTATGACAAACATCTAGTATGATGAATTTCAGGACACTTAACATGTTCAGCAGCTGCAGAGAGAATACTTCACTGAAGAGAGGGTGACTACATCAGAGTTAGGTGTGGCTCAAGGACTTTGCCTCTCTGGCAGCGGCTGCTTAAGGTTATCAAAAGGGGCCGTGACTCAGTGGCTCCTAAAGAATAATTTCCATTTGAATCACTCTTGGCTGTGCATGCTGCAGAGAGGAAATGGTTGGTTGACATCAAATTTCAAGCTTGCTTTAAGTCTAAATCTGAAAACATTTACATAATGTTTTTCAAATTTGATATGCATCTTTCATACATTTTAATAACTTCATATTAATTGAAAGACTACATGGAAAAATTGTTCCTTTAAAAATGGTCACACATCTTGACCATTTAATATGATACTTACATTTTTGTAAAGTTTACAGAATTCTAAAGTTTTATATTTATTTCCAGGTTTAAATTATATTTTGAAGCCCAAATATCTATTGCGTCTCAAAATGCTGATATTGAAATTTGTGAATTAATGTATTAATTAATGAAATGTAGCATGTAATTGTCCATCCATCCATCCATCGTCAACCGCTTATCCTGTGTACAGGGTCGCGGGGGGCTGGGGCCTATCCCAGCTAACATTGGGCGAAAGGCGGGGACACCCTGGACAGGTCGCCAGTGCATGTAATTGTGACTGTTGTAAATCAAAACTGCATAACTGGAAAAAACACATTTGGTGATTTGGACTAGAACCAGATAAAAAGTGTATAAATTAGTCATACAGAATATAATACCCCGTTTAGATTTATGATTCCTAAAATTCAGGGTTTCTATTATGAAGTATGTATTTATGACCCCCATAATAAATATACAATGTCTTAATTAGTGGTCGACCGTTATAGGTATTGTAAAGGCTGATGCCGATATCCAGAGAGCAGGGTGTCGGACAGGCTGATACAATGCCAATATATCACACAATGTAATATAGTAAATAAAAAACATAAAATTTCAAAAAAATAAATAAACACTTATCACTATATTACTCAATTTCACACAAAACAAAGAAATTATAATATTTTAAATGCTAGATAGTAGTTTCTTCAGATTTCTTTTTAGTAATTTATTTGCACATGAAGAAATTGTTAATATATTAGGAAGAAGGAAATAACAGTACAAACAGTAATCCAGCAACCATTGATGGCTTGTCCACGTTAACAATCGCATTTACTCAAACAGTATCGACCAATTGTACATATAGTGCTTAGTGAATAAGTCATTTACTTATATCACACGTGATAAGCTTTTACCTTAGGCTGCATCCGAAAACATAGGCAGCTAACTTGCTACCTTGCTGCCTAATCAGTTAATGGCTTAACTGACATCTGTTTTGAATGAATGGAACTCTTAAGGAAACTTGTCTCCAAACAGTTTAAAAAGCACGTTATTTTCATCGACCTCCGTATACAGCCTCTTGAGGCAGCGTTTTCGTAGTTTCGGATGCAGCCTTGTAGTTGGACTCGCACACTCATGCGGATCCAGCACGAGCCTCAATCTCCTGACAGTTTAAACGGCTGCTTCGCCTGCTTGGATTGTCATCATGATTTGTGTATCACAGGAACTTGATCCTGATCTTTTTTATTCTGGCTGATAGAATATGCACTTCAGAGGGAGTTATTAGATGAGTGCTCGATGGGAAGAAGAAGACGCTGGATTTTCATCCGGTTAGTGAATGACATCTGTTTAAACTAGGTAATTGCATTCTTGCAAAGGTTATATAATACAAGTTTTATTGATATTTGCCTTTTAACATTAGAAAAGTTACAGGGAACTGTTGAGGATAGACTGATAGAATACATGCTTCAGAGGAAGATTTATGAGCATCCCACAGGACTCTGGATCTGCTGAAGTTGTGTGAGGTTGGTTTATTACATCTGTTTTAACTAGATATGTGCATATTTGCAGATGGTATATGATATTAGTTTTATTGATATTTGCCTTTTTCTCATTAGACAAGACAGTTAAAAGTTACAGGAAACTGTCTAGGGGAGAGAGGGAGAATGAAACAGGCCAGCACTTCAACATTATGCGCTCAAATGCGTCTGCCGCGGCTCTCATATGCAAACCATTTAAATGACACTGTGTTGCACACCGGTTTTGACACTGTGTTAGTAACACGATGGCACATAACAACAAAATTAACCGTGACTGTTCGTTTACATGTCTCATTTGCTTCACATGCTCAAGAAAAAAATAAGCTAGACAGCAAAATCGTCCTCAGTGATGTATCGGTCAACCAGTCTTATCTTATATAAGTCTTAATATATTGTATAAAATATTAACCTCACATTTTGTATAATTTTTTTTACATGTATTAGTTAGTTTTATCAAAATTAAGTGAACATAGGGGTGAATTTTATATAATTTCATTATTTTTGGTTTGAGCTATTTTTTGTCATGTGACGCACAGGAAATTTGTTTAAAAAACTATTCCACGTGTTTCTTTATTATTTCCTCTGCATAATGAAATTATTTATATTTTGTAATTAATTTAATTAGTTAAGTATTTAATTTATAATTTTTTCCCATTTAATGTCCCATTCCATCCTGTTAGTCTTTTGAAAAAAATTATTCTTAACAAGCCAGCTTCTTAATGATAGCATCCTCTAGGAAGTGACTTATTTTTGGTGGGTTAACAACAGCACAAATATTAACAAGTATTAGCTATGGATTTGATTTGATTTAATGTGATGTTTCATGGTATTATCTGGTTTCTTTCATTCTCAAACATTCCATCCTATCTGAAAAAAGTACTGAATCCAGAATGATAATATCAAAACTTCAAAATGAACTTAACCTTGACACCACTTCATTCCTCACTGAGTAATGGCTAGCTTAAACTCTTTATTTCCATCCTGTTAAGCATGATGGAAACGAAATTTCATATATTTGAAGTTTCCGTGTCTGAGCTATGGGACACCATTTTATAGAAATGCTTCCCTAAATTGCAACTCAAGTTTTTAAAAAGTTGGAGTTCAAACATCACTGCATAACAGGAATAACCAATCTAGTTAAACACGTTTATTTGGACTAAACTGTATGATAATGTTTCTTGAAAGTGTGACTATGAATAAATATTGCATGATGTAATAAGCTCACGTTTGCTAGACTTCCGTGACACTGCTCTCCATGTAGCAGGAAATCCTTAGAGACAGTCGCACCAGTTGCCCTCGGGCTCAGAGACCTGAAGTAATTGGAGTTGGTTTCATGGCAGAATGAGATCATTGCAGTGAATAAGTAACCTACTGAACCTAGCCGTGGAAGACGAGTCCAACCAACCCCCCACCAAAATATCTGAATGTAGATCCACAAATGGGATCGTTAAGAAGAACATTATAGATTGACTATTTGCACCAGGTGCAAATAGCACTGGCTAGATATTTGTAAACCATGCAGCTATTTGCAGGGCCGTAGCCAGGAATTCTGGTACCCTAACTGTGTAAATATCTGGGACTCTTATGTCAACACTGCTGAAATAGTTGTGTACCCCTAGAATCATTCCCAACTTTCAACCTGTATCTACGACCCTGATGATTTGCACTCCAATATTCTTGTGAAACCAGACAAAAATGGAAGTAAGATGTCAGAGGAGTGGCCTTGAAGGTAGAGCTCATGTTTTGGTGTGGTTGGGATTTTGATTCATTTTTGATTTCATTCACTGATTTGTTCAATGACCTTGTCTGTTGATTGCATACAGTATTTGGTTTCATGGCAGAATGAGATCACTGCAGTGAATAAGTAACCTACTGAATCTAAACGTGGTATATACCGTTTAGTGGGTCTCTTCATCATATCGCGGCCCACTTTGGTGTTTCACTTTTGGTGCCAACACAATTACATCACATGCGCATACCTCTTCTAGAAGCAAAAGCGAAGACTTAGAGCAGGAGTGCTCACACTTTTATGGCATATATCTACTTTTTCATAATGCTATTACAGTAAGATCAACCATGCACAATTTAAATATACATTGTAGACGTGTTGTCACAATACCAACATTTCAGTAGTCGGAACCAATACCAGTGAAATTTGATGATTCTAGATGCAAAAACCAATACTGACTAATTTGTTAACTGGGTAAACCTTGTTTCAAGTTCTCATGTAATTATTCATGACAAGGAAATAGTCAGTAATAAAATAAGAACAAAGAAACAAATTAAGAAAACAATGCTTAAAATGTCTTAACAGCAGCATCAAGTATTTAAGTAAACATTCTTACATTCTCGTGGATTACTTATCTTCACTGTATGATTTTTATACAGTAATGTTTTATTTTAAAGCTTCTAACATTTTCCAGCCAAGAGTAATGAACGGTTTTCTTGTTATTGTTGTTAATATTAATGACATACATTGGCAGGCCTATCAGGCTGCATTTACACTGCAAGTCCTAATGCACAGATCCGATAGTTTGATACAAATCTGTTGTTTACGATGTGTCTCGTTTTTTGAAGGCTACATGCTAGCTAGGACTCGTCCTTTGAAGGCTGCAGTATACCTAGTGTCCTCCTTTAAACAAGCCTTGTTTAAATGAGACGACCTTCGTAGGATAAACAAAAATAGAACTTATCATGGTTGCTATGACAGCACGGAACTCTTTAAGAAGTCCCTTTGAAAGGGAGTGTATGAGGTACAGCTTAGGAGAGTTATAATGATGTAGAGAGAAAAGAATATGTAATAATTATAGGCATACTTTTAGTCTATAATAGTTTATTTGAATTACATATTACTATAATTAAACATATTGTATACTCTGCACCGCCTACTGAGGTACTTCAACTTGGAAATTAACATTGCTTGCATTTGAACTTCATATTTTCAGGCAAATTGGTGTCATATTTTGATGCCAATGATGTTCATTTCCGTTGAATTGTGGGTTATGAGTGCCCATGAAGGATACAACTCGTGCATTCTCCAAATTCCTCAGAAAGAAGGTAGCGTTCGAAGGCTGCATTCGGAGTGTCCTAATTGCTTTTTGTAAACGAGATTGACTTATGTGGCCGACAAATGCGACCTCCGGAGGATGCATTCTTTGAAATGAGACACAGCTTGTGGTTCTATGAATACCTTGCCAAGAAAGGGATTTTTAAATGTATTTGACCACCACAAAGGTGCGTATCTATATTACCTTGAGCACTCTTGCTTGTGTGATATTGCTTAAATATATATATATATACACTCACTTGCAGCCAAAAGTTTGAAATAATATCCTTTTGGAATGAAATTGGTAATTGAATCAATCAAAGTGGCATTTAACTGATCACACAGTATAGTCAGGACATTACTCATGTAAAAAACAGCACCATCACTATTTGAAAAAGTCATTTTTGATCAAATCTAGACAGGCCCCATTTCCAACAGCCATAACTCCAACAGCTTATCCTTGAGTAATCATGCTAAATTGCTAACTTGGAACTAGAAAATCACTTGCCATTATATCAAACACTTAACATATCAAATTAAACTTAACATTGTATTTGTGTTTGAGTTGTCACAGTATGCAATAGTCTGGCATGTCTTAAGGTCAATATTAGGTCAAAAACTTACCATTTCTCTAGAAATTCATCAGTCAATCATAGTTTTTAGGAAATGAAGACTATACAATGCTTGAAATTGTCAAAAAACTGAAGATGTCATACAAAAGGTGTACACTATAGTCTTCAAAGATAAAGGACAACTGGCTCTAACAAGGACAGAAAGAGATGTGGAAGGCCAGATGCAGGGTTGGGGAGTAACGAAATACGTAACTGGAATACGTATTTAAAATACAAAATATAAGTAACTGTATTCCAATACAGTTACAATTTAAATCATTGGTCTTTAGATTACAGTTACATTGAAAAGGTATTTTGATTACTGAAGAGATTGTTTAGCATTTTTTTGTCATTTGTTTCATTTAAACATTTCTACATATAAATGATGCGATCCAAAGTGCATTTGAACAGCGGTGAAACACTTTCTTATGATGTGTTACATTCATACGAGCAGACAGAGAAGTAAATTTAAAGTAAATTTGGTGCAGAAGAAATAGAAATAAACCTTGTGTAAATTGTCAGCTTTATGCTGAGCTGAAATGCTATTTCTAGCCAGTTTACATGCACATGTTACCAGGAACAATCATATTTCTTTATCAAGAAAATTCACATTGGATCATAATAAATTTGTTTCTATTAAGACCTTTGATATTAGGGCAAAAATTGTATTCTTGATAATCATTTTTGTATTGTTTTCCTGTAAAAATATTTAAAAATTTCTTAGAACCAACACTGCATAAGATATTTAGTTTTTTCAGAGGATGTATTCTGTAATCTGTGGTGAAATACATTTCAAAAGTAACCCTCCCAACCCTGGCCATATGTACAACTAAACAAGAGGATAAGTACATCAGAGTCTCTAGATTGAGAAATAGACACCTCACATGTCCTCAGCTGACAGCTTCATTGAATTCTACCTGTTTCATGTTCAACAGTAAAGAGAAGATTCAGGGGTGCAGGCCTTATGGGAAGAATTGCAAAGAAAAAGTCACTTTTGAAACAGAAAAACAAAAAGAAAAGGTTAGAGTGAGCAAAGAAAAAAAGAGTGTTCGGATCTTAACTCCATTGAGCTTTTGTGGGATCAGCTAGACTGTAAGGTGAATGAGAAGTGTCCGATAAGACAGCCACATCTACAGGAAGCATGGGGTGAAATGTCACCTGAGTATCTGGACAAACTGACAGCTAGAATGCCAAGGATCTGCATTTTTTAAAAATTGTAATAGAAATCTTTCACGTTATTAATGTCCTGACTATACACTGTGATTAGATGAATGCCACTTTTGTGAATATAAGTACCAATTTATTTCCATAAGACTGAAATCTGTACATTATTCCAAACTTTCCAACCAAGAAAAACTGTGTCCAGGTTCAACTAGGAGAGCTGGTGCTGTTTTAAAGGCAAAGGTGGTTGCACCGAATAATGATTTAGCTTTGTTTATGTTTACTGGACTTTGTATGACATTAAGTGATAAATTAAAACAAATTATGTAATTATATTTGAAGACATCATCTCTATGCAACATTTTTCACAAGTGCCTAAAAATGATGCACAGTACTGTATTTATATATACTGTATATATATAATTATTAAGCAAACATGTGAAGATGCGGTGCCATTTTTGAAAGTTAAACCTGAAAGTTATATCTGTTATTAGTAGTATTGTGACCAACATTAATCTGATTTAAATTGTGATCATCACAGAATAACACTGAGACGAGTGACTGATGGGATATTGAGAGCACATGGATAGCGCGCATGTTTGATTGACACCGAGAGCGCTCATGTTGAACAGAGTAAAGCTAAAAGCGCTAATGATCTCTCAAACAGTCTCTATCGCTCAACACAACGTCTCATTGTCATGACTCGCATTACAACACGTGTGTTCAGATTTGTATTTGCATGTATATTTGTTGTTTAATGAATTTTTTTACCCGTTTGCAGCCTCTTTATCATCTTCCTGCTCACTGTGCAGTGAGTCAGAATAACTACCGTAATGACTCTAGAAAATGTGCAACTTAATATTCATACACGTGTAATTCTTTTTGTAATTCTTTACATTTTTAAAAACAAAATGGCATATTCATGTGAATTACATAATGTTTAAAAGTTAAAATTCATGAATGCTTAGAAATGCCAAAACTCACCATCCAAAGGCCACTCTGTCATGCTTCAAGAGCTGAGCAAGCGCTCATACGTTAGAGAAGCAGTGTATGTGTGATTCCCTGCATGCTGCGAAAAAGTTCAGCCATAAAACTAGGCACAATCAAGGATTTAAGACAAATATCGGCCGATTTTTATCAGTGGTGCACCTATAATAAATATACTATATATATATATATATATATATATATATATATATATATATATATATATATCTGCGATGGACTGGCGACCTGTCCAGGGTGTCCCCCGCCTTTCGCCCAATGTTAGCTGGGATAGGCTCCAGCCCCCTGCGACCCTGTACACAGGATAAGCGGTTGACGATGGATGGATGGATATATATATATATATATCCATCTGGGGGCAAACAGCATCTACCTTCCTTTAGCCTCTGCAAAAAAATACTGTATATTCCAGAGGGAGAGTTTTGGAGGTGACACAGAGATGAATGATTCCATTAGTATGTTTGGACCTTATACTATCAACTTATCATGTTTAAAATAAGCCTGCATGAATGACTTTGATACCTTTGACCTTCATCTCATTATGAGCTCATGATATTGTGTTTCCTTTGATAGGTGATTTATAGATCTACACATGGATACAGCAGGAATTCCTGCTAATCAAGTGTGTGTTGACATGCATGTAGACATTTAGAAAGTGCTGTCCTTATTACACAAGATGAGTTTGTAGTAAGCATTCACTGTGTATATGTTGTTTGATCAACCGGTGTGATTGCTGGTGTGACTGTGTGTGTAGCAGAATGCTGCGCATCTTGCAGATCTTGCATTTCTCGTGTTCGTCTGTAATTGAGTCATTCTCTCTGTGCGCTTGTGTCGCGCTCCTGCAGACAGCCGACTGAAGGTGACCCTGTGCTGATGGTGGCCAGTGTGCATGCCAGCATCCACTTCCACCCACAATGCTTCTCTGTAAGTTGTCAGAGGCTTCCTTGAACTGTGCGTTACATGCATTGGGCGGCAAATCCTTTCTTGCGTGGGCATTTAAAGACCAGCCTGAATATTCCAGTGGGCTGCATTCAAATGTAGGGAATTGTTTTCTATCTGACATTCATACTGGAAAGGTTATGCTTGGTGAAATCTATTACCTAATTACAAATATTGGTGGCACCTGAGATACAAAGTGATATTTGCCCCTGCAATCTTAAAAAAAAAAAGGCATACCCTGCAATCAAAAACAACTGTGTTTGGTCCATCTTCTCTTTCGCTGCCAGAACTGAGAAAAGTAACATGTACCACCTGACCCCATACGCCTATACTGTACATGTTAACTTCAGCGGTGGTCTGGATGAGAACAGCTTGCACTGAAAAAGTGTAATATATAAGTATATCTAAAAATAATAAAATAAACAAACAAAAATAATAGAGTCATTCTGTCCATGTACTTTTTGGTTCATTCTTTTTACTTTTTAAACCCAAAAATGAAAAACAAAAAATGCTTTTTTAATGCTTTTAACACAGATCAATGGAATAAGCAGATACAAACTCATTTTCTGTTGACTATTTCATTTTCTAAGGGGAAAATGGCTTAATTTTTCGTTTTCTTTCATTGTTTAAAAAATGTATTTACGGCTTGAATATATGATATGAACTGAAATGCCCTTTTTATCTGATTGGTCAACCCACCCCATGTTCTGTACTGCCTTAATCCTATCAACCAGAATTAGAGTTGGGAGAGCTCTGCAAATTTTCTGACAATATTTTCATAAAATATTGTCCTGATCTGAACCACCACTAACTGTAATCTATTCATGCCATATGTATTAGAATCTTGCTGCTTGGCACATCGTGGTGTTGTTGCCTCTTAATGGATGACGTGTGAGAGATCAAAAGCCACATCAATTGGCAATATGTGGACTGGGAGTTGGTCTGTTATATATTATTTTTAACAACATTGTATGATTTTAACATTGTATTCTAGCTGAAGGCAGTAGGACACAGAAGATGGGACAAGTTGACCAATCAGATGAAAGGGGCGTTACTGTGCCGCTCAAATATGCGTATCGTATACCTTTCCCCCAAATCATGTTTAATCCTTTTTAAATAGAAAATGAAATGGTCAACAAGAAATGAGTTTGTATCTGCTAAGTGTTAAAACCAATAAATTATAAAAAAAAAACATTCTTAGTTTTTCATTTTTGGGTAAAAAAAAAACAAAGGGATGGATTTGTTTTATTAGCTAATTCTTTTTCTCAAGAAAGATACACATAAATAAAGGTATATTTCTAGTTTCAAACCTTTATTTTGTTAATTTTTTCTTAATTTTTACAATCAGGGCCACATTGAGAGCCTCATGTCTCTGGTATTTTGGGCCTTATAAATTCAGATACAAGAAGGACATTTTATTCTGAACCAGAATCTAAAAGGATAATAAAAATTTTTTTGGTTAAAAATTAACAAAATGCTGTCTGTTAATGTTGTCTGATATGGTTGTCAATATTTGTGTGCTAACCGATTGCGATTGTTCAGTGAAGTTACTGTAAAATGCTGAATAATGTTCAGGATTTATGATTTTACGATGAATTATTTTATACATTGCTGTAGTTTCCAGGTTTCCTAAGAGTTTGTGTGGTGCTGTTTCATAATTCCTTTATCCCAGTTGCAGAAATGCACACGCTATCGCTTATTGTCCTTTTAGCAGATAGTCTGTTTCTTTACAAGTCTGTTTAAAGCCACTATAGGTAGAAGTTACTACATGGTAGTTCCCCATGAAATTTACTGATTTCACAGCACAGTAATGAACATATTAGTTTGTTTAGTGTTTAACCATATTTATTAAAACATATAATTTATTAAATTATTTATTAAACATAAAAAAGATCTAGGGTGGAAGGACATCCAGGGTCCACGACTTGGGTGTATCCCAGCCCGCTGCTCTGCAGATGTCTGCTAGAGAGGTGCCATGGGCCAGTGCCCACGAGGATGCTACACTCCTAGTAGAGTGTAAATGGTAAATGGTCTGCACTTACAGTATATAGCACTTTTTAAACCTTAGAGGTTACCAATGCGCTTTACACTGTGTCCAATCACCCATTCACACACACACACATACTCATACACCAATGGTGGCAGAGCTGCCATGCAAAGCGGTCATCTCCCTAAGGACTAACCGTCCACTGTGTCTTGGTGGGCTGCTATTGCGGCTACATATACCTTCAAGGTGGAGGGGGACAGCCGCTGGGGCCGAGAGCTGGGCTCGGGCCGCACATCGGGATCCGGACTACATATGTGCAGTTCTTTTGTGCCTGGACCTGGTGTACCTGCAGGACGGCCATGGCATGCATGGCAGAGGTGGCCTGTCCATAGGCACTGTAGGCTTTGGTCACCAGAGACGACGTAGTCCAACAGGTTCTGGAGGGGAGCACAGGTACATCGCAACCGTCTTATCCACCTGAGGGACCTGGAAGTTCAGGCAGCGAAAGGTGGCGCCCCGAACCCAGGAACCAATCATCAAGCTGTGACTCTTGAATGCAAGACTCTTGCTGTGAGTCTTGAATGCAAGACTCATCCTGCTCGCAGGCCCCAAAAGAGATGTCAAGCTGGCCATGAGGCGGGCTGATCTAATTTCGGAATCGGACTGGAACAAACGAGCATGCTGGGGAACGGGGCCATTGAACTCCCCGAATCGCCTCCAGCGCCAGCCGGGCTGGCCTCATACCCGTGGGTAAAAGGCGCAGCGCGGGGGGCAGTTAGAGTGACTTTCCCGCTTCGGAAGCATGAAAGCCACGACTGCAACGTTGCCATGGTCATCTCGCAATGAGAACATGAACCATCCACAAATGCTGCCTCAGTGTATTCGCTGCCCAGACACGTGAGGCAGTGCCCTTGACCGTTGGAGTTGCTTGCAATTTTATGTATCAACCACAGTTGTTTCTAGAGAGCACAAAGTTCCATAGTTCAGCTTTAAGATGTATATAATACTTCTGGATTTACAGGCACTCAACTTTGGAAAAACAACAAAAAATAATTGTAAAATTTTTTGGACTCTCTGTAGCCTGGTTACCATTACCATTTTGTTATCGAAAAAAGTGAAAATGCGTTAAAATAAAAAACTTTTATCGATAAAAATGATGTGCGTGATGATTTAATGCCTAAAAAAACACTTTATCGCATACGTTTTGGTTTATAGCAAAACAAAACTGCCCTTAAGCCGTTTTCCTTACAGAAAATGTGTTTATCGCTAATTGTGTACCTTTCGCCTCCCAGATGTCCCTAATGTTTTTTCCTCCAAGGTTTTGGTAAAATATGGAGAGTATTGAGACAATTCATTGAAATTAGCCAGCTAACTGTCATTTTAATTACACAAATAAATGCAATCAGAAGAGGAGGAACTGCAATCAGAAGGAATACAGTTGCCCTTCTGATAGAACTGTAATATTCGTCCTGATGTTGCACCTATCGCAGGTTGCCAACGGTTCTGACCCGAATGTGAATAGTCATGGCACTGTTCAAGCTGGCAACCAGGGAATATTTTATCTTAGTTTTAGGACCATCCATCGATGTGTATATGTTGTGTGTACAGCTATTAAAGAAAAAATGATGCAGTGTAATATCAGGATTTACACATGATGCATTCCTGATATTCAATAGCCTATTTATTTTTTTTGTCATCTAAAATTAATTTTAGCTCATAATGCAATTTACGTGTTCTAAATAAGCTCAGCAAATGTGATCCGAGGTATAGAGGATTATATTTCAAATATTTAAAAGTTTTAAAATGTTTAAAAGCTCGTTTTCTGAAAGTGAACTAAGCATTGGACAAATAGTTCTGATAGTTTATAGTCTTGAAAAAAAGTGTAGAACATTCAGTCATTCAGCTGACTTTTTTCATCTACAGAACAGGATAAGGCTAATTTAAGTTTGTGTAAAGAAAAGACAAATATATTGGTCTAACAATATCATTTTTTCATTTGGTAATTTTTTTTAATACAGGGAATTTTGCCAGCATTTTTTCAAAAGTAAGCTAAACAATAATATAATAGTATGTTAGTGTTTCAAAAAAACACGCTGATGTTTTTCTCCTAGTATTGTGCATTTATTTTTTATTTAAAACATCTTTGTGCACACAAATTATATGTTTTTTGTATTATGGGCTAGTTCCTTGACTGCCTTCTATTATTTTGAATGATGTGGAAAAGAAACTTTCATAAATAAACGGATGGCTACCGTGATTAAATTAATCACATACAAGGGCCATTCATTTGTTTTCCGTGCACTTGTCGATGTGCATGAGATATTTGTTTTGGCGCTCCTGGAAGTGTCATGTTTGCAGCATCGGATTGATATGCCATTAAGATCAATCCATAATCACGTACATAAAATTGTCTTTCAAGGATGTATACCATCGTCATGATAAACACAGGCTAACGATTGCGGGAAATTCTGTCACGTAACACTACATTTTTGCGTTAATGCAAATTTTCTCGACAAAAAGTGTTTCCAAACCAATTTTTTTTAAGTTTATGCACTAGAGTTAAATGGACAAATATTATGTTGACACTGAAATTTTTGTGATATTTGCATTTCCATCTGCTTTATTTTGATGCGCTAAAATTAATTTAGCAAAAAATCCTTGGATGGAAACGTGGTTACTGTTGGCAAAAATGCAACAAAGGTGCTGAAGTTAACTGGTTATAGTATACTTCTGAATATACAGTACTTCATACATACAGCTATTCCTGTATGTAAATAAAATAATGACACTGTCACCTTTCAAATTTAGTTTTTTAACCTGTAGCAGGAAGGTAAAAGGAAGGTAAGCTTCTAGGTAAATGACCAATAAGAAAAAATATATATTTTAAAGATGGTTTCTTCTTGTATAAGTAGATTATTACATCTCTTTGTTTGAAAAATACAAAGTGCGAGATTGCTGTGCATGGGAATATTTTCTGTAGAACTTTCAAGAAAACGTGGGTTCAGGAACATTTATGTGAATTTTGGACAGTTGCTGGGGTTATGCTGGTCAGCACTATGTGAGCATTAGATCTGCTTTGGGCCAGCGATGAAAGAGAGTTACTCCATAGATGTGGAGCTAAACACAGAATATCTCATAGACACAGCCTGATGTCTCTCATACAAGTCTTTCCCCTCAATCCATTTTACTCTCTGAATGAGCACAGGCCTTTCAGCTATTTCGATTCCTTTTTTATATTTTTGTACTTGAATTCTCTTTGATCTGTACAACACACGCCAGGAGAGAGAATGCTGACACAAACTTATACAGATTTAATGGTGGTATCAATTGAGCTGGCTGTTTCCATCGGTGTTCTCTCCCTTTCTCAGTGTGAGGGGGTCTGACTGTGACCTCTGCCCTCTCTGTCAGTTAGGCAGTCATGCAAACGTTGACTGACTGATGACGACCAACCCTCTGACCTCCCGTCACACCTGCCTGTCACTTTGCCTCTCCCAGAATTCTCTACGGGTCTGTTTAATGGTTCGGTTGTATTTCTACCAGTATCAGACTCAGATGGCACACCATGGCAAGCGCCAATCTGATTGGCTACTTTTAATGAAAATTCAGGGAGTCTGGGTACACAGGTTTTTAGCAGTCTGTGGTAGAAGAACTAGTCATTGGATTTCACAGTTTTCAGTGTTATGTCTGATTCATATTTAAAAAAAAATTGCATAATAAGACACATTGTGATTGGTTGTTGTATGTAATGAAAGGATTTAATTTGTTGACTAAAGGCCCTTTTTACATAAGTCATGTCAGCATTCACATCACTGTATTGTGTGCAGGTCAAATTTTACAGTTTGAACTTTGACCCCATGTGGTGCTGACTAATCGAATATAGCCATTAATTATTGGTCAATTTGGTTGGTGAATCATTATGTGGGCAGTGACAGAGCAAAAATCGAAACAAAATGGAGGAGAAAATTATCCTGTTGTATGACATGACATCAAAGTCATATAATACCTCTTCCATTTGCTTTCACTTGTATTTTTACAGCTGACTGTGTACATTTCTTATATCCTTGCTACCTAGCAACCTTGTAAAATCGCTCTTCCGTGATGCTTTCTGCAATGCTTTTTTAACAGAATGATCTGATGAAAATACTAACTTTTTAGAACATTTTTGCATAAAGATGTTTCGTGGTTCTAAAAGCGAGAGCTAAATGCCCTCCCAAACAGATTTAGATTTTTATGGTTAACATTAAAATCACCTTTTGATTCTTCAGCCATTAGATAGCATTGCATGAGGAACGCAAAAATAACATCCTTTCTATATCGGAAGTGGATGGGGCATCTTTTCAGAAAGTAATATAACACATCATAATCAAAGATGCTGTATACACTGGAAGCATCTGTCCATAGTGTGTACAATAAACGGGTGTCTTGTTCCATTTTGTGCTGCAAGTGCTGGGGCCACTACTGCCCACTACAGTGTAGACAGCCTCAAACTGTTGCATCGCGTCACGTCTATGGACGGGCTCGGTGTAAACAGGCTGTGAGTGTTTATGAATCATAATTTTCTCTTTTATTCATGATTTGTATGAAAGGAAATATAATTAATTGTTATTGTAGTGCCTCTAGTGTTTATTTCACCAGGAAATTCTTGTGATACGAACGATAAGCTACGTAAAAAAATCTTTTTTCAAATATTTTGGTAGTAACATTATTCAATGAAACCAATTGGCTTTTCATGTATAGGTCAAAGTGGTGCATGATGCTTGAGTTGTTTTGTGTGTTTTGGAACATGCTAGCTGGTTTCTTGCTGGTCAAAGCTGGTTATTAGCTGGTTCAAGCTAGTATACCATCTTGGACCAGCATCAAACCAGCTACCTAATTTGGTCAGGCTGATTTTCATTTGGTCAGGCTTACCAACTAATGACCAGCTTGGAGCAGCCAATAACTAGCTTGGACCATTAAGAGACCAATCAACATGTTCCCAAAGTACTAGCTCACGCTGGATTTTTCAGGAGGGGTGTGTTGAATGCTTGACATGAGTCAAGTGAAAAGGACATAGGTGAGTACCAACCAGTACACAGTTTTAGTGTGAAAGTGTCAGATACAAGAAGTAGTTCAAAAGATATAGCAACATAATAGAAAATGCTGTGAATGTAAACATAACTACTATGACGTAGTATTCAGCAGATAAGCTTATATCATATATGGACATAGTATTTATTGGGGTAGCAGCCAGATAGAAAGTGACAAGAAATGAAATACAGTATTTTAATGAATACCGTAGCAGCAAAAAAGTAGGGCAGATAATACAGAAATGTGCAAAAATTGCAAAGGGTGTCGGATGGTGTTCAGTTGTGTGTGTGTGTGTGTGTGTGTGTGTGTGCGCGTGCGTGCGTGCGTGCGTGTGTGTGTGTCAGTCGAGTCTCTGAGTATTGAAGAGTCCGATGGCAGAAAGTAGAGATGCTGCTGGGCTTTCCTGGTTATGGAGCTGGTGTCGAGGACCAGGTGAGGTATACACTGCCAGTGAGGTACCATTCACTGTAAAAAGTAGTAATCTGCAATTGATACCTTATCAAAACACTTTTTCTACTGTTTTGTTGTCAGGGATGGGGAGTAAAAAAATACATGTAATGGGAATACGTATTTAAAATACAAAATATAAGTAACTGTATTCCACTACAGTTGCAATTTAAATCTTGGTAATTATAATACAGTTACATTCCAAAAGTATTTTTATTACAGAAGAGTTTACTTTGCATTGTATTGCCATTTGTTTAATTTAATATTTAGTCCTATCAGATGGAAATAATGTATACATGTAAATGATGCGATCCAAAGTGCATTTGAACAGCAGTGAAACACTTTCTTATGATGTGTTACATTCACATGAGCAGACAGAGAAGTAAATTTGGAGCAGAAGAATTAGAAATAAACCTTGTGCAATTTGTCAGCTTTACGCTAAGCTAAAATGCTATTCCTGTCCATTTTACATGCACACGTTACCAGACACAATCACATTTTTTTTATCAAGAAAAAAACACTTTGGATCATAATTTCTTTTTTTTTTCTAGTAAGCCCTTTGATATTAGGGCAAAAATCATATTATTTATAATAATCTTTGTATTGTATTCCTGTAAATATATCTAAAAATCCTTGAAACAAGATCAATTTGATTCATCTTGTTTTAGAAACAACACTGTATAAGATATTTAGGTTTTTCAGAGAATGTATTTTTTGTCTTACTGTACTGGCAGAATTTTTATAGTCAAAACAAGTGAAAAAATCGACCAGTGCTGAAGAAGTAATCCAAAGTATTTAGAATATGTTACTGAGTAATTAACGGAATACGTTACAAATGATATTTTACAGCATGTATTCCGTAATCTGTAGTAGAATACATTTCAAGTAGTAACCCTCCCAACCCTGTTTGTTGGTGTAACCTATTGCAGTCAGGTTGACTCATACATTCAATTATTTAATTATTGTGTATGTGGACCAGACCTGATACCGATAGTAAAAATGTGGCCACCTGGAGATGGTATCATCTACTCCAAACAAAATAGGTTTTATGTGCATGGTTGAACAGCCACATTAGCTTAAGTCTAACCGTAATATGTACACACTTTTGCCAAAGCAACATTGGGTGAATGAAAAGTGAATACAATTTTTACATTGTCTCTGGTTCAACAAATCAAAAAGCAGGATTTTGATGATTTACAGGAAGCATTCGGAGTGAAAGATCAATTTGAAATGGAGCAGAACTGCTCAGGGTGTCCTCTGCATTAGTAACATTAAGAAGCTACTCGCTGACTTCTTTTTTAGTTTGGCTCATGACTGATTTGGCTCATTAAAGAGAGGGAGAGGAATTAATTAATGTCATTAAATGAAGCATGCTGAACCCTCCACAAGCTGTGAAGTGAAGTGTGGAAGAGGAGAGAGAGCGAGCAATGAGAGGTGATGTTAGTAGGCAAAAAAATATAGAACATAATGAGTAGATCATTATTTCCATAATTATTATCATTATTAGTGGTGTTTGCCAAGGCAAGAATTGGTATTACTATTACTCTTACCCACAATTCTCCCTGTCCGAAACAAAATTTGTCTCATTCTGCACTGTTTGTGCCACGAACATGAATGAAATCTTTAATTGTCTTGCTTTTATCAGACCAACCCAGTGGATGATAAAATGGGTGGAAAAAATAAATAAATATATAATCACATATACCTACATTACAAAAAGGGGCCCAGACATATCTAAAGAGCAGCATATTATTGAGTCTTAGGGATGGGCTTTCTGACTTGGGCCAGTAATCAGCCATTTACTGGGGCCCTAGCATCATCCACAATAACCTAGCAACTAACAAGCAACCCCCCATCCTAGCTACACCCAATCAACCACCCATGAAAACACTACACATGGACTTTTTTTACTTGTAACTAGTGGTCGACCGATATTAGTTTTTTAATGGCCGATCCTGATATCCAGAGAGCAAGGTGGCCAATAGGCCGATACAATGCAGACATATCACTCAATTTAATATAGCATATAACATAAATATAAAATTGCTAAAAAAAACAAAAAACTAACTCTTATTTAGCTCTATGTTTATTCGATTTCACACAAAATTTTACTTTGTAAAAAAGAATCTAAAATTCAGATTTATGTTTAGTCATAACATTTTTGTAATTTATTTGTACATGAAGAAATTGTTAATATATTAGGAAGAAGGAAATAACAGTACACACAGATGTATGTCCACATTAGCAATCGCATTTTCTCCAAAAATACAGAATCAAACCTGTACACACAGTGCACATGCAGTGAATAGGACATTTACTTATAGCACACATGAAGCGCTTTTACTTTGTAGCTGCACTCGCGAGCTTGTGCAGATCCTGCCAAAGTCTTTCTAGCACGCCTGTCCACTGGCGACATTCTTTGGAACGTTCCCGGGACACTTTTTCCAGTCATGCCCAGGGGCAGGCTTACAATTTCTAAAGCCCCAAGCAACTGACCAACTCATGACCCCATTTAAAAAAAATTTCTTAAATAAATTACATAAAATGTATTTTAAATCATAATTTTAAATTCATCCAATCAGTCGTTGTAGCCAAGTACATTCAAAATGTTTAAAGAAATACAATTCTAGTTCAAGATAATTAATGCAAGTTCTCCAGTTAATTTTTTCAATACAGTGATAAAAAAAAGCAATTAATGAACAAGGTGTGCAAAACCTACTGCTTCACTCACTAACATTTTGGAATTCAGTTGTTATTTATTATTAATATTATAACCCAACAATTATTCATTGTTGTCCAGTTTTTCATTATAATACAGTATGATATAGTATTATTATTATTATTATTATTACTTTGAGGATTTGTTGTATAAATTAGTCATATATTTCTAATTTAATTTCACCTGGAGCTTATATTCTAATGCTGCAATGTATTGTTCATCATGTTGCAAAAGGCTGTATTTTTTGTAAGCATCGTAGGCAACATTCGTAACAGTAACAGTAAACATACAAGGTACGGCGCCCCTCAGCACACTAGAACAGAAAGGAAAAAGAACATTGCCGTTTATCAAGCGCTTCAATTGTGTGGTGGTTAAAACAGCTATTAGTTATGCCAGTGTTGCTCCTGTCTACTTGAATGGGGGAACATCAACATCTTAAAAATGGTTGGTCAAGTTTGAACTTTCAAGAAGATTCAAGAACACTGGTATCATAAATTGTGCTTCTTACCTCAGATTACGCAAACATAAATTAAACTTTCCCTGCTTGTATAGCTAATGTGCATGCGCGTTCTCGAGATGACTGACATGCGATGTCTGTATCTAAAAGGTGATTGGCTCTATAACCTGTAAGGCAGGACTTCCTTTCTACATCCGATGACAGTTGGGCGCTAGAGCCTCTTGGTTGGGCGTTCCAATTTCTCCCATCTCCCGTCTCTGCTAAATAGTCTCTGATGCAACGCAAGCAGCAATCTCTGCCTGTTTGGATTGTCACGGATTAACCATCATGATTTGTGAATTAAGAACTTTTGATCCGGATCCTGAAGTTTTGATTCTGACTGATAGAATTTGCGATTGAGAGGAAGATATTAGATGAGCACTTAATGGGAAGAGATTTTCGTGAGGTTCATGAATTACATCTTTTAAAACAAGATATCTGCATATTTGCAGATGGTATATAATTTACATTTATTGATATTTGCCTTTTATCATTAGAAATGGAAGTTAAAGATACAGGGAACCGCTGAGAAGAGGCTGATAGTATACGTGCTTAAGAGGTAAATAAATGAGCGCTCCACAGGATGCTGGGTCTGCTCAAGTTTTGTTTAAATGAGATATGCACATATTTGATGGCATATGAAATTATAATTTTTTATATTGGCCTTTTTATCATTAGACAAGACAGTTAAAAGTTACAGGGAACCTTTGAGGGGATAGAGCGGGAATGAAACACGTGAACACTTTAACATAATGAGCGTCTGCCACGGTTCTGATATGAGACTTTCAATGAGACTGTGTTGCACACGGTCTATTATTGTAGTAACGTGATGACATGTAACAACAAAATGAACCATGACTGTTCATTTACATGTTTCGGTCACTTCACATGCAAGCAGGTGATTCTCTGTGCCCTCAAGAACAAATTGGCCAAACGACAAACTTATCAGCCAATACTGATAATTAAAAAAGTCAGAATTTCTGCAGTTTTATTGGCCTTTGCGATATATCAGTCGACAACTACTTTTAACAGTTTGGCCATGGCAAGCACCACTCCTTATTTCTTTAAAAAATCTGTAGTTATTATTTCTATTACTATCCCGACTTTTCTGGTTGACTGGCACTGTTGTGTTTTGGCACTCTACACTGAAACTCACATTTCTCACTGTGTAGGTGTGTGTAAAACTTGTAAGATGGTTGAACTTTAAAGGTCATTTATCCTTCTTTAGAACAGCTCTCCTTCTGTTGCTCTCTCTCATACCTCTAAAAGCAACATGAAATCAAAATCTGGCACAATTTACTTATTTAATATATAATTATAATTAATTACTTTTCCTGGTCTTTTTGTGCACAGTAGTTCACAGTTTGCTTTATTTCAACACAGTCTCATGACAACTCATATGCGATATGTAGTACAGGCATAAAATTGTAGTTAGCCTCCTATACAACTCTTTATTTTAAGAAAACAAATTTGGTTACTAATTCCATATTAATTTATGCAATACAAATGACTGATGTTCTATGTTCATTCATGGTTCGAATTACGTGGGAGCCAGTGGGAGCTGAGCTCCCATAGAGAGAGGATGAGCTCCCATGAAAGCAGTAAAATCATACACCTGTGGGGGTCTCTAAAAATCATCAGCACCATTATTTTAAATGACAAATAAAGCATTTTTTCCTTCAATATATTCCTTCAATGTTTATGTTAACCCTTTTGCACGTATGATCGATCAACACCGGTGTGATTAGAACGGTCAGTGCATCACGTGATCAACTGCTAAATTCAAACGTGCTTACGGCTTTGGCTGGCGCTGAGCCAGAGACAGACGCAGCTCAGTGCTCCTGTCATGTATCACAACCATAGACAGATCAACTGTTCTGTGTTTTCAACCACATAATGTTTATTTTAGGTTTCAGACATTTAAATACACATAAGTACTAGCAAAAAAATATTTTGAGTTTGTAAAATACACACTGATGTCTAGGGAAGCGGCAATAATAATCCTTTCCATTAACGTTACGTTACAATAAGACACGTTTTCATATCAGATACACATTGTGTAAGTACCTTTACATTTTACTCTATTCTTCTCCCAGTTCACCGGCCACTTACTTTCATGTATTTCGTGAGAAGTTGAGGAATTGACGTGTTGTAAAATAACATGGCGCCGCCCATCGCACATACAGCTCAACTAACTTAACGCGATCGTTATAAAGGCGTTTAAACAACAAAACACATCCACTTGCACATATTTGACAATCGGAATATCAGTGTTTCATGTTATAGCTAATACATTTGTGAATATTTTGTATAAAAAAGGAAAAATGACATAAAAGCAGATCATCATTCATTCAGCGCTGTGTTGTGGTTGCGCTGTGTAACGTGACAAGCAATGATGCGTCACCATGGAAACATTAAAGTGACAGGTTCTAAATAACGGTCACCTAGAATAACTCACGCTGGGGGATCAGTTAGAATATTTTAGAAACAGTGTAAAGTTCAGAACCAGCAACCATGCCACCAAAAAAAAAAGACTGCTACCAACATCAGATACAACTTTGGCAAAATTCGGGTTTATTTCAAAAAACAAAAAACATCATCAGAGGACAGTCTACTCGTTTCTCTACTCCTGTATTAATAAACATTGAAATCAAAAGAATCAAGTGCAGTGTTAAGCAATTATTTATCACACACACCACGCCTGCTTATAGGCTACTTTTTCTTTTTTTTTTAAGAGACCCCCACAAAGATGAAATCATAATTCGAACCCTGTGTTCATTACCTGTAATCTGCTTCCCAAGTTCTTCATTGGTACACAAAAGTTATTGTCCTATAAAACGTCTCTGAAGGAGGGAATGAAATAGTGACACTAGGGGTCGCTCTTGGGAGCCCGATTCACCTTCAGATCTTTGAGAAAAGGCTAATGAGAAATTGGCGAGTTGAATTTCATGCCACTCCCCCCGACATATGGGTATAAAGGGGAGCTCGGAATGCAGGTTCATTCAGGTATTGCACTGAGGAGCAGAGACAAGGTCCCAGACATTACAGCGGTGCATACATTACAGGACAGTTCAGCCTGTGGCAAGAGGGACACAACGTCTCGTTCCCTCCATCAGGGACCATAACCGAGTTATTCCCCTTCTGTAACTCACTTCGACATTGTGTCGAATAGTGACATTAGGGGTCCCTATATGAAATGCCACAAAGGCTGAACGGTCACGTGAACTGCCGATGCAGGTGTGGGCAAGCTACTACGAGCGTAAGAACAGATGCATTTGGGCTGCACGGAGCCTCAACAGATACCCCAAAACGTCAGGTGCTTCCCCATAAGTGCCAGTCGCAGCCTTTTCTCTCTAAGAACAGGGCCTGTTAGCACATGTACTGGGTCTGACTACGGATTCCTCCACTGAATTCGGAAATCAGAGGGCTAGGAGGAAGAGCATCCAAGGTTCGCAGGTCGTGAACATGCATGGGAGAAAGAGCGCACAGCTTCACCTACCTGTAGGGGAGAGGCGGTACGCGCAAGCATTACACCCGGCCGGCTGGCCCGTGTTATGATTTTACTAACCTGTTTGTACCTGAAAGAACACGAGATGAAAACCAGCTCAACCGGGAGATTGAAAAAATCTTGTGAAGGTATTGGGTGCTGCCCAGCCCTCTGCTCTGCAGATGTCTGCTAGAGTGGTGCCATTGGTCAGTGCCCATGAGGATGCCACACTCCTTGTAGAGTGGGCTCGAACCCGCAAGGGGGCGGGAACAGAATGTGTCTGATAGGCCAATGCGATGGTGCCCACGATCCAGTGTGCAAGCCTCTGTTTGGAGACAATGTTCCCTTTCCGCTGTCCACCAAAGCAGGCAAAGAGCTGCTCAGAGCATATAGAGTTCTGTGTGCAATCCAAATAGATATGGAAAGTACACACGGGACACAGCAACGAGAAGGCTGGGTCTGCCTCCACCTAGGTCATCTTCGTTTGCAGGCTCACCACCTGAGCCCAAAAAGGGGTGTGGGAACCTTGGGCATACAGTCTGGATGGGGTCTCAGGATAACAGAGAGTCTGACCCGACTGCTCACCTCTGAGGGTCTTCGATTACTGGAAGAACACCATTTAGCGAACATACATCACTTCAGGAACTACAGTTACCTTGTAGAAGGAGCCCTGGCCTGAGTGATCATGTAAACCACAGCGTGCAGTAGAATTCTTAGGTATTTTGCATGTCGTACAAGGACCAGACATGGAAATTCCAGAGGTCTGGGCATGGGTGCCAGATGGTGCCCTGTCCCAGAGAAAGAAGGTCCTTTCTCAGGGGAATCTATCAGGGAGGTGCTGTCACGAGGAGCATGAGGTCAGAGAACCAGGTCTGATTGGGCCAGTACGGAGCCACAAGAAGACCTGCTCCTCATACTCCCTGACATTCACAGAACTTGTGCAAGAAGGCTCACTGGGGGAATGCATAATTGCGTAGCCCTCGGGGTCAGCTGTGTGCCAGCGCATCTGTACCAAGGGGAGCTCTCATCAGGGCATAACAGAGCGGACAGAGGGAAGACTCCAGGGGGGCAAACAGGTCTACCTGTGCCTGGCCCAATCGGCTGCAAATCAGCTGGACCGCCTGAGGGTAGAGTCTCCACACTACGCTGAGTGTTACCTGCAGTGACAGAGCGTCTGCTGTGAAGTTGCTGTGGCGGCATGCGAGTCGCGACATGAGACCAGAGCGTAAACCTCATTGGTGGTTTCTAAAGGCTACCGTCGAGGTGTTTTCTGTCCGGACCAACATGTGCTTGCCCTGAATCAACATCAAAGAGCCTCCGCAGGGCGAGCTGTATAGCCAGCAACTCAAGGCATTTGGTGTGCCAACACAGGTGAGGTCCTGTATAGGAGCGAGCAGCTGTGTGCCCGTTACACACGGCACTCAACCTATCTTGATGGCGTCTTTCATAATCACGATGCGCCTGGACAATTGCTGTATGGGGACTTGCCTCGCAAGAATGCAACGTCGGTCCAAGGGCTGAACAATGTGGCAAGTAGCGGGCGTGAGAGCCATGCGATGTGGGAGAGCGGGCGTGAGAGCCATGCGATGGCGCCATGCGTACCTCAGTAATCGTCTCATATGCATCATCCGCTGTTGAGGGTGCCATATGCCCCAGGAACCTCTGAAAGTATTTCAGTGGGACAAACAGAAAAGAAGAGAACAAGGTATTTACCTCCCAGCCCTCCACCGGGGGAGGTAGTGGTCTGGTTACCAGCTCCGATGTTCCAACAGACGTCTCAGTCCTCTGGTGATCCTTCTCAGGGGCACTTAGGAGCCCACTTGGGGGTCTTCGCTGCCGGCCGAGAAGCGGGGGGGGACATCCATCTCCATGGTCGAGAGCAGGGTTCGGGCTAGGGCGGAGCCAGTTGGGTTTGCATAGCCACAGGGGTCCGCCCTCGGCGGACAGATGGAATACGCACTCTTGAACTGCGTTGGTGCAGGACGTGCTGGATCGCCTTTGTCTGTTGTCTCACCGCTGAGAACTACTGGGCTCAATGGTGTCGCTGAAGAGGCGTACCTGGGAAATGGGGGCGTTACGGAAACGTGCCTTGTGCAAATCTCTCATCTCGACCAGGTCCAGCCACAGGTGGCGCTCCTGATCCACAAGTTTGGACATCGTCGAGCTTTGGCCTGATGGACCTGTGAGAGGGCCTATGGCATTAAGGGCAGAAGGGGCCTGCCCGGAAGTCAGGGACGACTTCGTCCTACAGGCTCGTGAAGGGAGTGCCGGGCGAGTCCGCCAGGTGGTAGCCATCAGCGGGCACAGGTGTGCCGCGATCGCTTTGTATGTCGGGGGGGAGTGGCGTGCAAATTCAACTTGCCAATTTCTCATTGGCCTTTTCTCAAAGATGTGAAGGTGAATCGGGACCCCAATAGCGACCCCTAGTGTCACTATTCTTTTGTTATTCATATTCATCATTGTTAGGTTTAGGGTTTGGCGGCACAGGTGTGCCGCGATCGCTTTGTATGTCGGGGGGGAGTGGCGTGCAAATTCAACTTGCCAATTTCTCATTGGCCTTTTCTCAAAGATGTGAAGGTGAATCAGGACCCCAATAGCGACCCCTAGTGTCACTATTCTTTTGTTATTCGTATTCATCATTGTTAGGTTTAGGGTTTGACTTAGGAAACTCAACCAATCATGCAAAAAATTTTGTTGGTTTGTTTTTTTTCCCCTTGGGAGTAAAAGTTGTATGATTTTTGTATGAGTCAAAAATTTATTGCGATTCCATCATCTTATACTTTTATTATGACTCGTCATTAGACTGGGTTGGTTTTTCTAACTAAAAATAAAAATAAAAAATCTTTCATAAAAATGTTATATCTCTCTGAAATTACTTAAATTTTCTGCTGACATCACAAAGCCCTATTTTTCAGTCCTATTTAGCTTGGGAAGCAAAAGAAAATACTAACCAGTAATGTCATAGCCCAGAGTTCACCATTCAATCAAATCGTGATGAATAAAATCAAGTCCAGCCCTATAATATTCTCCACCAAATATTAATTTTAACTCAGAAATGTTTCATATTTTGGAAATTAAATGTGATGTGAATGTTCTTTCATCTTTGAGAAGAAAACCCATGTAGTTTGTTTTGATGAATAGGTGAGATTTTGTGTCAAAGCCAATATTTTGAAGGAAAGATAAACCAACTGAGAGAGAGAGAGAGAGAGAGAGAGAGAGAGGAGGAAGCAAGAGGAAGAAAAAGCACTCTGACTAGAGCCTGAGGGCAAAGTCACTCAAGAACATCTCCGGCAATTCAGCTGACCTGCTTTCTCAGCGCGCTTTTTCCTCCTTACCCAGAGTGGCATTTCATTTAGGCTCCATCATTCTTCTTTTCTTTTTTGCCTTGTCCAGGAAGAACTGGGTTTCTCATCCCCCCATCCCTCCCCCCATCTCCCCACCTCCCATCTCTTTCTTTCTCTCTCTCATTCTGTTTGTTTTCTATCTCCCTCTTTCTATTTGCTAAGACTTAAATCTCTCGGGGGAATTCACTATGAATGACTCGCGCCCACTGATAGCGTTGTCTATTTGCATTCACGATCTGCAATGTTTTAGCACCCGATTCACTTTCTGAATGGAATTCAGGTAACGCCTAAAAGCTTTAAAAGCTTGCATTGAATGCAATTTGCACAGCACTGTTCTCTTTTTTGCAGCTCAGTTATAAGTGCTTGGTTGTGGAGGAGGCAGCAAACTGCATACTAAATTGAATCAGCTCTTAAAAATGCTGAACGTGTGTTTGACTAATCTGAAATAATATTAATAATAATAATAATAATAACTTTAAATATGTGCAACATGTGTGTGACAGGGTCGAGGGCGGGGCCGGATCGTGATTCTACACACCTGGCCCCTAATCAGGCTAATCAAGACTCCGAGCGGGATAAAGGCCGACTGCGGACAGTGGTGCGAAAGAGAGAGTGCGTTTACTGGCAGCTGCCCCGTGTGTTTGTATGCGTGCCTTTTTATTTAATTAAATATTTATATTGTCAAGCTGTTTCTCGCCTCGCATCTAAAATAACTGGTTTGATTCAAGTCAAAAATATTTTAACCTGCCTAATTCATGAATAAATTAGCTTAATGTATGGGATAGATCATCTCACTCATCAAGTTAACAATTGCAGTTTTTTTACAGTGTGCACAGTTCTCCATCATATAATGAATTACTGTAGGCATGATCAATAGGAAATATACACAAACATCTCTTATATTTTTTTTTGGGGGGGGGGGGCATTTTCTCCCCTTTTCTCCCCAATTTCGCATGCCCAATTCCCTGTCAAAGTCCTCGTGGTGTAGTGACTCGCCTCACTCCGCGTTGTAGACGAGGAATCTCAGTTTCCTCTGTATTTGAGACTGTCAATCCATGCATCTTATCACGTGGCTTCTTGAGCACATTACCGCGGAGAATAGCATGAGCTTTCATACGCGCTACGTCTCTGCGGTAATGCGCTCACCAAGCCACGTGATTGTGCGGCATCCACGCACAATTCACCACGAGCCCCACCGAGAGCAACAACCACATTATAGCGACCATGAGGAGGTTAACCCAATGTGACTCTACCCACCCTAGCAACCGGGCCATTTGGTTGCTTAGGAAGCCTGACTGGAGTCACTCAGCACACCCTGGATTCGAACTTGTGACTCAAGGTGCGGTAGTCAGCGTCTTGAATTGACAGCATCCCAGTGTCTTTGTCTCCTTTAATTTGGTCAATTTACTTTTTCGAATCCCCCCTCTCCCAATCTGTCTTTCCTTCTCTCTCTTTTCCTTATTATCTGTCCCTTTTTTGTCTCTCTCTCTTTCATCCTGAGTGATGGTCAGATTGTGTACTGTACTGTATATGCCTAGGGCTCTCCAGTGAGTTGCTTTGGATAGCTGTGGGTTAAAAAAAGGCAAAGCTTAAAATAAATACAGAGATGTGGTATGTCTGAGATGTGCTCGAATAATTAAACAAATCTCCCCTCATAGAAAAAAAAGGTTGTTATCTCCTTTTAGACAATGTGGCTTTGATTAATCACTCTGTTTACTTTCTTCTGTTCTCCTGCTTTTCCGAGATGCAGCACAGCTGCCCGGTTTCTCTTGCCTCTGCATGATTCATTCCTTATCTCTGAGAAAGGAAGGGAAAGCTTGTGGAATTGTTTGATTTCTTGCTTCTGAGGCTCCTGGTTTCTCTACATGGTAAAGCACATTTTGTCAATTTTCCTCTGTAGATGGCTAAAAAAACATTATCCAATTAGGCTTTTTTTTTTTTTCAGAAACAGTAATGCAATGTGAAAGCAGTTGTAATGCTTATGTGAACTCTTCTTCTGTCTCAGAAAGCTATACATTCAGCCATGTGTAGGTACATGTGCAGAGTGAGAGAGTTTAAGATTAGAGTTAAAAGATGGTTTATCCAGAGCATCTCTAACCTTTGACTCTCTTACAGTGTTCATGACATAAATTACGAACAGTATAGCTGTATAACATCTTATATAACATTATTATACATCTAAAGTTAAATGTATCCACTTGCAGCCACATGTATGTAAGCTAAGCCTAATGGAATAATGACTAATGGAATATTGCAGGTTAAATACAAGTGAAACTCTATCCTCTGCATCTCTCTCTGTAGTAAAAATAAAAAAAAGCATTAATATTTGCAATTGAGCACTAGCTGACTATCGTACATCACTTTGAATAAACATTTAAATCATTTTAAAGCTCCTTGTTTCATCCACTTACAACTGTAGTCCCACTTAATGGGTGATTTCAACAACTTTGCAGCTCATAACACAATTTTTTGTAAGAAGTACTATAAGTATTTTCTAAAAAATGCAAGCGATACATTTCAGCTTTTAAAACCTCTTGAATGATTTGCCCTAGATGTCCATTGTAATTGAATTTTGTTTGTTTTTACAAGTCTAAATAATTTTCGGTGTTAATTGACAGCAGTCCATAGAACATTTGTTTTGAGCCTGGGACAATCCTTTAATTATTATACATGTTAGCATGAGATTTCTATGATAGAATTGCTCACAAGCCTGTCTTTTTTACATCCAGTTTTTCAGCTTGTGCTATGACCAGCTGAAAAGCAACAACAGTTATTTTGATTTTATCCTTTTTTTTACTTCCAACTTGTTGACCTTCATATGTTTTGGCTTGTCACATACCAGACCCTTTGTGCTCTGATGAAGGCAGAACAAAGACACACTCTTGGACCCAAGCACTCCAAAAACACCCTAACACTTTGATCTTCATTCTGCCACTCCTCTGTTGACACAAGAGGACTTGAGTTCTGTGGAGTGAAGAACCACTGCATCTCTCTCTCTCTCTCTCTCTCTCGCTCTCTCTCCTTGCATTATACTTAAGAGGTGGGTAGAGTAGCCAAAAACTGTACTCAGGTAAAAGTATATTTACTTAAAAAAAGTATTTCTCAAGTATAAGTAAAAGTACTAACATAAATAATTACTTGAGTAACAGTAAGAAAGTATCCAATTAGAAGAGTGTTCAAGTAGTGAGTAACTCGTTACTTTCACAAATGACATAATTGGACGTTAACTACTCTATATTCGAACATTCATTACAGAATTATTCATATTATTATTATTATTCATGGGAATTCTGTAATCATTCACCATCATGTTGTTCCAAACCCTTATAAAATTATTTCTTCCATGTAACACAATAAGGAGATTTTAGACAGGATGTTTGCCTAAGTCACTGTTTACTTTCAGTGAATGTGTTTTTTTCTCCATATTTTGAAAGTGAATGGTGACTGAGACTGTCAGTCTCTAACATTCTGTCTAACAAGTTTTTGGGTTTGGAACAACATGAGGGTTGGGAAATGATGACAGAATATTAAATTATGGCTAAATTATCACTTTAAAGGAATAGTTCACCCAAAAATGAAAATTATCTAATCATTTACTCACCCTCATGCCATCCCAGATGTGTATGACTTCCTTTCTTCTGCAGAACACAAATTATGATTTTTAGAATATCATTTCAGCTCTGCAAGTCCATACAATGCAAGTGAATGGGTGCCAGAATGTTGAAGCTTCAAAAAGCACATAAAGCAATCATAAAAGTAATCCATATGACTTCTAGTTAAATGCACTCACAATGCACTCTACTTTCAAGTGTACATTTGATGTACTCTCAACAATGGTTAATTGCCCATAATCCACCGCGGGGAAGATGTACAAACTGGGAGTTTACTGCTTCCGTCACTCCAGCAATGTTTTATTTCATGCTGAATGTAGTAAATTACTTTTTGACAAATTACTACTTGATTAAAATAACGTAATAACATATAGAGAGACAAAACATATAGATATATTTTAAAATGTACTTTATATTTATACAGAATTTTGCCATTAAGCTGAAGAATTCTTTATTTACTAAATAATTCACTGAGGTGATATTATTTTAACACAGGAGACTGCACACACTGGAAATGATAATCTGTGGATCATCGAAATATTCGGTTTTAAAATGTAGGTTTTGATAAATGCTACCTAGCTTGTATTGAAGTTTAAAGATACTAAAGTTAACAAATAAATACAATAATGTACAATTGATAAAATGTGTTTACTCTTTATATTAATATATATATTTAAAATTATAAACAGAATGAAGATGTATTGTATTAATATATTATTTAATAAGGATAACAAGTAAGGCACAAGTATTTAAAAGTTCATATGTTGACATTGTTGACGTTGTTTCTATGACAGCCCCAGAGCTCTGATGGTCGTCTTTACGTTAGCGTCCGAATTCACTCACTTGTTTCGTTCACTCACTGCTGAGATATAGTGTACTCACTTTCATTTACTATATAGGAAATAGTGATCGAGTGAACGATTTCGGACACAGCCACTCTCTTCGCCATTCGATTGCCTCACGCCCGCATCCTGCTGTGCACGTGCAGAAATGCTATCTGGTTGCGCTTCAGTTGTCAATCACGCGAACAGCAGAGCAAAAGGCATGCCATGTACACTTAATTTGGATGTTTACATGTATTTATTCAGCTGTGATAGTTGCCAGTACATCCGCAAGGGCACGGGGTAAATGCATAAATACTGCTCATGACATGCGGAACAAGGGACAAAGCCTGCTGATATATTATTGCTGCACTGATTTAAAAATATACACTTAAATAAGTGCCCAGCTACAGAATCACCCAACACATGAATTTAAATTAAACCCAGTAATGTAACGACAGTAACGCCACCCATTGTAAAGAATTAAAAGTAAAAAATGTCATTCAAAATTTACTTGAGTGAGAGTAAAAAGTACCCATTTTTAAACCTACTCTAAAAGTACATTTTTTCCCAAAAGTTACTCAAGTAAATGTAACTGGGTAAATGTGTTTTTCAGTAGTGCACCCTAGTAGTTTTTCCAAAACAACACTGTTATCCTCACCACAACCCTAAACGTAACCCTACCCCAACCCTTACCCTAATTCCCTACCTAGACCCCTAGTACTACTCATATTCCTAAACCTACCCTTTACCAAAACCTCAGCAGCAGCAAATGTGAAACTTGTGAGAATTTTGCAGAGCAACATAATTTTCTTGAGCAGTATGTCTTGTTTTGTCTTGTTTTCTAGTAAAAATATCTTTACATCCATGAAACAAGATACATTTACTTGATAAGCAAAATTTGATAAGATTAACTTTTTGCAAAGTTTGCAGTAAATGAATATTTATTGAATTGAATATTTATTTTGCGATAATGACTGGTTGACTGTACATTATCCAGTTTATTCCATAGCTACCTACCAATTAAATGCATAAATTGACATGAAATCTTGATTTGCGTTGAAATTGTGCCATTCTGTGAAGAGAAAAAAAAACATCCAGTTGGCATCTGAATTCTGTTGTTGAAATTGCTCATTATCCTTTTTTCAGTTTAATACAACTACTTACAAAACAGATAAATAAATGGAGATGAAACAATAATTTGAGTCTGAATTATTGAATTATCTTACTTGTTGAGATCACAGAGTGATACATATATCCACAAATCCACAGTCTGATATCCCCGTATGAGCGGATGTTATTCAGAAATATCAGAGCACTAAATGACGTGATTGACCAATCAGAAGAAATGTTCATTATGTTATATTACAACATTTGCTTTAATAGCAAATGTTTACAGTAAATAAAGTGCGTTCTTTGAGTAAAGTTGCAGGTGTTATTATTTTATGGACATCAGCTTGAAGTCTCTCTCTTGTAGAGACCTCTGTGTATTACTCTTTCCTCACCTCTGTGTTCTCATGTTGTCAGGTAGCAGGTGGGGTTTAGAGCTGAACTCCGCATCAGGCTTTGATCGACGCAGCGGGCTCTGTCACAAACATCACCACTAGTTGGGCTTGAAGATCCATTGATTTGTTTTATTTCGCTTTTCAGAGTTGTCACAGGTGTGTTCACGTGTCAGAGGTCGAAGCAATGCATTCTGACAGACAAACAGGGGTGTTATCAGGAGGGAGGGTGGGGTTTGTGTTGTGTCATAAAAAAATAGTGATTGTGGTTTTATTTAGTAGATGGTAGCTGTTAAGGTTACTTCTCAGTTCAGTACATATGTGTGGCTAAAAGGGTGATGTTTTGTTTTAATAAGAATGCATCATTTCAACCAAATAGACATTGTAGATCAGTATATTAATTTTTTTTTTATGTCAGAATGAGAACACAGTCAACATCTAGTTAAAAATGTAATATCGTCAAAAGACTGAAAAGAGGTGATTTGTTTCACCTAAATTTCCCAGCACTAGAGCACATTTCTCCCTCAAATGTTCATTAATCTACATACCCACTATATGTAGTGTACTGATATATATATATATATATACAGTACAGTATATACAGTAGTACACACACAATACAATACAATACAAAATGTACCAGCTAACATAAATGAAGTATGATTTTATCTGATGGCAGCTGAAGTGGCCAGTGCCAGGACTAATCAGTGAGGACAATTTATTCCCCACTCTCAGCACTATAAATTTAGACAAAGGGAAATGCCGCCCTCGACAGCAGTATTATTCATGTTGGATTGCATGGACCAAATTACATTCCACATATTTCATAGAGCTACTTGCTGACTCTCTAAGGATCTGGATTGCCCCATAAAACCTCCATAGTTTTTTAAGATGGTTTCAAATTGTGCATATATCATCTATGCAAAATACTGGACATTAATTTGCTGGAAGTGTTTTTTATTTTTTTTACTAAATTGGATTTAAATAAATGGACACAGTGATGGGAAGGATAGCAAATAGAAGCCATGGCGATGCAAAACACAATTTTCGATTTTACAATGTAAAGTCAAAATTCTCATCATCTTCAACATTACATCATCTCAGTTTGGCAACTCATGTCTAATTAGTTGTGTATGTGATCAAATATTCATGACTTTGCTGTCAGCTGGGAGATGGGACGTGATGCCTAGTCAAACCTTCAACAGTGGATCTGGCAGCTGGATGAGGGGAGTTTCATCACTCCAAACCTCAAGCATAATGCTTCAATGCCAGAACACATTAGAACTCTGTCATTCATCTCCTGTACCAGCACTACACTCATGCCAGGCAATTACAAACAACTGATCTGAGTTCAGTTTAATGATCAATAAAACATCAAGGAATGTTTAAGCTTAAAAATAGTTTAAGGGTAAGATTCTTACTAAATACAATTTCTTGCAAGCAGTACATATATTGCCAATATTTCATTATTGTATAGTAGATGTTTTACGAGTGCCTATTGCCATTTGGTGTGTCATGGACTTATATGTTTTCAGCTTTTAATGTCACAGCTCAGGATAGTCATTGGTTAAGGGCTTGAGACTGTACGTGTTCTTGTGATGCCATCAGATATTCAGCGACAGGTGTTCCGTCAAGCAACTCGTTTAAAATTAATGGGAATGATAGCGAGTATCTTTCTTCTTAATGGACCTCTTTGGCTAGATATCAAGAAGTTTGTAATATTTGTGGTACATGAATAGAGGGGAAACCCAGGGCTCTTACTCTGGAAAATTAACTTTTACCATATCACCCAATTGCTGGGGAATAAAAAATGCATGATAGTCATTGAAGTCTTTTATAGTAGGTTTTAGTTGGTGTCGATTTGATGTAAATCATTTAAATGCATGTGATAAATAACAAGGTACTAGCATTCTAGTCCAGACGAAACATGATAAAGAGACTAGCGATGAAAGATCTTGTCTATGTAAATCTAAGATTTTGTCCTAACCTGCCACGTCATACAGCAGTTTTGCATTCATTGTATAAACTTACCCATTGTCATACGTATAAGTAAACATACTTTTTAGAAAATTAGTCAAGTAAAAGTTGCTTATGATAATACTTAAGTAAAAGTAGTAAAGTAAAAAAGTACTAAAAAAAAAAAAAAAAAAGTACTCAATTATCAAAAGTAGAAATAAATGAGCTAAAAACTGGCGTAGCAGATACCACCAATGAAAAACTAGTTGAGTGGCAGGGTTGTGCTGGAGTCTTTGTTACATTTACATTTATTCTTTTAGCAGACACTCTTATCCAAAGCAACTTACAAATGAGGAGAACAACAGAAGTGAATCATCCTAGCGAGGCAGTAGTAACACAAGTGCTGTAATACAAGTTTCAAAATTGTTTGGCGAAGTACCACTAGCAAGAATGGTGAGATGATTTTTTCTTTTAATAAGAAGACTTGATGAGAGAGGTCATTGGGTAAATGGATTGGGTCAAGTGCTCACAGAAGAGCTGTGTCATTAGATCATTTTTGAAGGATGTTAAAGAACCAGCTGCTTGGTTGGAGTTTGGCAGGTCATTCCACCAGCGAGGAACAGTTTAAGTCAAAGACCTGGACAGTGATTTTTTGCTTATTTGAGATGGCACTACGAGATGCCGTTCACCCGCTGAACGCAAACATCTGGGGGTCACATAGACCTGAAGTAGTGAGTGTAGATATGGGGGTACAGAGCAGATGGTTGTTAGGATATGTAGGACTTTGATTCAAATTCGCAAAATGAATCATTCGTATCTCATTTTGAACCAATTTAACAGATTCAGAAGATTCGAACTGATCAGCTAAAACGTTTCATTCTCGATTCAGACATTAAAACCACATTGAGTTTACATTTACATCTGTGTTACTTTCAGCCTGGTCTCATGAGCATTACATGACTATGGCAAACCTTTTGCAAAATCGAAATTACATGCCTTATTACACTTTTTCTGCAGTATTCTAGTGAAATGTCCAGCAGGAGGTGCCAATAGTGAGCGAAATGGTGTCCTAATAAGACAAGGTTTTAAGCTAAATATTAAATGGAGGTTTAGCCAAGACAAATATGTGGATCGCGGATGGTCCGATGTGACGACCCCTAATGGGAGCAGCCGAAAGAAGAAGAAGAAGATTTAAAGCTTACTTCCCTAAACTTAAACTTTCACCTATACCTAAACAATAGTAATCTTACGTCTGTTGAAAGGTGGGCATAAAACAGACATCCTTGCCGATAATGGCCATTCATTTTCTGAAGCAAACACTTCATTTTGTGTCTCATGTGTCAGTTTACATGTTATGCTGGGACCGGACTGTTCACTTTTAGTCCAGTCTAATACTCTATGAGGTGAGCCACTGCAGAAGCTATTCACATTGTATTAAGTGTGCAAATTTACAAGTGTGTTTTTTAAATGATGTGTTAGAGTAAAAGTGTTTTCATGTCATCACATAGATATGTGTGAGTAATACTGCAAAATGACTTGTCACTGAAAACGTCATGTATCATGTCCGGTTAGGACACAGTGTTACATAACAATTTTTGTTGTTGTTTTTTGTTTTTAATGGCCTATAACTCCATTTCATTTACTCACCAAAAACATTTGCGGCTTGGCAAGAGTTAAGTACATTTACAAGAGGCCATTATTGGAATAGAGTGAACAGATTTTGTAATTAGTGTGTGTGTTTGGCAGTTTTTGCATTTGACATTTATGCATTTGATTTCATCCCAAGCAACTTACAGTGCATTAAAGATACAGCTTTTGTGTTTTCTGGGAGTCAAACCCTTGACCTTGGTGTTCCCAGTGACATGCTCTACCACCTGAGCTACAGGGCGACAATAGATCAATGACATGAGCCGTGGCTGTCACGTGGTTTGAGTCAAGTCTGTGATGTGTCCTGTGACATTCCTATTCTGTATATTCTCTACAAAAATGTCCTGTTCTCTTTTCACTGCATCCTTCCATTAAAGAGGGAAAATCTGTTAAAAATGAATGCCCTGTGGTGAGATGAGTGCAGTTTAGTGTGTCTATAAAGCGTCTGATGTCATATGTTGGACTTGTGCCTGCCATGGAGGAAAAAGCCTCTCTCTCTCTCTCTGTGTAAATGGAAAGCTGTGTCGTGTTCATCTGGATCCTCCTACAACAGATGGATTAAACACACTCCCTCCATTTCGCTACATCACTGCTGGTACGGTTTTCCAGAGCTTTCACTAATTATCTGATGAGATGATGTGAGTCGCTTAGACACTGGTATACAATCAAAGGCAGTCATGTCGGTAGACTACACAAAGAAATGCTTTTCAAAATGGCTTTTTATTACATAAAACATGGAAGCTAACAATGACGCTGTGTGGTATCACAACGAAATTGGGTACAGTGAAATTCAAACATCTGGCATTACACTGAAATTGTTTTGATAAAAACAGTTTAATTATTTTGAAAAATTATAAACTAAGAAATAACTTTAAATGAATATATATATATATATATATGCATCTTGTGTCATTGACCATGTTAAATTGTACACAAGGTCAAATTTCCTTGATTCCATTGAAGCACACACGATGCTCAAATGTTGCTGCATTTGGTCATTAAAGCAAAGAGGGCACATAACAAATACAAGAGACCTTTTCAGGTAAAATTTTCAGAGCAACTTTCCACATAAATTGTTATGTTGATAACATAATTTGTAATGAAACCTTTTATTAAAAAAATATGTAAAAAAATAAGCATTTTTTACCAGACTGATCTTACTGTGAAAATTTGGGGAGGGTAGGTAGGAAGTTCTTCAGCTGAAATCAGTCTGGGCTTACCGAATTTCGAGCAACTGCCCCTAGTAGCGTAAGGTGTTGTTGAATGTGGGAACTTGTGATTTTCTGGGGAAAATGTCCACAGATTTGCACCAAAAGTTATAAAGAAGTTGTTTTTTGCTCTAAATTATGGACTGGATATTTTATTTACTCTACCCCCAAAATTCAAACACCAATCGTAAACCTTAACTTCGGTAGACTTAAAATGTAATTTTAGAGCAAAAAGGAAACATTTAAATCACGTTCACCAGTGCACGTGATTACTTTCTATTTTACATAGGACCAATTTTATTTTACATAGGACCAATGTCTCTGAGGCCGCATGTGATATCAGTGCTCTACTGAAGCCTCAAAGGGAAAAGTGAAAACAATTGAATTGATGCAAATATGGCTGATGGGCAATGGCACTTGTTTGGCAGAATGGAGTCTGTGAAAGGGACAAAGACAGTCACAAAGAGAATCACAAGAAGCAGGAATGGCATTCCAGATTACATTATTTGAGAGAGGTGTAAAATGTGCAAATAAAACCAAGGTCATTAAAAAAAAAAAAACTTGGAAGTCTTGAAACTAGAACTGTTTCATGCTATATAAAGCAGTACCCACTCCCTCTAAGAACAACAGAGTCTAGAGTTTATCTGCACTCAAGCAGCTAGAACATGGATATATGTTTTCCTGCCTTTTCTGCTTGGAACATACCATTGTTAAATAAAATGAACTCTTGCTTTCTCATTTAAATTAAATTATACAGATACAAATAATTACTAAATATAAAAGTTGAAATGAAAATCATTATAAGGATGCAGAAAACATCATGTTTGCTCAATAAAACACAGTTTTCACAGTTCTTAACTAGCTAAAATGAGCACTTCCATATTAGGTGTGTACTTCCTTAATGGTAAACACCCACTCGCTAAAAACAGGAAATTTAAAATAGCAAACCCCACATGAAAACTGCATGGAGGGGATTAAAACCATAAATAAGTCCTTTTAACACAGTTAAAATTCAGTGATGGGAGACTGCTCAATAGGCTCACCATCACTTGAGTCAATTTCAGGGTATATGAATTTTGGAGGCAATGTTGTGTAGTTCCCCTTCATGAAAACAGTGCCAACCTGCATCTCAGAACTCTGCATTCTGAGATGACATTGTTCTCACCACAGTTGTAAAGAGTGGTTATCTGACTTACCATACTTTGTTAGTTCGAACCAGTCTAGAGACTGTTGGGTGACAAAAACATAAAACATCCAGTTAGGTGGCGGTTCTGTGGACAGGAATGCCTTGTTGATGAGAGGTCAACACAGAATGGCAAGACTGGTTCAAACTGACAAAGTCTACAGTAACTCAGATAACCACTCTGTACAACTGTGGTGAGAAGAATATCATCTCAGAATGCTATTCTGAGATGCTGGTTGGTGCTGTTTTGGAGACACAAGAGGGACCTACACAATATTAGGCAGGTGGTTTTAATGTTGTGGCTGATTGGTGTAGAATAAACACTCACCAAGCACTTTATTAGGAACGTTATGGTCCTAATAATGTGCCCAGCATGGTCTTCTGCTGTTGTAGCCCATCCGTGTTATCTGAGTTACTGTAGCCTTTATGTCAGCTCAAACCAGTCTGGCCATTCTCCGCTGACCTCTCTCATCAACAAGCCATTTCCGTCTGCAGATATTATGTTATATATAACACAATGATTTTGTATTAACTAAGTCCTTGAAGTCATCCAGAATTAACTTTTATTAACACGTAGATGCATTGTCCTTTGGCTGTTAATTAATTTTCTATGTAGTTTATGAGAGTGTTGTCCCTCCTTTGACCAAGTTGATATTGGAATCATTCAGTGAGGAGCATCGCAGTCCGGCTGGAAGCTTATGGCAGGTTTTATATATATATACACACACACACACACACACTAACAACAGTTAGATCCAGTCCTCGAATCTGATTGGACGTGAGACGTTCTTTAAGTACTGATGTCTTGGACGTACTCGGACACTTCACTGTTTGAATCACTCTGTTTGTGTTTGTGCTGTTCAAAACTAAAGTGTAAGAGCAGTGCAGACGTGTAAATAGCTAGATTTGTCTCTACATTTATTTTTCAACAAGTGGTTGGCTACATTTTTGTGTATAAATGAGTCAGCTGAGGTGACGTGCATTGCAGTCAGTCAATTTTTTCATTCATCGGCACTCCTTGATTTCTTGGATTACTACTACACTACCAAAGCTGGGGAAAACAGCTTTAAACTAACAACTTCAGCATTAAGGCTCATCACAGCTGAGAGACACAACTGACTGATTAATTAAACAATCTCAAGGCACTTACCTCTTACTAGAGTTTCCACGTTGGAGAGTATATGCTGTTCAAAATGGCGGAAGAGATATTTTATAGTGAATGACTCTTGTCATTAGGTGAAATAGGGAGGAATACCCCCATTTGGACGGCTATTTTTCAACAGATAAAATAGGATGCATTTGACAAAAATGGCATTGTCTTCAGTAAGCTGACTAATACACTATAGCACTAACCTTGCTGTAGGCTACAATGACATTTTTGTTTAGTCAGGCTGTAAGTACAGCAGTCATGCAACAGAGGAATATAAGAAACTTTCCAAGGTGCTGAACCATGAAGCAAAGCCAACGCTGCTGTCCTTGGTGCTGAATTTGTGAGTTTCCACTGTGTGGGATTGGACAGCCCATGGAGCCTCATTGAGAGGTCAACTGCACCCCATGCTGTACCATTAGGCATCATATAGATACTGTATGTACAGAACTGTTCTTGGTATGAAAATTGTTTGAGCTACATTCAGCATTTATTGATCTCCACAGAGACGTCCCAACTTACAGGAGAAAGGTGGACTTACTGTCTGTGTCGCCCTGTCCTGAAGATTCTTTCCTCTCTTCCATGTGTAGCTGCATATGGGGCGTGGTTGTACTTTCTAGTGCTGCAGTTTGATTCAGTGTCCAGTGATGGTTTGACGTGGTGTAATCCTCTTTTCTTGATCTCTCCTCTCCATCTGCTTGATCCCTAAACCCAACCGCCATCCCTCCATCTTCCTTCATCCCTCTCTCGCCCCATCAGATTAGACTATATATCCCCTCTGGATGCCCAGTGGTGTAGTACACAACTGTCAGAAATGACACTTTCCATTAAAAGGCAATATTTTCCCACTGCATTTGTTATTCAGGAACATTTTATTTTTACCTTTTATGAGGGCATTTGATTTCCTACCATATTAATTAACTATTTGTATGAATTCTCATTAATTCATTTAAATGAACTCTCTTTAACATAAATATATCACCTCTTACCCATAAAATGTATTCAATACCAACTCAATATCAGTAGGTAGATTAATTGTAGATAACTACATCAAATAAAAACAGAGGAATTTATTACAGGGGCATTTTCCTCTCTTATTTTGTCACTCTTTGTGCCATCTTTGCCCTTAACACACAGAACACAGACAACCATAAGTAATTCATTTATAGGTTGTAACACTGTGACTCTGTGGCACTATTTAAAGATTCCTGAAACATTCCTCCCATCAAGCCTGACACAACAACATTGGCTCGACCAATGGTGTGAGTTTTGAGCAGGACTCTCTAGCTGTGTACGAAATCGCCCCCTATCCACTATATAGTGTACTATTTTGGGTGTCCGCTATTTTGTAGTAGTGTCCGAATTCATTCCCCACATTTAGTTCCCCACATTTGTTCACTCATCCTTACCCACAATGCACTACAATTTAGAGTGCACAGCCGATGTACACATGCCAACGCTATCTTGCCCACAATCCAACGGGTTGAGGAGTGACGTATAGGGAGAGAGAGAGGGAGTGGGTGAGCGAGACACACTGTCCTTTTCTGCATGCATGTGACGGCCCCCTACAGCCTCTCGCTGTGCCATTTTGCGGCCCTCTTCAGCCAGTTGAGGCCTGTTCGGCATAAAGCAGTGGCCCGTTTCAGCTTATCGCTGCCCGTTCGGCCCCGTTTTGCGGCTGGCCCACCGGGAAAAGTCCTGGTTGTCCCTATGGCCACTCTACCCCTACACACGTCATGTCTTCTCGGTGCTCAGAAATGCTGCCGAAATGAGTTTGGATGGGATATTGTCAAGATGGTCAAAAAATAAATACAATAATGTATACGCTTTTACAAATGTTTTTATTCATGTTGGCAGTTTTTAGCAGTATTCATTTTTTAATAATTATGAAAATACATGTTAAACATGACAAACAGAATGAAGATTTATTGTATATAAACTATATATCGTAATAAATGGCATTTTATTAGAATAATTAATAAAATATTAGTATTATTATTGTTGTTATTATGATTATTATTTTCCTATAAGTAAGATAAAAGTATAAATGTGATGACGCTATTTCTTCGTCATCTCCAGCGCTTTCTCCAATATATCTGTATATATCAGCGTCCGAATTCGCTCACTCATTCCGTTCACTCCTTGACTGATATAGTGCACTCACAGACATCCACTATAGAGGAATATAGTGAATGAGTGTACAAGTGAGTGATTTCAGACACGGCTTCTATTTGTACAACCAATGGAAGATGGGAAGTTTTTTTAGAATGTAATTGAAAATTATTCTATTTATTGGTGCAGATATTAGACACTTGAACTTTAATTTCTGACCCTGCTGTACACACTAATCGCTTCACCATAGCTCCAACACCTGTACTTCTCTGTCCAGCAGCCAATGTTCACAGTTTTTAAGCATTATAGTTTGTTGGAAAAACAGAGGTCTGGTCTACTGGTGTTGTTAATCCATTGAAGATTGTTATTTCTATGTTAATCTCTAAGAAGCTCTGGTGGACAACCCCTTCCTGGCAAACAGTTTTTGGAGACTATGGGAAAAGGGAGGTGAAATGGGATTACGGCTGTCCGATTATGAGAAAAATATGAAATGACAATCATTAAAGGTCGATTATTTTCCTCAATGTTTTCAATTTTATATAAAATTTCTTATTTCATGTGGGGCAGCTGCATGCCATATTCTTTATGTAGGCTGCAAATTCAAAACTAAACTGGTCACATAGAATCACATTACTAAACAGTATTAGCATTTTTGCAAAAATGATTCTTACATAGCTTTTGTCTTAAAAGTTTCCTGGTAAAATGAGCACTTATAGTGCCACAACAACAATCACAAAATCCCTTTTCCCTCTGTTCTTCACACAATGCTATCTTATGTCATCTAAACACTTTTGCACAGCCTGCAATATAATCTTATAAATATTACATATTATTACAGAAAAATAGACGATGGCCATAGCAATCTCCTCTGGTTATGCAAACCTCACAGCACCTATATTTGGCATCCTAGCAGTCGCTAGCTTTTTGAAGCGCTTTGATTTTGTTTTTTTATTATCAGAAAATCTGTATGCATTTTGTAGCTTTAATTATGTATGTGCTGGAAGAAACAACTGCACATACATCCGTTTTGCGAAATTGAAAATGAAAGGGACGGGGGTGTTGCACAGGCCCGGAGGCAAGCGCTTCCTTCCGTTAATACTCTGGCAGCTTGCCAGCAGAGTAAACAAGAACGCAGTACGCCGAGATAACCGCAGTGCTTGGGACACAGAAAAGGTGCCGTTTTTTCTTAAAACAACACTGAATCCGGGTCAGCGCTCCGTTCAGTCCTCACCTGGAAATGTTTAGTAAATGATCAGCAGCTGTGCTGTCAACACTGTTTTTGCACATCTCTTAGCTGACGTGTGGATGTGTGTATATACAGCATTATTCACACATTGAAGCTCTTACACTACAAGAACATTAGCAGTGAGGGGAAAAAATAATAATTATGTGTTCGGCTGTTCCACAGAGACGTCTGCCTCCCTCATCAGATGACTGCTGCTTTTGGTGTACTAAGCGGGATTACAGATGATTGAAATGCTGACGTGAGAGCATCAAAGACTCATCGTCTAGGAAAGCAAGGGGGGTCTGTTTAAAGAACATGTCTCATCATTTACCTTCATGTTGTTCCAAACTTGTATGACTTTTGTTCTTCTGTGGAAAACAACAAAGGAAGATGTTGAGAGAGTTTTTGGCATGTTGTTCGAAACCTCTTTACTGTAACTCACCTCCCGGTCCCAGTGCTGTTCTCCTCCCCACAGCAGAACCAAAAAGATAAAACAGTGGATTTCGTACACTCCAAAATTTTAGCATAATGCACGTTTTATCCTCTCTGCTCTTTCTGTTCAGCAGAGTGTTTTTTGAAGCTGGTGTAGAGAGAAAGAGAATGTGTGATTCAGGAGTGGAAAAGACAACCGGCCTCTGGGGCTCATGAGAATATTCACCGTACTGCTGTTTCAAATTAGCTGATTAACAAATATTAGATTTTTTTTTCTCTCTCTGTCTCTCTCTTCCATTGAGGCATTTGCTCAGTTTGTTTGTTCAGGCAAATGCTCGGATTAAGACCATCATAGAAGCAAACAGGCTCTGCATTATTTGGGTTTGGCTCGGTATGCCACAAGGACGGAAGTCCAAACCATTTGCTATGTGGGACACTCCATAACAGCGGTGTGTGCTCGACTTTTGAAATGGAGAAGTAAAGTCCCCTTCTTTGGTTTGGGTTTTTTAGTCCAATTTATATTCATGTTTCAGCTGTATTTATGAACATGGTTTACATCTTCAAGGCATACCGAGCATTGTTTACCACTTCAGCAACCAATTCAGCCTGATCTCACATAAAATTGTATTAATGTGTGCCGAAATCAGTATACGTTGGCCGAATTTTAAAACACTGCCCCCAGAAGCTAAAGCGGTACGTGTTTTAGAGCATATAATCAAGTGTGGCATCCATTTACAGTATATCCAGAAGAGGTTGCCAGAAGCTAGTTGTGAAGAGATATGCTTATTTTATTTAATCCACCCCCCAACCAAAACCTAAATGTAACTAAATCATTAGTAGAGACTAAATGCAATGTTAGGGATAAAAATGCAACCTCCTTATCATGCTTGTGATTGTTTATGCAAACGTGATTACCTCTCGTTTGAATGGGCATTGAACTGTGGTCTCCCGTGCAAATGAACAACGCGATACCAATCGCTCCACGAGGAAAGTAACTGTTGTGGAGCTGTTGCTTTCCCGATGGTCGAGAGGACATGTCAGTGAGTCGGCATACGGTTGCCAATCCTAGGGTACCGGAACTTTCGGAAACAGCATGCTGACTTCCTGTGTGATCATGTTGACCAATTGGCAATATTTTTGTATGCTTATATTAACGCTATATATTTATGAAAAGTCATATACATTTACATACATACATTTATGCATTTGGCAGATGCTTTTATCCAAAGCGACTTACAGTGCACTTATTACAGGGACAATCCCCCCGGAGCAACCTGGAGTTAAGTGCCCTGCTCAAGGACACATATCAAAGTCAAGTCTGATTTGACTGTGATGACATTTTTGCAAAATGATATTATGTAGCACCTTGTGGTGCTAAAAGCAAGTAAAATGTTTAGGTTAATGCTCTATCAATTTTAAAGTAAACACAACCTACCTCCCTACCCTAAACCTAAACCTATCCGATAGTCAAGTCATTTTATTTGAATGGTGCTTTTTACAACAGACATCATTTCGAAGCAGCTTTACAGGAAATGAAGCTATAACAGAAAAGTCATTCACCAATAGTGTTATAAAAAGCAAACATAACAAGAAAAATGCTTTAATTGAAGCAGCCATGTCATTTTGTGCTGCTTCTATGATAATTAGTGATAATGTATGGACTCGTGCTCTTCACGACTCGTACCCCATTCCTTTGTATTGCAAGTACAACGATAAGTAGAAAGAGGCAGGTAAAACTAAATTGGCAAATATTTGGTTAAAGTGACGCGATTCTATGAGACCAGGTTTGTTTCTTTAGAAAATTAAGTGCTTTACACATTTATTGTCCTTGTATTTTGTGATGTTAATTTTTCTACAGTCAATTTTTGATTTTAATTTTTTTGAGGAGGCTTTTCCTCCATTGCCTCCTCAGAGAAAATGGCACACTCCATTTCCAGACTAGACCACTGCAAGACAGAACCACAGATTTGTATTTATTTATTTTATTTTTTGTGGTCAGTTTGTTAAAGGCTTTTATGATGGAAGATGCACTGGATCTATAATCTCTCTCTCAGGTTTGTCAATAAAACATAGTGAGCGTGGCCTTGGCGAGAGTGAGTGATGTCAAAAGCAACCTGCACTCTCTGAGAAATCATGGTGTCTCTTCATCTGTTTCCGAGCAGATACTTTGTGTCATTGTTGTGGATTTTCTAAAGAACTCCACAGAGAGTCAAACTTCAATCTTTGCTACATTGTCTTCTGTGATAAAAGGGAACCTGGAAATGAGTGAGAAAATTATGTTTGGGTTCAACTTCAATAGAAGATAACATCAAATCAAAATCGACATTGTTTACTGATTCTTTTATCCCCATAATATTTATTACCTCCAAAAATTATTTCATTTATTACATTTTGGAGGGTTTAAAGGCAGAAATGTGAAGCTTATAATTTAATAAAGCACACATTAATTCTTCTGTTAAAACTCATGTATTATTTGAGCTGTAAAGTTTTTTAAGGGTTTGTTGACATTACATCGTCATGGCAACACAGTTGTATAATAGGCTATAACCTTACACATAAAAGGTTGGTAAGTGATTTTTTTTCACATATATGCCATGTTCTTGCTATCGCAATCGTTGCAATGAACACCCCTGTTCTAGATGTAAAACATAGGCTAAATATAAAAAATTACTCAGTTTGATCAAAGACATCTCTCTTTTTTCTGATAAACATCTAGATAATTGTATTGCCCATCCCAATTGATAACATTGCATTAATCTCTAACAGCAGCCCAATAATCTCAGTGATAGATAGTTCAGTTACAGGCTACGTTATAGACACTCAGAATCTGAAATATGAAATTTACCTCAATATGTTTATTCAAATTAGAGGCAGGATTAATGCTGATATCTGGCTTGAGCAAGTTAAACTCACACGACACGATCATGCAATTGGCCTTTTTCACTACGAAAAGCCCTTTCAGGTGTTGCTGTGAAACTGTATTTGAGGCAATCTCCACATCCATAACAGTTGGCACCAGATCTGCAGCTGCCGTTCAAATTGTTTTCATGTGATTTGATTTGATGGGAGTCAGGAGACTCTCCCTATAAAAATAAAATCAGGACAGGGAAGTAGCGAACACAGACGGTGGGAAATTAGTGCAGTAAAAGTCAAGTTACGGCACTTAAAATGTACTCAAGTAAAAGTATAACATTTTTAAACTACTTAAAAAAGTTCTTGGGAAAAGTAGTTAATTACAGTAACGTGAGTATTTGTAATTCGTTACTTTTCACTCCTGGTAATGGCAAATGTTCTTGGTTAATGCAGGTTCATACATACAGTGTTAATGACACAAAGAGGAGAAGTCTGCTTACTTTATTTCTGTGGTGAAAAAAGAAACATATTTACGACAGCTTCTTTAACCAATAATATCATATTATACTTTTCACAATCCAATGAACTCACAATGGATACAATAGCCCTGCCTACATCGTCCACACCCTCCCCTGAATATTATGAGCATTATGAAAGTTTAATGTATTGTGAATGCCCTTTCTTGTTGTCTTTAAATCAGCCAAATGTCAGTTACTTTATAACTCAGTCTGCATTTTTGTGGCTTCTACATAAAGCATATAATGATATTTAATAGGGCATAAATGAAACTGGTTGATCATAAAATTTGACCTTAACAGCAGCTCAGTGACTCTAAATTACTCTCTTGCTCTTTGCATCCAAACACAGATTTTGAATGTAAAATCTGCTGTGGAACAATGAGATGGTCACTTCTTCTGTTGCTGTTCTGTAAAAGGAAGTGGCATTTTCTCAAAGTCCTGTCTATGTGTTAACACCGCTGTCACAAGGAGTCACCCTGTGAGCTGCCAACAGCTGAAGGCACAGAGTGTGTGTGGTGTCTGTGTTTGTGTGGAGGGGTTCTAGAGGTTATATCTTTAGCATTGAGGTCACACACGACTACTCCTGCGCTGGACTTCATTATTATCTTTTCAGTGTGTGTGTGTGTGTGTGTGTGTGTGTGTGTGTGTGTGTGTGAGTACACCATCCTCCAGAGATTTCTCTCTCTCTCTCTATGTGTGTGTGTGTGTGTGTGTGTGTGTGTGTGTGTGTGTGTGTGTGTGTGTGTGTGTGTGTGTGTGTGTAATTGAGTAATCCTGTGTGTGTAATCATTTGTGTTGGATAAGATATGTTATAAAGTTTCTACCTACTGCCAGTTGGTTCATGGCATTTTCAGCAGTGATAGCAGTGTCCCATATAAAACAACATGTATTTATTTATAGGTAGTGTAGCTTCCTTTTAAGACAGCATTCTAACAGTCATAGAACCTCATAAGTGACTGATTTGGAACACTCTACATAGGCAGGAAGTGCACACGGCACACATGCTGTTTCTTACTTGAAACACACGAAAGATTCTGGACTCACAATTGATTCCAATAGAGTGTGACATTAGCATGTTGCTAAGCTAACATATAATGTGATACTCAAATTCGGAGCACACACAAATTTGGTTTAAATAGTACATTTCTATTTCAAGTAAACTTTTTTATTTAATCTATAATTTATCTAATCTATTAGAGCTGCGCGATTAATCATTAAAAGATTGTGATCTCGTTTCAGACACCCACACGATCTCTTTTCCAAATAACAATGATTCTGCAATGTATAGTAACATTCCCGTGACATGCCTTTGTAAGGTGGTCAAATGTAAATTCAAAATTTGAAATTTGAACAGACGTTTGTCCTGAACAGTGGTTTACAAACTGTAGGGTGCAGCTATGATTAGCCAGGAGTGTGTCAGTTCAATATTTTAATAGCCATCAATGCTAAAATAAAATAATAATAATAAAAAAAAAAATACCGGCATTGATCTGACTAAATTCACTACTGCTTGATTATGCTCACATGCATGTCTGCCCATGAGCTTGTGTCTCTTGATGAATGCAGTGCTCCTGCACGAGACTCTGCGCTGTTTTTAATCAAAATACCTCTCTTTAAGCGATATTAATATAAACACAGCTGTTAATGAATTACGAGTGTAAACAGACAGGATTAAATCTGCGCTGTCTTGTGAGATATTCAAGTAAACACAGCCGTTAATGTATAAACAGATGGGACACATTCTTCAAAATGTTAGATCTGTGCGATGCCTAAATGTATATAAGCTGCATACTGTCTGTTATATGCGTTCAGGTATTCTTACTGCATCAAATCAGTATTAATAGATATCTAATAATCACACAGTTAAGAGTGTCAAATAATGAAGTAGTTTCATTTTGCATTAAATTACTTTTTTTTTATGTTTTTATAATATCATTTTATGTTGAATTGCTACTGTTGCTGAAAGAGTTAAAGCCCTGTTTACTCTGTTCTCTATTTAATTACTGGCTCTTGAATTATTCCTTTAAAAGCTTGAAGCAATTTTTACAAGAGAAACACTGAAGTCATCATTGTTTTAATTTAAATTGTTATTTTTTTAAAAACATTTTAACTTTTGTAATATAACAGTGTTTTATTGCATATTTGCTCACCGGTGCAACACCAAGTTAACAAATATTGATTGTGAAGCTTTTTTCAGCTCGTTTTGCTGTTTACTTAGCATGCCGAGAAACAGGCAAAATCGTTTTAATAAGATTGAGTTATTTTTATTATTATTTTATTTTATTATTATTATTATTATTCAATAATAACAAGGTGCTGTTTGGTTTATAATGTATTTGTTGTGCCCTCTTGTGGACATTTTAAATGTATATATTTGATTTACAACTATTGCATTTTTGCATAGATTGAAGCAGAGAACATTTCGTCAGAACCTTATGTTACTTTGATTAACACCCTTATGACCAGGTTTTGTAAATCACTAAAATAAAACTAGAATCGTGATCTTTATTTCAAGCAAACAAAAAAAAATTCATGATTTTCAATTTTATCCAGAATCGTGTAGCTCTACTGTCTAGGTAGACAGTTCTTCTGAAGCAAAGCTAACTAAGCTATGGTAAACTTGATAATAGCAGAGATATTAAAATGATGGATTAAACGATCCACTTGTATACATATAAATGGGAGAAATTGTAATGCTATGAATGGCTTTAGTCTCGCCTTACAGTTAATTGTCAGTTTGTTTACTGTAGAACTCGCATGCACATTAGCTAGCTAGCTAATAAAACATAGTTTTAAGTGTTATTTGAGCTACAGAAACACAATTTATTTCTGTTATTTGAATGTAATCTTGAGTAAATGGTTTGTTGATTAAGTTATTCAATTCTACAGTACTTTCTCTCCAAAGTAGCCTACTACTTTGTGGAGGTGAGGGCGTGGTCGAGCGCCCATCTGGGGAGAGAAAGCGGTAAGGACAGCCACCTGAGATTGTGGCTAATTACCATCTCCTATGTTCAGAGTGAGAGTAGGGGAGATAAAAAGATGGCCAGTTCACAGAGAGAGGAGAGAGACAGACAGACCAGAGTCTCTGTGTCTGTCCCCTGAGAGCAAGAGAGAGAGAGAGAGAGAGAGAGAGAGAGAGGCTTGTGTTGTGTGAAGCTGAAAAGCGGACTGTTTATTTGAGCCATCCTGTGTTTTGAAGTGAAGATCTACAGTGATTGCTGGTTAATTGTGAATAAAACGGACTCACGTGAACTGTGGAAAGCGGTTCCCACTTCCTCCTTTATCTGCCCAACCTAAACCTTTGATACATACTTTTAAATAGAACCTTCTCACATTTCTCTGTTCTCTACTGACTCATGTCTGCATGACTCAGTTTTTCTTTTCACTCTTGACACAAAGGCTGTTCCAAAGGAAGGCAGCATAATTATGCTTTCAAGAATCAAGCTTTAAAATTCAAGAATTAAGCTTTCTTTTGGCCAAATTCTAAAGCAGCATCACATGTATTCTTCACAGAGAAGGCAATCCCATGCACTGCAACAACCTCAGATTAAAAACCCTTCCAAAATGGCGGATCAAGCGAAAGAAATGTTGAGTATAAACATACCTATATATTTTATTCATTACCTTAAACAGAAAAATATAAAAATAGTTCAGTCTTCATGAAACAGACAATTTAATTCAATATTTGATGGCACTATATTTCATGTTTATTATAGCATTTGCATATGCAAATGCTAATGGATAATTCTATTTAAATAATTCAGTGAGTCGAGTCTCCCATGCGCTTCAATTGAGGGGTGCTTTTTGTACGCTCAGTTGCTGCCTTTGTAAAGCATTGCAAATCACTCTCTTATGATAATCCATTTTAGGATGTGACTGACTGTAAAGGCTGGCAGCAAGGCAGCACATTAGGTTTTGGTACAGAGCCAGTAAGTGAATGAGTGAGTGAAATATTTGCTTTCTCAAAAGCTTGTGTTTGTATGGTACTTCATTAGCACAAGTGACCATTTCCTCTGTACTCTCTCATCTGTGCATGAATGCATGTTTTTGTGTGCGTGTGTGTGTGTGTGTGTGTGTGTGTGAGAGAGAGAGAGAGAGAGAGAGAGAGAGGGGGTAGGCTCTTGAAGTGAGCATTCAGACTTCGCATCATCATAACTATTTCAGAGACAGAAAAGGTGTGTGTGTGTGTGTGTGGACAATTTTTTAGGTTACAAACTGGTAATTACATGGGTATTATGCTATAAATGTGGTTTATGAGGACATTTGTAGTGTCCCCATAAATTAAATACCATAAAAAACATATTGAACTATGTTTTATTGAAAATGTAAAAATGCAGAAAGTTTTCTGTGAGGGTTAGGTTTAGGGGTTGTGTTAGGTTTAGGGTACAGAATCAATAGTTTGTACAGTGTAAAAATCATTATGTCTATGGAAAGTCCACATAATGATAGGTAGGCCAACGTGTGTGTGTGTGTGTGTGTGTGTGTGTGTGTGTGTGTGTGTGTGTGTGTGTGTGTGTGTGTGTGTGAGCGTGAGCATGTATTTATCACTTTGTGGGGACCAAATGTCCCCATAAGGATAGTAAAACCCGAAATGTTTGACCTTGTGGGGACATTTTGTCGGTCCCCATGAGGAAAACAGCTTATAAATCATACTAAATTATGTTTTTTGAAAATGTAAAAATGCAGAATGTTTTCTGTGAGGGTTAGGTTTAGGGGTAGGGTTAGGTTTAGGGGATAGAATATAAAGTTTGTACAGTATAAAAACCATTATGTCTATGGAAAGTCCCCATAAAACATGGAAACACAACGTGTGTGTGTGTGTGTGTGTGTGTGTGCGCGTGCGTATACTATTTAATGAATTATTAAAAAATGTACACTTGTATTGTTAGATCCCTCCATCATGATAACCGACTCTGTATTGCCTTAACAAAAAGGTGCGGGATGGCGCTGTGGCGTCTCGTCATCGCTTACGAAAACGTTCCATCTCAATGGCTAGCCATCAACCAATAAAACAACTTAACTGCCCCCTCCCCCGCCAAACACTGGTCTCACATCAGTATTTACAAGTGAGTTTTGCTACTGGTTTTTCGCAAGGGTAGCTGCAAAAGTCAAGCCGTGAAGATTTAATGTTGCAGTCCCAGATTTGATAAGTGCCGATTTGTGGTTGTACTGCAAAAATGAAAAAAGTACAAAAGCATTACACATTTTTGTCTGTAGTTGTATTTATGTCAATGTCAATTTACACATTTGTGACTACTTGTCTGCAATTGTGAATTCAGAACACAAGCCTTGAATTATTGTCTGTGAGTGCAGATTGCAACATTCAACTTTTCTCATTGGTGCAGTGTGTAAATATCAACACATGGTGCTGAACATGTATACAGAGATGCATGTCTTGCAGAATTCTCGCGCTTTCTCTTGTTCTGTCGCACGCTTTTCTTCGTATCTTGATACACTCTAAATTTAGAAATCTGACTGCGACAGAGAGCGAAAGAGAGTCAAGCCGCACAATGCAAGGCATTCACAGAGCCTAGTACATCCCGGAGGTCACTGCGGCCTTTTCAAGAACATGGGCCCACCCCTCATTTGCTATTTGCCCCTTGGAAACAAGAGGGCAGTCACGTGTGTGCGGGCTGCCAGCGTTCTGACCTGAGAACAGCTGTGTGTGTTTGTGTACCTACATATACATGAAATCATTGGTGTGATCACTGGTGCATGTGAAGAGAATGCTATATGCTAATGTCTCTGTGCTCTGGCAGAAATCACAAATACTTCATTTTGACTCACCATATTCCCAGTACATATGAAACACAGTTATGAGATTATTTACATGGTTTTTATTATAGTATGTACTTATATATACTTATATATATATATATATATATATATATATATATACTGTTTATAAACATGTTCCAACGATTGAGAACAAGCTGCGCAGGAGTCTTTTTTACGACATAAGCATGTCAATTCTTACAAGACTCCTGCGCAGCTTGTCCCGATCGCAAGTGTTCCACCCCTAACCAGTGTTCAGAACTCGCACAGAGCTGAATAAAATGTCAGAATCTAATGTCAAATCTGTACATGCCTTAATCGCGATTAAGAAACAATTAATGTGTTATATTACATTTGAAATAGTTGCATGTGTTAACACGATAATAATGACAGTACTTCTATGTATACATACATACATATATATATAGTATATATAAAGGAGAAGGACATATGTTACAGAATATAAAGCATATAACAAATAAAATAAATGAAGGAATTGATCAATACATTTAAGAATGACAAAGAAAATTAAATAAAATGTAAAATTAAATTTTTTTGTTTAAAGAAAATAAAAATAGTAACTAATATATATGTATATGTGTATATATATAATACAGAATTATTTACAGAAAATAAAAGGGGTCAAATCTTACAAGAATTTATTTAGCTATTCAATATACACTCACCTAAAGGATTATTAGGAACACCATACTAATACTGTGTCCCACTTTCGCCTTCAGAACTGCCTTAATTCTACGTGGCATTGATTCAACAAGGTGCTGAAAGCATTCTTTAGAACTGTTGGCCCATATTGATATGATAGCATCTTGCAGTTGATGGAGATTTGTGGGATGCACATCCAGGGCACGAAGCTCCCATTCCACCACATCCCAAAGATGCTCTATTGGGTTGAGATCTGGTGACTGTGGGGGCCATTTTAGTACAGTGAACTCATTGTCATGTTCAAGAAACCAATTTGAAATGATTCGAGCTTTGTGACATGGTGCATTATCCTGCTGGAAGTAGCCATCAGAGGATGGGTACATGGTGGCCATAAAGGGATGGACATGGTCAGAAACAATGCTCAGGTAGGCCGTGGCATTTAAACGATGCCCAATTGGCACTAAGGGGCCTAAAGTGTGCCAAGAAAACATCCCCCACACCATTACACTACCACCACCAGCCTGCACAGTGGTGACAAGGCATGATGGATCCATGTTCTCATTCTGTTTACGCCAAATTCTGACTCTACCATCCGAATGTCTCAACAGAAATCGAGACTCATCAGACCAGGCAACATTTTTCCAGTCTTCAACTGTCCAATTTTGGTGAGCTCTTGCAAATTGTAGCCTCTTTTTCCTATTTGTAGTGGACATGAGTGGTACCTGGTGGGGTCTTCTGCTGTTGTAGCCCATCCGCCTCAAGGTTGTGCGTGTTGTGGCTTCACAAATGCTTTTCTGCATACCTCGGTTGTAACGAGTGGTTATTTCAGGCAAAGTTGCTCTTCTATCAGCTTGAATCAGTCGGCCAATTCTCCTCTGACCTCTAGCATCAACAAGGCATTTTCGCCCACAGGACTGCCACATACTGGATGTTTTTCCCTTTTCACACCATTCTTTGTAAACCCTAGAAATGGTTGTGCGTGAAGTAACTGAGCAGATTGTGAAATACTCAGACCGGCCCGTCTGGCACCAACAACCATGCCACGCTCAAAATTGTATAAATCACCTTTCTTTCCCATTCTGACATTCAGTTTGGAGTTCAGGAGATTGTCTTGACCAGGACCACACCCCTAAAGGTATTGAAGCAACTGCCATGTGATTGGCTGATTAGATAATTGCATTAATGAGAAATTGAACAGGTGTTCCTAATAATCCTTTAGGTGAGTGTATAATAACTTATTTATAATTTAAATATATGTTTTAAATATAAGAAGTATATCTTCTAATATTTATGGTCATATTTATTGTTTGTACATCGTGTTTATTGTAAATATACAGTAGTTCACTTGTTCTTCAGGTCAGTACTTTACAGTAAATGTTTTACTTACCTTTTGCACTGCTACGTTTACACAGTTGTTTGCAACATGACTATTATGCACTAACAAAGATATTTTTACTTTACCTATTAGGCTGTGTGTTAATTTTGTACGTTTGTTATGTGTATGTACTCTCTATTGTTGATTAAACTGATATTTGAAATATATTTACGTATATAAACAGTTTTTTGTATATTGTATTGTATTTTGTATATTTTGTATATATATATTGTTTATTGGTAGCACAAGAATAATCATGGAAAAGTATGAAAAAGTAACAAACAAAATGCAATTGAATATACAAAGTGTTCTTTTCTACTCTTGCTCTCTTGTTGTTTTCCATCTCTTCTTCCAAATCTCATGCATCTTGTCCAAGTGAAGTTTTGCACAGCAAAACAGGACCATAGAAAGTGAGATGAAGCTTATTTAAATAGCTGCTTTATGTGTCCTTGGTGAAATAACAAAGTCAGCATTTTATCAGAACAGGTATAGTTCCACAATGAACTGATTTTAGTTCAGATACAAGTTACACAATTGTGTGGAAAAAAATGCCTTTCACTGAGAAGCACCACTGACATCATTCCGTGTCTGTGAATTCATGCACACACACACACACACACACACACACACACACACACACACACACACACACACACACACACACACACACACACACACACACACACACACACACACACACACACACACACACACACACACGTGCACACACTGTGTTGTGGCCACAGGTGACAAGTAGTTCCAGCTAGATTCAAAGCTGCTATGATTTGTCTGTGAAAACACAGCTGTAGATCTTTCTGTTTCTTCTCTTTATCACTCTTCTGCATTCTGTTACTGTTTCCTCATCCTTGTCACTAACTCTTACACCATCAGCTATAATAAAATGAAAGAAAGAAACCCAAATAGCGTGTGCTGAGCTTTAGTTCTGGCATTTGTTTTCGCTCAGCTCACCAATGCATGTGTGAATGTTACAACATGAGTTTGCTGGCCACTGTTTTGAATTGCCAACAAACCTGTTTTTGTGCCACAGTAATATGTTGTTAAGCCGAGCCAGTTGCATCTTCTGGCATGCATGTTAAATAATAGTGTTTGTTTTGGTGGTAATTGGTGGCCTTTGTTTGAACTAGCATCACTATTACTATTTGCTCGTACTTACAGTAGGGTTTGGAATTTAAACAAAACACACTATGGTGCATAACTTGTCCTGCACGGTTTGTGCTGTGGATGAATGAGACCTCCAATCATGTGGCTTGTTGAGAAGAGGTGTGATGTAACTTTCTATAAGTGCTCAAACTTGCGATTTTTACATGCTCGAAGATGGAGCAGGTTTAAAAAACCACGGACTTGCTTTGAAGGAGGGATCCGAGACATTACTAGAGACTTGTAGGTGGGCTCTTTTGACTTAGGACAGTAAGTAACCACCTAGCAACCATCCAGAATTATGTGGTAACTCCATAGCAACACACCAGAGCACCCTTATGGCTGTGTGTTTGGCATGGGCAAGTACCACTCCATTTTCTGAAGATATTTTGTAGATATTACAACACTTCTAGGGTTTTGTTGCATTGAGTCATGTGATGTAAACCTCACAACATCTTAAAGTTTCAATTGAAAGTGTCAGCAGTGTCTGGGCTAGTGTTTGGCCTCCCTCTGTGTTTCCTGCTGTTCCGCAGAACTTTCTTTCCTATTTATTTGAGTCTTCTCTGTATGGTTTCTCCATTTGCCTGTTAACCTTTCACCTCTACCAGCATGACAGCTTGTGTTGAGCTGATACATATTCCACTGATTGCTGTCAGATTTGTCTCTGGAGCAGTGTTGGGGAAACTGCTGTGAAGATGTAGCAATTATATTAACAAATGTTATGGTACAAAAACAATGATGATGTCAGTTAGGGTGACAGAATTTGAAAAAATTACTTTACACTAAATTACCACAAATAACATTTTAAAACAGCATAATTTAAGGGTGTTTCTTCTAGAGGTAGTGTTACGATGCAGGAGGAGGCAGACAAGGGGTTGGATCCAAATGCAGTGATTTTATTAACAACGGTGAAAACTAAACGGACAAAACACAAACAAAGGAAATACCCGCGATGGGGAAACAAAACGCAAGCACGGAAAACATCAAAGGCAGAACAGGCATTATGAACATGAGGAGGAGCACGGAGACAGGCGTCCACAAACATCAACGATAGACAAGGGAATGGAGAACAAACAGGGTATATATACAGTGGATACAAGATGATGACAAACTACAATCAGGTGAGCACAATGACACAAGGCTGGCAGTGATGAGTGCTGGGGATCATGGGAAATGTAGTTTTAACACGAAGACAGTGAAACACGGGGCGGACAACAAGGAAAACGTGACATGGAATGTGAACAGAGACGGGTGAAACAGAAAACACGGGACAGACAGAAAGGGATCATAACAGGTAGACTGATATATCGGTTTGACGATTAACCGGTGCCGATAGTTGCTTTTTGGAACTATCGGCTATCTGCAAAAATCTATGGCAATATATATATATATATATATATATATATATATATATATATATATATATATATATATATATATATATATATATATACACTGTGTATATTGATATATATATATATATATATATATATATATATATATATATATATATATATATAAACTGGCGGCCAAAGGTTTAAAATAATGTTTCTGAAGGAAATTGGTACTTTAATCCATCAAATTGGCATTCAACTGATCACAAAGTATAGTTTTACTCATGTAAAAAACAGCACCATCACTATTTGAAAAGAATAATTTTTGATAAAATCTAGACAGGCCCCATTTCCAGCACCTTATCCTTGAGTAATCAAGCTAATATGATTCTAGAAAATCACTTGCCATTATATCAAACGCAGCTGAAAGCTATTTAGTTCGTTAAATTAAGCTTAACATTGTCTTTGTGTTTGTTTTTGTGTAGAAACCATGTGCAATAGACTGGCATGTCTTAAGATCAATATTAGGTCAAAAATAGCAAAAAAGAAACAACTTTCTCTAGAAACTCATCAGTCAATCATTGTTTTGAGGAATGAAGGCTATACAATGCTTGAAATTGCCAAAAAACGGAAGATTTCATACAAAGGTGTACACTGACTACAGTGTTCATAGACAAAGGACAACTGGCTCTAACAAGGTCGGAAAGAGACATGGAAGACCAGATGTACAACTATACAAGAAGATAAGTACATCAGACTCTCTATGTCCTCAGCTGACAGCTTCACTGAATTTTTCCTACTCAACACTATGTACAACAGTAAAGAGAAGACTCAGGGGTGCAGGCCTTATGGGAAGAATTGCAAAGAAAAAGCCACTTTTGAAAGGTCAGAGTGGGCAAAGAAACAGACATCGGACAACAGATAATTGGAAAAGAGTGTTATGGATCTTAACCCCATTAAGCATTTGTGGGACCAGCTAGACTGTAAGGTGCGTGAGAAGTGCCCAACAAGACAGCCACATCTATGGAAAGTGCTACAGGATGTGTGGGCTGAAATGTCACCCGAGTATCTGGACAAACTGATGGCTAGAATGCCAAGGATCTGCGAAGCTGTCATTGCTGCACATGGAGGATTTTTTGATGAGAACTCTTTGAAGTAATTTAAGAATTGTAATAGCATTTTTTCATATTATTAATGTCCTGACTATACATTGTGATCAGTTGAATGCCACTTTGGTGAATAAAAGTGCCATAAGAGCGATTTTATATATAGTTTTCCTATAAAAGTATTTGATCCCCTGCTGATTTTGTACATTTGCCCACTGACAAAGATATGATCAGTCTATAATTTTAATGGTAGGTTAATTTGAACAGTGAGAGACATAATAACAACAAACAAATCTAGAAAAACGCATGTCAAAATGTTATATATTGAATTGCATTTTAATGAGGGAAATAAGTATTCAACCCCCTCTCAATCAGAGATTTCTGGCTCCCAGGTGTCTTTTATACAGGTAACGAGCTGAGATTAGGAGCATACTCGTAAAGGGAGTGCTCCTAATCTCAGTTTGTTACCTTTATAAAAGACACCTGTACACAGAAGTAATCAATCAATCAGATTCCAAACTCTCCACCATGGCCAAGACCAAAGAGCTGTCCAAGGATGTCAGGGACAAGATTGTAGATCTACAAAAGGCTGGAATGGGCTACAAGACCATCGCCAAGCAGCTTGGTGAGAAGGTAACAACAGTTGGTGCGATTATTCGGAAATGGAAGAAACACAAAAGAACTGTCAATCTCCTTCGGTCTGGGGCTCCATGCAAGATCTCACCACGTGGAGTTGCAATGATCATGAGAACGGTGAGGAATCAGCCCAGAACTACACAGGAGGATCTTGTCAATGATCTCAAGGCAGCTGGGACCATAGTCACCAAGAAAACAATTGGTAACACACTACGCCGCAAAGGACTGAAATCCTGCAGCGCCCGCAATGTCCCCCTGCTCAAGAAAGCACATGTACAGGCCCATCTGAAGTTTTCAAATGAACATCTGCATGATTCAGAGGAGAACTGGGTGAAAGTGTTGTGGTCAGATGAAACCAAAATCGAGCTATTTGGCATCAACTCAACTGTTTGGAGGAGGAGGAATGCTGCCTATGACCCCAAGAACACCATCCCCACCGTCAAACATGGAGGTGAAAAAATTATGTTTTGGGGTTGTTTTTCTGCTAAGGGGACAGGACAACTTTACCGCATCAAAGGGACGATGGACGGGCCATGTACCATCAAATCTTGGGTGAGAACCTCCTTCCCTCAGCCAGGGCATTGAAAATGGGTCGTGGATGGGTATTCCAGCATGATAATGACCCAGAACACTCGGCCAAGGCAACAAAGGAGTGGCTCAAGAAGAAGTACATTAAGGTCCTGGAGTGGCCTAGCCAGTCTCCAGACCTTAATCCCATAGAAAATCTGTGGAGGGAGCTGAAGGTTCGAGTTGCCAAATGTCAGCCTCAAAACCTTAATGACTTGGAGAAGATCTGCAAAGAGGAGTGGGACAAAATCCATCCTGAGATGTGTGGAAACCTGGTGGGCAACTACAAGAAACGTCTGACCTCTGTGATTGCCAACAAGGGTTTTGCTACCAAGTACTAAGTCATGTTTTGCAGAGGAGTCGAATACTTATTTCCCTCATTAAAATGCAATTCAATTTATAACATTTTTGACATTCATTTTTCTGGATTTGTTTTTTGTTATTCTGTCTCTCACTGTTCAAATTAACCTACCATTAAAATTATAGACTGATTATTTGTTTGTCAGTGGGCAAACATACAATATCAGCAGGGGATCAAATACTTTTTTCCCTCACTGTATATATGTATATTCTTCCATGTTCTTCTGTGGCCTGTGCTGGATTTTGCTGTTAGATTGTCTTGATTCAACATCGGCCACTAGTGGTAAAATAAAAACAATCACTGACATTTTGAGAGCCTTTTTCTGTATAATTGTGATAATATAGAAACTTACCTCTGTCAGCACATAATGGTTATTGTGTCTCCAACTCCAGCAATTATAATAATAATTAAATAATTAAATAAAATACTCCAGATAGAACTGGTGTAACTGAGTCAGGTTTTTAGTCCTCCATGCTCGCACACACATTTTCAGTTCTGCCCACACATGTTCTATCAGACTGAGGTCAGGGCTTTGTGATGGCCACTCCAATACCTCGACTTTGTTGTCCTTAAGCCTTTTTTCCACAACTTTTGAGGTATACTTGGGGTCACTGTCCATTTGGAAGACCCATTTGTGACTGAGCTTTAACTTCCTGGCTGACGTCTTGAGATATTGCTTCAACATATCTGCCTAATTGTCCTTCCTCATGATGCCATCTTTTTGTGAAGTGCACCAGTCTCTGAAGATGCTCTCTGAACTTGATAAAAGGCCAATGAGAAATTGGCAGACAGAATTTGCATGTCCCTCCCCCAGACATACGGGTATAAAGGGAGAGAAATGTATCTGTCCATTCAGGATTTTGCCTTAGGAGCCGGGAGGACATAACGTCTCGTTCCCTCCATCAGGGAACGGAGGTTACAATAGTAACCTAGACGTTCCCCGTATGTCTCTCACTGAGACATTGTGTTGAAGAAGCAACACTAGGGGTCCATTTTTAATCATGCCATGCACTGAATCATGTACGTGCGCAGGTGCGGGCAGGCAGTTGCGTGCCAAAGCGACAGGCCATGTCAGACTGCACGTACCCTTCCCCAATGCCCCATAAAATTGTCATAACCTTCCGGTTCCCTATACCTTGATATGGGGGAACAAGGCGACGTGCTAGGTGCAAGCGGTACATCCAGTCAGTTGTTACCACGTTACTGAGTTCTACCGGCTCGGACCTGAGAGAACACGGGATGAAACCAACTCAACCCTGATATTGTAAAATCTCGTAAAGGTATTGGGTGTTGCCCAACCTGCTCCTCTGAATATGTCTGCTAGGGATGTGCCTTTGGCCAGTGCCCAAGAGGATGCCACAATTCTCGTTGACTGTGCTCGAACCCGCAAGGGGGCAGGCACGGCCTGGGTATGATAGGCCAATGCTAAGCCGTCAACCACCCAGTGGGAAAGACTCTCTATGGAGAAAGCGTTCCCTTTCCGCTGTCCACCAAAGCAGACAAAGAGCTGCTCAGAACATCTAAAGCTCTGCGTGCATTCCACATAAGTGCGCAGGGCGCATACTAGACACAGCAATGAAGGGGCTGGGTCTGCCTCCTCCCAGGGCAGCTCTTGCAGGTTCACTACCTTAGCCCGGTCGCGGTCTTAGGATGACGTGAGTGTCTGCCAGACCGAACTCCAGGCAAGTGTCGCTGACAGAGAACGCTTGCAGGTCCCCGACCCTCTAGATGGAAATGAGCGCGATCAGGAGGACCGTCTTCAGGGAGTGGGCCTTGAGCTCAGCTGATTCTAGCGGCTCGAAGGCGGATCTCTGAAGGCCAGAGAGGACCACTGAGAGAACCCAGGAGGGGAACAGGTTTGGCCCAGGAGGGCTTAACCTCCAGACACCTCTAAGGAACCTGATAATCAAGTCGTTCTTACTCAAAGGCTTGCCGTCTACTGCGTCGTGGTGGGCCACAATAGCGACAACATACACCTTCAAGGTGGAGGAGGACAGCCTCCCCTCCAAACTCTCCTGCAGAAATGAGAGCACTGACCGACTGCGCACCTCTGTGGGTCTTCAGACCGGGAAGAACACCAATTCACGAACAAGCGCCACTTCAGGGCATAAAATTGCCTGGTAGAGGGAGCTCTGGCTTGGTTGATCATGTCTACGACGGCAGGTGGTAGGCCACTTAGATCTTCCGCATCCCCTCCATGGGCCAGATGTGGAGGTTTCAGAAGGTGCCCCTTCCCTGAGAAAGAAGGTCGTTCCTGAGGGGAATTCGCCAGGGAGGTGCTGTCGTGAGGTGCACAAGATCCGAGAACCAAGTCCGAGAGGGCCAGGGGCCACCGGAATGACTTATTCCTCGTCCTCCATGACCTAGCATAGCACCTGTGCAAGAAGGCTCACTGGGGGAAATGCGTACTTGCGCAGCCCCATGGCCAGGCTAGCTGTGTGCCAGCACGTCTATCCTGAGGGGAGCCTCCATTCGGGAGTACCAGTGCGGGCAGTGGAAGGTCTCTTGGGAGGCGAACAGGTCTACCTGTGCCTTGCCGAACCGTTCCCAAATCAGCTGGACCGACTGTGGGTGGAGCCTCCACTCTCTGCTGGAGGCAAACCTTGCTCCACACACCCGGCAGGGGGTGGGTTAGTGACTGAGGAGGAGGTCCCCTCTCTCCGATGCAGCGGCGAACTCGTCATCCAGCTTGGGGGGCTCAAGAGGACAGGCAGACTGGCCGTGAGGTGAGCCGCTGTCACCCCGAGCCCGGGCGGAAGTCAATGAGTGTGTCGGGGGGATGGTGGTTCGTGGGGATGTACCCGGCGAAACCGAGCCCACTGCCATCCCCAAATCGCCTCCATCGCCAGCTGGGTCGTCCTCAATCCCGTCGGAAGGTGCATGTTCTTGCAGTGAGAACACGAACCATCCACAAACGCTGCTCGGTGTGATCGCGGATGTAATCTTCTGACCCACAGGAATTGTGATATAGTAAATTAAAAGTGAAACAATCTGTCTGTAAACAACTGTTGAAATAAAAATGTACTTGTGTCATGCACAATGTAGCCAAACTGTAGTTTGGTAATATTAAATCTGTGGAGTGTTTAAAAAACTTTTAATGACTTCATCCAAAGTGTATGTAAACTTCTGACTTCAACTGTATATACATGTGTATATGTACTGTATGTGTATACTGTATTACAAATTAAATGCTTAAGTTTAATTTGTTGAAGTTCACAATCTCAAAACTATTATTAACTCTGGCTCCTGTTCAGCCTCTTTAAGTAATACCTGTTTGCACCTTTCTGAACAGCCAGGTCCTTCTCAGTCACTCTCATGCACAAGCTGGGTTTCACTCGAGTGGTTTCGTTTTCGAAAGTGTTTCAAATTAAGTGAGTGAGCGTTTTCAGGCAATCCGAAGAGATACAGCAGCTTGTCCATATCTCTTGGGTGCCTGGTTTCCATTCTACATGCAGTTAATATGCTCCTGTGTTTGTTATGCCCATGATATGCATTGCACGTAATGAATAAGCGTGCACTGCTTCATACAATCAGTTTCTGTGAAATGATGTGCAGTCAAGTCAAGTGTGTACCTCCTGACAATGTATATATGCCAATTTTAGTCGGGAAAAAATTTGTGAAGCTTTGCCAATTGAACAAATGTGCCTGGGTTTGTTCCTGGCACGCAGCATATGCCCTAACCCCACCCCAACCCTAATCGGAGCCAGTAAGGCTGAGTAGCTTGCCAGGAACAACTTGAGACACCTTTCTCCTATCGTGTGAAGTTTTCTGAATTAAATTGCATTAATTTAGTATTTTTTTTATCTATTAAACAAAGAATATCGCAGAAATGAACGTGTTAAAGTTCCCAGCCCTAATTATATATATATATATATATATATATATATATATATATATATATATATATATATATATATATATATATATATATAAATGTATATATAGAGAGAGAGAGAGAGAGAGAGAGAGAGAGAGAGAGGTCACTGTCACTCATTTTTTATGGTTATTATTGGGATTTTGGTTGAGCAATAAACTGCAACTTTGAACATTAAATCTTGTTTTGATTCATTTTGGACTCTTGTAGCTCCATGTCTGTACCCCTCATTGTAAGGAAAGATTAAGCATTGTTTTTTAAAAATTGTCTATAAATCATTTTTAAAAAACATTTTCAGAGTAATCTGTTATCTGCCTTTTCCAGCACCTTAGTTGAAGGTATCTATTATAATTATAATTATAGTGTTAAACATGGAATAATTTGTATTCAGAATGGATTTTAGTAGTTTAATATTGGAAGTCTGGGTCTGGGACAAGGCTCAAAAAGTAAAATCTGATCATAAAAGGAATTTTAAATGCCGAAGTACCAAACGTAAATGATTTAAGCATTATATTACTTAAAATAATATTTACAATGCTATATAAATATTAGCGTGGGCTCTTTGTGAATAATTTTAAATGTATTCTCTTCATCCCTGACTTCCCGATGATTCATATGTGGCAAGGAGAAACATTCTACGAGAATGTGTTTGATCATTACCTTAGTTCTCTCTGCAATAAAGCTGCACATAAAATACAATGTGAAGAAGAAAAAAAACAGCTCTAGCATTTTGTTACACTATTAAGCTACTTGTTGAAAAGAGTAGCTTGTTACTAGAAAAACTCTATTGTTTTGAAAACAGCTGAGCTATTGTCACTACTGAAAAATATAGTTAAGTCGTCAATTTCAGCTACTCCCCATTAATGATCAGGACACGTATTGACAGAAAAGAGGGTAAAGAAAGCCATCTTTTTCAGTTCCCCTGTGTCCTTGTAAACAGAGAGAAGGTTTGGATGAAAGGAAACAGGACAAAAAAAAGTGGCTGTTGGGATAGACACAGCTCATGCCTGGCTCAATGCTGACAGCCGAAATAATGGCCAATAAGGCAGCATGCAGTTCTGGATGAATGATTGGCTCCTGGAACTGTCAGTCATGCTCCAGGGAACTCAGCTTCACCATCAAGGCTGAGAGGGGGTTCTGTGGTGCTGAGAGACAGAGAGACAGAGAGAGGGAGATAGACAGGCTGTGGGGAGGGTTTGGTTTGGTTTGGTGTTGTGTAGTTCAATGAAGAATTTCTGGCATTACCACAAGAAAAATCACAAATGAGATTTCTCATCATTTGCTCACCCTTATGCCATCACAAATTCACATGACTTTCTTTTTTCTACGAAACACACACTGAGGGCTTGTGTTCAGCGCTCTGTGCATGCATCAGGTGCTATTAAATTTGCATTCAGGAGACTGCAGCGGCAGAAAAATTAATTACATTATGGTCTGTTTCTCACCTCAAACCGATCATATTGCATCAGAAGACATGGATTAAACCACTTGAGCTGTATAGAAAACTTTTATGCTGCCTTCATGGCCTTAGCATTATCATTTTTGGCTGAAATATTATTTTAACATATTTTTTTTTCTCCTAGACAGCAGTCAGATTAAATGGAGAGCAAAGTGAGCCTTTTGCTTAACCTCCTGAGACCCCTGCGTGACTGATGTGCCTTTTCATTTCCTTTTTAACTAGTAGTGCCTAATGGACAATGGGACTAAGTTGTAAAGTTTTAAGTAATACCAAGCTAAAGAAAGTTATTAGTTTATTATGTGCCCAGGAGTGTTGGTTATTCATGTTTTGCATCGACATTACAGCTGATTTTCTATAAAGCTGAATAAACAATTCTGATTAAATGTAATGGCCAGCATCATCCAATCACTGCCAACCATTTTAAAATAAAATAATATATTATAAAAATGTTGAGTGGTCCAAACATCATCTGCAGCCTGAAACTGATTTTAGGAGTGAATGCACTTAGCTGCATAGAAAGCTATAGGATGCACCCTTGCTCCCTGTTTAGTGAATGACTTAACCTCCTGGGTGCTGCCTAACTGCACTGGTCTCATATTAGTTAGAAATGCACCTTATTTTCATCCTAACTCCATATAAAGCCTCTGAAAGCAACTCATTGCAGCTTTTGCATGAATACATTTATTCTCAATGTAAAAATGCATGGTAAATATACAGGAAGGCATTTACTAATGTTAATGAATAAAACCATATTGTAGAGATAACAAAATAAGATATAACAAAATGTATATTAAAATAAAGCAAAATGATCCACAGACTGGTTACTGTGAATGTTTTTGGAATGTCTGTCAGAAATCCGCTCCACAGCACTAATCCGAAGACTTCATGTTTATGACAAACGAACTGAATATTTAAAGCAGCATTTCAAACGAAACTAGTGATGCTACTCTTTACATCCAAAGAGTTTTCAGTGAAAAAAATTTGAAGAAGAGGTTTCTTACCAGAGGCACTTTTGTTTTGCGATGAGCCCATAGATCCAGTTCACGGAAATCAACATCATGGTGTTTGGTCACGTGACTCAGTGCATCAGAAATTTAACCCTTAAATGACTCCCTAGTGTATCCTGAACAGTATGCAATGGACTTCATTAATTAAAATGATGTGTTGTATGTAGCGAATCCAAAATATGGAGTCCTCACATGAGGCAGCGGAGTCGCACGAAGTTAAGAAACCTGCTTCTCAGATTTTCTCCCCAGAAAAAAACACCCTTGTAATCTCACATGTGTCTCCTCTAGAGTTTCAGCAGAGATCTCAACAATGCCTCAAACTCTGCAGTGATATGCTGAGATACCAAAGTCTGCTATCAGTGTCAGGGAACTAATTTCTCATTACATTTTCCAAAAATCTAAGCTATGCTGTACACATTTTATAGTTCTATACTCTTTCTTTATGTCAAGAATTTACTCATTGGTGTCTATTTTCATTTCCACCAAGGAATTGTAAAAGAATCAACATCCCATTCTCATAATAAGTTTCAGTAATAGTTCGAGATGGTGTAATTGCTGGCAGCCATATCACCCTGCTGCTCTTGCCTGGTTGCCTGCTAAAGCTAAGCAGGGTTGAGCCTGGCCAGTACTTGGATGGTAGACCTCCTGAGGAAAACCAAGGTTGTTGCTGGAAGTGGTATTAGGGAGGCCAGCAGGGGATGCTCACCCTATGGTCTGTGTGGGTCCTAATGCCCCAGTATAGTGATGGGGACACTATACTGTAAAAGGCTCTGTCCTTTGGATGAGATGTTAAACTGAGGTCCTGACTCTCTGTGGTCATTAAAAATCCCAAATTCCCCCATTGGCACCTATCTATCATGGCCTTGTATTAATCTCCATCCCTGAATTGGCTACATCACTCTACTCTCTCTTCCCCACCAATAGCTGGTGGGTGTTCTGGTGCACTATGGCTGCTGTTGCATCATCCCTATGCTATGAAAAGCACTATATAAATGTAAGGAATTATTATTAATCGTAAAACAATCGTACCAAGTTGGCACATACAAAAACATATTACTTTCAATCCACTACAGAAAAATAAATAAACATTGTTATTGCAACTTTACCTAAGCGTAAATGGTTTGCACGCATATAGTGCTTTTTCAATCTAACGGTTGACTCATTCACCCATTCACACACACACATACACACACACACACTCTCACACCAATGACGCCTGCCATTTGGAGCAACTTGGAGTTCAGTGTCTTGCCCAAGGACAGGTTGGCATGTGGAGTCATGTGGGACAGGAATCGAACCGCCAAACCTGTGATTGGTGGCCAACCCGCTCTACCACCTGAGCCCCAGCCGCCCCTAACTCAAATCTAAACCTAACCATTAAGTCTAACCCCTTACCCTTACCCTAAACCTAACCATGATCTTAATTCGCAGTTTTATAACCAACATGATCACACGGGAAGTCAGCATGTTGTTTCTGAGAGTTCTGGTACCCTCGGATTGGCCACTTTCTACTGACTCACTGACAAGCGCCATCTCCAATCAGATGTTTTCACATCAGCTCCAGCGTGTTTACCTTCCCCTGTGGCACGACCAGAAGTGTGTTGCATCGGCAGCACGGGAGACCAGGGTTCAGATCCCGTTTGCATAATCAGTGATGAGTGAGATTTGGGTGTTGCGTTTTTCCCTCTAATATTTCTCCAAAAATGGTTGGGTTTATTTTTGGGTACAGTTTTAAAATATGCATTCATCTTAACTATATTACAGCCTGTACAGCTGGAAAAAAATAAAAAATAAAACAAATGCACATTTAACAGCTCACTTTGTTTCCCCTCTATGGACAATAAACCCAAGAAATGAAGCTCACATTTGCCCATATACGCCCCACAGCAGTTACCTTTTGGCCACTGGGGGCAGTGTATCACATTTTGAAAAGAATAGAACAGTTTTAGCTAAAGAAAAGTCAACCTACTGTTTCCGATTTCACTGTGAGATCAGTCTGGTATAACACAGATGAAAGAAAACTACATTTATTTCCAGACATATCCTTTCTTAAAATAAAGTGTTGGAAAGGAAGCTTACTAAAATGTGATGCCTGTATTGTAGCAATTTGAAAATCTAAGTTGACGCTGCACATAAATAAGAACTCCATGATGTCTCCTGTGCTATGAAAGAGTAATAAACTTCCCTCTGGGTATGTAGAGAGAGTTTATTGCTCAACAATCTAAAATAGAGATCTGCAACAATGGAGGAAGGCTCACGCACAGAGTGAGCCAGTAGAATTTTAATTTGACCTCATGGAGTGTCCAGCATCATTGGCCCACTTGACCTTGTGTAATATTTAATAGCAGTATTAATTGGGCAGACTATGGAATGTGCTGACCACGGTAAATTATGTATCAGTCACTGCATGCTAAAAGCTGGTTCATGTTCCAAAATACAATAGAATTTGATTGGATGCTCAGTCATTGTCGTCAAAAACAAAAGATATGGTAAGCATGTCCTACTCCCTTTTAGAAGTTGATGACCGTTTTCTTGACTTTGCATGATTATATAGTTAGTTGCGTTTTATTATCCGCATTAACATTATTATTTTTTTCAGAACAGACCAGTAAACCACCAGTTGAAAACCACTGCCTTAGTCAATCCTGCTGGTGAATTGTATGTCACAGACCTTACTGGGTCTTAGGGAGAGTGTGTTTAACAGACTCACATCGCTAATCGCTGTGTAATCAGTCTTCCACTGAGCTTGACCTTCACAGCGAGGCACCCAGCTCTCCGAATCACTGCCTCTCTTGATGGGATTAGATTTCAGGGACCCACGCACATGCACTCCCCCACCCTGCCCCTGTCAGGCGTTTGTGGGTTACCTTACTTGAGTGCATTTTTTGTTTTGTTCCTGGTGGTTGTCATCAATGTTTTAAGGAAGTCTTCTTGTCACATCACTTGACGAAACAACCCGTTGCACAACAAATGAGGAAAAAACACAATAAATCCGCTCTGATGGTTCAGACTGAGACGCATAAACAAAAACCTGTGCTTGCTTTCATGTGTTTGTTTTTGGTACAGGCCAGACTACAAATAAACTACAACAATTCGAGACTGATTGCAATCCGTCTGAACAAGGCCTGTGGCACTACTTTTGCATTCAGTAACCACTTGTGGATAGAGTAGGGAAATTTGATTAATTTCCTCATTACCCAAAGGCTACCCTCCCTCTGTTCTCTTGTATTCACTGCTGAAACCATCTGTGCACCGAGTGCGTTGTCATTCAGAGATGTTACCGGTTTGTTTACGTTTGAATTTGACAAAACACTTCACAGCCAGCATCTTGTTTTCCACAAGGGCTGCTGTGTTAGCTGGCGGGTTACTGTACGGTCACCCTTGAGTCCTGCCCACTCTCATACACAGCACACCATTTGTGCACATGACTGCCTCTAAGCCTGCTCTCTTTGGTCCTGATTCATCAGCATGTAGGAGAACCGCTTCCCACTCTTAAGTTGTTCTCTGGCATTGTCGTGCAGAAATTAGCCTTCCATTTTTAGCCTGATATCTGCAGTGCTTGTGTTAGCGGATGGTAGATGCATTTCGGAGGCACGGTGGGGTGTGTTGCACCGCTGGCCGCTGCCAATGCGGATTCTTCACGGCACATTACCGAAGCCAGTAGCAGGCCTGCTGCCGAGATGACTAAATCTGCAGCAGCATTAAGGGTGCGAAAACAACCCTTCAAAAGACTAAAATGTCATAAAACAGAGCAGATGTTGTCTAGCTTAAAATGGCGACCCCTGTTGGTATTAATGCACATTTCATTTTTTTAATGTGAGGCGTCAGAAGAAGAGAACAAACAGTTCATTTATTTTGGCTCATTTGACACTTTTGTTGATAACCCTGCTTAAAAGACCAGTCCAGTTAAATATGTTATTAATGAGGATGACTAGTTTTAGCTTTTCTCTCTTAGATTTACTGTTTATATTTTTAGATTTTGTTTTATTTAGTACTTTTATTTGCATGCTGCATGGTAAAAACCTCTCTGAAAAGTTGCGTCTTTAATTGAATTCCCTCGAAAGGAATATTTCGGGTTCAACACAAGTTAAGTTCAATTGACAGCTTTTGTGGCATAATATTTATTACCATATAAATTTATTTTGATTTGTCCCTCCTTTTCTTTAAAAAAAAAAGCAAAAATCTGGGTTACAGCGAGGCTCTTATAACTGTCCCGTATTATCGCGTACGTCCCGAATTTTGGCCGAAATGTAGACGTGCCATACGAGGTACCTCTTGTGCCATATATAAGCACTGAAACACTCAAGGGCACACTGTAAATGTTGTTTATTCGCATGGCATAAAGTTGGCAACCCAACAGACATCCTATTACAACGGATATTTTAGACTCTTGTTTTGTGATTCTATTTTTTTGTGTTTTGCATCATGAGCATTGTTTTGTTCTCTCAAGACCCCTGCATTCTGTTTCATTCCACTGTGCTCCCTCTAGCTGTTTTTGAACACAACAATCTAAGAAACGCGTCTGATCTGGATCCAGTGATCCAAAAACCATCCTAATCATTCTGGGATTCCTTAAAAAGAATAGTCGACTAGTCATTCAGGCAACACACTGACTAGTCAGTTTTGAAAATATATAGTTTTGCAGAAAAATCATGTGGACATTTGTTTTTGGAAGAATTAGATGAGAAATGTGGCATATTGAAATCTGACTTTTGATGACAGACTTGAGCACAGTTGAGAGATCTATTCTGGATCTCTAGACAGTATGGAGCTAGAACAATTACTAAAGTATGGACATATACTTATTATACTTGTTATTTCTATACATGTGACATTTAATACAAATAAAGATTTTTGTGGTATATTTTATAAATCGGTTCATTTTAAACAACAGATTTTCTTGTTTAAATTTTTTAAGAGGTGGAATTAGCTGTACATATTCAGATTATAAAATTACAGATACAAAAACAAATCTCTGATCATAAAAAAAAACTAGGCCAAAAGTCAAGCTTCGACATGTTGTGTGTTCAGAAATGCTTTTATGCAGAGCACTATTGTAATGTTTGTTTATTTGGTTTACTGTCACCTTTCTTTCAGCTCAAACCAGTCTGGCCATTCTCCGTTGACCTCTTGTCATCAACCAGGCGTTTCCATCCACAGATCTACTGCTCATATATATATATATATACAGTATATATATAAAACAGACACATGTGAAAGTATTGGGGTTATTTGTTAAGGAGAACATTTTGAGACTAGTTTAATATGCCAGAGTGTGTTCTAACCGCCAGGCCATGGGTCAGACACACAAACGATTAATTAGGGTTAGTCAGGGTGAAAGAGCACTCCCTGATGATGGCAGGGCTATCTGCATAAGGAATGGTTTTAGCGCTGCCAAGCCAAATGTCAGGCCTGATGCAGACCAGGGACAATGTAAATGAGGCAGCTAATTGCCTCCATTGGATTTTGAAATCAAAGCTCGATGAGCTGCAAAAGGAGCAGCAGAGAAAATTAAACTTCCCCAGTGAGTGACAATCAATGTAAAATAAATAGAATGCAAAGCATGGGCTGTTTCTATCACTTCCACTTTAGTAGATCGTTATTCCATCTCAGATATTGCAGGAAAGTGTTCTGCCGGCCTGGGAGGACATTCACTACTGATTTATCAATAAGATGGTTGAATTCATTCATTTAAACAAGTAATAAATCTAACATTTGCTTTGAATCTTTGCACTGTAAGATCACTTGGATTTCACAAGATTTAACAATACTTTCTTACAATAAAATACTGTAGAATATTACTGTGACATCAATGCAGGCCTGGCAATTTTTGTCATAATAATATTTGCATTTATTTTTAAAAGTGCTGCCTTATGGGGTAATAGTGATAAATAAGTAGCTTTTTTTTTAAGTCACCATTATGGAGAAAACAATTCAGAACACATCCGGTTTTATGTTGTGTAACGTAGAGAAAATTGAATGACAATTACTGTACATACAGTAAATTCCAACACTTGCGTTGCTATAAATGATTGTTGGACGAATATAAATTTTGAAGAATACAGCAATTATTTTTTATCTAATTTTATGTCAATGGAAATAGTCATTTGTAACATTCTAAACATTATAAACCTTTATGTAATTTGTGAATGTAATGCCTCCTTGGTGAACAGAAGCATCAATTTCTTTCAAAAATAAATGTCTTAGTGTTCTAAAACTTGTAAACAGTAGTGTGTAGGTATATATATATATATATATATATATATATATAGTATAGCTAGTAGCCAGGAAAATACAGAAAATGTATCGTAAATGTTTACAGTCTGGCTTTAGCCATATAGACCTCACCACATGACCCTCTAATGTTCCAATGGAAATAACTTGTGTTAGTGCTCTCAGAGTCAGTGACATTGGATCAGGCTGTCTGTAGATGACCCTGATAAGGCTGAGTTGAGATGTAACTGTGATACAGCATTGATGGTGACACTGTCCTCTCCAGAAGCCCCTGTAAGATCGCATGAGATCAGGTGTTAATAGATCCTACAATAGACTGTTGTGGAAATTCAGCCAGTTATACTGATACCGGTTTTGACCTATGAAAGCTGTGGGGAAATCTAACATCAAGCGCTGCCCTGATGAGAATATTTGCTCGATATATTTTCTCATCTTTGAGTGTAGACTAAGCAAATATGAGGGAATGCATTTCCCTTCATACCTCTAAATTGATCAATTATTATTTTTAATATATACTGTATTCTGTGCAACCTTGCATCTCCTGCATGCATTAATAATTTATTTGAGGGTTTTCCAGATATTGGAAATATGCGCACTCAGAGGGAACATGACCTGACGTCTTTTGAATGTGTTTACCCATGTTGCCATAGCAAGGCCACTTGTATATGCCAGTGGAACTGGAATTTTTTTACTATGCAACCCCAAGAAGATCTAACATACTGTACATGGAGAGAGAAAGATGTTAGCATTCCAATTCATCTCAGTGGTAGTTGCTCGGCTGGTACATGAAGCCCCGGAAGTATGCCAAGTGGATGTTGCCAAAAAATTGCATACTATCAAAGTATGTGTGTAAAGCAATTCAATGGAAAGGAGGAGGCGAGAACCGGCTTGGCAATATAAATAATATTTTAATGATTAACTTAAACAAAAGACAAAAACACACATGATGGACATGTCCGTAAAACGATCTTTCGGAGGCTTAATTAGCCTGAGAAGGGACCGGGTGTGTGTATAATCATGATCCGGCTCCACCCTCCGCCCTGTCACAATGTACTGTATTTGATGAAGGTCACATGGCTCGGCCTGTAAAATAGAACGTTCTTTAAGTATGCAGGTGAGTAGTTACTTACTGTTGAAAAGAGCTTTCCAACCATTTTGAATGTGATGTCTCTTGACCTCACAAGGCATTATGGGATAAAAAAGTGTCCAATCGATCCGCACTTCAGAATCTCTTTGGAATAGTAGGTCATCCGTGTTTTTTCTCTTTAACTGGTTTATGAATTCGAACACCCTAAGCCATTGGCATACTGTTTTTGGCATACTACTGTATATAGTAGGCAAGTATGGCTATTCAGACACAGTGGATGTAAAGTTTTAGCTGAACTGTGTTGAGCGGGTAGAATTTAATGAAGCTGTCAGCTGAGGACATGTGAGGCGTCTATTTCTCAATCTAGAGACTCTGATGTACTTATCCACTTGTTTAGTTGTACATCTGGCCTAGAGCATAGAGCCAGTAGTCTTTTGGCATTTTCAAGCATTGTATAGCCTTCATTCCTCAAAACAATGATTGACTGACAAGTTTCTTGAGAAAGCTTTTTCTTTTTTGCCATTTTTGACCTAATATTGACCTTAAGACATGCCAGTCTATTGTATTCTGTGGGTGACACCAGTTGGGTGATTCTCAACAAGTAAAAATAATATGATCCTATTTTACTCCATAATTAAAGAAAACCACTAAAACATTTAGCAAACATCTTTTTTTTAAGATATGTTTCTGGCCATTAAGATTTTTTTACATTGTGACATTATTTTTATGACTGTTAGGCACATTTTACCCCCCAATTCTCATTACTCCAATGTGTACAAAAAAGATTGTCATAATGATATTCAGATTTTTGAATTTGTTCCTTCACCTGGATTGTCCCTGTCCGGTCATGTCTTGAAACACATGCAGGCTTTCATTGTAGCTTAAAACACATCCTTGACCTCAGTTCACTAAAAGCTGCAATCATAGTGTACGCTCCATGCTTTCGATCTCTCTATTCCTTTTGTCTCTCTGTCTCTGTCAGAACCGCAACCCCCTCTTACTTCTCTTCTTTCTTCCCATCCTGTTTTTTTTTTTCTTCACTTTTTCTCTTTCCTCCCCTTTCCTTTCTGGCCATGTAATTTTCTCAGAGGGGAGCTGACAGTGAGTTCTGATGCATGCTTTGGTGAGCCGAAATTCTAGAGGAAGTGAACCGTTTGCATGAAAGCCTGCACAGATTTATGAAGATGTTTCCCATTGTTTTTTATTGCAGGGTAATTTGCAGACACCAATGTCACACTTCAAATGTTGGATACCGAAATAACCTTTATTTGTATGGTGGCCAGACGTCCTGTTTATCCTGGGACAGTCCCGTATTAAAGCACTTTTTCCCAAATTATTCAGAACAAATCATGTTTTGTCCCGTAGTTCCCCTCTCCTCAACTTTCTCTATCGCCTCTGTGGCTTTCTAAGTCACGTAAGTATTATAATCAAAGTTAACCAAGGATAAACCCAGTAAAATCACACTGTGTTATTTGAAGTACATGATTGGATTAAATTATCCAATCACAATTCCCTATCAATAGATGTCCAGTTAGTGAACTGATTGAAGAGTCAGTCTGAAAGAGCACACAGATGAAAACATTTGAAGTAAGCATGCATGCATGCACATTTAATATCTTCAAAATGAGTTTAAAGTTGTAAAAAGGAGTAACAGACAGAGCCTAGTAAAGTGAGGTTTGAGATTTGTGGAGTTCACTTTTCCATCGCCCATGGAGGTCACACCGACATCGCGCAGCATGTTCATACTAAAAAGCATGTGGATGCTGCTAAAAGTAAGTGTGCCACATGAAGTTTTAGCGATTTTTGTTGTGAAGCAAAGTTCAGAATCTGACAAAGTGTACACAAGTGAAGGTCTTTTAGATGTTGTGCACGGCCATAGCTGTGTAGGGATGGAGGAATCATTCATACCCTCTGACATTAAAAAGCAGTTGGATGCCCTGGTTGAAGCTGGTGACATGTGAGCAGATGATTTCTTTTGTGCAGTTAGAAACTTTTATTCAGCACCGGTGTATTACTTCCAAAAATGGAGAACACCGAAAAACTTGAGTGGGCCCTACTGAGAGTGGAAAGACATTCGGAGCGACATCGAACACTTCTACTCCAGAATCCCCGCTCTCAGTTTGATTGACGAAACCACACTCTTTGATGAATGGACATGCGCGAAAAGCATCGTCGCTAGTCGCATCACTGAGTGGAACATGAACAAGATGGCCATGTCTGAGAGATGGATTAAAGTTTTTCGTGAGCTAGAGAGCATGACCGTCAACTTTGGAGTTTTAGCCAAGGTCGTGGAATTTGTTTTATGCCTGCTTGGGACATCCGCATCTGTGGAGCGGGTGTTCTCATTAATGAACACAGCATTGACACCAGATAAGTCTCGACTTAGTGTAAAAGTCATGAAGGCAATGCATATGTTACATGTTTTAATGTTTAATGCATAATTTATACTATTTAAAAACTTGATTTGTAGAACTTGTGCTAAAAATCGGTACCGTCTCTTTAAGAAAACTGGCAGTTCTACAAAGAGCTTCTGTAAAGAGTGTCTGTAAATGAGCTTATATTAACGAGAGAGAACTTAAAAGACTTCTTTACCTCTCTTTATTACAGAAATTTTTAGTTGCGTATCGTTATATTTTGTCACAAATGCAAGAGATTTACACTTGCATTGTAGGGATATAGTGAAAAATCGATTATAGGATTTAAGAATCAATATTGAGCATGGGAAAATTTAAATTTTACCCAGTCTTAGAATAATCCCTAAATATGCTTCTGATCTAAAATGGGTATCTGCACGGAGCGTTTGAAGCCTGGTTTCACATGAGTGTTGCGCAAGCCACCATACCCAGCGAGCAAAAAGTCGTCTAGAACACGTCTAAAAGACGTAATTGTTAGACATCCAGAAGACGTCCTCACAGGAGCCAGAATGAAAGTTTTTTTATACGTCTTTTCTGGACATTGTTTAGACGTCAATTAAAGACGTGCTACATACGTAATTGTTAGACATCCAGAAAACGTCCTCACAGGAGCCAGAATCAAGGTTTTTATACGTCTTTTCTGGACATTGTTTAGACGTCAATTAAAGACGTGCTACAGACGTAATTGTTAGACATCCAGAAGACGTCCTCACAGGAGCCAGAATGAAAGCTTTTATACGTCTTTTCTGGACATTGTATAGACGTCAATTAAAGACGTGCTACATACGTAATTGTTAGACATCCAGAAGACGTCCTCACAGGAGCCAGAATCAAGGTTTTTATACGTCTTTTCAGGACATTGTTTAGACGTCAACTAATGACGTGCTACAGACGTAATTGTTAAGACATCTAAAGGCAGCCAGAATAAAAGTTGTAATTAGACGTGTTTTCTGTAGTAGAAATGTCAAAGAAGACTGTTAAAGACCCATACTGACATGGAAATCCCATCTGTGCATATTTGCAAGGATCCAACTTTAAAAAATGTTTACTTTAAAACAATGGCAGTGAGTTAGTTCTCACTGAGAAAAACCCAGTTACTCATTGTTAATGGTTGTCGTGTCATGAAACTACAGACACGCAGACCATAGACCTAAATTAGATTTTAAAGAATATTGATAATATTGAATATTCAATTGAATAAATGTGTAGTGTATATACTAGTCTTGCATTTTTATATCTTATCAATATAATTGTAATAAACTGCTTAACATTTTCCTGTAAACCAAACTGATCACTCCAAGAAATAAATTATTTAAATCTCAAAATATATTTTTATTTCAAATTTTAGCCAAACTTAAAACCAGAACGGTAAAGTATAAATTAACACAATAAAACTTAAAACCAGAACAGTAAAGTATAAATTAACAATAGCATAATAAAACTTAAAAGCCAGAACAGTAAAGTTATAAATAAAAGTGCTATAAAATGTAAACAATTAACAAAATGTGGCACAAAAGGTGCACAATATATTATTTATAGCCACCACCCCCGACTCTCCCGGAGGCATGTTTCATATGATCAGATGCAGCAGACTTTATTTGGGCCTCTGTTGCATCTGGGTCCCATTTCATGACAGCAACTACAATCAAAGCAAAAAAATCCACATGTAAAATAAATATACAAACACCACTGTTGTGGTCTAGCTTGCAGCAGAGATACATAGTATACATAGATGAAAATTTGAGTACTCGAATCAATTAAATGAAATAGCCTAGTTATCAAATCACAAATCAAGTCAAATTACATCAAGCCTGCTCACTACTGCGCAGACTCAAGTCCCAAGATGTCAGGGCCATATCAGGACACTGGCGGCTACAGTTTTCACCAATGGAAGAGAGCGAAGGGGCGTCGTCCATCTTTTTTTACAGCTTATGCGCTGAACGCAATGAAGCATGAAACAGCTTTGATGCTATAATGTTACGCGGCCCAACGTACTGTAAAACATGCTTTGAACATGAACACATATTCAAAATACATCCATAGAATCATAACAAAAGGTGTTAACCTAAGTTGTATTGCCACAATATGGTTTTCACATCATGCTAGGCTAGCGAAAAACAGCTAACATTGGGTTGAAATTACAGAAATTGTAACACGTTATGCTAGGCTAGATATTAGTACTTATTATTAGATACTAGTTCCTATTACTATGTACTAGTATTTATTCAATACATACTAGTATTTATTCACTACATACTAGTATTTATTCAACTAGTATAAGTCATTAAATCTAATATCTAATTATCTAATACTATCTGTAACTATTAAATAGATACTAGTATTAGTAGTAGTAGTAGTATTAGCTACTAGTACTTGTTCTATAGATACTAGTACTTATTCAATAGATACCTTTTTATTAGATACTATAGTATTTATTCCAAATGTTACTAGCAAGATTATGTATTTTACTAGCAAGATTTATAATTGAACTCTACAGTGGCCGTTCTGACTAGTCATAGCTAATAAGCACTAGCTAATGAATAAGTACTAGTAATTAATGGAATAGATACTATAGTATATAAAAAAAAAACGTTAGCATGAAAATAGATAGTCGCTTTCAATTATTAAATGTTAAAACGGCTTGCCATAGAAAGTCCAGTTTGGCTGATTGGCGCCAACTGAGCTAGCTAGCACGTCAATTTAGAGGAAAAAACATTTGAATGACTTAGCTGGACCAACTGGGACTAACGAAAAAAACTTTATGATAACATTTCGGGAATCACTCACTATTAGTATTACCAATATTACAACTTACAAAGTCCTTGATGGGGACGTCAAGTGCAACACGAGACAGCGACACAACGAGACGTAGACTAATTGGTGCGGACTGCGGAGCATGCTGCGCCTGCGCGGATTGTAGCCACAGAACTGGAGAAACTTGTATTCCGAGCATGTTCAATATAAAAAAACTCAGTATCATGTTCTAAAAGTTTAAAAATGTGTTCAAAAAAATTTATACTTGACACACAGTCCCTATTATTTATTATCACTATAAAGGTAGAACTGTTTTTCACAGGGGAGGGATACAATCTACTTGAAACCGGAAGGAGTACCCAATAACCGCCTTTTCCACCACACTTAATAAGAAACAAACGAAAGAAAAAAAACAGTATTATCCGAAAAACATCTACGGTATGCTTACATCAGTTTTTTAATATACTTTTACTAAGCAGCATACACATAATAAAAAAAACAAATAACAACAAAACAATATGTAGGCTATAAAATAAATGGACAAATACCTCAAATTAAAAAGTCTGACATTTGGAGGAATTCTTATGGGTGAAATTGATTTTAAACATATTTCACACATATTTGGGCTTGGTCCAATGTTGCCAATGGGACCAAGGTGTCTCTTTTGGAACCCCAGGCCTTCAAAGAGCACTGGCCCAATATAGCCTAAGCGGAAATAGTTACCCATCACCCTCAAAAAAAGACAATGACGAATAAAAAAAGACAATAAATGAATCACTTTTTCTAGAATATAAATATAATTTTATATAAAACTTTAGAATAAATATAGTCCGACTGGAAGAAGTGTCACCGCCTTTGTCCCTAGCCATATTCCCAGTTCCCAAAAATCATGTGGCTATAACTTGCATGTTTTCAGTTTCACATAGCCCAAATCTATTTATTGACAATTATTTGGTTTCCTTGCCTTGAGTTTGAGGGACTATGTCATAGATCTGTCTATTTGTGCCAACCTGCCTGTATCCTCTATACCTCTCAGAGATCAAAAAATCAGTAAAGTCATCCTGCCACTGCTTTCCCCATGCTGACTGAACTGCTGAATGTTTAAAAGACCAAGGTGACCAAAATAATTAAATTATGTAGAGAAGGTTGAATGCAATTGCTTTATAAAGGATTTTCTTTTTCATCTCTTTGATCAGTGGATGTAAGACATATGTAGGTAAACAATGCCATTCTTCATCTAAATCAAAAAACAATAATTTTGTTTCGGGAGGAGACTATGCCGTAGCCTAATTTCCTATTGGAATGGTTCTGTAAGTGACATTCCGTGGAAAAAAGCTTGGACATTACCTCATAAATACCAAAAGAATTACAGAAATTACCTTTAAGTTAATTCATAGGTTTTACCCAGATAAGTGCTCCCTCAAAAGACTTAAGAATGACATTACCCTTCTTTCTGTTCAGAGAAACCTGACTACGTTACATTTATTTTGGAACTGCTCATTCACAGTGACATTTTGGTGTGACATTTGTGATTTTATCAAATGTTATGTGAATCCTAACTTTGAATTTACATATAGAAATATAATTTTTGGTTTTCATGAATGTGAAAAGAAAAGTGATATTTATTTCATAAACCTTATTTTTCTGTTCATTCTGTTCTGTTCTTATTTTTCTGTACATTCACAAATGTAAATTTTCTAAATGCAATCCTCTTTTTTTAAAGATTTAAAGATGAAATGAAAATGTATTTTGAGTCTAAACTTAAAAGCTATAAGAACACTGTGTTTAAGGAATTGGCACTTATCAGGATTGAAAGACTTTAGGAAATTAGTCTGGACTGAGGGACTCTGGAGTAGCTATGGTTGAAATGTTATGACAATGACGATGGTTGTTATATTTTTTTGGCTGTACTTGCAAACTTGTTGTAGTTTTCTTCTACAAGCATTTAAATGACATTTCGATTGTGGCCTTAACATATTTTCTGTCATTTATTGACTAAATCTGGATGTTAACGGACGTCCAGATTATAGCCAGTATGAACGTTTGTTCTTGACTAATTCTGGCTGTCAGTGGACGTTTAGATTTTGGCCAGATTGGACATCTTTATTGACGTCATTTATCGACTAATTTTAGATGCCAATGGACGTTTAGATTATAGTCAGTATGAACGTCTTTTCTGAACTAGTTCTGGCTGTCAGTGGAAGTTTAGATTGTGGCCAGATTGGACATCTTTATTGACGTGATTTATCGACTAATTTTAGATGTCAACGGACGTCCAGATTATAGCCAGTATGTATGTCTTTTCTGAACAAGTTCTGGCTGTCAGTGGACGTTTAGATTATGGCCTGATGGGACATAATTTCTCAGTGTCATTAATCGACTAATTCTGGCTGTCAATGGACGTTCAGATCATGGCCTGGATGGACGGACGAGATATCAACCTGTTTTGTATGTCCACAGACGTCGCTTGCTCAGTGGGTAGTACCACTCATGCATATGATCTGCTCTGTTCTTTTCCGTCTCTTGAAAAACAGATGCACACATCTCCAAAAGGCTGCCCCAATATGAGTGCTCCAGAGAAAGGATAGCGCAGTGCAGATCACTTGCACGAGTCTGCCCTCAATATTGTGACACAGAGCACAAAATAAATGCATCCCATTTGAATTCTACTGCAAATTTTCTACTTTAAAGCATTATGGAGCTAGACAGCCCTGACTTCGATGTCCATTTTAGGACATCGTCATACCTCAAAAAAGGCTGAAAACCAGACTAAATAGCTTAAAGTCTCAGGAAATTATGTAATTTAAAGAACTGCCCTTTTCAGAGCAAAGCGCACCTCGCTATGATGCTAATTTGATTTATTATAGATTGCACAATTTGTAATAAGCCTAATTTGCGTAGAAAAGATGATGTACTATTTTCCTGGTGGTAAATAGAATGTGTTTAAAAAGAGATTTTAATTAATTTTCTATTGTTCACAGCTGCAATATTTTGTCAATTGATAATCAAATCATATTTAACCAGCATATATTTAGATCCACGGTGGATAGTCAGTTGAACTTTCTGCATTTTACAGAGCTGTTTCAGGTGTCTGCCGAAATTCAAATTCAATCTGCCCCCAGTGGCCGAAGCTGGAAGTGTTGTTAAACATGTGAGCAAATATGAGGTTCAGTTTCTGGTTGAAATAGCCACAGAGTGGCGCCAAAAGCAAGTCATAATTTTTTTTATAAATTATGTAATACAGTCAACAGGAACCCCAACCATAAACCTAAACATCCTTGGAGTAAAAATGTCATTTTTGAGCAAAAATGTAACCTCCGAGTTGTGCTCACTGTTGTTTAAGTGTGAACACATTGGAATTGATGCAAAGTTCACGTTTTAATCAAAATTCTTGCTTGTTTTTAGCACGAGAGGAGAATGTGGCGACGTTCAGGGGTTCGGAGTTCTTCTGCTACGACTTGTCACAGAATCCCATCCAGAGCAGCAGCGATGAGATAACATTGTCCTTTAAGACCTGGCAACGCAACGGTCTCATTCTCCACACAGGCAAGTCGGCTGACTACGTTAACCTAGCACTGAAGGATGGTGCCGTTTCGCTGGTCATCAACCTGGGCTCTGGAGCTTTCGAGGCCATCGTTGAGCCTGTCAATGGAAAGTTCAATGACAATGCCTGGCATGACATCAAAGTGACACGCAACCTGAGACAGGTAATCACGAGACGGCGGCAACTCTTACACTCCTCACAGCTAGCTGGAAAACTAGCCAGTTTATATGTTCAAATGTAGTTATGTTGTATATAGTTTGAAATCAGTCATCGTTTGGAACTTTTTTTGGAACTGTCTCTACTAAAATATGAAAACATTTAGCTACATTGTAATTTGTCAATTGTTTTCCTGATAGTGCCAGAAATTAATGTTCTTAATTCCTCTTGCTTTCTGAAATCTTGTAGTCTTTATTTCCCTGACTTGAGAAAACATAAAGCTCAACCTTAAATCCTTTCTATCCTTTACAAGTGAATGTAAACACTGAAAGTTTCAGATTTTAAATCGTCTTACAACACTTTAGACATTGGTGGACAGTTAGTATGCTTCAAATGTGTAGGTTAGGATGCAGGTGCCTTGCTCAGTCAAGACCAATGATAAGACTTGGTTTGCTAGCAATTTAATTTAGCCGAACAAATAGTTATGCAGTGAATCTTAAAATAGTTTTCTTCACAGAAGAGACCAGGGGCCTCTTTTATAAAGACATGTGTTTAATCACCCTAAATGTGAATGTGCGATCATTTCTTAAATGTACCCATGAATGAATAATGAAACATCTGTACTGTGTCCCCCCAAACAATCTTGCTTTATTATTATCACGAATCACATTAAAAACATGAACATCCACATATTACATTGAAGGACAGAACACATTATAAAAATGCGTACATAACATTATTAAAGTGTAGTATGTGAACTATTTCAGTTTATTAACCTAAGCAGTAAAACTCTTTCAAATCACATTTAAAAAATCACTGTTAGAATCTTTAATTGATCATGTTTACATGCTCCTCATATTTCTGTTGTAATATTCCTGGATAGGCCTGTATGGTAAAAAGCATATTCTGAATAAACAAAAACAAATATGTTTCCTCCTTGCTCCAATAATGTGTTCTTGACATTTTACAACTACTTGTTGTCTTGTGGATCTCATTGTTGTTTTCTTATGGACATGCACTGATATATGCAGATATTATGAATATAAGCAGTTGATATATATATACGCATTCAATTTATTCGTTCAGTCAGTCACTTGTTCACACTTGAATTACTAGAAATCATCTGTAAATCAAGTCAGAGCACATTGGCATGGTGGTGCATTTGTGCAGAAACATTCAAATTAATTTCAGTTACCATTTCAGTTTACAGTGGCTGTTTTGGCTTATTTGGTGCCCTAGGCAAAATCCGATGTGATCCCTTAACCCCCCCAAAAACACACAACACAATTATGGATTTTTACGATGTTGACAAGTTATTATTATTACAGAACTATGCTTTTACACACAAAATATATCACAAGGACTCAAGGGATAGTTCGTCCCCCCCAAAAAAAATCCCTCATCATTTACTCACCCTCATGCCATCCCAGGTATGAATTTCTTCTTTCTGCTGAACACAAGCAACACATTTTAGAAGAATATCTCAGTTAAATTCCATGTCTTCGGAAGTGACACGATTAGTGTGGCTGAGAAACAGATCAATGATTAAGTCCTTTTTTACTGTAAATCTCCACTTTCACATCTGAAAGTCACATGTGATGCCTGTTTAGTTTCACTTTCACATCTGAATGTGAAAGTTGAGATTTGGAGTAAAAAAGGATTTAAATCTGTTATCATATCGCTTCTAAAGTCATACTAGAGTCTTATGGATTACTTTTATACTGCCTTTATGCGCTTTTTTGTGCTTCAAATTTCTGGCCACCATTCACTTTATGGACCTACAAATCTGAGATGTTTTTCTAAAAATCTTCATTTGTGTTCTGAAAATGAAAGATAGCCATGTTTCTGGAATGGCAAGAGGGTGAGTAAATACAGTATATATATATATACATACACACACACACACACACACACACACACACACACACACACACACACACACACACACACACACACATACACTACCGTTCAAAAGGTTGGTGTCACTTGACTGAAATATTTTTCATGATCTTAAAAATATTTTGATCTGAAGGCGTATGCTTAAATGTTTGAAATTAGTTTTGTAGACAAAAATATAATTGTGCCACCATATTAATTTATTTCATTACAAAACTAAAATTTTATTTAAAAAAAAAAACACGTTTTTGAAATTGTTGACTTGAACCGAATAGTTAAGAAATGCAGCCACTAAGTGCCCAACATAGATGGGAACTTCTTCAATACTGTTTAAAAAGCATCCCAGGGTGATACCTCAAAAAGTTTGTTGAGAAAATGTCAAGAGTACATTTCTGCAAAATCTAGGCAAAGTGTGGCCACTTTGAAGAAGCTAAAATATAACACAGTTTAGATTTATTTTGGATTTTTTTTTAGTCATAACATAATTCCCATAGTTCCATTTATGTTATTCCATAGCTGTGATGACTTTACTGTTCTTCTAAAATGTGGAAAGAAGAAGTAAGTGACCCTAAACGTTTGAACGGTAGTGTGTGTGTGTGTGTGTATATATATATATATATATATATATATATATATATATATATATATATATATATATATATATATATAAATAAATAATGGCAAATTATATTAACATTTACTTTACATTTACTGTACATACTGTAACTTTAATTGCACAATTAATCAGAGTCAATAAAGAAAGAAAATGGTAGAGTACTTACAGATTGCTGCTTGTGCTATTACACTTAACCCCTAATTAACCCTCCCTTCCTAATTTTCATTGATGCTAAATCATTAATGACTTTTAATGTTATGTCTGCCCAGCAATCACATGGTTGACACAAATTTTCTCAAGACCACTGAGGTGATGCTGTGTCATGGTGTACCTGTACCTGGTTATCTTACTTACTGTGTATATATATATATATATATATATATATATATATATATATATATATATATATACACACACACCGATCAGCCACAACATTAAATCCACCTACCTAATATCGTGTAGCTCCTCCTCGTGCTACCAGTACCAACTCTGACCCGTCGAGACATGGACTCCACAAGACCTCTGAAGGTCTCCTGTCTTTCTGGTTCCAAGCATTAGCAGCAGATCCTTTAAGTCCTGTAAGTTGTGAGGTGGGGCCTCCATAGATCTAACTTGTTGGTCAAGCATACTGTAGATGCTCAATTGGATTGAGATCTGGGGAGTCAACACCTTGACATTTTTGTCATGTTCCTCAAACCATTCTTGAACAATTTTTGCAGTGTGGCAGGGCGCATTACCCTGCTGAAAGATGCCACTGCCATTAGGGAATACTGTTGCAATAAAGGGGTGTACGTGGTGTGCAACAATCTTTAAGTAGGTGGTATGTGTCAAAGTAACATCCACATGAATGCCAAGACCCAAGGTTTCCCAGCAGAACATTTTCTAGTGCATCACACTGCCTCCGCCGGCCTGCCTTCTTCCAATAATGCATCTTGCTGCCATCTCTTCTCAAGGTAAATGACGCACACGCACCCGGTCGTCCACATGATCTAAAAGAAAACATGATTCATCAGACCAGGTCACCATCTTCCATTGCTCCATGGTCCAGTTCTGACGCTCACATGCCCATTATAGGCACTTTCGGTGGTGGACTGGGGTCAGCATGAGCACTCTGACTGGTCTAAGGCTACGCAGCCCCAAATGCAGCAAGCTGGGATGCACTGTATATTCTGACAACGTTCTATCATGGCCAGCATTGCGTTTTTCAGCAATTTGTGCAACAGTAGCTCTTCTGTGGGATCGGACCAGACGAGTTAGCCTTCACTCTCCACATGCATCAATGAGCCTTGTGCGCCCATGAACCTGTGGCCGGTTCACCGGTTGTCCTACCTTGGACCAGTTTTGGTAGGTACTAACCACTGCATACCGGGAACACCCCACAAGACCTGCCATTTTGGAGATGCTCTGCCTCCATCACAATTTGGCCCCTGTCAAAGTCTCTCAGATCCTTACACTTGCCCATTTTTCCTGCTTCCAACACATGAAGTTTAAGAACTGACTGTTCACTTGCTGCCTAATATATCCCACCTCTTGACAGGTGCCATTGTAACGAGATAATAAATGTTATTCACTTCACCTGTCAGTGGTTTTAATGTTTTGGCTGGTCAGTGTAAATGTATGCGTTTTATAAACAAGGCCCCAAGTGTTCTCTTCTGAAAAAGCTTTCAATTATTTAGTATTAGTTCCAATGTTCATATATGTAGGGTTGCTGTAGGCTATGTTTATGGATTCAGTTTTCTTTGGCATCATGCTCGATTTGTTTGGCTGACCTTAAACTTCACTGGCAGGTGAGACAGATTTATATGGAGTGAAAATAAGATGAGGGCTTGACAAGTAAGTGCATTTTTCATGTCACTCCTATGTTCAGACTGGTAAAAGATGTAGCACAACCGTCACCGATATTTTTAGAGTTTGAGTGGCCCAACTTGAAGGACCTCCTCTCTTCTATCTTTTTCTCATTATACTCTTAATCTATTCTCTCTATCTCTTATCTTCTTTTTGGAAGAAACAGTTTTTGAGACTAACACTTATCATTCATGGGATCATTTTTTATTACTAACCTGTTTCTAACCAAACTAATGTACTAACACCCTAATTCTTCATCATTAATTTCTTTCTCTTTTAATTTCGTCCATTTATTAACAACCATTCTGTTCACTATTGTTTTGATTTCCTTTCTCCCCCCTTGTTCCTGAAAGCACTCAGGCATTGGACACGCTATGGTAAACAAACTACATTGTCTGGTAGATATCATTCTTATTGTCCTTTTTTTTTTTTTGGTTTGCCGTGTGTCCCTCTCCCAATCTATCTTTATACTTTGAGTTTCATTCTAGACACTCTTTTCAAAAAATGAGGAAATGGGTTTGTATTACCAGGACTTCCCCCCTTTACCCCTCTCTCAAACTTCCCACACTTCTTTTACGTTTTCGTTATTGATTTATCATGCTGACTTTTATGTCCTCACATTAATGTTACATAGAAATTCACATCAACACCAGGACTCTCACAATAACTACTAAAGTGTCTTTTCTCCAACACAAGTCTCCAATTTTTGCGAGGACTGTCGGCAGTAACTGACAGGGGATTTCCAACAAGGGAAATTTCCACCTATAGTAGCAGAACATCCCAAAAACGAAGAGAAACTCTGGGAACTCTGGCAGTTGATACCTCAACAGCACTCATAGCATGGCCTCATCAGATCCCCATCATCTCATTCATCAATCATACATCACCACGACTAATAAACACTACATTCAATGTGTCACTCTGTGTAATCCCCTTTGTGCGTCTTGCATGTTGGTTTTTGTGCAGTGTTGTGTTGCATGGCCTTCCTGCTGAAGCTCGATTCAGTTTGGCATGGCTGCTTCCTGATAGGCTGGGATATTCCTGTTATGTGTTCACTTTTGTGCTCTGTAACTTAAAAAAAAAACAAATTGTCATTTAAAGAAGTATTTTTTATAAAGCACCTTTCAGAATGCTCTGGTCAAGCTCAGACACTTACACTTTTTTCATTATAACTCGACCTTGTTCACCTAGCATAATGGAAATGTGCTAAAGTTAGCCAGTGCTCACTGAGGGATTCAGAGTTGGTTTACATGTCAACTTAAATTTGTGTAACGTAATTTGGACATTTCAGATTATCACACCAATTTCTGTTATTTCATCAAACAGAATGGAACCATCAAATAACACAAAACATCACAGGATTCATACAATCCATTGCTAATACTTTCTTATGTGCTGTTATTATAAATGATGGCACTTGCTGGAGGATTATGTCCTTAATGAACTGTATTTTGTTAGCTAGGGATATCTACAGATGACTAACAAGATGGCAAGTAAAATTGAAGATATAGGTTAAACCTATGAATTTAAGGAAACTCAAACATCTACTCAGTGACATTATTCAAAATAAAAGTCCCTTTCAAGGCCCCTTAGCGGCCACCTTGGGAACGCGCCCAAGTAGATGTCTGCGCTGGATTCATTGTGCAGACCTGCTCCCGCCCGCTCCCATAAAAATACGTCATATTTTGTGCCGCTCCCCCCTGCAACTTTCACGTTTTGTTCCGCTCCCACCCGCAAAAGCCAGCAGGTAGAGGTCTACGCTGATTTTACAGTCCTGCTTCCGTAAGATTCTGACATGCACATGCCTGCTCCGGAGTCATCAGCTATTTTTTCCAATTCCCAAATGTAAAAAAACGAAAAAAGAGAAAGAAAAAAAAGAAAAAGGGAGGTGCTTTACCTCGCAGTCGCATACGTTCGAAAAACATTGCCAAAAATCCGATTTAAATTTGGTTTGTTAGAACGTTTTTTCTTTAAAGGGATACTTCACCCAAAAAGGAAAATTCTCTCATTGTTTACTCACCCTCATGCCATCCCAGATGTGTATGACTTTCTTTCTTCAGCAGAACACAAAGATTTTTAGGAGAAATTCTCAGCTCTGTAGGTTCATATAATGCAAGTAGATCGTGAGCAGCACTTTAAAGCTCAGAAAGCACAGACAGTCATTGTAAAAATAATCCATACAACTCCAGTGGTGAAATGAGCATTTTTAAAGTGATATCATCAATATTTAAATCCAATGCACTATTATGTTTACATCCGGTCAAACTCCAATGCGCGTTCATGAGAGGACCGAGTTCAAGCAGCCTCTCGAGTAAGCGCTTTGGCATGTTTCTGTCATATTGGGTGTTCCAATGTCTCCCATTTTAATACAAGTGTTCCACCTCAGGCTTAATGGTCTCTGTTAAAATTCACCCTCATGTTCTTTTAATTGTGATATTGTAATAAAAGCGATATCATAACGAACTAATATGATTTTATCATTTGCTATTTTAATATTTTATCCAGTTCAGAAATGTGCTGCATAACAGGAATCACCCAGCTGTTGTGCCTTTTGTTCCTCCTCCTTTCCATGGAATCAACCAATCATCCATCCCGCTCATGTTTACTCAGTATGACTTCTTTGAAAAAGGATCAAACGTATGATTTTCCCAGTGGCTAATGCCTTCCTTTAATGCATGCATGTACAAGGGTGCGTATGTGTCAGTGAGTCTGTTAATGTGTACGATTGAGCGTGTGATATTAAATAACGTACCCCTCCAAAACAAGTACAATCAATTTGTCCTTGGTTTTAACATTTACTAACCTGTAATTAGTAATCTTCCAAACCAGATAAGAATTCATTTTCTTAACCCATCAAAGATGAAGAAAATATTCATCAGCAATATTTTCTTTACCTATCCTCTGAACCTATGCTGAACTTATCCAGACCAATGGTCCAGAGTTTTAGCAGCAACCAACCCATTATGAAAAAAAAACATCATATCTTTCAAATAAATAAAGAACATGAGAGATAGTTCGCTCAGGCTGAAATCACATCCATTAATAAGTTAGTAATTTGTTGTCTTTCTATATTGTCATTATTTAACAGGTCACTATATCGGTGGATGGTATACTGACCACCACAGGATACACACAGGAGGATTACACAATGCTGGGCTCTGATGACTTTTTCTATGTGGGGGGAAGCCCGAGCACAGCCGACCTGCCTGGATCTCCAGTCAGCAATAATTTCATGGGTTGCCTGAAAGAGGTTGGTGCTTTAGATGCACAAACACACACATGCACACTGTGGGGTTGTTAATGGACACATAAGTTACTGCATGCAGTGGCATCAAAGTATTTGGACACTTCAGTCACACTTTGAAATGTCTGAATGCCATTGCATTAGAGAATGTTCCAAATGGCATCTGCAAACTAATGATTCGAGACTTTTTACAGAAGTAAATTCACTTTTCTGAGAGATTTTTTTTTCTTCAAGTGGTGTGAAGGTGTTTTTAGTGGATGTGTCTATGAAGTAAATTCCCTTCAAGTCTGCTCAGAGTATCTGTTATTAGTCTACTTCTTGCAATGTTTATTTATGTATTTGTTTATCTTAAAAGTCACAATAATTTACTGTTCTTCAGCTATTTAATAAAACTTAAATTATACCCATACCAATATTGCCAAACACAAACGCACACACGGCAGCTGCATGTGGCTCTCTCTCTCTCTCTCTCTCGAACTGCCACATCCTGCTGCACTTATCCCTCTCCTTGGCTGATTAGCCCGATTGGGGGCCGGAGGTGCATAGTCACGGCCCGGCCCCACCCTCCTTCTCGTCACACTTCTCCCTCTTTTGCCTCTGGCTGGGGAATCTCCTCACTTGACATACATGACATACATCCCACACCCAGGCTTTTGTGGAGGGGGACAAGGGGAGGAGAGGAAAAGGGCAAGGCAGAGCAACAGAGAGAGAGAGAGAGAAAGAGAGAAAAAAAAAAACGTGCTCACTGGTTCCCAGATACGCCGTCACCTGGTCCTCCACTCCTCAACCCTCTGGCGGACGACAGCCACTCCTCCGTGGGTGGACCGGAGCAAGTCCTCCAAACCCTGGCGGATGGAACACCCCTCCACGTTTTGGCAGCCGGCAGGAAGCCCCTCCGCCCCTAGCAGCAGATCCACACGTTGCGGACGATGGCCGTTCCTACGTGTTCAGGCAACCAGCGGCTGCTCCTTTGGTGGCAGTGGAGAGGAATCCTCGACAGCGCATCCCTCCTCCCTAATTAATCCTTAAGTAATATTTAATAAAACAAAAAGACCCAAAACACTAACGCACACACGGCAGCTGCATGTGGCTCTCTCTCTCTCTCGAACTGCCACATCCTGCTGCACTTATCCCTCTCCTTGGCTGATTAGCCCGATTGGGGGCAGGATGTGCATAGTCACGGCACGGCCCCACACTCCTTCTTGTCACACTTCTCCCTCCTTTGCCTCAGGCTGGGGAATCTCCGGCATGACATACATCCCACAACCAGGCTTTTCCCGCCTCTCTAGAGCTGTGGAGGGGGACAAGGGGAGGAGAGGGAAAGGTCAAGGCAGAGCGACAGTGAGAGAGAGAGAGGAGAGAGAGAAAAAAACGTGCTCACTGGTTCCCAGACACGCCATCTACTGGTCCTCCACTCCTCAACCCTCTGGTGGACGACAGCCACTCCTCCCTGGGTGGACCGGAGCAAGTCTTCCAACCCCTGGCGGATTGAACACCCCTCTGCGTTTTGGCGGCCGGTAGGAAGCCCCTCCGCCCCAGCAGCGGCTCCACATCTTGCGGACGATGGCCGTTCCTCCGTGTTCAGGCGACCAGCGGCTGCTCCTTTGGGGGGGTGGCAGTGGCGAGGAATCCTAACACTAACGCACACACGGCAGCTGCATTTGGCTCTCTCTCTCTGATTAGCCCGATTGGGGGACGGACATGCATAGTCACGTCCCGGCGCCGCCGTCCTTCTTGTCGCAGGTACTACAGTCATTGTTACTACAATGGCACTAAAGTGCTAACGATGGTCACTACATGGATACAGTGTTACTGTAGTAAAACCATGGTTAATTGTATCTAAATAATAATAATAAATAGCATGTTTACTACAGTTATGTTACTATAATATTGTTATTATTAAATCATGGTTCATTTTCACAAGAGTTAATAACAAATATTGTGACATTAACATTAAATTGAACAAAAAAAAAAAGAGTTATATAAGGGCTGAAAGATTTGAACAAATTATCTAATTGTGATTATTTTGAAAAAAATTGAGCAATTGTGATTTGAACTGCAATGTGATAAACATTTAAAGAAAAATGTGGATGTGTTTTGTCACAGCTCTCCTTCAAATGTTATTTTTAAAGGGATAGTTCACCCAGAATTGAAAATTCTCTCATCATTTACTCACCCTCCATCCATCCCTGATGTGTATGACTTTTTTCTTCTTCTGTAGAACACAAATGAAGATGTTTAGAAGAATATCTTAGCTCTGGTGGTCCTCACAATGCACGTGAATTGTGACCAGAACTCAGAAGGTCCATAAATGACATAAAGGGGTATAAAAGTAATCTGTACGACTCCAGTGGTAAAATCTATATCTTCTGAAGCAAAATAATTATGGAAGGCAGATTCTGCCAATTTTATATACATTAATAAAAGGATAAAAATTAAAATGAAATCCAGATTAACCATTACAATTTTAAAAAGTGCCCGCAAAATGCAGGATGTGTGTGCACATTTAGAATGAAAAATATAAAGGATTGAAAAGAGAATGATTAGGATGATTAATAAATTATTAACAATTTACTGCTATTGCCTTGTTAATATGTAATCATGTAATCTATAAAAAAGTAACTGTAATCTGAATACAAGTATTTTAAAGGTAATTTAATCCAATTACAAGTACTTGATTTGTAATCCGATTACGCAGTCCAGATTACATGGTAAATAAATGGTAAATGGTCTGCACTTATATAGCGCCTTTTTTAATCTTAGAGGTTACCAAAGCGTTTTACACTGTGTCCCATTCACACATTCACACACCAATGGCGGCAGAGCTGCCATGCAATGCACTAGCCTGCCATTGGGAGCAACTTGGGGTTCAATGTCTTGCCCAAGGACACTTTGGCATGTGGATTCAGGCTGGGAATGGAACCGCCAACCCTGCGATTAGCTGCCGACCCACTCTACCACCTGAGCCACAGCCATGTAATCTGTCACTACCCAGCACTGGCTGTATGCAATTCATCCCCTGCTCTGTTGTCTGTGCAGCTCCGGACAGCAATGTACAGTACTGCATATGCCATATGCTCTTTATCAGCCTCTCTGGGACTGTTGGCTCTCTTGTTGCTTGCCCATGTCTCACCTGATTGAAATATGCTTTGCTTCCCTCCCATTGTTCATTAATTAGTTGTCAATATTTGTTGTATGTTTCTCTGTTTAATATTTTATGTTTAAGTCTTTGAGCTTTGGAAAGGCACTATGCAAATTATTCATTATTATTATTATTATTATTACTACAAAAACATGGCTAGTATAAAAAGTGATCAAAATCTCTGGTTGTTTGGAATTGGTAGATTTACATCACTAACACACAGTCTCTGGTAGACACTTTGGGTGCTTCTCATTTCTTAAACTGTGCATCTACAGCATTTCCTTGCTCCTCCGTCCTCAAGCCTGTGACCCAGAAGCCAATTAAAGTCTGTCATCATTAAGGACGTATCAATTCTCTAAATGCACCGCAAGGAGCCAAGGACCAAGGAAGGACATTTCATTTAATAAATCCGCCTTGCTTTGATTCCTCCATCCTCATTTGCATTCTTTGCTTCTGTTCCTCGTTTCCTAAGAGGGTGCAGCTCCCTCTATGTGCAATATCAACTTTTATTTTTTGCCACATTTACTGATTGGCTGATTTAATTTAATGACTCTTGCGGTTGGCTCCATTATTAGATCTAATTATGGAATGGAGACTGTAGAATGCACTCTAGTCAACATCCTCCACAGTCAATGTAGTAAACATCCTCCCTCCTCTAAAGTGAAATTCATGGCTGCATTCATGGATGATGTGACCTCCTCTCACAGTTTACCACCAACAGACACAATCCAGGTCCCATTAGGAGCTGTGAGTACATTTAAATGCACACACGTATGCAAAGAAACACGCACACTCGAGTCTCGCAGTAGTCGACACTCACGGGTGGTCTGTAATAAGCATCATAATGAAAGGTCACCTTGTCTGTGCTGTTTAATCTGCCACTGTGTTCTTCTGCTTCCTATTGCGCTCTCTCTCTCTATCCCCAGAACAGCTATTAATATCAGATGCGTAGCTGTGGATGTGCCAGTGCCTGTCCCTGCCACATTCTCAGACACAGCCTGTGCCAACAGTGATGAAAGACTTGCCGAGTTAGAATTACCCAAGGAGTTCTAAAAAGGGCAGGCACTTTATTTCAGTTAAAGCCTGGGCGAGAGGAGCAAAGCGTCCTCTGAGCAAGGGATCGTATCTCATTTAACACGCTCTGTTTTATGATAGCATTAATGAAGTGTCACATCTTCGGGTCTAAATTTCATTCGTACCCCAGACGGGAATCATTTCTGTGATTTAATATAAAATTCAGGTGTAATTGTTCGAAATGGAATGCTTGCTTACTACTTACTAAATTTCTTCTACTATTTCTTGCAATTGCAACTTTAGTGCTCGTAAATGCATGTTTATATCTCGCGGTTGTGACTTTATTTTATATAAAAATATTTTAGGATAAATAAAGTAGAAATTGCTAGATATAAATTTGAAATGGCTACTTTCGTCACAATTGCAAGTTTGTATGCACTCAGTAACTTTTTTCCTCGTTAAAAAAATGTACTCCAAATAAATAAATTGTAATTTTAAAACATTTGTATAAAATCATGACCACTCACATGAGGTGAAGAGTGGAAGACTCCACTCATATCAGTAACCTTATAACATCTGTATTAAATCTACATGGAGAGGGTCCTCTCATGGGGGCTGCCATATTGAGATCACATGACCAGCCCGAGTGCTACTTGTTTTATCTCAGTAACTACCCTGTTATTGAGCACATTCACTGTTAGGGGCCGTTTACGAGGCAAAGTTTTCAACTAAAAACGGAAAACGTTTTATGCGTTTTGGCTGTTCGTTTACAGGACAACGTTTTCAACTAAAAACGGAAAACGTTTTATGCGTTTTGGCTGTTCGTTTACACGACAAAGTTTTCAACTAAAAACGGAAAACGTTTTATGCGTTTTGGCTGATCGTTTACACGACAATTTTTTCAACAAAAACGGAAAACGTTTTATGCGTTTTGGCTGTTCGTTTACACGACAATTTTTTCAACAAAAACGGAAAACGTTTTATGCGTTTTGGCTGTTCGTTTACACGACAACGTTTTCAACTAAAAACAGAAAACATTTTATGCGTTTTGGCTGTTCGTTTACACGACAATTTTTTCAACTAAAAACGGAAAACGTTTTATGCGTTTTGGCTGTTCGTTTACACGACAGTTTTTTCAACTAAAAACGGAAAACGTTTTATGCGTTTGGCTGTTCGTTTACACGACAACGGCATTTTGGGGCATGACGTAAACTTTTGAAGACAGTTTCAAAGTGCACGTTTTTGAAAACTATGCTGTTATCGTCTCTGTGTAAATATACAAAAACGTGAATTTGTGAAAACAATGACTTCGTGCGCACTCTCATTACGTGTCCAGTCTTTATGCATGAACTTTGAGAACTTCGTCTTTACATCCAGGGCGGGCAGACCAACATGAGATCACCAGTTGGAGTCCTTAAAAAGGTGGCGTGCTTTATAGTCCAGGGTCACTTGTAGTAATAAAGCAACCTCTTTAAAAAAGCTTACACAAATCATTTTAATTCTGGCATTTCACTGGGATTTCTTAATTAATAGGGAAACATAACGTGTGTGCATCAACACTGTAACTGGATCGATCCCTTAAATCAGTTTTGTTTTTCTCACATATATCAGCATCCACAGAACCATTGATATTAGAAAACTCATTATGAAAAATGAACTAGCAATAACTGTGAATGGGCAACTTTTTCTTGTGAACTTTGTGTACTGTTTGTTTGACTATAAAGATGTGTGAGTTACCATTTATTACACTCCATAAACATGAATTATATCTGCATTCATAATCAGCATTTTTTGGTTTAATAGAGGAGCACACACACACACACACACACACACACACACACACACACACACACTCTTTTCTTCTTCTCAGTGTTGTAACAATATACCTGAATTAATTACTCATTTAATGAGTGTACTGTACAAGTTCTTGTGCAATGTTTGGAATGAAAGATAGCAAGCTGTTTCCAACTTGTAATTGTTGATGTTCAGACTTGTACAACTTCTGTACATCTACACAAGCCTAAGGGACATGTGTACAGTCAGATTGATCACACAGTGAATTCAAAAACAGTACAGGTTGGACGAATCAGGAAGTGTTTTTTAACCCATGGGCACGTGTGAGCTCCAGCTTCCAGGGGCCGGTTGCACCAGCTATACATAAGTTACAACTTAGACCTAGTTGTGGCGTAAATGGGCAATAAGTCACAATTTACGCACTACTTAATATTTTAACGTTGCACAAACCCTACGTATAAACTCAATATTTATGGAAGCCTTCGATCAGGAGTAATGGTTGGAATAAAAAAAGCAAACTGATATTTTATGACATCAGTGAGCTCATGTTTTGCGTGACAGGTTTCAATCCTTTCGACATATATGATGATGTTGGCATTTACACTCGTTTACATTTACGAGAAAGAGAAAAACTTAATTTGAAGGGGCTCTTCAGCATGAAACCGTTCTAACGGTGCAGTTTTCAGGGTGCGTCGCCCAGTGTCAAGTTTCAACACATTCAAAATATACATTGGATATTAAAATGAATAGATGTCTATTTTTCTAGCCTGTTGTATTTGTATTTATTTATCTATCAATCCTTATTTATTTTAGATACAGTTGCTATATATTGTTATTTACACAGGGAAAATATAAAATTTATCAAATCTACTTTTACGAATTGTATTTTAATGGGGATATAATTTTTTACAGCTGACAGATACATGAGCAAACAAGGTTTGAACATCAACCGTAACATGATAAAACTAAAATGAATGGCTTTTTAACACTTCTGTGTCAAATTTGAAGGCTGTTTATAGGATCAATACAGGTAAACATCATATTATGCGACTATGCATAACTTTATGGAGAGTTTACGACCTACTAGCTAAGTCTTGTCTTAAGAACAGGTGGTGCAACCAAATTAAGCACTGACTTAGTTACAAACTAACTAGTATTTACTAAGCCCTTAGTGTGAACTTTACATCCCAACTTACGTATGACCTTATGCAAAGCTGGTGCAACCCTACCCGGTTGAAATGCCTACAGAGGGGCGCCAAAAGTGAGTTGCAAAGCACGTTTTTTGTTGTTGATGTAAGTGATGTAATGGAGTAAAGTTGAATGCATATATTATAAACCTTTCCCCCAAAGCCCAACCCTAAACCTAACCATCAACTGAGTAAAAATGTAAACATGGAGGGAAAAATGAAACCACCCAGTCCCAGTTCATCACTGATTATGTGAGCATGATTACTTCCTGGTTTTGATGTAGGATGAGAACATGGGTCTCGGAACCCGGGAACGACCAGCACATTTTACACTTTTCTTTTATATTCCACTGAAAAAAAGTAATTCATACAGGTTTGGAATTAGGGTGAAGGAGAACTAACCCTCGGACTACTAACCGCTGTTTACATGGAGCACATCTCCATCAGGAATACAGTAACGCATTATTAGAAGTTCAAATAAAAATAGTCGTACCTCAAAATTATGATTTATAAAACATTCAGAAATATAAGATTCCCATTTGAGCTTTTAATCCTTTCTTGATTTGTCTGCTAGGCTTCTCTTGTAATAAATATGTTTTCTGTTCGTTTTTATGTTTTGTATTTCTGTGCTAATTTACCAGGAAAGGAAGGATACATAATGTCAATATACAGCATTTTCAAAATCTGCGATTAATCACAATTAACTATGAAAAATCATGTGATTAATCACAATTAACTATGAAAAATCATGCGATTAATCACAATTAACCATGAAAATCATGCGATTAAGTAAGGGATAATCCACGGCTAGCCATGCATTAAAGGATTTTAATGCACGACGTAGAGGCGAAGAACCACCCGACGCGAAGCGGAGTGCATTTCGTGCATTTAAATCCTTTAATGCATGGCTAGCCGTGGATTATCCCGCTTATACCACGGTTATTTGCCAAGTTAAAAATAAGTTAAAGCTGTAACTGATGTTAATTTTGTAAAAATAATGTAATTTTTTAACAGACGTGTAAAAATGACGGTTATTTTCTGAAGTTACGACTCGTTAGTTCTAGCACTCGTCCACTTTAAATAAAGTAGAGCCATCGGATTGCTTTTATTTGAATGAATTATCACATTTATTTAAATTCATTATTAAAGAGAGAGACAAAGAACTGAAAGAGTCCCTCGTTGCTTAAGCATATAGCTAACTTAATGATTATTTAATGGATTTATTACAATTATTTATGAATGACAGGCAACACTGACAGTGACAAGGCAATCTTTATTTGAAATAATCATGTCATTTTTAAATGAATTATGTAGAGTGTGAAATAAACCAGTGTCTCTAACCACGATTAGGCTATATAAAGACACATTAAATTTATTGAAATGCATTAAATTAAATGAAAACAAAAAATCAAACAGTTGGAAATTTCGATAGGGGATTGTTTTACTCAGCATTATACTAATTGATGTTAAACATCACATTTCCATTTATCATGAAGTTAGACTATGGAAAAGGGTAGGGTTATTTCAGTTTTAGGCTTGGAGGTGAAATTATGTTTAGCATTGCTTGTTGAGGTTCTAGATGTCAGTATGTCACTCCATTCCTCCTCTCTGACAAAGATGGGGCCCAATATGACCATAAACTCGCCTTGCATCGGTGGCCTGTCACTGACATGATCTGGCACTTTCTAGTCCTGCATCAGAGAGTCGTCCAACGGCAGTGCTATGAAACTATGGTTTGTGTACTATTAATCACAATTAACTATGAACAACATCATTGCTATTAAGTATACAATTTAGATTATGAAACATCATACTATTAATCACAGTTTCAACTTATGGGCAAACATCAATATCTATTACCAACTCTTCACAAGTACTTTTAGCATATTGCCAAGGTAGTTGAGCATCATCGCTACCTGGTGAACCACATTTAGTGCTCGAGTTTGCACAGAGGATCGTCTGGATGCAAATAGAACGCTCGTATTTTCTGGACACTTTGACAGATATTTTTAAGCTATCCACGGACAAAGTGAGTCGAGGCTCATAAACATAATCCTCACAATTATATCTATCCGAAGCGATCCTTGTGGCTATTAATCACTGGATTATACTATGGTCAGATACTATTCCCATTCTTGTCTAATCGACAATTAAGACTCTTATGATAACATCATTGCTCTTCACATCCATGCAAATTACAGCTGATGTCAAACCAATCATTGCTATTAAGTCACAATTGACTATGAAGGAGAGTGCAGGTGCATTTCTAATTTTCTCCAAGTCAGACTCAGTAATAACGGATGATGAACGCTGGTGTCTATTCCATTTTCCTGTAGCAATTAAAACTGATTGAAACATGGCATTGCTTGACTTGAAGTCTTTATCAATTAACTTATGTATGTAACATCATTGCTCTGATTAAATCACAATTGAACTGTATGACAACATGCATGCTATTAAGTCACAATTAACTATAGCAAACAATCATTGCTATTAATCACAAGTTAACTATTTAAACATCATTGCTATTAATCTTTATCATATTAATCTTATGAAACATCATGTCGGTATTAATCACTATGTAACTATGTAATATCATTCAGCGTCTTCTCAAGTCTTCTATTTAATCTTGTGCCTGGGCCCATTTCTCAAAATTGCCATATTCACCATCACAAATTAAACGATATGCAAAATCATCCATTTAGCCTACCTAAATAAACGTTTTCATATGTTTCTCTCACTCTGTTTGCAAGTGTAACTGTGTTACTATAGTTACCAATGATTATAGTAACGGATCAATTTGAACTGTAATCACAACTGACTATGAAACTATCATGTGCTATTAATCACGTTTAACTATGAAACATCATTCCAGCCAATCAGAATCGAGTATATAAACAGCCCGTGGTATAATCACAATTAACTATGAAACATAATTTCTATTAATCACAATTAACTATGAAACATCATTGCTATTAATCACAATTAACTATGAAACATCATTGCTATTAATCACAATTAACTATGAAACATCATTGCTATTAATCACAATTAACTATGAAACATCATTGCGATTAATCACAATTAACTATGAAACATCATTGCTATTAATCACAGTTAACTATGAAACATCATTGCTATTAATCACAATTAATTATGAAACATCATTGCTATTAATCACAATTAACTATGAAACATCATTGCTATTAATCACAGTTAAATATGAAACATCATTGCTATTAATCACAATTAATTATGAAACATCATTGCTATTAATCACAATTAACTATGAAACATCATTGCTATTAATCACAGTTAAATATGAAACATCATTGCTATTAATCACAATTAATTATGAAACATCATTGCTATTAATCACAATTAACTATGAAACATCATTGCTATTAATCACAGTTAAATATGAAACATCATTGCTATTAATCACAATTAATTATGAAACATCATTGCTATTAATCACAATTAATTATGAAACATCATTGCTATTAATCACAATTAACTATGAAACATCATTGCTATTAATCACAGTTAAATATGAAACATCATTGCTATTAATCACAATTAACTATGAAACATCATTGCTATTAATCACAATTAATTATGAAACATCATTGCTATTAATCACAATTAACTATGAAACATCATTGCTATTAATCACAGTTAACTATGAAACATCATTGCTATTAATCACAATTAACTATGAAACATCATTGCTATTAATCACAATTAACTATGAAACATCATTGCGATTAATCACAATTAACTATGAAACATCATTGCGATTAATCACAATTAACTATGAAAAATCATTGCGATTAATCACAATTAACTATGAAACATCATTGCTATTAATCACAGTTAACTATGAAACATCATTGCGATTAATCACAATTAACTATGAAACATCATTGCTATTAATCACAATTAACTATGAAACATCATTGCTATTAATCACAATTAACTATGAAACATCATTGCGATTAATCACAATTAACTATGAAACATCATTGCGATTAATCACAATTAACTATGAAACATCATTGCGATTAATCACAATTAACTATGAAACATCATTGCTATTAATCACAGTTAACTATGAAACATCATTGCGATTAATCACAATTAACTATGAAACATCATTGCGATTAATCACAATTAACTATGAAACATCATTGCGATTAATCACAATTAACTATGAAACATCATTGCGATTAATCACAATTAACTATGAAACATCATTGCTATTAATCACAATTAACTATGAAACATCATTGCTATTAATCACAGTTAACTATGAAACATCATTGCTATTAATCACAGTTAACTATGAAACATCATTGCGATTAATCACAATTAACTATGAAACATCATTGCGATTAATCACAATTAACTATGAAACATCATTGCGATTAATCACAATTAACTATGAAAAGTTGTGCGATTAATCGCAATTGGCCATGAAAAGTCATGCGGTTAATCGCAATTACCCATGGAAAATCGTGTGATTAATTACAACTAACTAGGAAAAATCATGCAATTAAATATTTTTATCGACTGACAGAACTAATTTTCCCAATTTTAATAGAAGAACTTTTTCTTTTTAAAAATATTATCGTTGTTATTATTGTTAAAAAAAACGTAATAATTAAAAAAAAAAAAATTATAACATGCTCAAATATACCTAAACTAAGATTAAATACATTTTCTTCACTCCAAAACAATCTAAATAAAATACAAATTACCACAAATTCATTTTACTTTTAATTTTGATACACAATATGTTTGAAAATGTTACATATTAAACCTTTGCAATGCGCAGAACGTGAACATTCTGCTGGATCGCAATAACAAAGTCGAGTTGGTAGCCATGGAGTGGTGGTGGTGTAGTGGGCTAAAGCACATATTTGTTAATCAGAAGCTTGCTGGTTTGAGCCCCACATCCACCACCATTGTGTCCTTGAGCAAGGCACTTAACTCCAGGTTGCTCGGGGGATTGTCCCTGTAATAAGTGCACTGTAAGTCGCTTTGGATAAAAGCGTCTGCCAAATGCGTAAATGTAAATAAAAATAAATTTAAACTACTGTAAATTTAAAAAATAATAATAATAATTCAACCGTAACTAGAAAAATGTAAAAAGTCAAAACTAAAATAAAACTATAGTAACAATAATAGAATGAAAACTCAAACAAATCAAAGAAAACTAAATTGAAAAAAACTAAATAAAAAATGAAAAAGCCTGTATTGATATTTTTTTCCACCGATCAGTCCCTTCATCTCCCATCACTCTTAAGTACACTGGTCTCTCACTGGCTGCTTTTCTCTGCACACCTACATGATCTATGTGTTTACACCATGAGCATTTCTCATTAATACTGAGCCTAATGCAGCAGCCAGCTGTGCCCCATAACAAGCTAAGACACCGATCCAATAGAGATTAGGGTCCACTCCCCACCCAAGAATGCCCCGATCGATACAGACAAAAACCTGCTGGCTGAGTGAGAGAGAAATAGAGTCAGAGGCTATAGAGTGTTAAAGGCCTGGCTTTGATTATAAATGGCACACTGGGGACAGAGCACAGCCCCCAGATAAGGTGATAAAGTGAGGGTGTAGCTTTAGATATTGTATCGGAGTCTGTGGACTACCCTACCCACACCATCTCTTTGCACATTATTTTCCATTATACCACTATCGATCGACTAGAGGTAATGGCCATTGAAATCATAACCTGAGGCATAACTACATCCCAGCAAGGTAATGCTGATTGGAGGAGAGTAGCAGAAGCGCTGAGGAAATGTTTTCTATGTAGAGTGTTTGCTGCTTTAAAAAGGGCCTGTGCTTTTGTCTCACCAGTGATTTTAGGAATGGAAAGAATTGTATTTTTTTTTATAATCACATAACCTTTTTCAACCCTGTCTTTGGCCCCCTGTCTGAAACGCTCGGTTTTCTGTGTCTTCACCTTTAAGACACGCCCATTGTCAGAACTGGCATTAAAGTCATTTAAAAAGCAGTTACAGTATGTTATTATAGTACAGTGACCACTTATATGTCAAAATATCAAGGCAAATTTGATTCCACGTGTCATTAACACTTTAAGTTACTTTCTAAAACCCTATTCACAAATTTAAAGAATATTATTTTAGGAATACTTGTACCCCAAGTACTGCATTTAAAGGAATAGTTCAACCAATCATTCTCTCATCATTTACTCACCCTCATGCTATCCAAGATGTGTATGACTTTCTTTCTTCTGCTGAATACAAATTAAGATTTTTAGAAGAATATCTCAGCTCTGTTGGTCCTCACAATACAAGCAAATGGTGACCAGATCTCAGAAGGTCCAAATATCACACTAAAGCATAAAAAAGTAATCCATATGACTCCAATGTTTTAATCAATGTCTTATTAAGTGATTTAATCGATTTTGGGTTAAAAGAGACCAAAATATAACTCCTTTTTCACTGTACATCTTGCCATTGCTGTCTCAAGTCACGATCACATTTTCAAGCTCGATTCACTTCCTAGTGTCTGACGCATGCGCAAAGAGCTTGAAATCACTGCTGTCAAAATGTATAATGATTTTATGTGATATTTAGACCAGGGTTCTGGTCACCATTCACAAGCATTGTATGGACCTACAGAGCTGAGATATTTTGCGACATGTTTGTTCTGCTGAATAAAGAAAGTCATATACATCTGGGATTGCATGAAGGTGAGAGAATTTTCATTTTTGGGTGGACTATCTCTTTAACATTCGGTTACAATGCTTGTCGTAAATTGGCAGTTAAGTACAAATAAAAATTAATTAATAAATAAAACTGATTTGTGGATTTTACCTGAAGCATATACATTGCTTAACAACCTCAGACTAGTAGGTAGGTCTGTCTTGAGATGTTTATACGTTATTGGCAAAAATACATTTCTCATTGGAGCCAAATGAGTGGGAGTTTACCTCCTGAACCCTACAGTTGCACTTTATTGGCATGGCATAGTAGCACAGATGAGGAGGCGGTGTGGGATAGTGGGGGTTGATGGTTAGGCGGTCCTGAATCTGGGAGAGGTGTTGGAATGTGAACCTCAGGATGGGTACCTCAAGGCAAAGGCAGTAAAAAAAAAAACATGATAATTTTATTGTTGGTGAAATAAAGACCTCTTCCCTGAGTTCATCACTCTCTCTCCAGGCCACTGCAGTTAGTATGCAGGGCACCTGTGTTGATTTACTGTCAAATCTTCCAGGATTATATGTAATCCTGCAGCTGCAAAATCTGTTTGCTGACAGCTGTGTTCTCCAACAGAACTGCTGTTTGCTGTGCACTCAGTGTCCTATATATAATAGCAGCAAGAGCTCTTTCTTAAAGGAGGAAAAAGAGCGGAAAAGCTTTTTTAATTTTCTGCTTGAGTGGATTTCAAATTACAATTCTGCTGGTTTTGTATTGTGTTGTATTTGGCTATTATGCATTGCTGACTGTATATATGAGTCTTTGCCTTGGTAAATAGGCACAATATCACAGCACATCCTTTAAGTGTCCTTTGAGTGTTTCATTTTCCCCATTATGGGGGGGCATTATGTTGATTACCACAAATAATAATGTTTTCTTGTCCCTCCCTTTCTTAAAGGTGCACTCTAATAATTTTTTCCCCATTAAAAAAAGCTTTACTCCTAAATAAATTAAATGTAATTTTGAAACATATGCTTAAAATCATCATCACATGAGATGAGGAGTCATATTAGTAACCTTATAAAAGCTATTTTATTCTACATGGGGCAGGGGCGCTTTCATGGGGGCTGCCATTTTAGAATCACATGACCAGCTGAACACTACTCGCTTAATCTCAGTAACCGTCTTGTTATTGGACACTTTCACTCTTGGATTAAATTATTCCTGGCTGATTGTGAATAGTGAATTTCTAAAATGGCATCTGTAACCGAAAACTATACATTTTGAATTATGCTGCATCCACACCAATAGGTGTCACTGTAAGTCCAAGCTGACATGAGCAAAATGTTACTGAGTGCACCTTTAAGAAAGAAGTTTACAGTGAGTTACTAACAATGGAAGTGAATAGGGCCAATTGTTGGTGGGGTTTAAAAGGCAGAAACTTGAAACTTATTATTTTATAAAAGCATTTACATTAATTCTTCTGTTAAAACTTATTTGTTTATTATTTATTATTGTTATTATTATTATTATTATTATTATTATTATTATTATTATCTTATTATTTGAGCTGTGAAATTGTTTAAATCATACTTTTTAGGGTCCTTTTAGGAGTTTAGGGTTTACTGCGTTACGATGTCATGGCAACAAAGTTGTAAAATGCCATATAACTTATAACCATATAACCATATACACAGAAAAGGTGTGTAAGCAATTTTATCATACTGAAATAATGTGAACACACATATTGTTTACATTCTGCGATTATATTTTTGAAACAGTGAGTGTTTAAATGTTCATGGACTGGTCCCAATCACTTCCATTTTAAGTGCCTCACAGTCCCAGATTTGTGCTTTTTTTTTTCGATCCCCTTTTGCTTCGGTGGTAGCAGATCTTATCCTTTGTACAAAGGAGTTAACATAGTAAATGTTAACTATTTTTACATTTGTTTAGTGAACTAGAAACAGTGCAGAATCTTAAAAATTTTTATTAATTTTTTTTAACAGTACTGTAGGCCTACAGTAAAAAAGAAAACAACAGATCTTCAATTTCTCAGACTGTTGAACCCAACCGTTTCACAATTACCCATAATGTGTTTCTTGAATCACAGGTGGTCTACAAAAACAATGACATTCGACTGGAACTCTCTCGCTTGGCCCGCATTGCAGACCCTAAAATGAAACTACAGGGGGACGTGGTGTTTAAATGTGAGAATGTGCCCACCCTTGACCCAATCTCTTTTGAGACAGCAGAGTCCTTCCTCAGTCTTCCCAAGTGGAACACCAAGCGAGTGGGCTCCATCTCCTTTGACTTCCGAACTTCAGAGCCCAACGGATTAATCCTCTTCACTCAAGGTAAGCCCCAGGACAAGAAGGACTCTCACAATCAGCGGAGCAACAAAGTGGACTTCTTCGCTGTAGAACTTCTAGATGGAAACCTATATCTTCTGCTGGACATGGGATCAGGAACCATCAAAGTCAAAGCCACACAGAGCAAAGTCAACGACGGAGTCTGGCATCACGTGGACATCCAGAGAGATGGACGATCAGGTGAGTAGATTCATTTTCTCCAGAACTTCATGGATCTTTACTCTTGGAAAAAAAAGGTTCTTCAATCTTTGCAGCACCTTATGTTCATCAAGGACCTCCTTCTTATCAAGAACCATTGCTCTAGGTATAGGGTTCTTGAACTGAGCTATACAAGGTTTATAAGGCTCTTTAATGATTAATAAAGTTCCTAATGTTACAGCATAGATTCTTCAGATCAGTATATTGGTTTCTGGATGGTTTAAAGCACCAGTACATATATTATTATATACATATCAGTCAATTATTAGTATTTAGCTTTTCTAAAGAGTCAAAGAATAAAAAAAATATTATGAAATGGATAGTTCTGTTCCTAAATCCTGATTGGTCAATACAGTGTTCCAGCCAGGATTGGGCAGACAACATATAGAAAGTATTCTGGTCTGAATAAATACTCTCTCTGAAATGTATTCCAATACATCACATACAAAGTAACGTATTAAGAATACTTCAAGACTACATGTTTATAAAGTCAAAGCCCAATTAGAAGAATTATGTGTGATATGTCATTATTATATTATCTGAACTGCTACAACCTCACTTCTAACATCTGAATGAATGTAAGTAGCTAGCTAGTCAGCAAATTTAATGAATTTAGTAATCCCTCTAGATGTTTCTTTAAATTACAAGTGTAGTTGGACACTGATGTGTTTCTTTATGGAACGCAGAAGGCAGGGTAATGTCAACTACAATATTTCGTCAACATTCCAAGATATAAGAAAAATGCTTCCGGTATCTCCAAGACTCAAATGCCCTATAGCTGTAAAATTATAGCTACCATGCAGGGTTGTTTGTGAATGTTTTTAACTATTTTTAAAATTTTAATCTTCTTCTTAACCCATATTAAATACTTTTATTATTTATTCTGAAACATCACATACAAAATATAATATTCAGAATACTTTTACTATATACTACTGTATTGACCATACAACATCCAGGACCACAACTATCCATTTAAAGGAATAGTTCACCCAAAAATAAAAATGCTCTCATAATTTACTCACCCTCATGCCATCCCAGATGTGTATTACTTTCTTTATTCTGCAGAAAACAAATTAAAATTTTTAGAAGAATATCTCAGCTCTGTTGGTCCTCACAATGCAAGTAATTGGTGGCCAGAACTCTGAAGGTCCAAATATCACATAGAGTCATCGTAAAAGCAATCCATACAACTCCAGATTTTCCTAAAGTGATTCAGTCAGTTTTGAGTGAGAACAAACTAAATATAAATATATCTTGCCACTGCAGTCAGAAGGTGGCATGATCATGATTTCAAGCTCGATCACACTTCCTAGTGCTTGGCACATGCGCAAAGTGCTAGATAGCACTATAGGAAGTGTAATCGATCCTTATACCTTATTGCTAGGGGTGGAAAGAGTACTAAAAATTCATACTCAAGTAAAAGTACTGTTACTTTCCAAACAATGTAGTGTGAGTAGAGTAGCCATACCTGTCCTAAAAACTGCTCAAGGAAGAGTACAATTTTAGCTCATTTAAAAGTAGTCATGAGTATTGAGTTGTGAATGTGATGAACCTAATAATAAACACTGTATGCTATGTAAAGAAAGAAAAAAAAATGGGTATCCTCCAACCATTTTATTTTGACTCCCAGCTTTTAAAATACATCATGTATCTATGATAAACACTACATGTATCTGATTCCCCAATTTTTTTTTATAAAAATAACAGGGAGAAATGTATATAGAAATGAAAAGATTTCAAAGTTCGTTTCAATACACTGGTCACTATTTTAAATCGTAAGGTATGACACAATTGCATTAAAATCAGTTTATTTATAGGTAACTGTCTATATTGCCCTTGCTGACAGAGCGAGTTATTGTTAAACATAAAACACATGTTCAAAACAATGAAAAGAATGCAAAAAACAACAACAAAAAGAACCTGTCACTTGGCACGTCACGGACAATAAAGGAGGTATAGAGCAGGGGAAGGCAAAGTTTTTTGGTAGGGGGGCCACATCAGGCTTTGCGTAGTACATGGGAGACCACCTTTTTTAGATACAATGTCCTGCATTGATTTAGTTGTATCTTTTAAGCCCAGAAATATTTGTGTTCTCATTCTAATGTATGATGCACAAGTGTATTTGTCACTGGTGGAATATTCTGCCTGAAGTATTGCTCTATAAATGTTGATACTTTTCTATTAAGCAATAGAAAAACTTGATAAAGGCTAAACATAATTGTAAATTATTGTATCATCTCTACTTTCCTGGTAACGTATTATTCAAATGAACATACTCTCTACACCGGGGTCGGAATTATAAAAAATTAACAATATTATTCAAAATGTCAATGTTTTATTATATTAAATGAATACGTTTAATGCTACTAAATTTATTCAGCCAAAATCAGAGTGGTTTTCTTGTTTTTGTTTTTGATTAAAAGCCATACTAGTGTAGATCATGTGTCATGAGAGAGTAATGGAGGACCCAAATGCAGGAAGCAGAACTCAAGACTTAAATAATCAAAAGTACAACCAAAAAGTCTCACAATGGAGAAAATATACAACAAAAAACAGAACTAGTAAAGACTAGCTGAAGCCGATATCTGGCAAAAACAACCGACAGGATCAACAAACAGACAAACAAAACAATACAGCACAGGACTGAAAACAAAGGGAGTTGATATAGGGAGAGGTAACGTGGGACAGATGACACGACTGATGAGCTGATAGGAGTAATTGGCGATGTCATGGTAACGGGCTTGCATACAGCATGTGGCACCTGCAGACATAAAAGGAAGAGAAACAAACAGTGAATCAAGCAGACATGACAGACTAACAGAGGGAGGAGGCACAGTCACAGTCAGACTGTGACAGAACCTAGGCCTCCGTAGCATGACCACTGGCAGCAACTGGGGAGCAGGGATTCCTTCTCTTATTCTTCCAGATGGTCTTATTCCTCCTGGCGGACAGCAGCAATGGTCACCACATCCTGGAGGATAACGGCGGGCTCCTCCGCCTCCTGGTGGTCAGCACTGGGCTCCCCTGCATCCTGCCATTCAGCAGCAATAACGGCCGCCGTCTCACGGTCTGCAGCGGTAATGACCACCGCCAACTGGCAGCCAGTTGCGGGCCCCTCCGCCTCCTGTTTATCACTAGTGGACTCCTCCGCATCTTGGCAGCCACTGGTGCACTCATCTGCCTCCTGACGGTCAGTAGCAGGCTCCTCCGCCTCCTGGTGGTCAGCATTGGACTTCTCTGCCTCCTGGTGGTCAGCACTTGGCTCCTCCGCCTCCCGGCAGACTGCAGCTGGCTCAGCCAATGGGATGGGCTTCCTCCTCTTCCGAGACGTGGAGGAAGTGGCCATGGAGGAAGTGGCCATGGAGGAAGTGGCCAAGGCGTCCACTTCTGTGTGGGGAGTGACATTGTTCTCTGGCTGGGGTGGAGACAGGTACATTTCTGAGGCACCCCACTTCATTGCCAGCCTAATGGTGTCAATGAGTCTTCCTCCTTCACCTCACTCCGGGATACATGAACTGATGGGTTCCACTAATCCCTCCCTGAACATACCGTTCAGGCAGATCTGGTTGTACCCTAGACTCGAGGATGCTGCCAGGAACTCTGAGGCATATCCCCATACAGACTGGTCCTCCTGCCGCAGTTTGAGGATATATTTTTTTACCTGTGCAGCTCTTTGACATGCAGAAGAACCAGAAAAAAAATATTTCTTGCTGGATCCATAGCTGGCTGTATTGTTATGTCACGTGAGAGTAATGGAGGATCCAAACGCAGGACCAGAAGCAGGACTCAAGACTTTATTTTATATTTTCCCCAATTTGGAATGCCCAATTCCCAATGCGCCCTAAGTCCTTGTGGTGGCGTAGCGACTCAATCCGGGTGGTGGAAGATGAATCTCAGTTGCCTCCACGTCTGAGACTTTCAATACACACATCTTATCACATGGAGACATAGCGCACGTGGAGGCCTAACGCTATTCTCCATGGCATCCATGCACAACTCACCACGTGACCAACAGAGAGTGAGAACCACATTATAGTGACCACGAGGAGGTTACCCCATGTGACTCTACCCTCCCTAGCAACCGGGACAATTTGGTTGCTTAGGAGACCTGGCTGGAGTCACTCAGCATGCCCTGGATTCGAACTTACGACTCCAGGGGTGGTAGTCAGTGTCTTTAATCGCTGAGCAACACAAGCCCACAACTCAAGACTTGATTACAAAAATAAACAAAAGTACAACCAAAAAGTCTCACGATGGAGGAAAAACGTACAACAAAAAAGCAGAACTAGTAAAGACTAGCTGAAAGGTTTAAGAAAACCTGAACAAAGCCTATAAAACCAATCGAGAGGACTGAAACACAGACAAAGCAATACAGCACAGGACTGAACATGAAGGGAGCTGATATAGGGAGAGGTACCGAGGGATAGGTAACACAGCTGATTGGAATAATTGGCGATGTCATGGCATACAGCACGTATCACCTGCAGACACAAGAGGAAGGGAAACAAACATGGATACCAGCAGACATTTTAAAAAAATATCTGATGTGGTCTAGATGTAGAACATTGGCTAAATATAGAATATTACTAAAAAGTTTATCATCAATATCAAGGATTTTTTTACGATAAATGTATAGATTTTATCGCCCTGCTTTATTGCTAACATTGCATACATCTCTAACAGCAGCCCATTAATCTAGTGAGCAGAAATGTGACATTTACCTCAATATGTTTCTTCAAATTAGAGGTAGAATTCCCCTTCATTGGGAAAAGCCCTTTCAGGTGTGGCCGTGTATGTTCAGGTGTTGAACTGCTGTTATAGGCATCCTCCACATCCATGATGATTAATAGCAGTTGGCGCAAGCTGGCGTTCAAGTTTTCTATGTGTGATTTGATATGACTGGAGACACAAGACTCAAGGAGTCTCACTAAAATCAGGAAATGGAAGTAGCGAGTAAAAATAAAAGATATAGATACTGCCACACTTTTATCCATGAAAATAATATATTGTTATTGTAAGTTAATGGAGCTATTTCTTCCAGACTGCTCTCTGTATTAAGGGCCATTATTAGTGTTGATTCTAAATCATTTCACAGCAGTCGGCAGAGTGCACAGGCAAAGACTTCAATAACAAGTCATCTAACATAATAAATGTGAGGACGGTTATTTATTGAGCACTGGAGAAGCTGTTCAGTGCAAGATTATACTGTAGTGCGGAATAAGAGCTTTAGGCATTGTGTAGATACAAACTTCAAAACTAACAGATAATTCTCCATATTAAAGCCACAAGAGGCAGAGCTCTTATTTCATGCCTCCAGTCTATTTTATATACATATTCGTTCAGAGATGGAGATTTAGCCCAGGGTCAGCCAACACACTCTGATTAATCACCGCCTAGACATCATGAAAGTCTCTAGAATCATGTAATTCTCAGCAACAAAGGAATGAGACCGATATATAGCCATGTGGGTGTTGAGAGGCCAATAATACTTGCATAATAAATAGCAGTGGAAGAATTTAGTGTGTCCCCTCTGTCTGCCAGTCCCTCCTCGCATGACTCTATTGATGTTTCTATTCTAAAACTCCTGCCTGTCTATAGCCTTTCCTAAATCTTTGTGTCAGAAGACTATAACAAACACACAAGCACACATACAAGTGCCATCAGAATTATTCAACCCAACCAAGACAGTAAGGATTTACAAAGGTATGTTTTTTCTGATGACCCAGAATTTTTAAACATTGCATCTGTATCAGAGTGACCTATTCAAAGTCATAGTGTGAATATATAATCTAATATTTCTAAATAGGGGGATTTTTTTTAAATACAGCGATGATGCATAATTATTCAACTTTTATTGCATGCAGCTGTTTCTTTAATATGTATTACTACACAAATATTTGTTTTAAAACTAAATTAAGCCATCACTCTACTATGGCACTAAAATGTATTTCTATGCAAAAAATGCAAATAAATAAGTTGTCACAAAAGCTAACCGAGGAGATTATTTCATTACACAAGAAAGGCCATGGCTAAAAGTTCATTTCCAAAGCACTTCAATTTCCAACAGACAAAGTTGGCAGCAACATTCAAATACTTTTATAATATGGTATAACAGCAACCTTCTTGGGTGTGGAAGAAAGCAAAAACTTCAACAAGGGAAATGTTGACTTGAATATTCAAGAAGACATTTGGAAAGTCCTGTGGAGTCTATAGGTTATAAGGTTATATGGACATATGACACTAAGCTAAAAATGAGTTTTAGGCCCATGGGTCAGCAGTACATCTGGAGTTAGAAAAGTCAAGGTGATGACAAGAATGTCACCATCCCCACAGTCAAGCGTGGAGGTGGGTCAGTCCTGTTATAGGGGTGTTTTGTGGCTGCAGGAAATGGCTATCCTGACTATGTGACTGACGCCATGGATTCTTTCAGGTATCAGGCCATTTTGGCAAAAATGTGATTTTTTTTTCACATTTTATTAATATACCATTGAAAATCTTTGTTGGGATTTCAAAGAAGCAGTGGCATATATATATATATATATATATATATATATATATATATATGATCACAAATTACTTTTTTCAATGAACTCACATAATAAAATAATTTCAACTCAATTAATATTTCAGGTGCATGTATTTAGTTATTTGTTATGGAAAATTTGGAGAAAGAATTACTATTGGCTAGTTCATTTGAGTTTTTACTTGCCAGACTTTTGATGACATGTAAGCTTAATGCAACTCAAAACTAAAAAAGAAAACAATTAATATAAATTATTCATGTATACGACTCTACACGATACAGCATGCAAGATTGTGCATTTGAATTAATATTTCACATTCTATCAATTTATATAATGTCATGAGATAGAAATTATAGTAATGATGTAAGCTGTTGCCACTGTTTAAAAATAGAAAGAGTTGGAATCTAATCATAAAACATATCATCATATAACAATAATATGAGAACTGTATTATAAAAAATCATAATTTAAGTGCTACAATATAAAAATTTCCATGCAAAAACATTAGGTTTGTAAACCCCCTGCAAAGATGCTGCAAGAGACTATTTATCAAATTCTTCCATATTTACAGTGTAAAAGTTAAAATATTTCACAATACATTGTTGTCCCTTTAAATGGTGATATTTAACCACTGATTTTTTTTATAGATGTTTGTTTATATGCACTTATATGTACAATCCACACAGTTTATAATGTTATGTATAAGAAACATTAAAATGGTACTGTCTCTTTAAGAGAACCAGCAGCTCTATATTAATATAGAGAATTATATTATATAATATAGTAGAATTAATGTTTAATTTTTTAATCACCAACTGACTGTAAATAACAGTAAAGTTATAAAAAGAGACATGAAATGAAAATGGAGTGTGTGGATCACTTAATACACAAAAAGACCCTAAATTCAATTTTTACTTGTATAATGTGTATTAACTGACATCTACATTCTACAAACTCTCGAGGTTTGCAGCACTTTTACCTTCTAACAGACGTCCATCAGGCGTGTTACACTGACCGCCATGCTGAAACAGAGAATTTTGAGGTTGTTAAATGCAATGTAAATGTTATTATGAGAGCTTTGTAATATAGCAAGTACATTGTCCATTGCATATATTTATGTGTGTTTATTCACTGTGCTATTTAACGGCTTCCTCTGGCTTCCGTAATGAGGTTTCTGCATCCTCTTTGGCCAATTGGTTTATTCAGTTCCTGACAGAGTGTTGTTGTTGTGTACAGGGATCATCTCTGTGAACAGCCACCGAACTCCCTTCACAGCCAGCGGAGAGAATGAGATTCTAGACCTGGAGGGTGACCTGTATCTCGGAGGTCTCCCCGACAACCGGGTCGGCCTGGTTCTTCCTACCGAACTGTGGACTGCTATGCTGAACTATGGCTACGTGGGCTGCATCCGTGATCTCTTCATCGATGGACGCAGTAAAGACATCAAGCAGATCGCAGAGGCCCAGAATAGTGATGGGATCAAGTCGTCCTGCAGCAAAGTCACAGGCAAACAGTGCGATAGCAACCCCTGCAAAAATAACGGCATCTGCAAGGAGGGGTGGAACCGCTTCATCTGTGACTGCACTGGGACAGGCTACTGGGACAGTACCTGCGAGAGAGGTGAGTGGTGGTGTGGTTGACTGATATGGCAGAAGCTGGTTTCTAGAGTGCTGGACGTCAAATGGCCGATATTATATTACTGTAACATATAGGAAAGATCAGGGCTAGTTGTCTTGCTTTTTACTCTAGTGAGTATTTCCCATGGTAGGTTAATTTGTGAATTTTTTTTTGAAAACAGTAATTCTTTTTGCAGTTCCATTTGATGATGTTAGTGGTGCAGAAATTACACACTTCAGCTTTAAAGGAAACATTTTAAAACTTCTTTTTTTATATATTCACGCCTTTTTTCCATATAATAAAAGAGAAAAGTGACTCCATCCATCAAGGTCAAAATTAAAAAAAAATAATAATAAATAAAAAAACACTAGCGGTCGACCAATTTTGAGTTTTTCAATGGCCGATGCAGATACCGAAATCTAGGATGGCCGATATAACTGCTGAAAAACATAATACAATTTAACAATAGCAAATCAGATGTACGCAACATTTCTAAAGTTAAACAAACACTTATTTTAAGCAATATTTATCCAGATTTGCATAAACTTTAAAAGAATAAAAAGCCTTGAAAGCATAAAGTGTTGAATATCCATTGACGAATATAGATTTTGGAATCAACCAAGCGAACACGGTAATCGCCCAAAGCTGATAAAATGTCCAAACATTGGTCGTTTAATCAGCTTGGCTGATATAATGGTCTATCACACATTTTTTTTTATAAATAAATAAAATAATAAAACCACAGTAAAAAGCAGTGAGTCAACTTGTGCACTATTTCCCCAAGTCTTAAGACATACATTCATTTTGTGTGATGATCAAACTGAAATTTCAGTTGTTATTTACTCTCAAATAGTTGATCAAATATGGTGACCTGTAAATAACATCAAACTCCATTGGTTCTTGTATGTCTCATAACCAAACTTCATGATGTCATGACACAAGAACCAATGAAGTTCGATTATATTGACAAACTCGCCATATTTGATGCAAGTGCTGAATACAGACATTGATCAGTGATTCGAGAGTGAATACAAGACATACAAGTTTGAAACGACATGAGGGTCAGTAAAGCCTCTCACTCCGTTACACTGTCAGCATCTTCAACGCAGCAAGCATTTGGATTTTCCCTCAGAAATGACAGCTGAGAGAATCTTTGAGCCTTTGGGCTGTACGGACATGGAGTTGACTGAAGTTCCTGCTTTACAGCTCAAGAGGAGATTTAATAGTTTTGATGTAACCTTTCTCAAGAGGTTTAATGGGATTTTGCTTTCACTTCCAGTGGCTTTCTGTCTGCTCGCCTCGCTCAGGAGGATCCGAAAGTTAAATTGAACAAGGCTTGGAGCAAGAAAAGTTTCCCATGGTGTTCAGAAATAGGAATGAGCTCACATTAAGTTTTCATGACAGTTTGTAGATAGCTGCTCCTCGGGCTATTGAGGGATGCAATCTTTACACAGCATGGTCGTACTGGCTCTTTTTTTCATTCTTTAAAGATTTGTCAAGGTTTAGCAGATGGTTCAGGCTCCTTTGAGCTGGGTTCCCACATGTCCTGGAAATCCAGGAAAACCTGGAATTTTCCAGTGCAGTTTTCCAGTCATGGAAAATGAGACAAACACAGAAATGTCCTGGAAAATAATGATTTGTCTGGAAAATATTTTAATATAATAAAAATGAGTTTATTATATTATTGCATTAGCAATAAAAATGCAGAACGTCACGGAATTTGACTTATTTGAGATGAAAATGTATGTTTTAACTGTATGCACAATTAATCAAACTAAATTCTTGATATTTCCAAGTGTGATTATTAAACCACAAAAGGCTGCAATTTAAATAAACAAATATATAATCTGCATGTGCTGCGTGCTTCAGAATTAATGTGTGAAATCCTACAGTCCAATCATCAATCCGATCATTTCCCTCATGCTAATATCACTCATGAATCTCCCTTAGACCCTCAGTGAGCACTGTGACCAGGTGGGACTCAAAATGATGTGTTTAGAGCCTCTTTTCCAATGAACATCGATCTGTTGACTGAGCTAAGATATTTTTCGGTTTTTCTTCAAATGTGTTCTGGTGAAGAAAGAAAGTCGTACACACCTGGGATATCTTGAGGGTGAGTAAATAATGAGAGAATGTTCATTTTTGGGTGAACTATCCTTTTAATTGGCTGATATAGGGTCATTTTTAGATTATCTCCACTGGCCGATGACCATGCCTGCTTGACTGATTAGCATATGTCTGTTCTGTTTGTGAATAGTATTTTTACAGTGTATAAAAAAAAAATCTTCATTTAAAATGTGGACCTTTCACTCTGCTCTCTAGATATTAGCATTAGAGTCAACCATTGAAAAACCCATATATGTAAACCACTAAACAGTAGCTTGTTGCTAAGTGTGCAGCTTTAACTAGCCCTTTAACAACATAATTTCACAACGTTTGACACAAGATAAGATTGGATTTTGTTTCAAAAGAAAGGCTTTTAAAGCATTCTGAAAACAGTGGTAAAGGGTGGCGCATTAAAAATGCATCACAATAATGAACCACAGGAGCTGAGTTTCCCAAATGTAAAATGGATTCTTTCAGGCAGTGGTTAGCTGCGCTGTCTCATCACGTTAACCTTGCCTGAGATCTGCAGAGCACTCTATTTTTAAAGCACTCGGAGGCCTGTGTGCTTGTGTGTGTGTGTGTGTGTGTGTGTGTGTGTGTGTGTGTGTTTAGATGTGTTAACATGCCTCTTGCACTGCTGTCTGCGCCATTCCACCTGCAGTCTAGAACACGCAGTCACATGTTAATTACAAACCCCCTCCTGACCACTGCAGCCTCCTCTTCTCCAAGGGCCCTGCATTTTGCATTTTGCAGTTTAATAATCACATTGTGTCTCGTAGTGCCCAAAAGTGAGCAGCTTTCGCCAAAACACTTTCTAATAAAATTCTCCATCAAAATGAAAACTTAAAGGTGCCCTCAATAATTTTGAAGTATGTCTAAATGACTTACTATGGCTTACACTGACACCTAGTGGCCTGGATGCTGCACCAGTTGGTCATGTGATGCTAACATAGCTACCCCCATGAGGGCTCCCCTGCCCCATGTAGAACGAAAGAGCTTTTATAGGGTTACTGATATGACTGAACTCTTCATCTCACATTAGTGGTCATGATTTCATAAATGTAATATTACTATTCATATCTTTAGAAGTAAAACTTTTTAAATGTGAAAAAAGGTATGATAGAAACATATCAATACTATATAATTAAGTAATATTCACTGTAATACTACTACTATAACTATTATTATTAATAATAATAAATCAATAGTAATATCTCACAGCATTGATTCTCTGTTATGCAGCACTTTATTTGACAAAAATAACTCCACAAGGGAAGACACCTTGGAGACCACACCCTGCTGAAGGGGAGGTTAACATGTGGTGAATATGTCACATGGGCTTACCAGCCGCATGTGGAATAATCCCCGTGGTAGGTCCTACTGGGAGGGGAGGAACTCTACAGCAAGGTGACCGGTAGCAAGGGGGGCCCTGCCGAAGGGAGAAACATATTTGCCCTCAGGGAAACTGTACTGTGGAAAATACATCACAAGGGGTTACCACAGGTAACCAGCACATGTGGAGCACCTACCCCAGTACAGGGCATACTAGCACACGTACTGGGCCCGGCTTCAAATTCCTCCACTGAATTAACCTACCGCAGAGCTAAGGAGGAAGGACATCCAGGGTTCACCCATCTCGGGAACTTGCAGGTGAGAAAAAAGCACACTTCTTCCCTTAAGGGAGGGGAAAAGCACTTTGCGAAAGCGGTACACCCGGCCAGCTGCCCACACACTTACTTGTTCATACCTGCCAACACACAGGACGAAACTGGCTCAACCCGGAGAATATGAAATCTCGCAAAATATTGGGTGTTACCCAGCCCGCTGCTCTACAGATATCTGCTAGAGAGGCATCGTTGTCTAGTGCCCAGGAGGATGCCACACACCTAGTTGAGTGTGCTCGTAGTCGCAAAGGGGACGGCACACCCTGGGCCTGGTATGCTAAACGATGGCATCTACAATCCAGTGGGTAAAGACAAAGAGCTGCTCAGAGCATCTAAAGCTCTCTGTGCAGTCCAAGTAGATAAGCAAATCAAGCACCGGACACAGCAACGACAAGACTGGGTCTGCCTCCTCCCAGGACAGCGCTTGCAGGCTCGCCACCTGATTCCTAAATGGGTTCGTGGGAACCTTGGGCACATAGCCAGGTCGGGGTCTCAAGACCATGTGAGTACATCGGGCCGAACTCCTAGCTGGTGTCACTGACAGAGAATGCCTGCAGGTCCCCAACCCTCTTGATAGACTTGAGCGTAGTCAGGAGGGCCATCTTCAATGAGAAAGCCTTTAACTCAACTAACTCTATAGGCTCAAATGGGGCTCTCCGCAGTCCCAGCAGGACCACGAAGAGATACCACAAGGGAATGAGGCGCAGCTTAGGAGGATGCAACCATCTAGCGTCTCTAAGGAACCTGATGATCAGGTCATGCTTCCCCAGAGACTTACCATCCACCATGTCGTGGTGTGCCGCTATAGCGGCCACATAAACCTTCAAGGTGGAGGGGGACATCCGCGCCTCCAGTCTCTCATGCTGGAAGGTGAACTTGCCAGGTAGGGGATGTCACAAGGAACGTGAGCTCCGAGAATCAAGTCTAGGTGGGCCAGTACAGTACCTCCAGGATGACCTGTTCCTCGTCCTCCCTGACCTTGCACAAAGTATGTGCAAGCAGGCTCACTAGGGGGAATGCATACTTGCACAGTCCCAGGGGCAAGCTGTGTGCCATCACATCTTTGCCGAGGGGAGCCTTGGCCAGGGAGTACCAGAGCGGGCAGTGGGAGGATTCCCGAGAATCAAACAGGTCTACATGTGTTTTGCAAAATAGACTCCAAATCAGCTGGACCACCTGGTGATGGAGTCTCCAGTGTCTCCTGCCGTGACTCCCTTAGCAGGGCAAGGGCTGCCTCTATGACTATCGTAAAGATGCTATAAAACTGAGACATGGAAGTACGCGTCCTTCAGGTCTACCACAGTGAACCCATATTGAGGCTGGACGCATGACAGAATGCGCTTCTGAGTCAGCATCTTGCACGGGAGTCTGTGCAGGGCCTGGTTCAGCATTTGCAGGTCCAAGATTGGCCGCAACCCACCACCTTTCTTTGGCATGATGAAATAGAGGCTGTAGAACCCCTTCTTCATCTCGGCTGGAGGAACAGGCTTTATCGTCGAGTGAGTTACAGATAGGGAACATAATATTATGTTAAGAACTAATTGTTTTATTTTTGTTTTATTAAAGTTTTAAATAATTTAAATGATTTGGATGATAAAATATAAATAAACTGTTGAAATGGATTGAGGAAAAAAAACAGCTATCGGTATTGGCTGTACTATTACTGATAAGTAAAAAATGGTATCGGAACATTCCTACTTTTAGTTTGTATATACAAATAAGTAAGTATTTGGACTCTTTTGGGCACTTACTTTATGTCCTTAAAATTAAGGAGTTGCATTACATAACAAAAGTAGATAGAGAAAGTGTTATTTAACCCTTGACATTTCTTTCATTAATTTAACTTTTGCAAATGCAGTCACATTTAACAAATCACATCAGTATGCTGATAATTTGTATTCCTTAGGTAGTAAAGTCTATTTGCTAATATATCAGATTGGTGCATTTGTTTATTGCTTTGCTCTGATAGCAAATAAGTGCATCAAATTAGTTTAATTGAACATGGTAATGACAGTGCCATAACACAGCAGCCATGTACGAATTTAATTAAGCTATTAAAATATGCAAATATCAGAATTAACAGTTTCCTTATATTTGGGAATGTATTTTGTATGTTTTATGTAACATATTTTAGAGGAAGTTATGAATTTGGAACAGCTGGTATAGGGAACTTAAAGTAAACTTTCAAAATTGTTAGTAAAAGTTTTCTAAGTGAAAATAGCCCATACGCCTCTCTCTCTCTCTCTCTCTCTCTCTCTCTCTCTCACACACACACACACTCCTGTGTAAAAGAAGATGTGTGAGAATTTGTCTTCTATTTAGGCTGACAAACACCTTCAGTGTGACACTGATCTTAACAGACATCCATACTGGCACTACAAAGTTATCTCTCTCTCTCTCTCTCTCTCTCTCTCTCTCTCTCTCTCTCTCTCTCTCTTTTTTTTCTCTCTCTCCCTCCCTCTCTCTCTGTTACATGCTGGGGTTTCAGTGAGAGAGGTGGTGGGTTAGAGTGGCAGTGTGAGTAGTGATTTTGTTTTTTTTTTAAACATTCCCAAACTTCTCACATTATTTGGCAAGAATTTTTGCTTGTGCGATTGTTTGTTAGCACAATAGGATAGTGTCGCTTATTGAGGCATTGTCGCTATCTCTTAGCCATTCAGGTGTGTACCTGATAATAAGGTTGATGTGGAAGAATTCTCCTCGCAGTTGACGAGTTAGTCTGTCATGAAAACCTCTCTTCTGCATCACGTATGAACAATAATGTCATGGTGTTTTTGAAACACCAACATTTAGTTTGCAGGCTGAGTGAAAGCAGTGTGGTTCTAGATGCTGTGTTTTGTCAGATTACACCTCTTTATGCACCCTCAGTGAAAGTTACGATCTATAACTTGCTGGCTTTCATTCTGATCAAAGCTTTAGAATGGAAATTAACTCGATTTGGTAAGTTTGCAGATACCTAAAATAATTATTTATCTTGGCTGCAAAAACCCATCTCTAAAGAATGTCATGTCTTTTAGATTCCACTGAAAATTCTCTAGATATTTCTTTTCATGTGAAACATGAGTGCAGAATATATATAGTCTATGCAACTACCGGCAAGTTGAGATGATTTGAGTGTGGGGATAATGGTCACAAATGGCTGGTTTGTCATCATAAGGGGTCTGTTGCGGAAAATGTTTCAGTACAATCGGAGAACGTTGTAGACAACTTTGCAGTGAGTTCCATTGCTGTAGTTCAAGCGGAAAATGCTCTGACTTTTAATGACTCTATGCATTTTGTTGAGTCTGATCAAGACCTGAATATGCAGGCATCATTACCACCGCATGAAAGCATTCCTAGTACAAGCAGTGATGTTGCGAGTAGTGGCATAGAAAATTTGGTTTTTAATGTGAACGGTCCAATTGTTGATGGGGAAAAGGGAAATGAAGTAGCTTGCAATGATGGTGCTGAGCAGCCTGATGATAAAATGAAACCAGCAGATGACATAAGTGGAGGCTTGTGTTCTTGCTTGAAAAGAGTGGAAGGAAGGATAGATTAAACTTTTTCTGATGAATTTATGTAGATTAGGAAGACTTGGATAGTAGTTCACAGGAAGTGCCTTTGCATATTGATCCACTGGCTGAGTTCCATAAAGATGACATGTACACCCTAGAGATAGTAAATGCTTTCTTAGATAATACTTTTGGAAGACAGGATAATGTGAAAGAATATTTTCTGATTATCTGATCTAGATAAATTTGAGAGGTCCGTTTTATACCTTCAAAGGATTGTAGACATGAATAAGTTAAGTGAAAAGAAGAAAAAACACATTACGGCCATCAGAAAGTATAGAAAATTGGAAATAAAGAAGATGAAAAGAACTTAACAGCCATGTTCATGTGGTGTCTCCTTTTTTCATGCTTTCACTGGTGTTACTTTTCCTTCCTATCTTAAGTATATATATATGGAGAGTTTAAGATTAGGTTCACTTAATATTAATGGTGGGAGGGGTAGTTTTAAATGGGATCCGGCGCTTGAGACAATTCAGCAGAAGAAATGACAAATTACTATCCTTCAAGAGACTCATATTGATGTGCTTAATGAAACTGAATGCAGCTTATGGTGGGAGGAACCACAGGTTCTCAATCATGGCACAAACTTCAAGGGTGTAATGGCTGTTCTGTTTTACCCAGTTTAGATGTTATTGTTTAAAAAACAGAGGGAAGTGTTAAGGGATGCCTTATTTTAGTGAACTCTGAAATTGGAAGTTTTCTTTTTGTTTCATTAATATTTATGTGCCAAATGTGGGATATGAGCGAGTCACCTGTTTTAATATTCTAAGTGAATTATTAAAACAATGCTGTAGTAATGGGTGTTTGGTGATTGGAGGAGACTGGAACTATACTGAAAATGTTATCTTAGATCATACTTATATGGAACCTCATACTCTTTTGGCAAAAATATTTAAAGAACAAGAGTTATTGGATATATGGAGGACTAAATATCCTACAGACAGGCAGTATACTTGGGTTAATATACTTGATAACAGGGTGAGTGCTGCCCATTTAAAAATATTTTATATCTCAAAGGCTTTTAACAACCGGCTTATGGAATGTTCCATTTATCCAGTGGGGTATTCTCATTATCATTTGATGTCGATGTTGATAAGCATTTGTTGATAATAACATTTTCCAAGAAAGTCACCATACTGGCATTTCAATATGAAATTACTTTAAGAAACTGCTTTTTGTAAATAGTTTTTTGGGAACACTGGAAGAAAAAAAAAGTGGAAATGAAATCATTTTGAAAATGTAAGACAATGGTGGGATGTTGGGAAAACCACTATAAAATTGTTTTGTCAGCAGTATACAACTAACTATATTAAGTCTATCAGAAAATGTAGAAACTCTTGAAAGAGATATTAATTTAATAGAAGGCAAACTAACAAGAGACACTAATGATCCTGCTTTGTTGAATGTTTTACAGCAGAGAAAAAATAACTATTTGAATGAGAGTGTGAAGGGGCTTTAGTTCGATATCATTTAAATTATCTTGCTGAGATGGATGCACCAAGTGCTTTCTTCTTTAATTTGGATAGATCAGTGGCACAGCAAAAGCAGATAGACTGTCTTCACCTTCCTGATGGCCATGTGACTACCAATATTCCTGAAATGTGCCAGCATGCTGTAGACTTTTACACAGATCTGTATACAGCTGAACTCTGTGATTCTGACTCTGTGGACTATCTCCTTCATGGACTTCATCAACTTAACCCTGATTCCAAAGCAAATCTAGCTCTGCTATGGTCAGTCCCCAGGTATTGATGGGATGCCTGCAGATTTTTATAAACATGTTTGGGAGCAAATTGGGAAATATCTTTATGAGGTGTTCAAGAAATGTGCTAAGAATGAGTCTTTGCCTACCAGCTGACGGTGTGCTGTTTTGTCGCTTTTACCTATAAAGGGAGATCTAGCTCTGCTGAAGAACTGCCGACCTTTGGCTCTTTTAACAACAGACTGCAAAATACTTTCAAAATGTCTTACAAATAGACTCAGGGACCATATTCATTTATTAATGTATAAGGACCAATCATACAGCAACAGGTCCTGTATCAGGTCCAAGAGAGGTGGACAATATATTTTGGTGCAAGATATTTTGGACATCTGCAGTTTAAGTTTTCAATTTAAATGTTGAACTAATCTTTCTTGATCAAGAAAAAACCTTTGATAGAGTTGATCATATCAATCTGTTTACGGTGTTAAAGGCTTTTGGTTTTTATAGGATTTTTTTATGAAGCTAGTAAAGTTGTTGTGTACTGAGGTCTCTTGCTTGGTCAATTGGGGGATGAACTGAGCCGGCCACTTCCAGTTATGAGGGATATAAGGCAAGGCTGCCCTCTGTCAGGTCAGCTTCATAGTTTGGCTACTGAGCCTTTACTTTGTCATCTTTGAGAATCACTATCGGGTTTCTGTATACCAGGAGCCACCCAAAGGTCAGGAGTTACACTCTCTGCATATGCCGATGGCATGACAGACATGTTACTGTTAATCACAGTCAGGATGTAATTCCTCTGTCTGACTCACTTAAGTTATATGCTAAAGCTTCATCAGCAGAGATTAACTGTGACAGAAGTGATCATTTATGGGCAGGCCAAGAACAGGTAGAAAATCTTCCACATTTACCATGGAATCTAAGGTGGCACAGAGAGGGTTTAAAGATGCTAGATGTTTTCCTTGGCACTGATGCCTATCACAAGTTAAACTGGGAGGGTGTAGATGAAAAAGTGTGCACCAGGTTGTCTAAATGGACATGGTTGCTTCCCTAGTTGGCTTACGGGGGAGGATACTTGTGGCAAACAACTTGGTTGCCTCATCTTTTTGGCACTGGCTTATCGCACTTCAACCTCCAGTAGGACTGTTGGAAGAAATACATAGGAGGTTGGTGACTTATCTGGTCTGGACAGCACTGGGTCAAATCAGTTGTTTTGTATCTTCCTCTGCACAAAGGGGGACAGGGGCTGTCAGGTCCAGGGTGATGGCTATTTGGCTACAAGCTGCTCAGAGACTGCTTTTTCAAACACATGTCTCATGGTCTGATACAGCAACTGCTCTTCTCAGAAAGACTGGGGGCATGGGACTTGATAAGCATATGTTCCTTATGCAGTTACAAGAAGCTCAGAGGAAGGATCTTACATATTTGTATCAGTCAGTCCACGAAGCACGGAAGGTGCTCTATATTTCACGTGAGCCAGACACACCCGCTGGGAGTTGGTTGTTTGAGGAAAACTTGTTTCTCAATACTTTTTTGCCCTCAAAACTCTTGGATTCAGCTGTCCTTCACTCACGTCTGCTGGATGCAGGGTGTACTAAGCTGGGGCATCTTTCAAGTATGAGGGTGGAAGATTTGAACGAGAGAACTGGGGTGAAATTGTTGCGAATAATGAGCCAAGTGGTAACTGAAACCTTAACATATCTACCAACCAAATACCAGACTTTTCTGATTGATTCAGCAGTACTCAATCAATGGAAGATTGAGTGTGAATATTTTTTCCATCCTTGAATCTAACTGCTGCTGTGGAGCAGTGACAGGAGGATTAAGGACTTCTCTTGTCCTTCACAACTCCAAAACTTGATGTATTTGAGGAAGCTGTGAAGAAATGTCTATATGTTACATGTGTGAAGGTATCCGATGCACATCTTTTGATGGAAATACATTCTTCAAAATAGACTGAGCATTTTGGCAATTTTTCCTCCCCTAAAGACCCTGTACAAGCGCCCAAACAATAAACGGTCTGGTGACCTCCAGTGGAGGATTGTGTATGGGGCAATAGCCACGAACAGACATGTTGTGCACCTTAATCCAAGGGTTGGGATGCCCATTTTGCAATCCAATTTTGTCTGTTTTTCACTTTTTTGTACAATTTGCTTGATTATGTGACCTTTTCTCTGTGTTAACTAGGTCGTCTATGTCCCTAGGCAAATGTTTTAATTCTCCTCTGTTTTTATTTGGACCCAAGTATTCAGCCAAATGAAGAAACCCTTTGGTGTTGCTTAATTTTTTTTTATTTGGTGCAGCACAGCTAGCAATGTGGAAAATAAGAAAGAATAAACTGTCTTGGCAGGGCAAAACAGAACTAGTTGGCATGTTTAGAGGTTTGGTGGCGGCTCGGCTCAGGGTGGAATATGCTTATTATAAGCTAGTGGGATGCTTGCCAATTTTTATGGATATTTGGGAGGTAAATGATATACTGTATACTGTAAATGACAATAATGATTTGGTGCTTACTTTTTCAATCTCACTAATAGGTGGAATCTGTGACATGGCGAACTACTATCTATGAAGACTGTTGAAGGTGTCAGTTTATAATTACTGTACTTTATACCTCATTAACTCTACAGTGCACTTTAAAATGGTCATATCTTACCATTTTGTTGCATTTAATTTTTTCACTAAAGTCCACTTATAATGTTATTCAAGGTTTCTTGCACCAAAAACTGTCATATTTAGTCACATTTAGTTCTACATGTGCAGTTTTCCACCTAATCTCTGACGATTCCAACCCTTAAATAGGATGTTTTTGCTTTCATACCTTTATGAATTTATACAGCCTGATCTCATGAAATTTACATGAACACGACAATATTTTTGCAATTCAAAATGTTACATGCATAACACCTTTGGCTGCAGCTTTTCAGTGAAATGTCCAGCTGGGGTTGCCAAAAGTGAGTGAAATTTTGCTGTGTTCAGACAAAGTTTTAATGTGAATTTTAGAGAATGTTTTAATGAACTTGTCTCATTGCACCTAGTGATGAACAGTGTTTCCAAATTTATCTTGGTGGGATTGGGAAAAAGGCTTTGCATTATAAAATTTAGAGGACAGTATGTCTATATAGTACATCAAACTCTTTATTTTCAAAAGAGCAAGAATCCTTGATTTCCACAATTTGACCCCTTTAAGTCATCTCACATCAAAAAACACCACTGGTGTAGAGTTTCATGAATAATGATGAAATCCAGCTAAAGCCTAATGTTAGGATGCTCATTTATCTTTACACTCTCTGCAGTTCAGGTAGAGTACCTGAATAATAGTTAATAAAAGACGACCCTTTATTTCAGAGTGACGTATGTTGTAAGATTGGTGCAGTAGAGAGGGAGTTGTAAGGCAGAGTTTCTTATGTGAATCAAGGGCAGTGATGCAGTTATCTGGGTTGAAAAATGCAAAGGCCAGTAAATTTGCAAACAAAAAGCTTCATCTTCTTTTGCTGCCAGTTGGCTTTTGTTCCACACGTCTTCTACTGACAAAAAAAAACATTCTGCTGCATCTGAATAATGAATATAGAAGAATAATGAAGCACATATCTTCAATTAAATCGACTTAGTTGTAGGCATGTCCCTTTGTGTTCAATGAAAGAAAGAACATCATACGGGTTTGTAATGACACGAGAGAGAGTAAACGATTCTTATTTTTTGGATGAACTATTCCTTTGTTCTAAAACAATAACACAAATTCAGATGTGCTGTACTGTTTGTGCTGAGTAGAGATGAGAAGTTCAAGGTATTTAATGATGCTGGTTGCTGATTCCATGAATGATTCTGATACGTCTTTCTAGGAAGGAAGAAAGAACAAGGTTTGAAAACAATTCTTAATGTATTCTCAACAGTAGTCTTGTGAAAAAACGATGTCATTATTTCAGGTCACACAGCAACTTGCACAGTTTGTTTGTGAGGCATATTATGTGCACTGCAGCACATTTGCGAAAAAGAAAGAGTTAAGGCATCTTTCCACTCTTGAAAGATGAGTGTAATTTCCAGCACATTTCAAATCCTTAATTGTAAATTGTGTGGTGTAAATGACAGTGATGGAATTGACATTTTTAATAACAAAAAATGGATGGGGGCCTGGTTGGCTCAGCATGTAAAGACACTGACTACCACCCCTGGAGTTGCGAGTTCAAATCCAGGGTGTGCTGAGTGACTCCAGCCAGGTGTCCTAACCAAATTGGCCCAGTTGCTAGGGAGGGTAGAGTCACATGGGGTAACCTCTTCGTGGTTGCTATATTATATGAAAAAAGGAGAAAACAAAATGGATGACGACTTTGTCTTGCTACATTCATTGCTAACATTTTATGTATCCTAAATACACACAATTAAGTAATATTTTCACACTTTTTTTGCATAGTTTGGTGAAATTACAGCTTGATTGGAAATGATGACCAATAAAAAAAATTCTGCTCACTAGAAATATTTGCCTTGATTTTTCTTTGTTTTCACTTGATATTTAATCTCATGGATGCTCTTCACAGACAATTTTAACCAGTGGTGTCTCGTGTATTTTAAGACTAAGCCTTCAGTGTGATTCATACCATTAAGAGAACATATTTCACAATGATTAAGACACCCTATGGACATCATACATTACATTGCAGCCAACTATATCTACCAATTGACATTTTAAAAACTCATCCACGAACGAAAACCAAAACTTGAAGTGACACTGAATGCTCAAGGTAGCCTATTCTTAACTGTAGCATGATTGATTTGTGAAATAAATTATTAGTTAGATAGATTTCGACTTGGAAAAAGCTATCTGAAAATATTTGCAATTTAAATGTTGCTTGCAATGTATTTTATTGAATGCTCAAGACATCCCAATTTACACTTTGAAAACTCTTCATGTTGCTTTAATGCAAAATGCACTTACCAATTTAATTGAAGTCAAAATCAGCCCTACTTTCCTGTTTAATAAATTAAGCGATCGCATGGTCATGCAGAAAATCTTTTTAAAGTTTTTAAAATCCTTAAGGATCTCTTTCTCAATGGCGATAACGGCAGCGAGTGATGACAGTTGCCTCTGTCTTGATCTCGCCTCTCGTGCTTCTTTTTCAAATGACATACATTACTTTATGTGTGATTGTGTCGCTCAGGGCCAGCTAGAAGGCTTGACTGGGACTTATCTAAAAAAATGCTCCCACCAAGAACTAATAAATCAATCTGATTTGCTGATTAATCTGACAATCTGACATTAGATGCCCATTTATTGCACTGTTGAGAGATTCAGTGGAAATTCTGAAGGCTTCACGAGGTGGCGCTCAGACTTACACGCTGCTTCGGCTAACAAGCTCTGCCGCGGGCATGCGATTTGTGAAACAGCTGTCACACTTCGCTTGTAAGCATCGAGGAATAAATTTGGATTGGATAAACTTGTAATTTTAGTTTTCTATCCATTTGTAGATGAATTAGGAGCAAATGTAAACAGGTGAATGAGAATGAAAGGATTCATTTTTTTATTTTTTTATTTATTACGCATGTGAAGCCAGCAGAGAAGGCTTTGCTGGCCCTGAGAATTCACTACTGCTTTTGACTTGGTTAATGAGAACTAATTTTGAAAAAAGAAAAAAATATTTTATAAGGGGTCAAAATTGTTGTGTGTGGTGGAAATGACGGCACAACTGTGGAACAGTTGTAATTATTGAAATAAATATATAGAATCATCATTTTCAAACAATAAATAATTGAAATAATTTTATGCTTATTTCACTCTTTGTTTAGATAATCATAGTTTACACATATAATAATTCATGTTTTTATAACTGAGTCTGGGTCAGGGACAAGGCTAAAACAAAAGAATCTGAATCTGAAAAGGTATTTTAAAAGTACCAAAAGTAAATGATGAAGGCCAGGTTTTCAAGTTTAAATGTGACCTTAATATAACAAAAAGAAAAAAAGAAAAAGTAAATCTGTTAATTTTATAAAAAATCAAACCCTGGGACATGAAAGAGCTAGAAGTTCAAGAAACACACATAAAGGTTATTTCAATAATGGAGTATCCGTTTGCATAATGCATTGTGCAGTGGAACGTATGTATAAGAGTCTGAATCTGGCTTGTGACATTTTTTGACATGTTTTTAAACAATATATTGTATCTTGTATAAACTGCTGCTGCTGAAAATAAATAAATAAATAAATAAATAATAATAATAATAATACAGGTTTACTGGTCTTAGTTGGTTTAAAGGGATAGTTCACCCAAAAATATAATTTCTCTCATAATTTACTCACCCTCTTGCCATCCCAGATCTGTATGACTTTCTTTCTTATGCATGACACAAATTAGGATTTTTAGAAGAATGTCTCAGCTCTGTAGGTCCATGCAATGCAAGTGAATAGTGACCAAACATTTGAAGCTCCTAAAAGCACATAATGGCAAGATAAAAGTAGTCTATATGCATCCTGTGGTTTTATCCATGTCTTTAGAAGTGAAATGATAGGTGTAGGTGAGAAACATATCAATATTGAAGTCCATTCTTACTGTAAATTTTCACTTTCACATTCACTTCCACATTCAGCCACCTACTGGTGAGGGCTGATCAAATGTGGAGATTTATAGTAAAAAAAGGACTAAAATATTGATCTGTTTCTCACCTCACACCTGTCATATCACTTCTGAAGCCATGGATTAAGTCTTATGGATTACTTCTATGCTGCCTTTATGTGCTTTTTGAGGTTTCAAAGTTCTAGTCACCATTCAATTGCATTGTATTGACCTATAGAGCTGAGATATTCTTCTAAAAATCTTAATTTGTGTCCTGCAGATGAAAGAAAGTCATACACATCTGGGATGGCATGAGGGTGAGAAAATGATGAGAGAATTTTAATTTGTGGGTGAACTATCCCTTTCAGCTGGTCTCACATTCTGGACAAGCTGGTGTTCAGCTGGTAGGTCAGCTGGTCTCCTAGCTGGACCAGCTAACAAGTGCCCAAAACCGCTTTAAAACCATCTTGTTAAACTATCTTGATCAGGCTGAGAGACCAACTAAGACCTGGAAACAAGGTTTGGGCAGGAGCGCTTTAAGATGGGTTTTTCGAGTTTTACTATTTTAGTAGGTGCTTGTAAAATTTGATACACGCACACATATATGTTCCCCCTCATGGCCAAGGAAATGTGGCTTTCAGCATGCAGTCATGTGGGAAATTGACAACACTCTAGAGCTGAATGTTAAGACAGAGACAGGGAGAGAGAAGAGAGAGAGAGAGAGAGAGAGAGAGAGAGAGAGAGCATGATGTGTGTGGCAGGATAGTAGTAACAGACCTTGTTTTTGTCACACTTACACACACACATATGCTGACAATCTCCCTCACTTATATCTCCTCTCAATCTCTCTCTCTCTCTCTTTCTTTCTCTCTCTCTCTCTCTCTTTCTCTCTCTTCTAGTGTTGTCTCTGGACTGTCTTTTACTGCCCTCTACTGGGCACTAAACAGGAGCAGTCCTGTATTTGGGAAATAGGGTTGACATTTTAAGAGCACAGACCTTTGTCTTAAGGTGGCTAGGACATGGCATAGGTATCAAACAAGGGGCACAAAAAGTTACCCTTCTTCAATAATGAAGAACACTAAAGTAAACAATCTATGTTCTTTGATTAAAAAAAATATTGGATTCAGTGTCTTTGTATTAAAAAATAAAAAAACACTTGTAGAAAGGCAGAGCATGTCATTTCAATGTTGTGTGAATTATGTGTTTGCTAATAAAAGAACAGATGTAGCTTGAGACAATTAGAGTATCGATCAAGTGGAAGAATCTGGCTCTGTGATTGAGCACTAACTCCCTCTGGCCTGCAGATATATGGATGGATAGTGAGTGTGCTGTAGTGTGCTGTTTGGCTTCAGTAATGCTCCGGACATGACCTGGATTAAATGCAGAAAATGTCAGCCACTGGCAGCCTCTTTTGCAGTGTTACACAAGCCTTCACTTGACAATGACATTAGGCTTTTTAGCGCTACAGTAGTAGAATTAAGTGCAAAGGATGTGTATAAGGTGTGCAACTGCCTCTTTAATTGTGTATTTTAGCAATTGTGTCCCGCCATTGAGCATAATGGTAAATTATTATGTTACAAAAGCCTGTGGCCTTATAAGCTAATTGAGTAGTATTTTCTAGCAAGCTTTATTGTTATTCTTTATACATGCAGTGTATCAGATGTGCACAAAATATATTGCACAGTCAACATTCACAATTAATAACTGATTATGTCCAATATAAATGAGCTTCCACCTTGATTTTTCAACTCTGAAAGTTGAAACAATCATCCATGTGATTATCTAATCAGCCAATCATGTGACAGCAGTGCAATGCATCAAATCAGGCAGACAGGAGCTTCAGTTAATGTTCACATCAACCATCAGAATGGGGAAAAATGTGATCTCAGTGATTTGGACCATGGTATGGTTGTTGGTCATGATGCTGCAGATCCATGGAATGGCACTGTACTGTGTGATCTACATCATCAAAGGTCTTGGTAAAATTAGAGTGCACACTGAGCCCAAAACATCACAAGCCTTATACACAAAGGCCATCAAACTAACTAAATTGTGTGTTGTGGAACAGTGCTGCCAAACTGCATAGGATCTAGACTTGGCGAGATTGTGCTGCAAACTGTTTGCAAATTTTCGTGAGCTGAGCTATTAATGAAATCGGCCTCAATTCGTCAATGTTTGGAGGGGAAGATTTTTGTATGGGGACAACAGTAGCCTCTTCATCAAATGAACAGTTGATGATGTCACAAAGAGGGATACTGATCTCACATGCAATCTCCTGCAATATTCTTGCGGGAATCATGTCTCGGCTAGGGGATTTGTGGCAATTTATGGAAGACAATCTGCTATACACATCCTATACTGGAATAGTTGGCATTGGGAAGGATGGTTAAAAAAAAGAAGGTAAAACCGAACGTTCAAAAGGCGGAAGCGACTGGAACACTTTGACAACCTTTGTGTTGATTGCATTACAAAGTCCTGGGAATTAATTCCAGGGACATTAATTCGGTCCGATCTTTTCACAGTTTTGCACATCGATTTAATTCTGTTGAGCAAAGCTCTAGAATTCACTTTTGCATTCCACTTTGCATTCCATGTTTTTTAGCCTTATGTATTTCCTTTTGGAACTTGTTTCTGTAAAACTTCACCAGGTCACTTGATTTTCAAGTCTTAAAGGTTTTTTTGTCTCTGGTGGATTAAGTGCTTGATCTTGGGGGTGATCCATGGTTTGTACGAAGGATAGATTTTCACTGTCTTCATCGGGAAATGTCTATCAATGGTTGGCAGGATAGTATTGGTAAAGGCATTGGCTTTTTTTATTACTGGTTACTTCATTCACCTACTGCCATGGATGATTGGCAATCCACCGGCCAAACTCGCTCAAGCCAGGCTACCTTATATGTTGTACTACCTGTTTAGTGCACTCAAAAGGTCTTAATTGTACTTTAGGCTCCAAAAGTCACAGTTATGGTCACTTGAGCTAAGAGGAGGGAGAATTTTGGTTTCAAATACACTGGTTTTATATTAGTGATAATCATGCCAAGAATGGCTTCACCTCTGGTGTTGTTCTGAACTGACAGAGTTTGTTATCTAGGAAGATGACATGGACTCTAGGTGGTTGAAGTCTCCAACAATTACAAATCCAATGTCTGGGTGCTTAGTACAAAGCAGGTCAGATGAGGCTATTAGATTTTCGATGAGTTCATCCTGGTGTTATGATTGAGGTGGTGAATACACCACACACACAGCAATAGCAGATATGTACCGTGGGAGTCTCAGGGCTCTCACTTTCACCAGCAGACATTCTAAATTATCTGGAACACTACATGTTAAGTGATATGATGGAACACAGTCTCTGATATACAGTGCAACACCTCCACCCTGACAAGTGGTTCAGCATTTGGAAAACAAGGTGTAGCCACCATTACCCAATATTTCGTCAGACATGTGGGGAGTAAAACATTTTTGAATTCTGAAATTGCTGTCACTTAAACGTGTAAATACAAACAGTTGGGGTTTAGTGAGGTCAAATCTTCTGCCTACAGCAGTCTTAATCTTGTGCAAAATGCTGTTACTCCCTCTACATACTCTTTTCCTAGTTGGTATCCATGCCACCTCTTCTTTGCTTAAGATCTTTCTTAGCCGAGGGCTTTGTGGAGAAGCAGATTGTTTGAGCCTCTTGAGGAATTCCATAGAGTACTTTAAAACTGGTGCCTTTTCTGGTGCCATTATGTATAAAAAAGAATCGCCCCAAGCTGATCCAGAACAGTTAATACTGTATAAATGTTTGTTATGATTCTGAAGCCAACCCCTCCATCGCGTATTTGTTTTGGATTTAACCTTCCACTGGACACTTGACATTTTTGATGGGAACATACTCAATTTAAATGCACAGATAAAGGAATAGTTCACCCAAAAATGAAAATTATTTTATCATTCAACCCTCATGCCATCCCAGATGTGTATGACTTTCTTTCTTCTGATGAACACAAACAAAGATTTTTAAACTAATATTTCAGCTCTGTTGGTCCACTCAATGCTAGTGAATGGTGACCAGAACTTTGAAGGTCTAAAAGGGACACAGAAACAGTATAAATGTAATCCATATAACTCCAGTGGTCCATCCATATCTTCAGAAGCGATATGATGGGTGTGGGTGAGAAACAGATTCATATTTATTTAGTTGTATATTTATTGCTATAAATGTCCACTTTCACTACCACATGCTTCAACTTTTGTTTTTGTGATTCACAGTCTTTATGCATATCACCACCTCCACCACCACATTCATCATATCGCTTCTGGAGAAATGGATGAACCTCTGGAGTCGTATGGATTACTTTTATGCTGCCCTTATGTGCATTTTTAAGCTTCAAAACCTGGTACCCTGCAGATTTTACACATGTGTAATGTGCCAAAAATCTGGACTTATTATGATTAGGTCAGTGAAAGTATTCTTTGTGAGGTTGCTTTTTAATTTGACGTATGTGTGTGCGCATTATCTCCACAGAAGCGTCTATCCTGAGCTATGACGGCAGTATGTATATGAAGGTGGTGATGCCTACAGTCATACATACAGAAGCAGAGGACGTCTCTCTTCGCTTTATGTCCCAGCGTGCATTTGGCCTGTTGATGGCTGCCACATCACGTGAGTCTGCTGACACACTGCGACTAGAGCTGGACAGCGGCCGTGTCAAACTGATCGTCAACTTAGGTATCGTATACTGTCCCTATCGTCCGTTATTTAATACATATGCAAGTTAATGGATGTCGTCATCTCTAACACTACAACTAAACGGTTGTTTTCTTGATCTGCATGGATTGCTCCTGTTTGTTTTTGTTGTTTTTTTTGTTCTTTTGCTTTGTCTGCAACTCATGTGGACAGACAAGCTATCTCAACTGGCACACGTAACCTCTGACCTCATGATCTATGTGTCACATCTGTGCCAGTCATACTCATAGACATGCTCATTAATTTACTGATGCAGGAGAAACATATCTCAAACAAGCTAAGCATTGATATTAGGGCTGGGTGATAAATATAAAAGAAAATCTTTACAGCCCCCCCAACAATATGTATTTGCTCTGAAATGGCTAAAAAATGTCGCTTGAATTTCAATCAGAGGAATATAATTTCAACCAAACAGCCATTGATGCCAAGTAAATACAAAATGTAAAGCAACAAAATTTCTGTAAAAATCAAGGCAATATTTATCTATATATACATACAGTATACATGTATATAATTATACTTCCATTGTAAGTGCCTCACTGTAATATCGATTTTTGATTATTTATTTTTTTGTTATATTTAAAAAAAAAAAACATTTTAGTGCCACAAATGCTGTTGATTGAGCTTAAATTGTATTGAACCTGGAATATTCCTTTAATCACCAACAAAATATCAGATACAGTTGTTGTAAATATTTGGTATATCATCCAGCCATAACTCAAATGTCTCTTTTCATCTACATGATCACTATTCAATATTTATGATGTCCACTTTTCTTACGTTAAGGTGGTTTTAACAATACGTTTTATATCTTATGTAAAACAATTTGGTCATGTTATCGGGAACACATGTCCCATTACCATTTCCTGCTCTTAACGGCATTTATCGTGACTTGTTCAAAGATGGTACTCACCCCTTCAATGGCCTGTAGCCTGCGGCCCTGTTAGCAAACAGCCCGAGACCAGAGCACCCAGCCCACCTGCAGCTGGTGTCCAAAACACCATCCACAACACTTATCCACCCACCCAAACACACACACACACACACACTGTCATTTCTACTTACATTCTCCCAGATGCCCCTTAGAAAGCCCCAAAAAATCTATTGCAGGATCCCAAATTAATTTCATTTTCCATTTAAGCCATTTAAAATAATGTATGCTTTTAGCATAAATACATAACCACCAAAACATTCAGTTTTCATTGTACTAGTTTAATGTGATCTATTGTCTTAATACAGATTAACTTTATCTGTTTATATTTAATGAGGCACATGCTACAAGTTTGTCAAAGTGTTGACCGCTGTATGGTGCTGGAGCTTGTTGGACCGAGGCTGTTTGCTCCCACTTTTCTGTTGTGGTTGACGGCACATGACCAAACCAGCCAAATGGATTTCAACCCAGATTGCAATCCTGTTTACAAACCCAAGTTTTAGAACAAACTGCAACTGCAAGGTACCAACTGTAACATTTTTACAGTTAGTACCATGGCCAATAATTTGGATAATAAGTAACAAAGAATAAATTCCAAGGTTGATGAATCCATTTGGCTTCGAGCAGGCAGCCATTTTAAATGGATGACTGATATATTATTACCCTTAAAGAAAAAATAATAAAAAAAATATGTATGTAATTATACCCTATAAGTATTTGGACACTTAAGCCACACTTAAAACATTTTTTTATGGATGTCATTGCATTATAAAACAAAATATAATTTTAAAGATAATATCAAATATTTTATTGTTTAAAAGTAAAACAAAATAAAAAAAATATTGAGACAGTTTCTGGTTTTCAATTGTTAGTAGGAAATGTATGTGATTAACTACACCTGTGGATAATCTGCTAGGACACCTGTGTGGACTGTTTGAGGCAAATTGACTTTATCCACTAAAAATCACTTTTTTAGTTGGATAAAGTTGCTGGAACCACTGCTTAAAAGTAATCAGAAAAGGTCTAGCGTCAGTTGTTTACACACACAAAAATGAAGTCACCCCTCCTAATTGAATTATAGAAAGGTTTTACGCAAATTTCATATATTTCATTTATAACACGTCCATTTCATTGAGCCAACATAATTTTGTTAGATTAGGTAAAATTAATGTACTAACAGTTTTACTCAATTTTATTAGGTTCATCAAACTCAATTTACTAAGTTTTAATTAATACATTTTCTTCTGTTGGTTCAACTTAATTTATTTTAATAATCAAAATGAATGCCACATTAACACCGCAAAAAGTATTAATTTAGTCCCAAATTAAATTTTTTTACAATTTGAATGGATATAATCCAGTGAAATCAAGCTGTGGCAAAATATTTTAGAATTGTGTTGCTTTTGTTTCATTTCAAGTAAATTGAGCAAGCAGCAAAATATTTTATTTATTTATTTATTTTAACGCAGATGCCACTTGGTTTAATAATGTATTGACATTATAAATTAGTATCCAAAGGTGTTCAAATACTTTTTGGAGCCATTTTAATGTAGGTATTTGGATCAAATTGGCAAAGAATGCTTTATATCAAAGAAATTGGCTGGAATGCTACAAAGGTTAGTCAAAAAATGGCTGCTGCTATATGTGCTCGTCCCCGGAAGGTGGAGTTTTTGTTGTTGGATGTCTGCAGCTGTTACCTTGAAGGACGCGATTTCATCTGTCACTTGTTCTTCCCCATCTAGACTGTGGCAGGATAAACTGTAATGCCAGTAAGTCCTCAATCTTTTACTTCTACATACTCAATACTGCAATAGTAAGAAACACAATCCTTAACTAAGGAAATTATGGTTTTATTTTCTATAGACGGTCAAAGTTTACTTTTGAACAATGTTGCTATCATATCCAACTCTTCTATGTTTTATGTACATTTGCATACTGTACGTAATGCTAATTATTTTGAATGCTTAATACTTTGTGATGATATCCTGGAAAATAGAACTGCTCTTACTCATCTAAAGGCTTCCAGATCTTCTTCAACATTTTTTTTATTTTATTTTAATGTAAATTAAATGCCCGTTTAAAATAAATAAAAAAAAATACATTTAAAAAATGTTTAAATATTTTTCTATTGTAACCACTAACTTATAACATAATGTGGGCTCAAAGAGAAAGTTCACCCAAAGAATATGGCATTTTGTCAATTACTCAATTACTTTTTTCTTTGATGGATCACAAGTTAATATGTTAGCTTCAGTAACCATTAATTTTCATTGTATGGGAAAAAAAAGGCAAATTGTATTTGCACCCTGGTGCAAATAATGGTAGATACCAGGTCCATTGAGATAGTGGGGGACATATTTCTCTTCTGAAGTGTTGTTTTTTCCATAATTGATTATTAAAACGGTCCAAAAACACTTTAAACTGCAGTATAGCCCATTGATGAGACTGTAAGTCTATCCCTCACAACCCCATTGTCATTTCCATTAAAAATCAAAGATGGCGCTAGCATAAATAAGGTATATTGCACCCTGGTGAAAATAGTGTCAGATACTATTTGCACGCATATTTGAATATTAACATACAGTATGAGCATCACTGCTGTGTGTCTATTGTGTTTATTTAGAGTCCCACAGACACACTACATGAACCCCTACCCCTAAACCTAAACTTAACCTTACCTTAGAAAAATAACCTTGTTTTTATTACTGGTTTCATCATGGTATTTTTGTAAATTTACTGTAAACACTAAATGAACCATGGTTACTATATTAGCACCATATTACCATACTAACAACACCATTGTTAATTGCATTAAAACTATGGTTTCTGCCAAAGAAAATGGTTACTACAATATTAGTAATACAGTGATGCAATGTACACACAAGCGATACCGAACCGTGGAAAGAAGTGCAAACGACAGACCACGCCTCTGGATAAAACCCTTCTCTGCACTCCTCAACATTCACAGTGACCAAATCACTGCGATAAATCGTCATGGTTACTGTTGTAATCTCCGTTCCCTGATGGAAGGAACGAGATGTTGTGTCGATTGTAGTGACACAAGGGGTCTCTTATGAGAGCCTCGCATACCCCTGAACTTGAGAAAAGGCTAATGTCAAATTGGCAGACAGAATTTGCATGTTCTGCCCCGGACATACGGGTATAAAGGGGAGCGGGCAAGGGAGGAGGCACAGCCTGGTGTGATAGGCTAGGAGATAGCATCAACAACCCAATGAGCTAACCTCTGTTTGAGGATGGCATTCCCTTTCCACTGTCCGCCAAAGCAGACAAAGAGCTGATCATAGCATCAAGAGCCCTGCGTGGAGTCCACATGGGTACACAAACACATACCGGACACGGCAAAGAAGAGGCTGGGTCTGCCTCCTCCCGGGGCAGCTTCACTTAAAGGTTCACGTCCTAAAACCTGAAGGGGGTCGTAGGAACCATAGGCATGTAGCCCGGTCGCGGTCTTAGGATTAGGTGAGCATCTGCCGGACCAAACTCCAGGCAAGTGTTGCTGACAGAGAACGCTTGCAGGTCCCCAACCCTCTTGATGGAAGCGAACATGATCAGGAGGGCCGTCTTAAAGGAGAGGGCTTTGAGCTCGACTGAATCAAGCGGCTCGAAGGGGGATCTCTGAAGGCCTGAGGGGAACACTGACAGATCCCAGGATGGGAACAGGCTTGGCCGGGATGGGTTCAACCATCAGCCACCTCTTAAGGAACCTGATAATCAAGTCGTTCTTACCAAGGGACTTGCGCCGTGGTGGGCTGCGATAGCAGCAACATACACCTTCAAGGTGGAGGGGGACAGCCTCCCCTCCAACCTCTCCTGCAGGAATGAAAGCACTGACCAAACTGCGCATCTCTGCGGGTCTTCAGATCTGGAAGAGCACCAATTTGTGAACAGATGCCACTAGGGCTTAAAGCTGCTGGGGGAGCTCTGGCTTGGTTGATCGTGTCTACGACAGCAGGTGGTAGATCGCTTAAGTCTTCCGCGTCCTGTCCGGGGCCAGACATGGAGGTTCCAGAGGTCTGGGCATGGTGCCAAAGGGTGCTCTGTCCCTGAGAAAGGAAGTCCTTCCTCAGGGGAATATTCTGGGGAGGTGCTGACGTGAGGAGCGTGAGATCCAAGAACCAGGTCCGAGTGGGCCAGTAAGGATGCCTGTTCCTCATCCTCCCTGACCTTGCACAGCACCATTGCAAGAAGGCTCACTGGGGGAAATACGTACTTACGCAGCCCCAGGGCCAGCTGTGCGCCAGTGCGTCTGTGCTGAGAGGGACCTCTGTTAGGAGTACCAGAGCGGGCTGTGGGAGTTGTCTTCTATCTGTGAGAGTTGAGATCTATCTGTGCCCTGCCGAAGTGGTCCCAGATCAGCTGGACCACCTGGGGGTGGAGCCTCCACTCTCCGCTGAGCGAGACCTGTTGTGATCACCCGGGATGTGAGTGGTGAGCAGCGACCTGAGTCACAGGTGACTCCAAAGGAGGAGATGACGGGCGAGTTGTGACATGTGACGGGAGCGTATGCCGCCTTGGCGATTTATGTATGCAACCGTAGCGGTGCTGTCTGAACGGATCAAGACGTGCTTGCCCCGAATCAGTGGGAGAAACCTCCGCAGGGCAAGGAGTACAGCCAACAACTCGAGGCAGACGATGTGCCAACGCATCGTCCATGGGTTGAAATTCTGCCGGCAGGAAGGGGTGATTAAAACATGGTATGTGCCTCAGCGCCATGCCCATCTCGGGACTCGAGTCTGAAGTGTGATCGCCGCCGAGGATGCAAATGCCACAGGAGCCTCTGGAACTGTTTGAGAGGAACCGCTGTGCCTGGCTTGAAGCGAGCGAGGCACCTGAGCGCTGACTGCGCGCACTCAGTTGTGAGGCGCTGACATTGAGAATGAGTCTAAGATGCGCGAGCACCTGGTCCCTGTGGGCGCATAGTAACTCTCAAGAGTGGGCTAGGATGAGCCAGTCATCAAGGTAATCGAGTATGCGGATGCTCACTTCCCGTAGCAGGGCAAGGGCTGCCTCTTTGAACTTGGTGATGACGCGAGGGGACAGGGACAGGCCGAAGGGGAGGACCTTGTACTGATACGCCTGACCGTCGGACGCAAGCCGGAGGGTCGACGCCGAAGCAGAATAGTGACGTGAAGTACGCGTCCTTCAGGTCTACCACTACAAACCAATCTAATGCAAACACAGGTTATAATTTTTTTCTACGTGAGCATTCTGAACGGGAGTTTGTGTAAAGTCCAGTTAAGAACTCGCAGTTCCAAGATTGGCCACAACCCACCGTGGGTACTATGAAGTAAGTGCTGTAGAGACCCTTCTCCATCTCCGAGCTGAGTTGGATGGTCCTGGCCAGCCAATGCAACGGGATGGATAGCGACGATCAAGCTCTGTGCGAGGGGTGAAGGACGTGCACTAACGGGATGACAATTTTTGACATACCGGGTGGGGCTTCGCAGCGGCATGTCCTGAGGCTTGAGAACGGCTAGATGATTTTATTGTGGGTACCACAGACCGAAGGGTGTGCGCAACGAAGGGTTTTCCTCCCGACCCTCCACCGGAGTTCGGAGTGGCTTTGGTACCAGCTGCAAAGCGAACATCTGACTGCCCGGGTCTTCTGTCTCAGGGACGCTTAAGAGCTTCACGGGTCCTAGAGGGGGTCCTGGAGACAGGGGGTGTACACCACCTGCGGGGCGCTCAACACTGGGGCTGAGAGCTGGGCTCGTTTGAAGCAGAGCTGCCTGGTTTAGTCACAGGGGGACACCCTTGGCAGGCAGATGGCTACGTTGAGGCGGCAGCGCGGCATGATGTGTGATATAGCGTCCCTCTGCCTCTTCACCTAGGAAAACTGCTGGCCGAAGGCTTGGTGAACTTGCAGAAGAGCCATGGCATGCAGGGCGGAGGCAGCACGTCCAGTGGCACTGTAGACTTTCGCAGTCAGTGACAACGTTTTGGGGAGGGGGCTGAAGTGGCTTTCTTTCGGGAGAAAAGAAAGGTGCGACCACAATGTTGCCATGGCTATGTTCTCACACTGAGAACATGAACCATTCATAAAAGCTGCCTGCATGTGATCGCAGCCCAGGCACGCGAGGCAGCTTTTATGGCTGTTAGAAGCGGAGAGAAATCGACCGCATCCAGGAACTACACAGAGGCAGAAGGGCATCTTGAAAAAGATGCGTCCTGAAAAGGATGTTCAACGCCTGCTGTGTATTGCTCTTTTATGAGTGGAAACTCAAACTCTTTTAGGAGGAGAAACACTCTTTCAGGCAATGAAAGCGCTGTCGAAGCGTCCAGGGGCATAGACTGCACAGCGTGCAGAGAGGAGAATGCCGCTGGAATGCGCCGTAGAGCCAACAGCAGTGCTTATCACCAGTAGAGGTGAGTGGAACAGTGGTGAACTCAGCTTTGCTGTTGCACAACCGCTCTGCTCCGAAGAAAAACAGAACGTCTGACAGACGCTCACCCAATCCCCTTTAGACCCGTATTTTCGGGGCATGCAAATTCTGTCTGCCAATTTAACGTTGGCCTTTTCTCTAGTTCAGAGTTTTGTGAGGCTCTCAGAAGAGACCCCTTGTATCACTTCAATCGACACAACGTCAAGTGAGTGACAGAAGGGGAATCAACATTTCTATTCATTTTTATAAAAATAATTTAGTATAAAGAGTAGAAACAGGAAATTGAATGGGAAAAAGAGTAGAACAAAATTTCCAAAAATTGCTAGGACAGCACTACAAAATCACACACCGTCTCTACAGCCTATGCCACTGCAGCGACATCTACTGATTAGTTTCTCATATTTCAATGGTTCCACCAGTCTATTTGGGTGCAAATAGCTGCATGTGTGGCAGATGCTATTTACAACAGGGTGCAAATAGACACTCTGGAAAAAAAATAATGGTGAGTAAATTATGACAGAATTGTCTTTTTTAACTGTGTCTTTAAAGCTGTATTCAAATAATTTCAAGCCTATCAAACATTGGTACAACCCGATCTCAAGAGAATTCGTGAGAAATCGCATGACAACCAATCACATACGCTTCCCACCTGGAGTCTCCAATGTTTTTATTTCTTCCTTTTTAAACTAACAATGAAGAGTAACACCTTACATAAACCCTACATCTAACCATGATAGTAATTAAAGAGATAGTAATTAAAGAGAAACTTCTGTGTTTTGAATGTGTATTTGTGATATTTGTCCTCATTTTAACACCTAACCCAAACCCCCTACCTAAACCTAACCATAAAGTGTAACACCTTACCCAGAAAATTATAGTAATGTAAAAAGTTAAACTTTCCAGATCAAAACACACATTCGTGATACATTTCTTAATTTTTGCCACAAATCCCATACCTAAACCCAAGCATAAATTTGAACCTGTTACCATGATTGTGAGGGTTTTGAAATAGTTGAGGGAAGCATATGTGATTGGTTGGTGTTTTAAGTCATACGTTTTTGTACAAACAAAGCTTTATGACTTCTTAGGGATTCACCATCTGGTACTATTCTTCTGAATTCTCATGAGACTGTTGGAATGATCCCTGACAAACAAAGGTAATCCACAACAGCATTTTCTAATGACATTTAGAGGTTTAATAGACATGAAAATTATAACTATATAGGAAAGAGTTCAAATAGAAGAATTATTATTTAATCACTGACCAAATAGAGACAACATCCATGCTGTGAAGCCCCGGACAATTTCTGAACTAGATCAGTGATGTAATTCCACTTTTATTTCAAATAAAGAAAAAAAAAAGACAGGAGTATTTATTCATTACAAATGAGTATTTGATTTGCCTTGTATTACAAAGGCAGTGTTCTTAAATGAATGTATAAATGTCAAAGTCTAAGTCTACATTCAGAAAGATGTATTAGGCTACGTTCACACAGGCAGAAAGAAATATATTTTGTTGGATGCTGTCACTCAAATCCGTTTAGGTTTTGTAGTGTGAACAGGACAAAAACACATAAAATTTTTACAAGCCCCATACACACCACATTCTTAGGTGGTTTGGAATCCGATTAAAATCTGAAATTTCTTAATACGTCTCAATTCGCGACATGTGATTTCATGTGTTTTTTAGTTTTGTTTTCTGCCATTTGTTTTGCGCAACGGTTGTTATACGTCAGGTTTTGCAGCGAGAAAACATAATGTGCTCCGAACAGCATAATTAATGCCTTCACAGAACACATCAAATTTAATACAATAATGATGGTCATGCAGTAGGATCGTTACAAACATCATTTTCAATAAAGAAATTACTTTTATTACACATTTCAATTCTACAAAACTCTCACAGTGGAAGGTAAACAGGGCATAGAGATCATCACTTCTGAATGAAACACACCCATATGTCATTTATATGTTACAGGGCACGCAAAGCACTGCAAACCTCTTATAATAATACAGACATTAGCTTCACTTACCCGAAGAGATGTGATAAACCACCACAACATGATAAAGTATTGAGTGTCAAGCGAATAGAGGATGCCTAAAAATGTTGAGCGTTTTACTACAGGACGCAGTAGTAAACTCCTCGTCTCAGCATCTGACCTTTTTATGCTATACGGGATGTTTTGCTCTCTGCTAAAATACAGGGCCCCAAGACAAAACGGGCAGCAACAACACTAGCAGCAACAAACATTGCATATGCCACCTCAACTGTCTGTGAAGAATGTTCATATGGATACTGCACTCATGAAAAGCATAATCAATGGTAAAACATCCGTCGCTAAAATCTCATGCATTGTGAATATATGCAAGTTTGCTGCATTTCCATGACAACTAATGTGGACATGATAGCATGAGCGACTGTAGTCTGAACAGAAAAAATTTTATCTGGCTACATATAACTTGCAGTTTGAACAGTCACTCATTTGAGGAAAAATCTGATTTTTCCTGCAGTGTGAACAAAGCCTATGTGTACTGCATATATGCTGTAGTACTGCAGTGTATATATACTGTATTATTACTTTAAATAGTTTTTTTTTTTAAATAGTTCATAATCAGTATGGAATGTGCAATGATAAACATTTCAACCGGTAGTATGCTACATGTTTAATTCAGTGATGTAAAAGAGAAGATTCACAATAGAGGAGTGGTGATGTACAGTCCCTGCAAAGTGAACCAGTTATCTGTGGTCTGCTGCATCCTCCGCTATATACCAGCCCATAGAGTATAAAAATTGCATTCAGCACAGATTTTGTGCATGCATTTAAGCTGTTGCCTGATCTGCAAATTCCTTTAGTGAATTGGGCACTTGTGTGCAAATAACCAGCTGTATTTCTGGGTAAAAAGTATTCTTAGTGAATTCCCCCTTTGATGTGTAGTAGGCTATATGTGTTTTCTTTGCATACGAAAAGTGTGCATACTGTACATAGTATGTGTACTCTATATACAGCACTGTGAATACATTAAGATTAGTATGGTAGGATGCCATTCCGAACATAACCCCACACATTATTTTGTTCATGGTCTGTCCTTTTTCTGAGTAACAGCAGTATAAAAATGAGATTTTACTTGAAACTGAATTGTTGATTTTTTCTTCATGTACTGCTATTAAAAATGATGTAAAATGGTTTTCTTAGATATCAATGGTTGTGATGACAGTGATTTGAAAATCGAAAACTAATTTTGAAAAACGTGGTTTTTACAAATGTAAATATTTTTTTTCTTTTTTTATTATATATGTATACATATTTTTAAATAAATTTTGTTCATAAAATAAATACATTCCTAGTGAAATGACCCCTTTAAACTGTTTTCAGAAGACGGATATTTATTTGCATTGCTAATGTGTGAAAGGACTAACTGAAACGTTATTCTCAGGTAAAGGACCAGAGACATTGTACGCTGGGCAAAAGCTGAACGACAATGACTGGCACTCAGTCAAAGTGACACGGCGTGGTAAAAACCTCAAACTCATGGTGGATGATGATGTAGCTGAAGGTATGAGTGCAGTAGAGTCTTTATAAAACATCAGCAGCTGACCACATGAATGCATGAATCCAACACTTACCTACACCTTTCTCTCTCCTTTCTGACTATCAATGTAGCCATTGATAGTCATTGTTGAGATTGACAACTGAACTGCATTTACTAACTGGTGTGACTCTCCATTGATCCTATTTATGAAACAGCAGATGGGAACAGATCAAATACTGTTTGTATCATGAGTACCCATGAGTAATGCTTGTAACCATACTGGCAAGAAAACTTCTGTTTCTATTTGTAAGGTTTGATAGAGTGATTCCATTTTGTTATGTAATCTGATATGATTACTTTTTTGACCCATCTATTTATAGCCCTGTTACAGGTGCGTCCAATGATGTCACCAGCAGAGGCTATAATTCTGGTCGCACACATATTCACAGCTGGTCACCCCTAAATTTGTTTCCAAAACGCTAAGTCAGCACAGCATCAAAGTGTAGCTTTTTGACAGGGAACTTTCTATTTGTTAGTTGCAGAGTTTAAAACAAAAAAAAAGTGATTAAGGGTCATAAAAATGTATGTTACTCAAGATAAAATACATGCTTGAGAACATGCCTTTATTTTTAATTTCGTTATTTAAGAAATTAGGAATAGGAATTGGAATTGTTTTATTATCCAGGTTTGTAATAATAAAAAATGATTTACAAAAATGAAAGAATATCTCTTGATATCATGTAGAAATGTACATTTTGCACCTCTTCTTAATTATTCATAAGAAGGCATGGCCTTAATTTAAAACAACATTTTAAATACAGACTGTTTTTTTTTTTTGGATTGAGTTACACACTAGTTATTGCCTTTGGCTGATTGGTGATGTAATCAACAATGTAATCATGTAATCCATAATAACGTAACTATAATCTTACTACGCACGTTATAAAATGAAATTTATATAATTACCAGTACTCGTTTTAACTAATATAATTATGTAATCTAGATTACATGTAATCTATTACTACTCAGCACTGTTAGAGATTTTTACAGTATATAAGAAGCATACAAAATTATTATACAGGACATGTTAAATATGCATACTAATGTTAGTCCCTAAACAACACAGTTTAAGATTATGAAACAGACTTCTAGCCATCTGACTAAAATGTAAACATATAAAACATAATTGCACAGCAAGTAGATGTGGAAAATACTTTATAATTTTAAAATGATCTTTAAATTAACTATGCGCCCCAAAGAGTTTTTAACTGCATGAAAACACTGTGAAACACAGCAGTAATTAAACTGTATCCTTCATCCATAAATGTGTACACGGTTGTTTTCGGGGTATTCATGAGCTTACCGTCATTTCGGCTGCTCTAAAAGTAGCTCTCACATTAATAATGAAAGGATCATCTCAGATGTTTTGTAATTTTGTGACCATATCAGACCATAACAAAAAAACATGAACATTTGTAACTTCTGAATGAAAGATTATTACAATGATGTACCAGTTGGTGTGTGTGTGTGTGTGTGTGTGTGTGTGTGTGTGTGTGTACTTGCCATACGGAGATGAATCATGGATCAATATATATATGAATGTCCGCTTAAGTCAAGTATGGCTGTTTTTGTATATTTAAATGTTTAATAATTAAATAAATAAAAATATTGTTGTGTCAGTTGTGATAAGTCACCAATTCTCATATTTACATTAGTTACTGTGGTTGTTGTTCACAAGAACACAATGTAGGATTGGCTTCAGTTACTCTGCAAGCTCATAAAGACAGTATTCAATTCACTCCTGCAAGATGTAAAACTGACAGTCACACCTGTTAGTAAATATGGCTGTCAGTCCCACACACTGACTGTGTGAATGGAACCTGTGTAAATAAAGAAGCGTAATTAGCACTCAAGACAGAACTGACAAGCATATTCTGCTGCTATGTATCTGAATTTATCAGGTCAGGTGAATGGTGACCACACTCGTTTGGAGTTCAGTAACGTCGAGACTGGTATCCTGACCGAACGGCGTTTTGCCTCCTTGGCTCCATCTAACTTCATTGGTCACCTTCAGGGCCTGAAGTTCAACGGCCTGCTTTACATCGACATGTGCAAGAATGGTGACATTGAATTCTGTGAGCTCAATGCTCGCTTAGGCATGCGCTCCATCGTGGCCGATCCAGTCACCTTCAAGACTAAAGGAAGCTACCTTGGTCTGGCTACACTTCAGGCATATAGCACCATGCACCTGTTCTTCCAGTTCAAAACCACCTCTGGAGATGGCTTCATACTCTTTAACAGTGGAGATGGGAATGATTTTATTGCAGTGGAGCTTGTCAAAGGGTGAGTGGAAGAATCAAAGTAAATGGAGTTTCAAAGGATTCCGGGTTTTACCAAGTGAGGTTTAATCATTGAGGTTGATACTGTAGGTAAGATTATAGGTACAGTACCAAACACGTATGACTGACTTTCTTCTGTGGAACACGTGTTTGGCAGAATATTAACCTATTCTAGGATATTCACTTTTATTCCATAATTTTTTCTATACATTAAAAGTAAGTGGTGACTGAAGCTGTGGAGAAAAACACACACAATACCAAAACAAAAACTAGAACATAGGTGACAGTATCTTGACACTAAATAAAAACTTGACAAGAATGTCAGGAACCTGATGTTCCAAGACAACATGAAATCATGTGAATGATTCATTGGTATGTGTTATTTCAGTGAGCTATCAGTGTGGCTACAAGTATAAATTGTCATATGTTACCCATATTTAAAGACTTGAAAACAAAATGGGGGTCACATGGTATGAAGCTAGTTTTCTTGAATTTGTACTTCAGACTTTTGCTTTGTGGGACAAGACAAACTAGCTTCATGCCGTATGACCCACATTTGATCATTTTTTATAAAATATGTCACTTATAATATCTTTTTAGATTCTGGTTCAAAACTAAACTTGCTTCTGGTATATTTTTATTTAGGGCCTTAAATAGTTAAATCCCAGAGATCGTCTAGGTTACTGTTGTAGCCTCCGTTCCCTGATGGAACGAGATGTGTGTGGAAGAAACGACACTAGGGGTCTCTCTTGAGAGCCTCGCTCATCTCTGAACTTGAGAAAAGGACAATGTGATATTGGCAGACAGAATTTGCATGTCTCTCCCCCGGACACACGGTTATAAAGGGAGGAAATCATGCATCTGTCCATTCAAGTTTTGCACTGAGGAGCCGGCCATAATAGTGGCTCGGTTCAGCATCGTGGCCGGGAGGACAAAACGTCTCGTTACCTCCACCAGGGAACGGAGGTTACAACAGTAACCTAGACATTACCCTTCTGTCGCTCACTTCGAAGTTGTGTCGAAGAAGTGACAATAGGGGTCCATATTTAGTCACGCCATGCGCTGAACCATGTACATGTACTGATAACGCAGGTGCGGGCAGGCAGTTGCGTGCAAAAGCGACAGGCTGTGTCAGACTGCACGTACCCTTCCCCAACGCCCCATAAAATCGTCATAAACGTTTTAGGTTCCCGGCAACCCGAAGGGGGGAACAAAGCAACGTGCCAAGCATGGGAGTAGGCCGTGCCAGCCGGCCCTTTCTCTCTCTATGTTCCTCGCATAGAGTCAAAGTGGCTGGGGCCATCTTAAAGCTATCACATGCATCGAGGAAGGTGTTCTTTTCCAACTTCTATTCTTTCAGGGGGAAAAGACCCCGCTGAGACCACCACCTGCCCAGGCTGTGGGGAGGTAAATAGTGGCAAATTCATCACATGGTTTTCAGGCCACATGTGGGAATGGCGCGGTGGTAGATCCTACCTGCTAAGAGGGAGGAGCTGCTACAAATACGGCGACCAGGGGGCAGCAGGGACTGCCCAAGAGAGACATGGGTCCACCCATAGTGGGACCGTACCGTGGAAAATACACACAGGGAGATTAATCCACACAAGGGCCCGTCCTGTGGAGCACCTATTCCAGTACAGAGTAGTTTTAGTACCCATAGTGGGTCTGGTCAGTGTTATTCCTCCACTGAATTCCAGAGTAAGTGGGATCTCCTGGAATAAGAGCGCACGTGATCGCCTCAGTGGAGGGGAAAGGCGCTAGGTGCAAGCGGTACACCTGGTCAGTTGTTCTGTTGAACCCCTGTTCCCTGATAAAAGCTGAACGAGATGCTGTGCTGATTTAGCGCTTTAGGAACAAATTTAGGTGTGACCAGCTGTGAATATGTGTGCAACATGTTAATGAAATTGACCAGAATTTATAGCCTCTGCTGGTGACATCATTGGATGCGCCTGTAGGAGGGCTATAAATAGATGCGTCACAGGTGCATCATCGGGTATTTTGTCTGAAGAGCAATCCTGGGGCATCCCAGTGCAGCAATGAAGTGTAGCATCTCATTCCGCTTTTATCAGGGAACAGGGGTTACAGTTAAGTAACCCGAGACATTCCCTGTTAAAAAGCTACACTTTGATGCTGTGCTGATTTAGCGCTTTGGGAACGAGAATACCCACGCGCCACACTGTGGATGTCCAGACCCCTTACGGTTGTGTAGTTGTGCCCTCAAGAGCACGAGAGGTCTCAGACTTGAGCTTGTGATGTTGACTCAAAGACTTAAGAGCCTGGAGTGGCATGAACATCCAAACTATAAAATCTTATGAATGTGTGCGGAGAGGACCAGCCTACCGCATCACAAACATTCTGCAGAGGGACACCTCTAGCCAAGGATTTAGAGGAGGTGACCCCTCTGGTAGAGTGAGCCCTGATACCTACTGGTGAAGCTTGACCATGCGCCTTGTAGGCCAGGACAATAGCGTCCCTCACCCAATGCGACATAGTCTGCTTGGTGGTGGCCGCCCCCTATTGTGGCTCCCATGGCAAATGAATAGTTGCCCTGACTTATGACACTGGCTAATGCGGTGAACATAAGTCTGAAGGGCACGGACTGGACAAAGTCTGTGAAGTCTTTCCTGCTCCGGCGTTGTGTACGGCGGGGAGCAGAAGGCTTTGAGAGTGACCGGATGTACAGTCGAGAAAGGAACCTTAGACATGTAGTCAGGATGAGGGTGCAAAATTGCTTTAGCCATTCCTGGGGCAAAACCTGGGGCATGGCAAGCCGATAGAGTGGCCATGTAAACCGTGAGAGTGGTGGGGTATGTGCCTGCTGACAATTTTTCCTGCAGAAAGTCCAGAAATGAAGCAATCTGGCAGTTAACTGTATCTGCATTATGTGCACTGCACCATCTTTCAAAGACACCCCAATTATTGGTGTAACTTCTTCTAGTAGAGGGAGCCTTAGCACTTAATATGGTCTTGATAACTTCAGGTGAAAGCCCAGTGTCCCTCAGTTGGTACCCTTCAGGGACCAAACATGAAGGTTCCACAGCTCAGGCTGGGGATGAAATATTGTCCCCTGCGCCTGAGACAGAAGGTCCCTCCTGTCCGGAATCGGCCAAGGTGAGTCGTCGAGGAGAGACATTATCTCCGAGAACCATACCCTGTTCGGCCAGTGTGGCACTATCAGTAAGAGGCAAGAAACTTGCTGGCAAACTCTGGCCAAGACTCATGGGGGAAACCAGGGGATACGCATACAGGTGCATTCTGGGCCATGTATGTGCCATCGCGTCCAGATCCAGGGGGGCTTGGTGACTCAGAGAGAAGTAGAGGGGAAATTGCGCTGTCTGTTGAGAGGCAAAGAGGTCCACTTCTGCCCTGTAAAATCTCACCCAGATTTGTTCCACTACCTCGAGGTGGAGTTTCCACTCACCCATCTGTATTTTCTGTCTGGACAGCAAATCTGCTCCCACATTCAGGCATCCAGGGATATTTGTGTTGTTGTGCCTGCACAATCGTGATTGAATTCCATACAACGCCCAGATAGGTAATTCCCTGAGTGGGAGAGAGAACGCTATTTTTGACATTGAGTCTCAGACCCAGAGAAACCAGATGAGCTAAGATGATATCCCTGTGTTGAACTGCCAGTTCATGAGACTGAGCTAGTATCAGCCAGTCATCTATGTAATTCAGAATGCGGATGCCCCGGAGTCGCAAAGGAGCTAGTACTGCATTCATGTATTTCGTGAATGTGCGGGATGATAGGGCTTGGCCGAATGGAAGAAATTATTGGAAGGCTTCGCCCCCGAAAGCGAACCTCAGGAACTTCCTGTGTTGTGGCAGAATTTCTATATGAAAGTATGCTTCCATGAGCTCGATCATGACCAATTGTGATGTTGGATTTGGGACACAAGCGTCTTGATAGTAAGCATCTTGAATTTGAACGCCCTGACTGATCAGACGCAACCCCCCACCCTTCTTGGGAACCAGGAAGTATCTGCTGTAATAACCTGACTCTTTCCCTGGAAGGGGAACATGTTCTATGGCCCTTTTAACCAAGAGATTTTGCAGTTCTTTCCACAGTAGAAATGCTTGCTCTGGTTTCACGGTAGTGGAAACCCCGCCATTGAAACGCGGAGGACGGTGAACAGATTGAATTCTGTAGCCTTTTTCTACTGTTCTTAGGACCCACATAGAAATACCTGGCAGAAGTTTCCACGCTGCCATGTTCTCTGAGATGGGTATTAATTTTGACACTTCCTGTTGAGGGGATGTCCAGTGTTCCGTGTCCTGGACTAAGGCAGGAAGCAACGGTACACCCAACATTTAGCTGGAAGCCTCTAATTCCCGAATCACCAGAGGCGGCAGGAATGGAGAGGTATCGTGGGGGTATCGGGAGGGTCGAAGTGGATAATACATGCGCCCCGTCTCGAGGGGGCTACCCCCACAAGGCTGGGCACAAGACCGTCAGGGTTTTTTCCTCTTAGAAATGACTGCCCTGAGGTCTTGCTTTTGGGGCTGCTGAGGGCAAACAGGTCCCCAGTCTCTATGAGGGGGAGCAAGACTCACCATGTTTTGTTTCTGAGCCTCCCTTCTAGAAGGACAGGGCGGGGCTGGGTGGCCGACGGCCCCTCCCCCTGAGTGCGGCAAGGAAGGAATTGCCCAACAGCATCTTCATGACTTTTCACCTCCTGGTACCTGGTGATAACTACATTCATAGCGTCACCAAATAAGCCAGAAGGCGAAACCAGGGCATCGAGAAGGAAAACTTTGTCCTTGTCTCTGATGCCCAACAGGTTGAGCTATAAGTGTCTCTCTGTGCTGACTAAAGCCGACATAGGCGAGGGCCATATACTTTGTCAAACGGAGAGACAGATCCGTGGCTCGACGAAGCTCAGAGAAAGCCTCTTCATCGATCGTGGTACCCGCACTCAGGTCCTTCAACAGATCTGCCTGGTATGCCCGTAACACTGCCAAAGTGTGTAACCTGCTGCCTGATAAGCCTTCCCCACAAGCGTGGAGGTGGTCCTGCACGGCTTTGTGGGGAGAGTGGGTCTCTTTAGTGATGATGCCGAGCCAGGTGAGAGATAATCCGCAAGTGTCCCTTCTACCGGCGGCATCACTGAATACTCCCATGCCTTGGCACCCACAATAGTCGAATATGTCGACGTCGAGGGCACGAAGACACGGGAAGTATAAGGTTTCCGCCGTGAACGAGAGAGCTCGTCATGGAGGTCATCAAAGAAAGGAAGGGACTGATATAGCGTTCCCTTCCCTTTTTTTTTGGCCACCAGACAGAAATATGTCTTCTAGTTTGGAGCGTTTGGGGGTCTTTTGTTTGTGTGGCCAGTATAACTGTAGTCAGGCCACAGCCCGAGTAACCACCTCGAGTAATTCCTCAGCCGCTTTACTATTGTGAGTGGAATGTTCAGAGGTTCAGCGATAGGGATGGACCCGTCTCTCGCTCCTCAGCCAGATCTATGTGAGATCTAGAGTGGGCGCTGGCTCTTGGAAGTAAGCATGCTCTTCCCCCAAACACACAAAACAAAACTGGTGTGTGTCCGTTTCAACCATAGAGTGTAAACATGGGAACACACACCGCTTGCTTTGTTTATCAGTCATTCTTTTTCTTATTTTTTTTTTTAAAGAAAAGAGAAAGAGAAAGGTTTCTGCGCACTGCCTAACAATTATAACTCCTAACAGAGGAAAGTAGAAAGTTCTGACAGTCAAGAAGCACAACACACACAGAATGACCTGAAGACAAAAGATCTGATGATGCACCTGTGACGCATCTATTTATAGCTCTGCTACAGGTGCATCCAATGATGTCACCACCAGAAGCTATAAATTCTGGTCAATTCATTGACTTTTTGCACACATATTCACAGCTGGTCACACCTAATGTTGTTCCCAAAGTGTAAATCAGTGCAGCATCAAAGAGTAGCTTTTTGAGAGGGAACAGATATTCTTAACCAACACCTAACCCTAACCAATAATGTTTTAAAATGCAAATTCAAAATAAAAAAAAAAAACACATTAACTAAAGCAACCACATCATTTTGTGTCGCTTCTGTGCCACTTTCACTTTCGAGTGTTTTTGGCTGGACTCAAACCATGGCCGTCGTGTCCAAAGTCATCAGGTGAGCTACCAAGCAAGTTAATGACCTATGAGTAAGTGTGCATATGTAGGAGGGTCTGTAATACAAGTGTTAAAACTTTTCTTTTTTCAAATCATGCATTAAAGTAAAAGTGTTTTGATATAATAACATAGTGGGGGGTGAGTAATGGAGTGAAAAATACATTTAAAAAAAATCAAAATCAGCAATTGTACTTGTGATTTATGTAACAATGATTAAACCACAAAGTTGTTGCAGCGCCACTAGTGTTTATTTCACCAGGAAACTGCAGTGAAACAGTGAAACTGCAGTGAAAACAGCACGTTCAAGACGGTTTGCAAAAATGTATATAGAGTAACGTTCATTCTATATATATATATATATATATATATATATATATATATATATATATATATATATTATTATTATTATTATTATTATTATTATTATTATTATTATTATTTTCTCCCCATTTTTTGGAAATCACACAATTGGTCTACAATACAAAAAGTGTTGCTAAAGTCAACTAGTTTTAGTAAGAGACCTACCTATATATATATATATATATATATATATATAATAAATAAAATAATGACATCTTTCTAATGTTATTTTGCTCCAAAATCATAAGCAAAACATTTTCTCAGAAATAAATCATATTATGGATGTAAAATAACAGCAATTCTTGTGGATTTTAAACCAAATTAGTGGAGCAAGCTGATAAATGTTACAGAATCTCTTCATTAATGAAAGCATGGTTAGCCTTCTCCATCCAAATAGATGGATCCACTTGGCCCATCCTCTTCTAAAGCATGAATCCATTGCTGTTTTGAACAAGTGTCCACTCTAAAAGCCTCTCATTGTGGATCAGAACTGAAGTCCACTTCAGTGTGTACTTGTATGGATTGTCCTTCAGTGAAGTGCCCTTGGATGGATTTGAGACATGGACACAACCAAGCTCTGTGTTTGTATTCATCAGATATGTCCACTATGTGTTTGACCTGGGAAACGGACCGAGTCTTCTGAAGGGAAACAGTGACAGTCCACTCAACGACAACCAGTGGCACAACGTGGTGATCACTCGTGATGCCAGCAACACACACATGCTCAAGGTGGATGGAAAGTCTGTTAGTCAGGTGGTCAACGGAGCAAAAAATCTGGATCTGAAAGGTCAGACGCACAGAATCGATTGACATTTTACTGACATTTTTGATTGTACATTTGACATTTTATAAAAATGGAATATATGCAAATAGGATTTTTTTGTATACTAAGCACATATTTACAAATATAAGTATTTACACTGTTTGAGTTTTGATCCAAAACTAAACAATTATTAAAGGTGTTTGCTAAGTCAAGCATATTATATTAGGGATTTGACCAAACCCCTAAAAGGAATAGTTCACCCAAAAATTGTTGTCATAATTTATTCCCATGACATCCCTGTGTATGACTTTATTTACTCTGCAGAGCACAAACAAAGGTTTTTAAGAAGAATATTTCAGCTCTGTAGGTCCTCACAATGCAATTAAATGGTGACCAGAAAAAAGGTACATAACGGCAGCATGCAATTAATCCATAAGATTCCAGTGGTTAAATCCATGTATTTTGAAGTGATATGAAATGTTTGGATGAGAAACAGATCAGAATTTCATTTAAAAAATGTCAAAGTCATTTTGATTGAAAATCTACACTTTCACTTTCAGCCACCTACTGGTTGGGGCTGGTCAAAGGTGGAGATTTATAGTAAAAAAAAATAATAATAAAAATGCCTTAAATATTGATCTGTTTCTCACCCACATCTATAATATCACTTCTGAAGATATGGATTAAAACTCTGGAGCAATATGGATTGATTTTAGGCTGACTTTATGTGCTTTTCCGAGCTTCAAAGTTCTTGCCACCATTCCCTTGCATTGAATGGACCAAATGAGATATTTTAGAAGATATTGTTCTAAAATTCTTCATCTGTGTTCTGCAGAAGAAAGTCATACACATCTGGGATGGCATGAGTGTGAGTAAATGATGAGAGAATTTTCATTTTTGGTTGAACTATTTCTTTAAGCATTAAAGTTCAGCGCATAACTCATCCTGCACCATCTGTGCTACACACATGAATGATACCTTAAATTGTGTGATTTGTTAAGGAGAGGTATGCAATTACTTTGTTAAGATATCTGACTAATGCTTTTTACCTAGAGGACAATAAAACTGAAATAATCCTGCCAGAGCCATATCTAGAGACCAGAATATCATAGACTCTGGCATTGGAATGAAATCCGAATTCAAAATGCAGTTTAAGCTGAAATGTGTAGTTTGTCAATGCTAAAATCCTTTAGCATATACCAGCTTAATGTAGAGAGTCAACTACTTTATAAGTAAACCATTTTAGGCTGATTTCAGCGGTGGGACTATCTGTTTGCACAACCAATGGCAGAGAGGGGGAGTGTTCAGGAAATCTGTTTGAAAACAAACATTATGATTGCATTTCTTTTCAGTGATGCTAGTGGCGTAGAAATTAAACACTTCAGCTTTAACAGTTATGATATTATTGTGTCTCTTCGCAGGTGATCTGTTTGTGGCTGGTTTGGGGCCTAACATGTACCAGAACCTGCCAAAGCTGGTGGTATCTCGTGAGGGTTTCCAGGGTTGCTTGGCTTCCATGGATCTCAACGGCCGTCTGCCTGACCTGATCAACGACGCTCTATTCCGCAGCGGGCAGATTGAACGTGGTTGTGAAGGTATACAACTCTTACCTCCCCCTCAACCTCAATATCAGTGCTGCTTATTCTGGCTAAGAACCACCCATTTAGAAAGCAAAAGATAGCCTAATAGCCTAAACACATTTAACACCATTTCAGAGATACAGTACTTAAGTCTTTAAGTTCCCCGCTTTCATCCACATTCCAGATGAAAAGCATAGTTAGCAGTTAGCATGAATTTGAATATTATATTATGTGCTTTGGTGGCCGAAAAAGTTTCAACGCAGGAAAAACCCTGTTCTCACAAATGCAGAGGATTTAACAGTGGATTTAATACTTTCAAATGTACAACAAGAAAACAAACTGCATCTCTCTTCACTGAGAGTCTCTGTCCACTTCAGACTCAACAGTCCAGCTGAAATATATCAATTAATTTCACACTCAATTGGATTGGAAACATGCTTATAAAGTTTATGCATAATAATAATAATAATTATTATTATTATTATTATTATTATTATATAGCTAGTTTTTTTTCCCAATTGGACTTCTTCAATCCCACCGTCTTGCTGCAGAGCCCTCGCAGCGCCTGAGACTCACACTGAAGGGTACCATTGAGTTACTCTAATTCTCACAAATCTATTTTTATGTAATCCTAATCTTGTATATCATATAAAGTGTTTTTTTCATACTTTCTTCACAAATCCACGTTTTATAACGATACAAATTTATTATCATGAAATCTTCTTTTTTTAAATATGAAAAAATACTGACTCCTTTATTGGTATTCAAATATTATAGGCTTTTCTAGGACTTTCTTCTTGTACCAGATGCAATTTATTAAGCAGCATGTAACCTATTTAAATTAATATTGTTTCTGGTTATAACGTGTAAAATTAATGCATCTGTCTATCTGACAAATTATTATGAAAAAAAAAATGTATTTGACTTGACAAATCTCTTTTCAACCTCTCCGACTGCAACCGGTAAATCTCACTGTTTTTTTTTTTTTGTGAGATAAAGAACACCAAGAACCCTGTTTAAATATTGTTAAATTTTTATGGTCAGAATTTCAAAAATATATGATTCCAAAATTTAAATAAAAAAGTATGTTTCCAAAATAATATTCAAAAGTCATAGATACAGACTTTTTCAAAGCTCATAAAATAGAGTGGAATATATAGCTCTTATTGTGGATTTCTTGCTCCTAAGTGCCTTAAACAAAAGTCTGAATATCATTCAAGAAACTGAATGAGAGCAATCTTTTTCAAAGATTATTCCTGGAAGTTGTGTGAAGTTGCTCTCTGAGGCTGAGAATAATCAAACCCTGATACCCTTCAGTCAGTTCAGATTGTCAAATTCAAACCAGATTTAACCTCTGCAAAGAACCATGAAGAAATGTAATGTCAAAATGAAAATGATTATTTGTTTTATTACTCTACTACAGTGCTTTGGTAATATGCAGAGAGCCTCTGTATCCACTAGATGGTGCTGTGACCAAGTGCCTGTTAATAGCACTCATATTTATATGTAACAAATCAAACATTTAACATTATATTCCATTTGTAATCAAGTAATTTTTTTATGGATTAGGGGCTTGAATAATTTTCTTATCAAAGTAAAATATCCTATCTCATACATCTGTCCTTAAAGGTGAAGTGTGCCATTTTTTTAGATGGAAGAATTCTGTTCATCTAGCTTGATATGCATTGTCAACTTCACTAGGTCGTTAATTTCCCCCAAAACCTGAAACACTGTGGCACTATAAAAACACTGTTTGTTTGCCGTTCTTGACCAGCCTGATCAAAGCAACAAACAATGTCTCAAACAATGGCGTGAGTTTGGAGTATAACTATCTGTTTGTCCGCCAATGGAAGACAAGGGTGTATTTAGGAAACCTGCTTGTAAGCACACTTCACCTTTAAACATTTGTATTATCCTTGCCTTATTAAAATAAATTACCAATGTTACTTTCTGTTTTTATCCCGCATACACACATTTTTCCCTTCACTAACTGCCCTCTGTTTTATTGTCCCATTCTCTCTGTCTTTTCCAAAAAAGTTGGTTTCACCAAAGCTGACCTGCAAGGTAGAGGGTCTGACCTTTGCCCTTCATACACACACACACGCACACATGCGCGCGCACACACACACACACACACACACACACACACACACACACCTGGCTGAAAGTTGCACAGAGCATTTACATTATCAGTCCTCCTAAACAATGAATCATCAACTGAAACAACTTTTGTTTTAGTCAATTGATACCAAGAGAATGACTGATGCTGGCAGAGAACAAACATGGGCAAAATGACAGACATTAGATTTAACAGTTTGATAGACAGACAGACCATCAAATCAGCAGATGTGCATACAGACAGACAGAAAAATCAACAGACAAACAATACATACAACATATCAACAGTTAGACAGACAAACAAATCAACAGATGGCCATATCACAAGATAGACAGACAGACAGAAAGACAAACAAATCAACAGTTAGATAAAAAAATAAAAATAAATAAAGACAGACAGACAAACAAATCAACAGCTAGATAAACAGACAGACAGACAAATTGACAGATAGACTGACAAACAAAACAGCAGATATACAAACAAATATCAACATACAGACAGACAAACAAATCATCAGGTAGACAGACAGACAAACAAACAAAAATCAACATATAGACAGACAGACAGACAGACAGACAAACAAATCAACAGGTAGACAGACAGACAAACAAACAAAAATCAACATATAGACAGACATACAGACAGACAGACAAACAAATCAACAGGTAGACAGACAGACAAAACAAACAAATCAACAGGTAGACAGACAGACAAACAAACAAATCAACAGACAAACATACATACAAATTAACAGTTAGATAGACAGGCAGACAAATAAATCAACTGAGACAGACAAACAAATCAACAGATAGACAAAGAAATGAATCAATCAACAGATAGATAGATAGACAAACAGATAGATAGACAGTAGGGGTGTAACAGTTTGAATTTCTCACAGTTCGGTTTGTATCACGGTTTAAGGGTCATGATTTCAGTACGTTATTTGCTTTGTTCAGAATATTTTTTTTTCTGCCAAATCCAAAGAATATTCTAACAGGTTTGCCCTTAAATAAGAATAATTTTTTACAACAGTAACCAAAGTTTACCCATGGCATTTGTAGTATAATCATAGTAACCACAATATAAACATGGTTACTGTCATGGTTACAATATATAGTAAAATCATGGTACTATATAGAAACTTCAGTATTACTACTATTATACAATCATGGTCAATTGTATCAAAACAACGATTTCTGCTTAGAAAACCATGGTGATAGCACTCATGGTTACTACAATATTACTATAGTAAAACCATGGTTAATTTTCGTCAGGGTCCTTAACTAAAAGAAACATTTGATCTAATTACTAAACCAACATTTTAACGTAATACCTGCACTAATGCGCTACAAGTATCAACATAAAGTGCACTTCAAACTCATCTCAGCATATATTCGGAAGGTGTACATCACTGTTGAAGGAATAACCTTGCTATTAATATGCATACGAGAAGGGATGTTGTGATAATGCTGCTCGAGTATTTTAATAATACTTGGAAATCCCACATGAACACCCCAGGGCTTTAGTTATTGTTTCAGGTCTGTCCAGTGCCTGCTTAAAAATGGAAAGGAGTGTGTGCAGTTTCGGCTCACTTGCGGCTCTTTCCCTATGTGATGTCACCATAAATGATTAATCATGTATCAATGTATTACTATAATAGCATTTTAATGACTTGAATCAAAGCACATTATTGATGCTCACGATAGATTACAGCCACGTGAGGAAACAGGAAGAACTTGCTTGCGCATTTTAAATAAACCCTCATGCGTATTATTGACATGTATTACCAGTTTACGGCACTTGCACCTAGTGAAGTCTGCAAACAGTGCCTGTTTTGTAAACGGCTTTTGACCATCACTGTTATTGTAATTGACTGCAAAATAAAACGTCCCAGAAAGGAGGCTTCTCTATTAGCGTCTCCTTTTCTCCACTTGCCATTTTCAACTACACACAACGTGTGCAGAACAGTGATGTCATCAAGTTGACCTAGGTGAAACACAGGCAGAGCGTATCCATTCAGGTGCATTAGCGGAGGTTGTAACTGTGCCTGTTTGTTTGACGCTTTGTTTTCTTGACCAAAACTTGTGCTCCAGATGATTAAACTTGAGGTGAACCGACAGCGGTGCCAATGCTTCCCGAACCGTGGGTGGCGAACATACGGTTCATTTTTTTACCGAGAACCGTTACACCCCTAATAGACAGACACATTTGAAAAACAGACAGATGGATAGATCAACAAATAGAAAGACAAAGACAGATCGACAGACAGACAGACAAACAGATTGACAGGCAGACAGACAGATCAACAAATCGATAGACCGATGGAAACCTTTTGACTTTAGCTTCAACACTGAGGGTTTTCCATGAGTTGTTGCATTCTACGTATATTTCAGAAATCACTTTAATCCAGAGCGGACCTCTGCAGCATCCCGAGCACACAGTATAAATCCAAACTCTGTGAAAATCTTCCTGAAAGAACAGTCCGTTTGAAATATTTTCAGTCAAGGCACCTCATAATCGCCTAGTGTCCCACTGCTTTGTTTGATTTCTTCAGCAACTGGCCACAATTCTCTCCCCCGCAGATGCTTTTTACTGGATGTTTGGGTTGTTACTAATTTTCTCTGAGCGTTTTTCAAGAGACAATCATTAGAGGTGGAATACAGTAAGAAAAAAGGAAGAATTCTTCCATTTCCTTCCCTAACTAAATAACAGCACTTTCAGCCAGTGTAGGTTGAGATGTTCACACTCAGGGCTTTGCTCTTGCCTTAAATGCATGATTATCTTTCTGTTCTTTTGTTGGATATCTGAACTCCTAACATTGACATGACAATGTGGTTTGAATGATGGATTGAGTGTAAACAGAATAATTTGCATTCCTCATAAATATTTAGCATGTGTCAGTTCAGTGAGCTCGTAACGCACATGGTTTGAAATGTGCATACAGTACCATGTATTGACATGCATCTCACTCTGTTCTTGTTTTCTTGCAGTGTTGAGTATGGCTGTTTTTGTATCTTTGTATAAAAATGCTCTCATGTAGCGCTGGGCTGTATGATTGAATTTACCGTGCAACTGTAATGAGAAATGTGGTAACAATGAAACTTACAATGTTTCATGTCAATACGCCAAAGCGTTGCTGAGATACAGGCTCATATCGATTTCGGCATCTTGCCATGAAATTCATTGTTGCATTCAATGCAAATGTTGTGCAAATCAGATGTATGGCCTAGGAGTTCACAAAAGTAGATTTTTAATTACATTAAAAATGGCTGACAGGAAGTATGGTTGACCTTGGAAAATTGGGTATCATCGTACTAGGCATGACCCCAATAATCTCAAATGTGCATTCAAAGGATGATGAGCCAAACTAATCAAACATTGTAAGCATTTTTACACGTAACCTTTGACCACATGATGGCGCTGGCCACAAACTCTCTAGGTACCATCAGGGAAAGGTGCAGATAAGGCATACCAAGTTTTGGAATGGTACTCTAATGCATTTGTAAAATACAGCATTTCACAACAAAATTCAAAATAGCCCACGTCCAAAATGGCAGACATAGGAAGGTATCATAATTTGGGTATCATCAAACCCTGCATTCCTAATGGGATAAATCAACCTCCAAAGGGCACATTGAAGTGAGAACAATCATGACAGTCATGCTGTAAGATAGCTTCAAACTAAATTTCTAATAAAAATCGAGTAGCGAATTACCCTTATTTTACACTTATAGAGTCCCACACCTTTTAGCCCTCCAGTGGATGGTAAAGTCTCTGAAGGGAATAGGGCATAGGGATGATCACTTCTGAATGGAATGCACCCAAAGTCTTTCTTAGCAAGTCAGGTCACTCTATTTTCTATGTAAACAAGCGACATGACAGTGCAGCTCCTGTCTACTTGAATGGGGAAAGACTGAAATCTCCAAAATGGTTGGTCAAAGAACATATGTCAAATCAGCTGTAAAATCTGACAACAATGGTGTCATAAACTGCACTTCTTTGCCTAAGATCATGCTTAAAAAATGACATTTTCCTGGCTTTTATAGCTAATGTCCGTTCTTGGGTTAATTGACAGGTGATGTCTGTATCTAAAAGGTGATTAACTCTATACCTTTAGGACGGAACTTCCTTTTCACATCTGTTAACCGTTGGACATTCCAATTTCTCCCAATAATTTTAATAGAAGTGACCCATCTCTGCTAAACCTTACAAAAATCAAGAGTTCATGGCAAATTTGCTGCAAACTTGCCATACATTTGCCAATAATAATTTTCACATGCAAATGAGCTTGGTGGCAAACTTGCAGCAAATTATCCATTGTTGCCAAAGGTTTGCCAGAGGTTCACCACTACCATCTGGCAAACATTTACGCCGAATAACAAGCTCATCTGCATGTGAAAATAACGAGCTGAAAAGTTTGCGGCAAGTTTAGATTTTTTTTGTAAGGGAAATAGTCTTTGGTATCATTCGAATTGTTACTCAATACTTTATCTCATAATTTTATGCCAAACTTTGAAGAAGTTATTAGCACAAATGGCCATTTTACATATTTCTTGCCCACGAGGTGGCGCTGTGCAGAAACTTTTCAGGTACCCTCAGGTCATGCTTGTAATGACATAAACCAAATTGTGTGTCAAAACTCTAAAGCATTGCGAAGATAGAATGATTTAAGAGTTGGTCATACTGCCCACCCCTACTATCTTTTTATTTATTTATTTATCTATTTATGTTGTTTGTTTGTTTGTTTGTTAATTCGTCTGCTTGTTTGTTTGTGTGCCTGATTGTTAGTGTTGTGCGATATTCTGGGCAATTACCTTACATGCATGCCAGTCTTGCTGTGCGCCTGTGATGGAGATGCCTGATAGAATCTGTCATCATGTTGACTCACGCTGTTCCACTCTCTCCCTGTACCAGGACCCAGCACCACCTGCCAGGAGGACTCGTGTGCTAACATGGGCGTGTGCATCCAGCAGTGGGAGAACTTCACCTGTGACTGCTCCATGACATCATACTCCGGCACACAGTGCAATGACCGTGAGTCCCACTTATACTTCCAGTTGCTAATTGTGACGACATGTGGCTTTCAGGATGTTGCTTCGCCATTAGGACTTCTGATTATGGTGGCTGTTTGTTCAACATTTTTGAACGATTGGTTGTGTATCTGGTGGTAGAAAGGAATCATGGCACGTCCAGTGTTGGCGTAACATCCTGTTTACTAAGATGTCTACATACCTCTGACCAATTGTTGGAAGAAGCATACAGTAGATGTGTTCTTTGCTGCATATGGTATTCCACAGGTGGCCAGTATTAATATGAACTACTGCAGCAGAACAAAAATCCTTTTTTCGAGCCCTGCTGCAACAACACTGGATCAAAACTGGATCAACCAATCAAAGCCCTCTGAATTTGGGGTGGGGTTAAAATAAGTCCTGCGATTGGCTGATAGAAATGTTGCTCCAGGAGCAGCAAAGGATGTTGATTCAGAAACAATAAACGTGGTTTTGGGAGCATGAATGTAACTAGGATGACAGCGAAACGTGTGTGGCCCATCTATCCAGTGAGCAGTCACAGGTTAATAGGCTGTGCGCAGTTATAATGAGGTGTAGTAAATGTTCAAATGTCAAATTAGCCCAGCCGCCTCTGAAACATGGCAAAGCGTATGCAGAAATTCTTCACCTCGCTCTTTCTTCTTTCCGTCTCTTTTGCTGTCGGTCATTAATGAAGGATAATCTTTTGTCTGTTTCTATAATGATATCTCTCATGCTTAACCTCCAGCAGTTGTACGTCATCTCATCACTCTGACATTTCTAATCATAGAGGCAAATTCAATTTCATCCCTCAAATGGGCTCTTTTGAGGGATGCTTGGCTCTTCTCTTGGGCTCTTCTCTCGGTGCTTGTGAGACGGTTGTATGCGTGGTCATGGCAGTCACAGCGTATGCCGTAGCCTTGAAACTTTAATGCCATGATCGCTTTCAAGAGGAAAAATAGGTTTTCTCGGAAAAAGTGAATTAGACATTATGCAAAAATGTATGGTCTGTGAAGACTGGCGTAGTGTATAGGTTTTAATTGTAACTTTAATTAAGCTTGACAAATCTGTCCATCCCTAATGAAGCATAATCAAGCTCTTTTCTTCTGGAACAATGGAGAAGTATTGTTATGTTGACTTTCTGGCTATGTTTGAAATGGAATATTAGCTTGATACTTACTGAAAACTGCACATTATACACTGTAAAATGCCTACCTTTTATTATATATTTTTTTATGGTTAGTGAAACAGTATGCATTATTCCAAACAGTTAGTATTCACATTGTAAAATGTGTCCAGTTACCATCTTTAAAGTAAGGTTGTTATGTCACATTTTTTAAATTAAATTAATTGTAAAAACGTCAAGTGAAAACGGCAACTAATAGGTTAAAATGGAGGGCTATAATATTTCTGATATTTTTGAAATGGAAAGTCAAGTCAAGTGCTATTTGCATTGTGGGATACTATATGTACAATACCGCACATTTTGGAAAACGTAGTAGGTCATCCTGATATTCTATATGCATACAGAAATATTAAGTTAAGTAAGTTAGTATGCTACTACAATCATAACCTGTCACTTTATGCTTGGTGAGGCCATGCGCATATGTCAATCTGAGCACTAGATGGCAATGATGCGCCTATCAAGACTACACTAGCAAGCAGCATAGGATCAAACTAGAACACTCACTCCCGAGAGCATGCAATCAGCTCTGCTTGTATTGTCATCACTGTCTTCATCTCTTGCCAAACACATATACGCACACACACACATGAACAGACACATACACATGCATCACGCATCAAGCACTCCCCCCCCTCTCTTCTGATATTAATGGTCCAAATTGTAAGCGGGCATTACCTTCCCTATTTTTAACATCCACAAACACAATGGGACACGATCGACATAGAAAACTGGGACACTCCAGCACGGAACAGAAGCAAGAGGTGTTTGCGGCCAGAGAAAGCGCAACCCTGCATGAGAGTGATTCTAAAAAGCGGCTGTAGTTGCACCTGCACATTTGTAGAAGAGCACATGGAAATACGCAAGTAGCCTTTAAAACTCAAATCCCACTCAGTCCAGCAGACAGACAGTCTAAATTAATCAGGCAGACAGACAGGAGGAGAGAGAGAGAGAGAGAGAGAGAGAGAGAGAGAGAGAGATGCAGACACACACAAAAAAGAGAAAGATACAGAACGAGAATGTGTGGTTAAAAATGGTGGAATTAGCCAGTAACCTAGATTACAGCTGAAGGTTTTAAAGCAACTGTTTTTTTTTGTGTGTGTGTGTTCATAAATCCTTCTATTGTGTCACGGTGAATTCGCGGAGAATGAAAGTTAAAAGGCTGTGTATTCATCACGCTAGCCAAACAGCACAACAGAACACTCAGATAAGCTCAAACTCAGCCTCAGACACCTCAGCCTCCAGGGCACCATCTTCAGCCAACTCAACACCTATTTATGAAGGCCACAATACTCTTGCAACAACCCCCTAAAGCATTTCAACAGAAGTTGCTTGCTTAACCAGTGGATATATGCTAATAAGCAAAATTTGCAAACAACGTGATTCATTTTTACAGTCCAACACCTAAGAAGATAACAAAATTACTGCAACAACCCTCCATGGTATTCCAACAAAATATGCGTGATTAATCACTGCACATGTGCCAATACACTAAATTTGCTAACAGCATGGTTCACTTTTACAGTCCAACACCTATTTATAAAGATAACAGTAGGCTACTCAAGCAACAACCCCCGTGGCATTTTAACAAAAGTTTCATGCTTAGCCGCTGCACACATGCTAATAAGGAAAATTAGCTAACGGTGTTTATCAGATACAGTCCAATGCCTATTTATGAAAGCAACAATACATCTCCACTTAGCCTCCAAGAAATTCCAACAAAGGCTGCATGCTTAAATGCTTAAAGCCTACATACTAATAAGCAAAATTTGCTAATAGCTAGTTTCATTTGTTCAGTCCAACACCTATAAAGACAACAATACTCCTGCCCTGTGACAGCCCCCATGGACTACAGACAGGGTTGGGAGGGTTAATTTTGAAACGTATTCCCTACAGATTACAGAATACATGCTGTAAAATGTCATTTGTAACATATTCCATTAGATTACTCAAGATCAGTAGTGTATTCTAAATACTTTGGATTACTTCTTCGGCACTGGTTGATTTTTTTTCACTTGTTTTGACTATAAAAACTCACAGTAAGTCAAAATACACGTTAAAAATACATTCTCTGAAAACCCTAAATATCTTATGCAGTGTTGTTTCTAAAACAAAATAAATCTAAATGATCTTGTTTTTAGGATTTTTAGATATTTTAACAGGAAAACAATAAAAACAAATACATAATCAAGAATATGATTTTTGCTCTAATATCAAAGGTCTTACTAGAAAAAATAAATTATGATCTAACGTGAATTTTCTTGATAATAAAATAATTGTGTGTGGTAACGTGCATGTAAAATGACTATAAATAGCATTTTAGCTTAGCATAAAGCTGACAATTTACACAAGGTTTATTTCTATTTCTTCTGCTCTAAACTTACTTCAAACTACTTCTCTGTCTGCTCGTATGAATGTAACACATCATAAGAAAGTGTTTCACTGCTGTTAAAACGCTCTTTGGATCACATCATTTATGTTTAAATGTTTTCCATCTGAAAGGACTAAATATTAAATTAAAATTACAATATAATGCAAAGTAATCTCTTCAGTAATCAAAATACTTTTGAATGTAACTGTATTCCAATTACCAATTATTTAAATTGTAACTGTAGTGAAATACAGTTACTTGTGTTTTGTACTTTAAATATGTAATCCCATTACATGTATTCCGTTACTCTCCAACCCTGACTGCAGACATGCTAATAAGCTAAATTGCAAATAGTGTTGATAACAGCATTTTTCAGTTAAACAGTAAAAAATCTATTTATGTAGACAACAACTCCTGCAACAACCTCCCTTACTGCATTCCAACAGAAGTTGTGTCCTAAGCCGCCATACACATGTTAATAAGCAAAACATGCTAACAGCATGATACATTTTTATAGTCAACACCTATAAAGACAAAAATACTCCTGCAAAAGATGCATGGTTCGTCACTGTACTTGTGTCATAAGCTAAATTTGCTAACAGCATGTTTCATTTTTATAGTCCGACAACTATTTAGACAACAGTACGGTACTCCTGCGACTGCATTCACATTCCAACCAACATCATTTGCTTAGCCACAGCAGACGTGCTAATAAGCTACATTTGCTAGCAATGTGTTACATTTTTGAAGTCCAAAAATTATTTATGAAGAATAAAAATACTCCTGCAACAACTCTCCATGGTATTCCAACAAAAGATTAATGCTTAGCCACAGTGCACATGCTAAGAAGCTAAATTTGCTCACAACATTTCATTTATAAAATCTATCACCTATTTAGGACAACAACAGCAATACTCTTGCGACAACTCTCAATGGCATTCCAAAAAAAACAATCCTTAGAAATTCATTGTTTTGTTCCACAATGAACTCCACCCCCTTATGGCTTTATTATTATCAGGGTTTTTAATTTATCCCAAGGACATTTGAGATATAGGTGCAATTCAGCGCACTGACCGAGGCAATTATTCACCTTGCGTAATTGAATTAGCACTTTATATCCGTTGTTTGCCCACCTCCTCTCACAAAGGTCACCCTTTATTGTTTATGAGCAGTTGAAGCGGCATTCTGGAGGCACACACACACAACATATCATGGGAATATATGAAGAGTTAATCATGTTAAGTTGGCATTTGTAATCGTTGAAAACAATGTGCAATGAATAGCACTGTCGTGCCACAATTCTGCTGATAATCCACTCGATTTCCTCGTTTGCTTTAGCACAGGTTATTGTACAAAATAAAATCCCACAATAATATGCTAATATTTTACAGGGATAGTTCACTCATAATTGAAAATGATTTCATCATTTACTCATTCTCATGGTAATCAAAACTGTATGGCTTTCTTTCTTCCATGGGACACAAATGGAGATAGGTTATTTTTTTAATTCAGAGAATTGGGCACTTATCTCAAACTAGCTTCTACCTCCTTAATCTCCAAGTTGTATAAAAGGCAATTCTAGACTTTGCATTAAAAAGCAGTCCCCCGCAAGCTTTAATAATTTGATATACATCCAGGGCTGGACTGGGAAGAGAAATCGGCCCGGGATTTTACATGGCAACTGGCCCAAAACTTGTAATTTGTGGGGGGGTGTTAGTGATGTTGATCCGAAAGATGTTGAGCAGGGAGTGTGTGATGGCACCTTTCTGTGGTCCATTCTGCAGTCCGCCCCTGATCGGCCCCAAAGAGCGTCAGCCCACCGGTATGCCAGATTACCAGTCCAGCCCTGTCTACATCCACACAATGATGTATTGATCTATGTTCCCATGCCAATTTAGGTTTAGACTCTGCATCTGCTGTTGCACTAAGTTTAAATTGAGATGTCCAGCATCTCATTATTCACTGGTGATCTGTGGATGAGAAACGCCCCTGTAAGAGCTACCCAAGGCCCTCTCTCACTTGTGTCTCAAGTGAAATAAGGGCAACATATTTTCATGCCTGGACATTTATAACCCCAAGCATATGTACCTGCAGAGTCCCGCCCCTCCAGCACATGAATTATGCATCAGGCTCCTACATAAAACATGATGATTGAATGTGGATGAAGGCAAACAGGTGTTCCTGTGCCCCTGTTCTCTGGAAACAAGTTCTGGTTCATAGTCAGCCACAGATGGAGAGGAAGCCATGCCAGCTGGCTTCAATCAGGAAATCCTGTCTTTCTGTGGCTATGTTTCAAGAAGAGAACCTCCTGAACTTACCACATCACTTGTGAAAACAGAGCCATAGACAATCAGAGCTTAGGGGGCTTGCACAGTAGCGATGTCAGTCCACACAGTCCGTTTGATATCAAGGTTCAGTTTGGTAAGTTGGTGTGAAATTTTTTTTTTGGGTGCACACCAACGATCCTCAACTGAGTCCACTTGAAAAGCATGGTCTGGGGTGTTCATGTGAATGGTTTGTAGCAGATGTTATTGATGACATATAATTTGTATCTTTGCATGCTTTCTGATGTATTTATTATGGTAAAATGCATTTCTCATAGCTGCTTGTAGCTTAATTACTTAACTTCTGGGAAAAGCTTGAATTTGTCTTATATCTTGCAGTGCATCTGCGGAAGACAAACACAAATGCTGTTCTTGTCAAGTTATGGAAGTAAATCCAAAGGGACAAAATATTTCAATATCGCAGTAAAAATTCCATCTTCTCCTGAGTCATTACCTAAGTAGGTACAGTGGTAAACAACTGCTGCCAGTACTCGTAGTAGTACTTACATTGATTACGCAACTGTAACGGACAGCCGTACCTGACCCTTAGGGACTATGTGAAAAGAGACTTGCAGGGCCAGGGTTAGGAGTTGGAATGGACCTCTGTTTTAAACCAAGTGAGCACACGTAGCCACAAGGAAATGCAGTATTATAGTATATCTGAGAGACACTGTTTTCATGATGCAAGCAGAAGCTCTTGTGCTTTGATGCTAAATGACACTGAAGCACTTTCAGGCAAGCAAGGCTTCTTGTTGGGGCTGTAGGGAGAGCGCCGTTACCTCATCAAACAGATGCTATTCCACCCGTTTGCAAGTTGGAGAGAATCTAGATGTCTCTATTAAAACGGAATGTTTCAGGGGTAGTGTGTAGCTAATCCTAGATTATTGAGGGGGGTAATTATTCAAATGTATCGAGATTCTTTCTCTGGATTACAAAAAAAACTATATATATATATATATATATATATATATATATATATATATATATATATATATATATATATATATATATATACACTCACCTAAAGGATTATTAGGAACACCATACTAATACTGTGTTTGACCCCCTTTCACCTTCAGAACTGCCTTAATTCTACGTGGCATTGATTCAACAAGGTGCTGAAAGCATTCTTTAGAAATGTTGGCCCATATTGATAGGATAGCATCTTGCAGTTGATGGAGATTTGTGGGATGCACATCCAGGGCACGAAGCTCCTGTTCCACCACATCCCAAAGATGCTCTATTGGGTTGAGATCTGGTGACTGTGGGGGCCATTTTAGTACAGTGAACTCATTGTCATGTTCAAGAAACCAATTTGAAATGATTCGAGCTTTGTGACATGGTGCATTATCCTGCTTGAAGTAGCCATCAGAGGATGGGTACATGGTGGCCATAAAGGGATGGACATGGTCAGAAACAATGCTCAGGTAGGCCGTGGCATTTAAACGATTCCCAATTGGCACTAAGGGGCCTAAAGTGTGCCAAGAAAACATCCCCCACACCATTACACCACCCCACCACCAGCCTGCACAGTGGTAACAAGGCATGATGGATCCATGTTCTCATTCTGTTTATGCCAAATTCTGACTCTACCATCTGAATGTCTCAACAGAAATCGAGACTCATCAGACCAGGCAACATTTTTCCAGTCTTCAACTGTCCAATTTTGGTGAGCTCTTGCAAATTGTAGCCTCTTTTTCCTATTTGTAGTGGAGATGAGTGGTACCCGGTGGGGTCTTCTGCTGTTGTAGCCCATCTGCCTCAAGGTTGTGCGTGTTGTGGCTTCACAAATGCTTTGCTGCATACCTCGGTTGTAACGAGTGGTTATTTCAGGCAAATTTGCTCTTCTATCAGCTTGAATCAGTCGGCCCATTCTCCTCTGACCTCTATCATCAACAAGGCATTTTCGCCCACAGGACTGCCGCATACTGGATGTTTTTCCCTTTTCACACCATTCTTTGTAAACCCTAGAAATGGTTGTGCGTGAAAATCCCAGTAACTGAGCAGATTGTGAAATACTCAGACCGGCCCGTCTGGCACCAACCATGCCATGCTCAAAATTGCTTAAATCACCTTTCTTTCCCATTCTGACATTAAGTTTGGATTTCAGGAGATTGTCTTGACCAGGACCACACCCCTAAATGCATTGAAGCAACTGCCATGTGATTGGTTGATTTAGATAATTGCATTAATGAGAAATTGAACAGGTGTTCCTAATAATCCTTTAGGTGAGTGTATATATATATTGTTTATATAATTGTTTCTAAATAAGATCAAAATAGAGTTGAATAAAGATTCCCACTGATAGCGCAGATTCACCGCTGATCATTGAATGAAAAGGAATGGCTAAAGTTCTTCCCTATAATGCCAGTTGTGTCAATTTATATGCTAGCACCATGGAGGGTGAATGGTTTAATTGGAGGTTACTTGAGAGGAAGCACTAGAGGGCTTTCACACTACAGCTCTCGTAGAAGAGTGGAGGAGTTCAGAGCCGTGCTGATATTCCTGTTTGATGATTTGATTAATATCGGAAGCCTGACCTCAGCATTACCTACATTTAGAACAGAGATAATGCTTATATATGCTCACCTCTAAACCAACGGAGTGCAGACTCTGACATTTGTGGCTACATGTTGAGATAAGAACAGCTCTACCCGCTGAGAGGCAACAGTTTGGCGAGGCTTGAACAAGGAGAATGATGGAATACAGGAATGAAAGGGCGCAGAACATTCATCTGCTCTCTAGAGGCAGGTGACCTTGAAGCAATGTAGGTTCTTATGCTCCGGGGTTTATGTACAAACATAAAGGCATCCATCAATGCAGGTCCTAGGCAAAATTCTGAATCTACTGGAAGAATTGGCTCTTTAAAATTCATGAGTTGGATTTGAATTGAATTGGCAATACCCAACAGGATGTTAAATTGAAATGACAGGAATTTAATGAATTGCACTTTTGTGACAAAGCATAATTATAACATTAATTAGTAATAATTATACCTATTTATGATATGATTCTTTAAGCATGGTATGAGGTGGAGTATTAATACTGAGTATTAATTCAGACTGTTTGGTAACAGGTATGGATTATTAGTCATTTTACAATGATTTTATACATATGAATTGTTATTATATTAGATATTTAGGTATATAATATAATATAATTAATATGTAATATTATAATTAACTTTTACTCTTAATATACTGTTTCAATAAATGTCTAAGAGTTATATGATTTATAATTTACAGGAGTTACATAAGTTTCTTTGAAGTTCATTATATTTTAATTACTTAAAAAAATACTTTAAAATAAAAAAATAAATGTAAGAATTGAAATGCATTCTTAATTCAATTATAAATGGTGGCATAATCCTACTGCGTACACAAGACCATAAAATACTTAACTAAACAAACAAATGAATAAATAAAACTTGTATTTGCATGAATCATGTATTTATATGATTGTATTGCATGAAGATCACAGCCGAGACTTTGCACTGATACTATTTATCGTGGCTGCATTCCAGTGGTGATATACTTTATTTATGCAAGTTCTGAATTATTATTGGCTCTCGCATAAGCAATCTTTTGCCTCAAGTTTAATGAGTCGTGGTACGTCATCTTATTTGCTCAATTACTTTTTAGTTTTTTAAATGTATGTACTTCAGCTGTGTGGATTTGGAGTTGGAATTGAAGAGTAAAACAAATATAGGTACAACAACATCAATTTCTCAACCTATTTTATGCATAGTGGATCAGAATGTTTTCCTGTTCTGTAGTGACTCACACTTTCTGCTTTTGTAATAAGCTGGTGCTGGACACTAAACACAGAGACACACCGAAACTCAGAAAACAGCTTTATGTTCTTATGAAAATATCAGGATTCCTTCAATGGAAAACCTGCAAATATTAGGACAATTTTAAATGTTGCATATCTAAGCTTTGTTGAACCTCGGAATCGAAGAGGATCAATGCGGGTTCCGTCCTGGCCGTGGAACAACGGACCAGATCTTTATTCTCGCAAGGATCCTGGAGGGGGCCTGGGAGTAAGCCCATCCGGTCTACATGTGTTTTGTGGATCTGGAGAAGGCATATGACCGGGTTCCCCGGGAGAGACTGTGGAAGGTGCTGCGGGAGTACGGGGTGGGGGGGTCCCTTCTTAGGGCGATCCGATCCCTGTATGTCCAAAGCGAGAGATGTCCGGGTCCTCGGCACGAAGTCCAGTTCATTCCATGCGGTGGTTGGTCTCCGCCAGGGCTGCACTTTGTCACCAATCCTGTTTGAGATATTCATGGACAGGATAGCGAGGTGTTGTCGGGGTGGGGAAGGTGGGCCTGGGATCTCATCGCTGCTTTTTGCAGATGATGTAGTCTTCATGTCATTATCGCTCTCACTGGATTTCTTGGCAGTCGAGTGTGCAGCGGCTGGGACGAGGATTAGCACCTCTAAATCTGAGGCCATGGTTCTCAGCAGTAAACCGATGGAGTGCATACTCTGGGTAGGGAAGGAGGTATTTCCCCAAGTGAAGAAGTTCTAGTACCTCGGGGTCTTGTTCACGAGTGAGGGGACAATGGAGCGGGAGGTTGGCCGGAGAATCGGGGCAGCGGGGGCGGTATTACACTCGCTCTATCGCACCGTTGTCACAAAAAGAGAGCTGAGCCGGAAGGCAAAGCTCTCGATCTACTGGTCAATTTTCATTCCTACCCTCACCTATGGTCATGAAGGCTGGGTCATGACTGAAAGAACTAGGTCGTGAGTACAAGCGGCCGAAATGGGCTTCCTCAGAAGGGTGGCGGGCTTCTCCCTTAGAGATAGGGTGAGGAGCTCAGCCATACGTGAGGAGCTCGGATTAGAGCCGCTGCTCCTTTGCGTCGAAAGGAGCAGCGGTTTGGGCATCTTGTAAGGACGCCCCCTTGGCGCCTCCCTAGGGAGGTGTTTCAGGCACGACTAGCTGGGAGGAGGCCACGGGGAAGACCCAGGACTAGGTGGAGAGATTACATCTCCACACTGTCCTGGGAACACCTCGGGGTTCAGAGCTGGTTAATGTTGCTCGGGATAGGGAAGTTTGAAGCCCCCTTCTGGAGCTGCTGCGCCTGCGACCCACCTTCGGATAAGTGGTTGAAAATGGATGGATGGATGGATTCCAGGCTTGAAAAAAGTCATTTAAATAAATAAAGTCTTAAAACTCATAGATATTTATGGATAAGTATAAAATAATTTTTTCTAGTTTTGCTCTGTTTTACAACATTTCAGCTAGATATTGCTCATGTGGAGTGCAACTTGCTTGCAAACCATAGTGACATGCAATTTGTTCTTTAGAGTCCGTTTTAAATGCATTGGTCGAAAAGATTCACAAAATGTCCTTAATGTTTCATCTGCCTGAATTTGAATGCATTTAAAAATCCCAATCCTTAAAAATCCCAAAATCCTTATCTAACAATCACAAGTAACTTGAATGGTCATTAGAATTCATTGGTCAAAATTGGGAACGCTGAAGATTATGTCAAATTCTGTTGCACTCTGTTCAGAGGTTTTTGAATGCAAGAATGCAGGATGTGTAACATAAGAAAAAAATATGCTAAATGTTTGAGGTTAAATTTAAATCTCTTTTGATTGCAGATTTTGGTATCTGTCATGATCCCTTGTTGTCTGCCCCGTGTTTTCTGTTTCACTCAGCACGTCACACTAGATGTCACGTTCCTTGTGGTCCAGCCCGTGTTTTCACCAGTCCTCGTCTAAGAAAACTACACTTCTCATCTTTCCTTGCCCTCACCACCTGCCAGCACTCACTCATTGTTTTCACCTGCTTATCGTTTAGTTCCATCACCTCGTGTATTTAAACCCTGTTAGTTTTCCTTTCCCTTGTCGATCGTTTAATGTTCACGTTTCATGTCGTTGCTTCCCTTGGCCTTTGTCTGCTGTGTTATTCGTGTTTGTTGCCCTTCGTGGATGTTTCCCAACCCATGTTCACCTGTGTATTAGTTTAGTTTCTCCCATCGTGGACTTTTCTTTGTTCCAGAGTCTGTTTATTTTTGTGCTTAACAATAAAACCGCGTTTGGATCCGCACCTCTCGTCAGACTTGTCCTGCTCCCACACCAGTCGTAACAGTATCTTGGCAAATATGAGTTGATCTCAAATATTATTGAGATCTCTTCTGAAATTCTGGAGCAGACATGTGACATTATTGGAGTCCTGAGAAGCACCTGAGAAACAGGAAATTTACTGTAAGCGAAAGGTTCCATATGCTCTCCATTTTATCTAACTTTTGTGTAGGAAAACAATTGAGATAATGTAGACGTATTTTCGATTTTTATTTTCTCCTCTGGGTAATCACTGCTTACAAAACAACTTTTGTATTTTACCCGTGTATTTCAGCACATAGTTAGTTTCCTTTGAGTTGAGATTCTGTCTATCTGTTTTAGATCTCGCCTAGGATAAATGGCTTTGTGACTGAGTAATTTCATCATCCTTATCGGTGCACACAGTGTGTGCTTCAAACAGGTCCAGCTGTGATAATATTTCTCAGTTCTCAGTATTGCCATTAGTATTAAGTTTGGAGCTTGGAATTTTATTTTCAACGTAAATCATTGTTGAACTGCATAATATACATTCAGTTGCTTATAATTGATCAGGGTTTCATAACCAGAATAATAGACCTGCAATTTATTTGAAGTACTGACCTGTTCTCTGCATTTATCAGCTCCAGCTAGAATGCCAGTGGGCATTGCTAAATTCCTCATGCACTGGTCAGATAAACTGTTTTGAGAGAATATATTTATCAGTTCTTTGTGTACATGAATAAATCTGTCAATTACTGAAACAAAAATAAAATCTTATTACAAATAAGGACAAATTAAACTTCAACTATGTGCATTATTCCCTACTGTTGTGATTGGCTGTGGATTAATTTCACATGAGTGTTTTTCTTCGTCTGCATTTTTCAAGCTTATCGTCTCTCCCCGTTCCTATACGCTACACCTCTAATAGACTGCAGCGCCGTCATAGCCTTTCCAAGGAATATAATACTCAGGAAACAAACTAGGACACCGATGTCATTTAGATTAAGCCAGAGCCCGAGAACGTTGTTATTGCATTCAGTGGGTGACAAGGGACCCAATTATCAGACAGGACTGATGTCTCCAGGGTCTGCGGTTTGAAATTGTTTCATATGTACGTGAGTGGGGATGGAGAGCTTTTGACTGGGATAAATGTGGTGGTCAAAGACGGCAAGACCCGGCGGTATAAGTGGCGAAGCAATTTACACAGATTTGATCAAATATGAGCCACTCTGTGACATAGATTGACCAGGAGAATTTTAAATGGCATACGATGAGATGATGGACAGCGTAGTCAGTGAGCGTGTTCACATGGACATTTTTACACTGTTTAATCTTCATAAGCCAACAACGTTCTAGGTCATGTAAATGCCTATTATGGTAAAGTCACACACGGTTAAGCCAAAACTGATGTATATTTTTGCTTATTAATCCATTTTCGTGATGCATGTAAACACTTTTACCAACTTATCCAATGTGCACAAGTGTTTATGTTTTGACTTCAAAAGCTGATGATTCAAGTCTCCTGTAAACGTGGTTTGCTTGTGTTGTTGAATTGTTTGAATATGCTGATTTCTATTTTGTTATCAGCATATTGGTAAACACATTCGCTATTTCATTTTTTAATAAGAACCTGGACGGGAATGAGATTAGATAGTTTTGCTGGATAAAGAAGGTTTTCAGTGAATTATGACTTCAAATTCGATCTGTTTGTCACACAAACTATATGGAATATTGTTGTTTGGACAACTGTTATGGTAGTTATATACAGTATGTATAACTGGACAGATAAAGACTGGAAAAACATCGCCTGGTCTGACAAATCTGGATTTCTGCTGAGGCACACTGATGGTAAGCCCTCTGCAGCCTCAGCTGTCGGTTTTTGGATGACATAAGTGGAACCCGACATGGTCTTCTACTGTTGTAGCCCATCCACCTCAAGGTTCGACATGTTGTCCATTCTGAGATGCTATTCTGCTCTGTTCTACTACAATCTTACAGAGGGCTTATCTGAGTTACTGGAGCCTTTCTGTCATCTCAAACTAGTCTGGCCATTCTCCATTGACCTCTCTCATAAACAAGACATTTCTGTCCTCAGAACTGCCGCTTTTGTTGTTTTTGGCACCATTCTGAGTAAACTCTAGAGACTGTTGTGCATGAAAATCCCAGGAGATCAGCAGTTACAGTTAATCGCAATTAATGAGATCACATTGTTCCCTATTCTTATGGTTGTTGTGAACATTAACTGAAGCTCCTGACCTGTATCTGCATGATTGTATGCACTGCAATGAGATATATATATATATATATCACACACACACACAGTATATATTGTGTTCATATTAGTCCCTATGAACTATTATGAATACACGCAGCTCTGCAAAACATCTCCCCATGTGTTCCACAGAAGAAAGAAAATCATAAGGGGTTTTGAACAACATCAGAGTGAGTAAATGACAGAATTGTAATTTTTAGTTGCACTGTCATTCCAAAGTGAAGCAACTGCTTACATTGAGAATTAGGGATTCACCAAGATTTTGGCTGCGGAACATGGCTTAAAATGCTACTTCCAGTTTTCAGACAAAAGACACCACATCTCCATAAGAGAAGTGATCACGTGAATATACTGTATGCGCCGCAAACTTCAGTGAATGAGTGCTGCTTTGTTGTTGACACACAAACACAGAGCACGTGCAGTTTGTGATGCGCTGCTTCCTGAGTCTCCCTCCAGAATTGCTAAATATATATTTTTCAGTTTTTAAAGTAATTTTATTATTGTGTTATATAACTATATTATTAACTACAGTATATTATTATTATTGTTATTATTATTATATTACTATATTCATATTATTTGTATTATTATTATTAATAGTAATATATTACAAGTTGCAGTAATGTTAAAATTGAGTAATGTGATATCCTATCACAACTAAATTGAACACAAAGAGATCCACTAAAGAATCATTTCAGCTTTCCAAGTCCACATACTGTATAATGCCAATGCAACTGGTTTCATGTTCACTGAAGATTGTCACTGGAATTACTATTACATTTGCTGCTGCATTATCCAACTAACAAATAAGGTTTTCTTAATAGTCTACCTTTGTTTTTATGTCTGCTGTATTTTATACTGAAATGTGTAGTAATAGAAAATGTGGTTTCAGTGCATCCCTAATAATAACATATACAATTTGTTGAATTATTCTAAACAACATCTAATTTCAAATAATCAAATCAGTTTCGGTTTCGAATTTTCTTTTCGGTGCATTACTATTCAGAATGTTGGAGCTGTATTAAATAGCAGATACAGTAAATGGTTGATGGATTTTTAGGTTCAAAGACCCCTGCTGATTCAGTACAGTGCAAAGAGTGCACTCACAATCTTCACTTGAAATCTGCTATTACACCAGATAGTACAGATCCTGCTTTCAAGCATGTCAAAACCTTAATTTATACTGTCACCATCGATCAACAATCAGGTCATACACTCCTCAGCTAATAAACACAGAGAACATCTCAAGCTCTTCCATGAAACAGGATGTCTGCATTTCTGTTGTTCCCAGTAAACCTGCTCATCTCACCAGATTGACGTCACCATGCTTTACAATCTTTCTACAGTCCTTTATCTGAAACAAACCTTGTATCTATTCCCAGACTCTTGCTCTAGGTGAATGTTTTGAATGGCTCCTTCAATGATCTTTCCCAGCTAATTAAATTGATGCTGTTTCGTCTCTCCGGGGTGTTGGCACCAGCCTCGCTCCTGGTCTTGAGCATGCTTTGCGATTGTTTTCTCTGTAGTAGGGCAGCTTGTATCTCGCTGTCACAAACATCTGGTTCCCCTCCAATCAGGCATTTTGTGTGCATCCCCTGCTTCATCTGTGTGCTGTTGTAATCATATACAGTCACAAAAGCCTGTGATGTGTACCGGCTGGGTGGCAGGGGAGGCGTAACAGTCAACATAACTTTAATTACATAAATCGACTCCTGGTAGCGGCGAGGACTCAACAACAGCGCCTCCCTCCCGGGTTTCGGCACCAGTGTAACATGTTTCACAGGACAGCAAGGAGGAGGCAGGAATCGGCAGAACAGTCAACATAACTTTAATTACATAAATCAACTTAAACAAACATAGACACACTCACACAGCAGCTTTGTGCATCTCTCTCTCCTCGTGTGCCACTGTCTCATCTCCTTAAATATTCCCACTGCCCCTCTCTGGAACACAAGACCAGTGTGGCACACAGAGTCCAAAGAGTTCAAACACATTCACCACTTATCTTCATGGTCTCGCTCTGCCCAGACGCCGCTCAGCCCGCCCTGCTTACCACATTGCTTTACTGGGCAAAGAGAATGCTGGCTATTGAGTCTTTTAAAATTATTAGAGCTTCACATGAGATGGAAGAAAATAGACATGTGAGAGTTTGTGTTTTAGTTTGTGTGTTAGTTTGAGATTCCTGCTCACCTTGCCTTAAGAAGAAGGCACAATAAATACAAGGCATGTCTTGTTGGGGTTGGCTCGGTGAATGTAAAATTCGGCATTGCATTGACTGCCTTGGGGTTCGCTTATTTTCGCCCCATTCAGATGAACTGAATTGACACTAAAGCTCTGCTTTAATACTGCGATCAGGGCAGAGAAGGTTCATTTTTAAAGGGATAGTTCACCCAAAAATAAAAATGATCTGATACCAATTACTCACCCTCACGCCAACCTAGATGTGTATGACTTTTATTCTTCTACAGAACACAAACAAATATTTTTAAAAGAATACCTCAGCTCTGTTGGCTGTGAATGGGGACCAGAACGCCAAAGGTCAATAAAGGACATAAAGGCAGCATAATATTAATGCATATGACTCCAGTGTATAAATCCATGTCTTCTGAAGTGATATGATAGGTGAGGGTAAGAAACAGGTCAAAATTTAAGAAAGTCAGGCATTCACTTCAGCTCACAATGATATTTGTTTTCACAAGCTTAAGGTTTCAATTATCCATTATCATTTTCTGCAGAAGGAAAATTCACAGTAATAGAGCTGTGTTTAGCTGTGCAATGGTTGGTATAATTCTTAGAGGAACATAATTTGAAGTGTATAAACTCCCTCAGGACATTTTTCATTTAAAGGGGAGATGTAGAACTCTGAGCATTTGTGTGGTTTTACTTTGAGGACTTTTCATGGAAACGCAGTGTTTTCGAAATACCTGCACATTGCGATAATGTTTTAATTTAGTTATTTTTACATCCATTTTGAGACATATGTCTGTATCCGCTTGACACCTAAGCTCTTTCAGGATGCTCATGTGAAGGGACTTGTGATTGTAGACCATTACCTTGGTGTGATATTTGATCTATCACAGCATTAGGACCATAGCTTATGAGCCTGATGGGGAAGTGTTAGGCAGCTGTGAGGCCAGGACAGCAGATTGATGGTCCAAAGTTAGATGGATCATCTCAGAACAGAACATGAATCCTTGTCAGTTTAGTCAGGAGACCAGAGCTAGAGCGATTCTTCTCACAACAGATGATTGCCAAGTACAACCAATTCATCCAGTGAGATGTTGTTTAAAGCTGAAGTGTGTAAAACAACAATTACTATTGCAATTCCATTTAGCGTCACTAGAGGCCCATAGTTTCCATTGTCATTTTTTTCAAGGTATGAACTCTTGCATTCAAGATATATTCATTTCTTCACATAGCTGCTTGTTTTTGGATAACTTGCATTCAGAGGATAGCTTGTGTTCTTCTAATCTCTTGCAGTGGATTGCATGTTCTGTGTGTGAACGCAGGTGGTAGATAAAAAAGGAGAAAATACTTAACACAGTGAAACTGGCTTTTCTCCTCTCAAATCCTTACCTAGCTGCAGTGGTAAAGAGCTGCAACTCTAGAACTCACGTTGATGACGCTAATGTACCTCAGTTCTGACCGAAAAGTATTTTGTGAAAAGAGACCGCATCAATCTTGGATCCAGACCAAACAATCAAACCAAGTGTGAAAACAGTTGGGTTATTGGCTGTGAACTATGGTAATGGTAAAACACTTGCACACATTACTCAAGATTTCATCTCACTCATAATGCATATCGCTTGTTTGAACAATCGTTTTGGAAATTATTTTGAAAAGTTAGCATTTGCTCCCTGCAGCTATGCTGTCAGTTGATTTTGTATAAAATATACAGTATGTCCATTTTAATTTTTTTTTTCTTTTTTCTCGTCTTACAACATTTGGAGATATGTACCATGGTCAGTGATGAACAAAGACTTGAAGACAAACTGAGAAACAAATCACTGCATCCAGATCACCTTTGCACTGTATTAAAATATATGATCTTATTTGCCTTAAAAAGACTCACTAATTCAAGACCTTGAACAAAATTGCAGTTCTTCTTTTTTAAAGCAAAATTTTGTTAAATACTGCTGTTTATCACTGAATTATTTGTTTTAATTTATTTTATGGCTGTTGATTTAATGAGTTCATCCAGTGTGATTAATTATATAGAAACATAAAAAATAAAAAAATGTCCCCAGATCATAAAAAGGAATATTCCTACCATCTGAGCAATTCAAGCTTGAAGTACCACTAGCTTTCAGCAAGGGGCAGTAAGCGAAACTCCAGCTATAGGCAACACGCAGCTGTACAGACAATAAAAGGTCACTCAGGTTTGGTATTTTTGGGCTCCTCGTTCAGGCTTGATTGCCTCTAGCAACAGAACAAGATTAGGATGGACCGTTCTTCCTTTCAAATGCAGTTGGCTGGAGCGCAGTTCTGAATGCAGGGATCTTGAGATGTTTTTTAAGTTTCCAACTTGACACAGTGACCAAACAATGATGTGCTTGCAACCAAATGACGTGATGCAACCAAAATCTCAAGAGGATCCGTTTGATGCATGTGTACATCGATGCATCCTTCTATCTTGACAGATTGACAAATTCAATTTCAAAATAGATCGCTGTGACTGTAGGCCAATGATGAAACATCTAGTATATTGTCTTCTATAGCCAATTTTTATATTGTTTTTATTTATTCATCTCATCAGTACTAGTACTATTATGATTGTTAATTTAAAAGTTGCATAGTTCACCTTTTTATGGTACTAATTCTTCTTAAATGAAATGGTAAATAGTCTGCACTTATATAATGCCTTTTTAACCTTAACGGTATTCTAATCGCTTTACACTGCATCTCATTCACCCATTCACACACACAATCACACACCAATGACGGCAGAGCTGCCATGCAAGGCACTAGCCTGCCATTGACATTTCGGCATGTGGAGTTGTGTGGCCCACAGGGCTAGACTTGTAATCTGGCATTTTCCCGGTGGGCGAACGCACTTTGGGGCCAATCAGTGTAGGACTGGCCATCGGGAGAACCAAGCGGGCTGGTTGGTCGGCCGCGAAACAGGCCGAATGGTCCGCGATAAGCTAAAATGAGCTGCCGCGTTATGTAGAACGGACCACAAAATGGCACTGCAACATGCAGAAGATCCAAATTCTCCTGTCTCAGCGACTCAGTGGGCTGTCTCAGTGGAGATCTGATGGAAAACTGCCCTTTCAAGTGTTTTCGCATTAAATGGGATGAGAGAGACTACTTTAAGTACTAAAATAAGTACTGTTCTACTTGTTTGGGGTTAAGTGCAGGTTTTTTCAGCGACAGGGTTACTCGAGCCTGTTTAAATGTAGTGGGAAAAATGCCTGTAAGTAGAGATGTGTTAATTATGTGTGTGAGTGCAGGTAGGATGGACGGAGAGATGGCCTGGAGAAGGTGGGAAGGAATGGGGTCAAGGGAACAGGTGGTGGGGTGGTAGAAGAGGAGGAGTTCAGTGTCAGTCAGAGGAGAGAACATAGAGACAGAAGAGCTGCATACAGGAAGCGGGTGTTTGACAGGGTGTGGTGCTGAGAATGTATTGCCGATGGCTGTAACCTTATTAGTAAAACATGTGGTGAAGACATCTGCTGTCAGTGATGTGTCAGGCGGTGGATGGGGAGGACAGAGAAGTGTGTTGAATGTTCTAAACAAGCTGTGAGTGTCTGGGGTGGTCTTAATCTTGTTCTGGTAATAGAAAGTTTTTTCAGAGTTAACGTTATCTGAAAAGGTAGCATGCTGTGACTGATTTCCACCATCTTCTCTCAGCTGCCCTGAGGTCAGTCCAATGTTCACAAAGAACGTCAGAGAGCCAGGGGCTGGGTGGTGTCATACGTGCTGGCCTAGAGGAGAGAGGTCAGATAGGTTGTTAAAGTAGTACTTAGTGTGTCTGCAGCAGTGTTTACATCCAGGGTGGGAAATAAGTTTTGTGCGGGATGAGAAGTAGAGACAGCAGTGGAAAGGCGGAAGGTGAAAGAGAATGGAGGTTATGGCGAAAGGAAAGCAAAGGCAGAGTCTGTGATATTATAGATGGGAGAGTCATGTTGAATTGAACAAAGTAGTGATCAGAGACATGTAAAGGAGTAACAAGAATATTTGAGTTGGTACAGTTATGTATAAAAATGAGGCCCAGCTGGTTGCCCAATCTGTGAGTAGCTATAGTGCTTAGTCTTTCCAAGTCAACGAGGCCAGAAGAGCATGAAGTTCAGTGGCCTTGGGCTTGTCTTGGCATATGCTGAAATCTCCAAGATCCACAAGTGGCCAACCATCTTCCGGGATGGAGGACAGCAGGACATCCAACTCCTCAAGAAAGTTTGCCTGTTGACCTGGAACCAGTTAACGCATTCAGTTCATTTTTAAGGAATAAAACTATAAGCTTCAGCTGCTGGGTTCAATGATTCATTTGGATATCACGTGGTAAAATATGTGCATAAAAATATACAGAGGTATATTTGTGTCACTCGTGTATCCAGTTCTGCTCGACCAACTCAGAATGGGATTAAAACAGGCATCTCCAGTATGGGAGGCGGGTGCGCTAACGAGGAGGTTAAAGGCTAGAGCCTCTGTAGCGTCAGTCGCTAGTGCACCTCTTGAGGCCGGGGAGTGAGGTTTATACATACCGCACAGCTATCATGTACCAGCTGGCTTCCATTACACTCGCACTGTATAAGAACACAAATGCAAGCTAGTCAAATCTGAAATAATTATAGATAACAACTCTTTTACATTCCATTTTATGGTGTTTTGCACACAACATTCAGCTTCGGTTTGAATGTAGCCATATGTATTGTTTCAGGCACTTACTGAGTCCAATTACACGTACAAATTCTAGATTTTCAGTACAGTTCAGTATACTCAAATGGCAATAACCATATCAAACTGTTCAAGTCTTGCACTTGCTATAGTTTACAGTACCTCCACATTGCTTCTTCATCAAATAGCAATGTCAAATGTAAATCAAGTTAATCACTGTCATGGTAGCTCCACCTTGACTAACCAATACCTTGTACAATATGTGTGTACATGCATATGGGGCACTGATAATTAATCAGTGCTCCATAGAAAATAGGCATGATATAGAAGTAATTTGTATGGACATAGTACTAGATATCCTGTGATATCAGGAATTCAAAATAGATATATTTTGAGATATCTCACTTCCATGTTCATTGTTAGAGAACACCTGTCTATTTGCTTAAGTTCCACCAAAGATTGCACCCCATCCACCTGTGATCGGATCATCCAGGACAGATGTTAATACCAAGTCTGAACAGGGCCAGTGTCATTACTTTAGCTTATTTATGATTGAAGAAATATAGTGTGTTACAATTGCCCCCGTCTGGATAGACGAACCGTATCCGGATCAGTGGCTGGTCCGTTTCCTCAGGGCAGAGGGGAATGTTTCAGTGTTGTGTAGACTGTGGTTTGATATAATTCACAGCAGTGCTATCAGACTGATATGTTGGCAGAGGGTGAACACTCTGAGCCATGATTACCTCTGAAAGAATAACCGCAGAGTGAGATGAAGTTACACGCAAGACGTTTGCCCATTGCAGTGAGACGAATAAATAATCTTTCCCGTTTCCTAAATTCTCACATCCAAACAGTGGTAGCTTGTGGTTTGGTAGGATAATTTACTGCCACACTGTAAACCCTAATAAGTTGACTTTACATAATTGATTGAGTGAGCTCGTCCCCTCAATTGAACTGAGTAATGGTGTCTCCAAAACTTGTTAGGGGTGACCGCGAGTAACACGAACCCGTTGAGTAACACGAACCCGTTGTATTCCCCCTTGTCTTCCGGAAAAGGACAGGATTTCACGCCATTCGCTTCATTCGCGTCTATTCGCATCTTTACATTGACTTTGTATGTAATCGCACCACGTTAAACGCTCGCTCCGCATTGTATTGAACGCACCATAAGACACACATTAAGTTTGTAGAAATGTAATCTTTATGTCCATGTTGGTTTCACAAATTTTAAAAATTCGTTTTTTTGCATTTTTGACCAAAATAAAATATTATGTGTATGTATATGTATATGCATGTACGGATTTGCTATTCAAATGTTGTTGTATCTACTTAATAATTTAAGTTGAATCAACTCAAATTTAGATCATACAATAGCACAGCTGTAATAAAGAAGATAACTGATTCTAGGTCAGTTATTAAATAAACTTAATTCTCCACTGACATGCATATATGCATGTACTGAAATAGACAACAGGGTCCAACTTCACCAAAAGGAACACAGATCATCCAAATGGGGTCATCACACGAAACAACTATTTGCAACAAAACAACATAATTAATGTTACAAAATAGCTAAAACCTCTATGAATTCTTAATAACAACTATTTAAATGCCCCTATACGTTCTATCTATCCATCCATCCATCCATCCATCCATCCATCCTAGCTGTTTTAAGATAAATGAAATGACTTAATTTGGATATCAGTGATTTATCAGACACATTATGAATCATACCACCCTTATCTGTGCAGTACATCAAATACATGTTCAACACCTTGCACAGTATTTTAGCTCTTCTTTTTAAAGCAAATTATTTCGTTAAATACTGCTGTTCATCACTGTATTCCAGTTTTTTAGTTGCATTTAGAATACATGTTGTATAGGTGTTCAAGGTGATGCAGCCACTCATATCTCTCAGTCATCTGCTGTGATTTATTCATGACCCAATCAACAGATTATACACCTTTCCTCTACACTTCTGCCTGTGTAATGACATTTGCTCCGAATATTTGTTTGCTCGCACTCAACGGCGTGACATTTTTACCACGGCTAAGAAAGGATAGTCATGACAAAATTGACCTTTGTGTTTCATGGTATGCCATGCCTTATATATGTGTGCATTTTCATGGTTAAAGATAAAACAAAACATATTGCTGTTGTTTCAAAGGATTTTACTCTTTTTTTAAAAACAAACAAAAAGAAAATACTCAAGCAACGATAATGATTTATCTGGTTCTCTAGCAGCTATAATCTCTCTGTCACAAGCTGTTTAAGTAATTGAAATTTTACATTTGCCCGGTGGCTGTACATTAAAATGCATAACCAAACAAGCCTGCATAATTGGCATATACATTACTAAATTGTACAATATGAGTAGATTCACTTTCATCCTACATGTTAATCAAGAATTGCAATTGAGAGGGTTTTTTATGTATAGTTGAGATGTTGCTCTCGGAGGACAATCTGTGTATTATGATTGGAGTCGTTGTTCTACTGTTATATGAAAATGGCACCTGAATCAACAAACATGGACTTTTATGTGCAGTGTGCTTCTGCTGATGATTAAAATAGTCGTTTAGATCTAATGCGTAGCTTTGAGAAGTGCCTCAGACATTTGGAGCAAAGCAGTGATGTCTATGAGCATGACAAAATAATTAAATCACTCCATACCATATACTAAGGATAACAATACTATTTTAACATGTATTTTAATATGCAAATTAATTTTATTTAATTTAAATGATTTAATTATTTAAGTGATGTATTTAAATAAATATTATTATTAATAATATGCAGTGGGATTATTAATAATTAAACTATTATATGTACAATTATTATAAGTTTATAATATATAGTAATTATAAAATAATAGTAATATAGTATAATTCTATAAAAGAAGAATTATTCTTTAATAATAATTCAATTTATTATAAAGTTTTGAATGTGGATTTTATCTACCAATTTAGGTGTAAAAATCCATTCAGTGAGTGAGTCAGATTTAGTAACACTCTGATAAATTCAACGGAAATGTAGTTCCCCTTCTGTCGCTCTCTCCACGTTGTGTCAGAGAAGCGACACTAGGGGTCTCTCTTGAGCGCCGATATTCACCTCTGAACTATGAAAAAAGGCCAATGAGAGTTGGCAACCTGTATTTGCATGTCCCGCCCCCGGACATACGGGTATTTAAGCGGCGCAAATACGGGAGTTCATTCAGAAAATTTCTTCGGAGCCGATGGTCGTGTCTGCAATTGCTGCGTGTTACACACCGAGTTCCTGTCATTCCTCTGCTGCATGCTGTTGGATTCCACGGCGCACAACAGCGGCTTTCTCCTGTTTGCACGGCTGTGCATTCCTGCCCCTGGGCGCTTCGACAGTGCAGATCATAAAATAACTCTCACGAGTCCTTTTTTCATAAAAGAGTGATTTTATTTAAAAGAGTAATTTCCTCTAAAAGAGCAAAACACAGCGGCGTTGAACGTCCTTTTAAGGACGCGTCTTTATAAAGATGCCTTTCCGCCCCTGTGTTGTTTCTGGATGTGGTAGAGTGCTCTCCGCTTCAGACGGCCACAGGCGTTGTCTCGTGTGTCTGGGTAGCGATCACACCGAGGCTGCGTTTGTGGATGGTTCATTTTCTCACTGCGAGAACATGACCATGACAACGTTGCGGTCGCGGCTTGCTTACAACCGTGAGCAGGCCACTCCAGCCGCCCCCCCGTGTTGCTCCTTCTTCCCACGGGATTGAGGACGATGCGGTTGGCGATGGAGGCGATTTGGGGATGGCAGCTGGTGCAGCTCCGCCGGGTACGCCCCCTCGGACCACCCGCACCCCAGCACGCTCGTTGATTCCCATCCGTGCTCGAGGTGGCGGTGACTCGCCTCACAGCCAGTCTGCCGACCCTCTTACGATGGAAGCAGATGAGCTTGCCGTGGCATCGGAGGGCGTGGTATCTGATGCTGAGGACTCCCCTGGGCTGCCGCTTTTGGGCCTGCACGCCCAGTCTGAGGCTGACGCACAGATGACCGACATGCTTTCCCGGGCAGCCAACAGCGTGGGCTTGGACTGGAACCCTCCATCCTCCCCACAGCCATCACGGCTGGACGACTGGTTCCTGGGGTCCGTTTTTCCCGGAGGTGCATGATGAGCTGACGTCTTCGTGGAGAGCACCCCTCTCCACTCGTCACACCGCCACCTGCTCATCCGCCCTCGCCACCCTCGACAGCGGAGCGCGCCACGGGTACACGGCGATTCCCCAGGTGGATAGGGCAGTTGCACTCCATCTATGCCACGGAAGCCCTACCACCTGGCAGGGCCGCCCTGTACTCCCTTCCCGGACCTGTAGAGCAACATCCTCGCTGACTGCGAAGGCCACCGGACGCGCCGCTTCCGCCCTGCATGCCATGGCTCTCCTGCAGGTCCACCAAGCCAAGGCACTACGCAACTTGCACGGGGGTGGCCCTGATCCCGACACACTGCAGGAACTGCGCTCAGCGACCGACCTCGCCCTGATTATCATGGGAACTGTCCAGGGGCACGCTCAGCGACCGACCTCGCCCTGATGCTCATGGGCACTGTCCAGGGGCACCTCCCTAGCAGATATCTGCAGAGCAGCAGGGTGGGCAACACCTAACACTTTCTCTAGGTTTTACAATCTCCGTGTTGAGTCAGTATCGTCCCGTGTTTTCTCAGGTCCGAGCCCGTAGAACTCGGTAACACGCTGACATTCTGACCGGGTGAATCTCTTGCGCCTAGCGCCCTTTCCCTCAGCCGAGGTAAAATAGTGTGCCTCCGTTCCCAGGAGACCCCGTCTTCGGGTCGCTGGTTGACTCCTCCCTAGCCCTGTTGGGTCCGCAGTTCAGCGGAGGAACTCGCCGACCCAAGCCACTACGGGTACCCGAAGGCTACCCTGCACTGGAATAGGTGCTCCACAGGAAAGGCCTCCTGCTTGGACTCCCCCTGTGTGTAATTCCACGGTACTGTCCCCTCACGAGCAGACCCCTGTGTCTCCCTTGGGCAGCTACAGCTGCCTCGGTCGCCATGCTGTATGCTTCCCCCCTCTACGAGGCTGGATCTACCACCGCACCAACTTTTTCCACATAGGTCCTAATAGGCCATGTGTTGCATTCGCCACTCTTTGCCTCCCCTCGACGAGTAGGTGTGGCCTCCGCAGGGTCTTCTCCCCCTGAAAGAAGGGCTAAGACCCCCTTCCCTCAATGCATGTAAGGGCCCCGGCCGTAGTTGCTCTATGCAAGAAACATAGAGAGAAAAGAGGCCCAGCCAGGCTTGGCCCGTTCCCCCCTCCAGGGTAACGAAAAGGATTCTGATGGCTTGAAAGGGTATGTGCAGTCTGATACAGTTGGTCGTCCTGCACGTACGAATACCTGCGCGCTCCTGTATCAGCAGTTCACGTACACGGCTCAGCGCATGGCACTTTTATAAGTGGACCCCTAGTGTCGCTTCTCTGACACAACGTGGAGAGAGCGACAGAAGGGGAACGTCTAGGTTACGTATGGAACGTCTAGGTTACGTATGTAACCTCCGTTCCCCGATGGAGGGAACGAGACGTTGTGTCTCCCCTGCCACGTCGCTGAGCCGAGCCACTGTTGTGGCCGGACCATTTCCGGCTCCTCAGAAAAATCCTGAATGAACTCCCGTATTTGCGCCGCTTAAATACACGTATGTCTGGGGCGGGACATGCAAATACTGGTTGCCAACTCTCATTGGCCTTTTTTCATAGTACAGAGGTGAATATCGGCGCTCAAGAGAGACCCCTAGTGTCGCTTCTCTGACACAACGTCTCGTTCCCTCCATCGGGGAACGGAGGTTACATACGTAACCTAGACGAATTTGTGACTGTTTTTGACTCAAAATATTTGTATTGTATTTTTGACTAAAAATACATTCTGTTTTTTTTTTTCTTTCTATGAGATATTTTGTGGTACCCCAGTCTTTTGATCTAATCGGGTATATGTATGAGATGTACAGTATATACCATGCTGCTGTACATTCAGTAGTAGCGCAGTACTGCCGCTGAATAGCAGTGCACCAAACACTGATATGCTATATATTTATCGTATGTAAAATATATAAAAAATTATATATAATATCATATCATATAAAAAAGATATGTATAATATTTTTGGTTTGCAAATTTACCTGTCACACATGAATCAAGAGAACTAAATCTTGTGGGCAATAGATATTGTATTAAATATGTAATTTCTTCCGAGCTGTTGCCTGCAGGTCTGCCAAAACATTTGTTGTGTGCTGCTCTGTAATTTTCAGGCTGAATGTTTATTGTGTCAGATCTGCTTTTGAGATGGAGAGAAAATGGCTTTGACTTCACTGTGAACTTCTGCAGTAATGGCTGCTCCTGTGCAGTGCTGAAGTAGTTTTAAATTGTAGAACTGTAATGGGGTGGTCATGGCAGAACAGGTTGCGACATCGTTATTTGCTGTAAAGCCTCAGGCAGGTATGTGCGAGCAAGGCCTTATTATGAGCAGGAGGCACGGCGGACAACAGTCTGTCCATAACACAATAATAATTAGGGAGGACATGATTTCAAGTATGAAATCAATCAGAGCCTTTCTTTTTTCGTAGATGTAACCATTCTAAACTCCCACGCAACACCTTGTTAAAAGGATAGTTCACCAAAAATGAAAATTGGCATCATTTACTCACCCTAGTGCCAACTCAAACTCAAATGACTTTATTTCTCCTTTAGAACAAAAAAGTAGCTATTTTGAAGGATGTTCATGGTGTTTTTGTCCATACAGTGAAAGTCAATGGGGTCCAACATTTTTAAGCTCCCAAAAGCACATAAAAAATGAAAATGCAACCACATATCATCACCGTCTTGAAGCCACATATCATCACCGTCTTGAAGCCTGCACTGTGTTCCAATCCAGTATGTTTCTCATCCAAAGCCACCATATCGCTTCAGAAGACATGGATTAAACCACTCGAGTCCGAGCTTTTGGACCCCATTGACTTTACACCTTAATACATCCTAAAACAAATCTATATTTGGTTTATGTGGAAAAGTCACATGGGTTTGAGATAAATTGTCATTTATTGGTGATCTATTATCTTTAAAAAAAAAATAATAATTTAAAATGTTAAAAGATTAAAGTAATAGTTCTACCCAATTCTGTCATTGTTTATTTACAAACATGTTGTTCCAAACTTGGTTATTGTTATCCTGCAATTTGTCTGTGGAACAAAAAATTTGAAATTTTGGAAGAATCTTTAAATTAAAGGTGAAGATTATCATTGAATAACAACATATAATAATAAACCAAAAAAATACAAATGACAATAAACACAGTCATGGTGTCATATGTAAAAAAAAATATACTTTTATTGCTTTATATCATTTTATGTTTTTTTTTTTTTTTTTTTTTAAGCTTGACAACTCTGGTCATGACACAAAAAATATTTAAATCTAGATTTTTTTTTATTTTATTTTTTTTAAGATTTCTGCATTTCAATTTCATAATAAAATAAAATAAAAAATTATAATATTTAACAAAATCAATTATTTAACTATTTATTAAATTTATATTTATTTAAATAATACAAATTCAATTTGGAATTTTATTGTGAAAAATTGACATTCAGGAATCTTAAAATGTTTTATTTTGAGTGTATGAACTGTTGTTGTATGCAAAGAGCTGTGTAAAGATATTTCAAAAATGACTTGGTTTTGTGTTTCCCTGACGAATAACAGCTTACAGGTTTGGAACGACATGAGGGTAAGTAATGACAATTGTCATTTATGGGTGAACTATTTCTTTAATAACATTTGCACATTGAGACATGACCATGTAAGCACAATTTAAGATTCTTTGCATCAGTCTGCCATGTTTAATAGGATGTCATGTTTTCCACCGTAACCGTTGACATACAGTAGATGTTTGCGTGGGCGGCAGTGCAGTTTTCCTCATAATTACTTTTCAGCGTATCGCTCTTGTATATTGTCAACTTCAATAAGACACAAAGACTTTGAATTGTTGATGTGTTTGTGTGAAAAAGTGACTATCATTTGCATTGGGAAGCACGATGTGACATATACTCCCAGCTCTCCATTGCTGATGTTCTTTATATGGAGATCAGAGGGACTGGCCACCCAGGCATGAATAACATGCGCTGGGCTCAAGTGCTTGTATGATTGGCACATTGAGGTGATTGCTCTCAGATTGCTCCCGCACATGTACGGAATGGAGTAGACATGGTTAGAGGTATGGTAGTAGTCATGAGTCATGACAGTCCCCACTGTTTTGTGTTCTTGAAGATCTAAGATGTCTGAAATCACATCCTATTCCCTGTATAGTGCGCATATCTGGGTTGTTAACTATGTTGAAGTGTTATCCAGATTCTAAATAAACAGTTTAATTCCCTGTGTACGCATATTGAACTCTGAGTGTACTATTGATGTACACTCGCTAATGCTATTTTGTTGCTAATTGCCCATAATGCAATGTGGAGAGGGCTGCAGAGAAGTCATTGACAAATAAGTTTGTCTGAGGTGATAAAAATGACAAAATGTAAAAACATAAAATAAATAAAATCTAGACTTATGGTGCATTCACATACAATGCGAAGAAAATGTTCGCCTCGCATTGCCCCTGGATTATAAATGTGTGTTTAAACTAACGGTCACGCGAGTAACACGAACCCGCGAGTATTCCCCCTTGTCTTCCAGAAAAGGACAGGATTTCACGCCATTCGCTTCATTCGCGTCTATTCGCATCTTTATATTGACTTTGTATGTAATCGCACCACACGAAACGCTTGTTTCGCATTGTACTGAACGCACCATAAGACACATATCAAGTTTGTAGAAATGTAATCTTTATGTCCATGTTGGTTTCACAAATTTTTTAAATTCGTTTTTTTGCATTTTTGACTAAAAATAAAATATTATGTGTATGTATATGTATGTATATATATGTATATGCATGTACGTATTATACAGGATATATAGTGTGTGTATATATATATATATATATATATATATATATATATATATATATATATACATAATTAAAAAAACTAAAATAATGTTTTCTGCACTACTCATGCCAAAAATATTTTTTTCAAATATTTCAGATTTTATTAAGACTTCGACTAATAGTCTTACACTTTTTTGATTTTTTTTTTTTTTAATTAATATTAATATATCGAGCCAAAATAATAAAGTGTGGTATTTAATATTGTTTGAATGTATGATTACAGGGTTTTATATTTCTTGACTAATTAATTTACTGTGGAAACCCTTTCAGTGTGAGGGACTTGGGTTCAAATCCTGCATAATGTGTATATATATATATATATATATATATATATATATATATATATATATATAATTTTTTAACTTTATATTGTGGGATGGAATGGAAAAGAAGAGCACTCCACTGTTTGGACAAGAGAACAACCACTTGGTGTGGACTACATCAGTCATGGCAAAAGTCGTGGGGACATCCCATCATATAAAAACAAGAACCATGTTTAGAAGTAGAAGAAAAACTTGTAGAGTGTGCTTGATTATTGCCTCAACTCATTAGTGTCCAGTTCAATGTGACATAAAAACACTATGTGGCATTTTGACACTCACACTTGGAAAAAGTAGGTTGTTAATGGAAAACCTACACTAATCTTAAATTATTTTTTTTTATTATAATAACAATTAAAAAAAGATCTGCTGTCGCACTACTGAAGTATACTTGTCACTTTTTTCTTAAATTCTTCGTCCTTGTATCCTGCTATGCTCATTGGATTCTTTTACTCAAGGGCGTAGAACAGAGAGGGTGTGAATCGCAAGACAGTAAGCTCTGCACCAATTTTAATTGAACACTTTGACTGATAAAGGAATTTTAAAGCACTTTAATTTGCTGGCTTGGTTAAACAGATGTATCATAATGAAGTAATGTGATGGACTCCCAGTGGCACATGGTGAAAGTACCGCTAAGCTCCAAAATATGGTAAGAAGAAAGCATTGCATGCTAAAAATAAGCATGCGGAACACCCTCTTTTCATAGCGCTGGAAAAATTGAGCTTAGCTCTGTTTGGGGGCTGAGAGGGCAAAAAAAACAAACAAAAACCTAATGCGGTTTAAAATACTGAAGCACTTGCTCGTGGATATATTCTGGCCTAACTACAAATGATGATGCATCTTGCCTAAACAATTTTACATACTTGGATAATAAGATGAACCCCACTTTTCAGGTTATTTGGCACCGAGAGACCCAGAAAGTAGCTGTAAAAGAGTAAAAATGCAAACACTATATGTTTATCCATTTTTCATGTAGACAGTTCACTTAGCACAAGGGAAACTCTTTGGGAAGTGTAGTTAACAAGCTGCTCAATATTTAAAGTAGAGCTAAGCTACTCTTTTGAAGTAAATAGCTGAGCTACTAACAGAAATGATCTATATTGAAGCTATCAGGAATATGGATTAAAAAATAAATAAAAAAGTTAAGCTCAATCGACAGGATTTGTGGCATAATGGTGACTACCACAAAAAATGTAATTAAAAAATAATAATAATAACTGACTCATCCAACTTTCATTAAAAAAATAAATAAAAATAAAACAAAAAAATCACAATTAAAGTAAATTAATGTAAGTGAATGGGGCCAGTTCATAGATAAAATTATAGTTTCAATACACAGTTTCATAATTATAGCCCCAAGAAATAAGCATTTAGTGTGTTAACATCTTACTAATCTTATCTGTGTAAAATGAAATCCAATATTACAATTTCGTTGTCGTGACTGTAAACCCTGTAATCTGGTAAAATGCTGTAATATTGGTAAATCCCTGATTTTATCACACTTAAGTAAATATGTTTTTTCAGAAACAGAAACAAAAAGGTGGGAGCAAGTCACACATGTTCAAGTCACAAGCAATTCTCAAGTCTTAACCATCAAGTCAAGCCACAGTAGCCTACTAAAATAAATAGAGGTTCATTTTTGTAATAAATATTTATTTTTGCTCTGATAAGATGAACTTATATACATATCTTTACATGAATTTTTTTATATGAATTGTATAACAGTATATATATATTAGTAATTTGCGTTAATGAACATGCACTATATTTTTATCGTGGGCACTAAAAAATACTGTGAATATTTCTAGATACCTTATTATCCGAATTGTTTAGATTTTTAGAATTAACCGGTTAAAATGTATAACACTGCGTGTATGCTGTGTAAAAATGTGGTCACATTTTCACATTTATCTAGCAAAAACTGACAAGGGCTGAATGAAAATGCAAATTCGCTCTCTGACAGTAGGTGGCGCTTATGCAGAAGAAATATAGCTGTTATCCTGGTAATGCCTGTACACAAAGGTGTTTTTTTTTTTTTTTTTTTTTGCGATTTTATGTTTTTCTGCATCAATTAAATTTGTAACTTGGATGGAAACATTGGTAAGTAGAATCAGTATATTTGAATTACCAATCTTAATTTTGCTGACTTGATACATCAAAACAGTAGAAACCATTTAGGACAAAGAAAATAGTGCTGTAAATATGAGTGTGCAATGTGGCATCAATAACAGCGATGTAGTGTTATCGTACTACACAACTACTTATGGAGGGGGAACGAAAAGTTATTGGAATAGTTATTGTGTTTTGAAAACGGCTTAGCCTTTGTCACGCTACTAGAAAATGATGTTAATTTAGAAGCGTCACTGCTTACACCACCCAAAAATCTAATTTCAATCAAACTAGGTCATTATAGTCCCTTTTACATGTGCCACTTTTCCAAGGTGAAGCTGTCCCCTCTTACAATGACGGATAGAGTGAAGGTATGATTTAACTGACAAATTATGCCTTCATTAAAGCATGAGTGCCCCGAAAGCCCAATGAAAAATGCAGACCTCTCAAAACACATTTATAGAGCCCCAGGACCTGAAATCAACTCCTCTAAATGGATAGTGACAGATACGAGGTGTGCACCTTTAAGAAAGCAAAAACCAGAAGATGATCTAATTAACATTACCCGAGCTGCACATAATGTCTGCTCTGGGAATTACTGTCATTCTTTGAGATTAAAGGGATAGTTGAATCAAAAATGAGCATTATGTCATCGTTTACTCACCCTCACTTTGTTCCAAACCTGTAGGACCTGCTCGCAAACAGCGTTTTTTGAGGAGACAGCTGATTGCAAGGAATTTATTTGCATCTTTGTTTACACTGCATGCTTACGCTCGTGTCCAAGGTGAAGTTATCGCCACTGTCATCTCCTATTATACCCTATATTTATAACCTATAATAGTATTTATAAGGTGTATAGATAGATAGACAGATAGTATTCATAGTGTTGATTGTACTTGTATGTCATTGTGGTGTCATTACTTTTTTGGGACTTTCAGGAATGTGTGGATCCTCGTGTGTTGTCGAAACTAATGATGTCGTCATCGGCTAAAAGCATTTTACTTACGCAGGTTACTTTTTCTTCCCGAACGAGTGCGCACCCGAGTCCGATTTGCTTTCACATTCACGCGAATCATGCTACAGTTCCATTGCAACCAAACTCAGGCCACCTCTTTCAGGTAGTCTCGGGTTCAGTACCGCGGTGCGCTCACTGGTCCGCATTTTTTTTTCATGCAAACCATGCTCTGTTTCGAACAAAACTGCCAGTGTGAGACCCCCTCGTGAAGGCTGTGTGCATTTTCCATTTAAATATTTGATTTGTAACTAGCAGCACCTAATAAAGAAGCAAAAAAAAAAAACTAGAGCAAATAGTTTTCCTAAAAACATATGTCCACATATGTGGACAGCGAGAGTAAGTTGTGAAATTTTATATAATACAAAGCTATAGAAAGTCAGATTTTTTTCATCAAATTTTTTACAGTATTATGTGTCCAGGAGTGTTGGTTGTTCATGTTTTTGAGACATTATAGACATTACAGCTGATTTTCTATAAAGCTGAATAAATAATTCTGAATAAAAGAAGTGTCCAGCATCATCAAATCACTGCCAACCATGTTAAAATACTATTTTGAATTATACAATTCTGAATGAAGGAATAAGGTCACATTTTCCACATATGTTGACTTGAAATTTGTTTTAAAGCGGCATATCAAACGAAACTAGAGATACTACCAGGGCTGGAGTGGTAATCTGGCATACCGGTGGGCCGGCGCACTTTTGGGCTGATCAGGGGCTGAATGTCCACCGGTGGTTCGGCCGCGAAACGTGTCGAATGGGCCGTGATAAGCAACAATGAGCCGCCGCGTTATGCAGAACGGACCACAAAACGGAGAAAAGGACAGCGACCCCCCACCCTCACCGCTCAACAACATTCGGCTCCCCCAGGGAAAAAAGGTTTCTTACCAGAGGAACTTTTGTTGGCGCTAAGCCCATAGGAGGTTTTCCGGGAAATCGACGTCACGCTGTTGTGTCACGTGACGCGGTGTGCCAGACGTTTACCCCTTAAATGACAGTATAGAGTCTTGTGAGCAATATTAAGTCAGTTTAAATTCATTTGAATTCATTTCATTATGTGTTGTGTATACCGAAGCCAAAATACAACGTCCACACATGTGGACGTGGGGTCGCACAATGTTGAATAAGGCTCTTAATGCATTTTCTCAAAGAACATCAAACATTAACCTGAACTGACTTATCCAGACGTGTTGTTGATACTGAGCATCTAAGCAAGAGAGGTGAAGAAATTGCATTGTAGATGCTCACAATTGTTTCCTCAGCGGAGAGATCGGTATTGGATCGCTCCTATTACAATCAATGTAGCCATTTAATTAAGCTGTGTGCGTGACCAGCATACAAAGTAAGGATTTATTTTTTGTGTGTTCCTAATTTGTAAGTCATTTTGCATAAAAGTGTCTGCTAAATGACTAAATGTAATAGTAAATTACTTGCGCAGCTTCATTCATTATAATGGGTGTGATCTATAGTAACATTTAGATCTCATTTAGAACATTAGGTTCACGCGTCCATGAACAAAGGAACAAAGACGTTCACAAAGAACAAAGAACTGATGAATAATCCTTGAAATGGTCTATTGGTTCTTGCGTCTCAACACAAAATGCACCAAGTTTGAATGTGCATAAGCTCAAATGAGATTTTAGAGCTGTGGAAGACATATTATAATGAGTAACAAGTTACATTTTGGTCTGTTTCTCACACAAAGAACAAACAAAACAGAAAAGAAACCATTTGGCTTTGGCACACTTGAGAATTGTATGGACTAATTGGTGCTTTTTATGATGTTTGGAGCTCTACAGCCCAATTCATATTTATTCTGCTAAACATCCTCCTTTGTTTTACATGGAATAATGAACACCATGCAGTTTATGGACACCATTTTCAATTTTGAGTGAAATAGTCCTTTAAATATTAGCCCAAGTGCTGTACAGCCTATACCAGGTTGCAAAAACCAAACTGACTGAATCAGTATGTATTTTGTAGAAATGCTGTTTAACCCAAAGGCTTTTCTCTTTGTTCTCAATGTTGTTTGTACCAGGTCTCACGCTGCACGTTTATCGCAAATTCAGCATGAAACAGAATCATGTTTTATTAAAAGATTGGTTTTGCCTACGGTTGGAGGACCGGGTCGTAATAACAGCAAAAAACTACTCCGACAGCTACGAATAATGGCTTCCTCCACACACACACACACACACACACACACACACTTGATTTTACATAGCTCTCCTCACCCTCAATATCTATTACGTATTCCATTTAGTGAAATTCTCTGGCCTGAGCTCTAGACTAATTTCACTCATTAAAATCCCTATGTTTTCTAGAACTCATGAAAGGAAGTAAAATCTTGCTAGTCTTTACATTTTACCCCCCAGCTGATCAGAACGGAGAAAAGTCCCTTTGAAGTACGCAAAAGGGCCACATCCCACAATTTATGTTTAATTATTTTATTTGTTATCTATCTGCGCTTTGTGGTTTGTCTCGCCTTCAGCAATATTAACATTTCATCGGTTTTTTTCTTTCAACATCTGTCACTTTTTAACCGTATTTGATCTTGCAAAATGAAGTTAACAACATTAAATTACACTCAGTTGTTGAGTTCAAACATTAACCCTTTAGTTCATGGGTTTTTCAGCATACAGTATTTATCACAAATGGTTCTACAAAATGCCCAGACTGTGTCAAATATTCAAAATAAATTGAAGACAATTAGAAAATAATAGAATAGAATATATTCTGATTTGTTTTAATGTTTGAAATGTAATGAAATTTCATGAGACACAACTGTCTGTCAAACACATAATGAGCTGCACATAACACATGAGCTAAACAAAATCTACACATACTTTTATGTATTTTTGGAGGCACTTTTTTAAGCCTAAATAGACGTACCACTTACATCATTTCAGTAGTACACGCTAATGACAATGGCCAAATCATACTGTTCATGTGTCCACGTTGCTTTGTCAAATAGTAATGTCAAATGTAAATCAAGTCAATCATCGAAACAACAGCACCACTTTGAGTAAGAAATAGTATGTATGATATGTATGTGTACTGTACAGGTATATGGACAAACTGGTAATTAACCATTGTTGCGCAGAAAATTGACATGATATAGTAGTAATTTCGATGAATATTGTACTAAACAGTTTTGTAATAACCAAAGAAATACACTGTATATCCTGTGATAGTAAAGATGTTTATGGCACCATCTAGTGGTAATTTGTGAAAAAATGTGGTTTCATTGTTTATATCGATCTATTTAAAATAGCAGCAGACTTGCGTGAAAAGTGACTCTAATGGGATAAATGGCAGCTTATTTTTATAATGTAAAAGTGACAGTAATTATTATATTGTTACTAATAAAACTTGTGCTTGGTTAAAATTTTGTATATAATTTTTTTTTAAAAGCCAGTTGAAATCCATATGTATCAAATATGAAACAACAGGCTTTTGAGGTATATCTCTTAATCACCATTACATTACATTCATGCCCACCGCAAAAAAACAAAACAACCTCACAGTGCATTGAAAATTCTGACATATAATTTTTGAGGATAAGATGTATTTAAAGTGTGAATTAATATTTCTGTGTATTTGTATATATGCAGCCTGCTTTGTCATTATCTGTAAATATCATTATTTTACATTACAAGCTATTATGATGTCATCTTACCATAAATTCTGGAGACCCAGCGAAAAAAGTTTTACAATTTCAATCCATATTTATATACCAAGGAGAGGAAGTTGTTATGACCAAACTCTGAAACATTTGGTATTGCTGCCCAGGGATAATACCACAAGATTGACCACTGTAGCATGTATGAGCTAAGAAACACTTAAATAGAAATTGTCCTTCACAAAAAATGAATTGCTGGGCTTCAGGAGGATAATGACAAAAAAATAAATTAATAAAAAAAAGAAACGTGCAAAATATTTTTGCGATTTATTTTTATAGTTTGTCTAATGGTACTAAAAACAGTTTCATGTCAAAAAATTACATTTTCTCATTTAATCCTCATGATGTTTCAAAATGATATGACTTTCTTTCTTCCATGGATCACAAAAGGAGATTTTAGTCAGAATGTTATCCTCAGTCACCATTTACTTCCATTGCATCCATTTCCATACAATAAAAGTGAATGGTGACTTTTATTGTTTTCTTTCGCAGATGAAAGTTAAACGGGTCTGGAACAACATGAGGGAATGAGATATTTTATTTACTGTTCTCATATTGCTTAGAGAAAAACTTGCTCAAAAGCCTTAGTGATGTCTGATTTGTGAATTAAACTTCTGAGTCTGACCTTTTAAGTGAATCGTCACTCTTGTTTACAAATCGATGTGAATGATTCCTTAGTGAATCATTCTAAATGTGAATTATTATAATTTTTTTAATCCTTTTTCAGTAGTCACGAACAGTTGCCCCTTTGTAAGCAGTGGCATTGGGAAGAGCCTGTAGGACAAAGCAGAAGTTTGTGCTGGTGGGCATCACTGTTCTTGGCACAGGTCTCTTTGGGTGACTGCGAGCCTATTTTCCACATGGCTGGCTGAGGTTACAATCCTGCAGAGCTCTCGCACAAATGATTGATTTCTCCAAACTCTGCTGTATAATTGTAATCATCATGCAAGCAGCTAAGCTTTAATATTATCCATGTGTCTTCAGACAGTCTCATCCAGGCTGGACAACATGTTGGGCAGAGAAAGAAACTTTTCATTGGAACGCAGTCACAACTGATTGTAAGGCTCACGCAAAGACAAAGTACATAATGCATTGTGAAAGAAAATGCAACTTATTTTTATCAAAGAACATTCATTTTTGAAGGTCATGCTCTGTTTGTTTTTGTCAGGTTATTTTTCATACACCTGAGAGACCCATTGTAGTTTAAGGAATGATTTTTGCTATTTTATTTTATTTTTTTAATGTCTTGAATAAGAACACTATTCTTATTATACAGAATTGTCTATTTAATCTCTATACAAAATATAATTGTTTGTAATATTTTGCAAACTCGACAGTTGACTCAGTGACAAAGTTGAGCAGATTTTGACCAATGCAAAATTTACTAGTGGAAGTGCACACAGTGATTCTCTGCCTAATTCATTTAGATACTGCAGTCTAGATTGCCTATTAGTATGTGCATTGACCTTTATGCATTTTGCAGGTGATTTTATGCAAAGCGATTTACAGTGCATTTTGGGTGGACATTTTTATCAGTCTATATGTTCCCTGTGATTCGAAACCATGACCTTGCCATTGCTAGTGCCAAGCTTTACCAGAGCTATGGTATCTGTCCAGGTGAGCTTGGGGTGAGTGTACGCTTGCATGTCTGAATGCCGCTGCTCCCGGCTTTTTGTTCAGTTTCACACTGCATTTATATTATACTTTGGAGCAACCCTATTTGGATGATCAGCTGCTAGTCGTGGAGAGCGCCTGAACTACCTGCCTGCCTTTCATCTACTAAACTCCAGCTTACCTCAGGTGAGGTTCGGCACTCACTTGTTTGTGTTTGGATGGATTCGCGGAAGCCTAGGATCGACTGCTCTCAGCTGGATGATTAGCTGCTAGTCACGGGGAGCGCCTGAAAGACCTGCCGCCTGCCTACCTGCCTGCCTTTCATCTACTAAACAATCGGCTTACCTCGGGTGAGTCTCAGGACTTGCTGCCTTGTATTTGGATGGACTGGACTTGCGGTGTCCTGGGATCGACTGCTCTCGGCTAGCAGTTGTATTGCTGCGTGCTTGTTTGCAGGCATGTTGGTACACATTGTCATTAAGACCATTAAGACAAAGACCTGGTTGTGGTGGTCTTACAAAGGATGAAGTCCCTTCTGCTCACTGGTCTGGTATGTTACAGCTGTATTAATGTTCTTAGCCCTCTCTACCTTGCTGCTTCGGCTCTTGGATATTATATTTGGCTAGTTATGGCTCTCTTCTACTCATCTCTAGATCTGGATAATCTGAACTCTTCATTCTGTCTTCCTGTGGACATATATAATCACTGTGCCTCCTTGGAAATTCTACGCCGTCTTCAATATGTCTACTGAGGATCTCGGCGCAGTTTCTGTGAAGGTGCACAGTCCGCTTACTTGGTTAGCGATTACATTCCAGTAATTTCATAACGTCGATCCTCTTCAAAGTCGAGCGCAGAGTTGCGGTTTGTGAATCCATTAAATCTCTATTCAATTAAGTTTTCATCTCCAAATGCTGAAAGAGCTGAGCCGCTGATGGTGAGGATGGCCTTGATAAATCCGAGGTCACTATCTAACAAATCATTCATTTTAAATGACTTTTTCATCTCGAATTCGCTTGACTTTTTATTTGTGACTGAAAATGGCTGAAATGGGATGAATTATCATCTCTTGGTGAAATTTCTACACCGGATTGTGCTTTTTTTTTAGCAATCCAAGACTTTCTGGTCATGGCGGGGGTTTTGCTACTGTTTTTAAAACAAATTTAAACTGCCCCAGCAGTTCATGAACACGGTTCAGCACATGGCGTGATTGAATAGGGACACCTAGTGTCGCTTCATTCATCACAACGTCGAGTGAGCGACAGATGGTGAACGTCTAGGTTACTGTTGTTACCTCCGTTCCCTGATGGAGGGAACGAGGCGTTGTGTCCCCCCGGCCACGACACTGTACCGAGCCACTGTAATTGCAGAACATTATTCTCGGCTCCTCAGTGCAAAACCTGAATGGACAGATGCACGATTCCCTCCTTTTATACCCGTATGTCCGGGGGAGGGACATGCAAATTCTGTCTACCAATTTCTCATTGGCCTTTTCGCAAGTTCAGAGGTAACTGAGGCCTTCAAGAAAGACCCCTAGTGCAGTTTCACTTGACACAACGTCTCGTTCCCTCCATCAGGGAACGGAGGTTACAACAGTAACCTAGACGTTTTGTATCCTGTGTGATTATTTACAACCCACCGGGGCTACATTTGTAATGTAAAAATGGAAACACCTTTCCTTAAAGCCCATGGTGCAGGTTAAACACCACTGTCGATTAATGGGTAGATAAAGCAGTCAAGATATGTATATAAAGTTAGAAATGTCTCCAAAATGGTGTTAAAGTCCAGTTTTTGTAGTTTTTGGTTAGAAACGGTTATTTTTTACGCGATTCGGCGATGACGTCACATGAGGTAGACGCGGTGGAATGTAGCCTCAGCCGTTCTCAGCTACTTGAACTAATTCTAGCAGACTAGCACTGACTACTATGGCGTCTAACTGAGATGAGGAAGAGGTGGCAAGACCCACAGTTAACATTTATGATGGCCCACAGCCATACAATTTCGAACCGTTTAGACGTGAGAGGGCTGAATGAGGAAATACCGAGAGCAGATGGCCGTCAAAGACAAATAAATGCATGGTCAGAGGAGAATGAATGGAGAGTTGGTGTAGTGTCCTGGTGAGTTGCTATCATTTAGAAATGCAGCAATGACTGCTGGAGCTAGTAGTCTATGAACAGCAGTGCATACAATAACTTTTATGCTTTATTTCTAAGCTTTTACCTCTTTCTCCGGTGAAAATGTTGTTTCGCCGTAGCCGACGCCGAGTAGGCGTCGTCACTGTGATTATTGTTTATAGTGCCAACTAGTTTTCCTCGTGATTGATTGTCATTGACACCGTCAGGCTTACCGGGAGAGGGAGTGAGTGAGTAGTAAGCGTCTGTGTCGCTGTGTTTGGCAGGTGTCTGTGTGGGCGGTGTCGTCCCATGGAAACTGTGGTGGAGAGCTTGTGTTGTAGGGAGGTGAGCGCGTTTTGGTCGCTGGTCGAGGATCTCACCCGCGGCCAGCAGATGTAACGTGCCTAACGCAGCATCCTGGATTTGAGGCATGCTGCCTGAATCCGTTTGTGCTACAAATAGCATATTCACACTTCAGACAGGATCATGGTCCCCTTCAAGACAGCACGCACGAGTATGTTCATGGTTTATGTTTACTTTACCAATGTTTTTACACTGAGTCCTTTGAACAACAGCAATAGGTGACAGGAGATGTGTTGCATGCACAAACATGCATAAGAGACAGGCTTCAAATGACGTTTCCAACCTACTTACAGAGTTTAAAACTTAAGAATCTTTCCTACTTATTCCTAGGCAATACCGGTACACTGCGTACAGGCAGGCTATACGCTGGGCTTATGGAGTTTTAGGGAGGAGTATAAGGAAGCCTCTACCCTCTTGTGTGGTTTCAACCATCAGACAAAACTTCCAAAGTGGTGACCAAACCTATCAGGGCTTTCAATGGCCTCGTTTGGATGAGAATGAATAAAAATAATTGTTTATTCTGTTGTGATCGCCCAATTGCCCTTAAAATGTTATAAAGTACACAGAACACATGAATTTTAATAAGAAAAAACAGTTTATTGGCATTGCTTGTAAGGGTTACTAAACATTTACTGAACAAGGACAAGGATTACTGAACAAAGACACAGGTTGCAAGTAACAAATCTATATAAAAAAAGCCCACTGATGAAGGGCTAGACCTGAAACCTTTGCACATTGTTTCTTTTGCCTGCAAAAGTGTGGTCTTACCTGAGGGTCAACTGATGGTTCTCGCACTCACTCACACTCACTTACTCACACACAGTCACACACAGTCACTCACACAAACTCACACTCTTTCATGAATGCATATGCAGTGATACATGCAAAAGCATATCAAGCTGACACACAGTGAACCCAGACAACACCGCACACAGAGGTTGACAAGGCACAGGTAAAATGATTGGTAAATTATTTTGAATTACATAAAACAAATTTCATGCAAATAACAGACAGAGGAGCAGACATGCAGCATGCAGGACCCCTTGAATGGGGTACAGCGACAATTAATGCCACTTACAAAGACGAAAAAAGTAATGATTTAGTGCAAAGTAAAACCAAAGCAACAACACACAAAACATGCAGAATACAGGAAACCACCACCAAATGAGATGACAGGGACAGAAGGAAAGAAGATAAATAACAACTAAAATAAATACTTACAACTAAATCATTGGACTTGTCTGTGGAAAAAAATAATAATAATAATGTGAATTTAGGTTCTCTTGTAGCGTGACTGCCGGGCTAGGAAGAGGCTGACGGCCTCCTCCTTAGGAACCTGTTCGAAGGATTTAGCGATGGGGGCGGGTGCATCGGAGGACAAATTAGCGCTAACCTCTCGAAGAGCTGCAGGTGAATGGGTGTAGCTTTCCTGAAGGGCCTTCATCAATGATGTTGCATAACCTGCAGATATAATAATAATAATACTGAATAAAGATCATTGCCACTGATCACAGATGTCTCGTGAGCCATCTCAAAATATGATAGAACTGCATGACACTGCTTACCGTATGAGGCTGCCTCTTTGATGGGACGCACCACATGGGCACCTTTTCTGAAGCGCGGATACCGCACACAGTACTTCTCCGTCCCATCACTTTTCCGTGCTGTCTCGCGGTTGGCATTGTGATTGTAATGCAGCGCCGCTAAGAGAAGCCTACAAAATAACACATTTGAGATTTTTTTTACTACAATAGGCATGATAATAGGTACTATTATTACTATAAAAGGCATAATAATTGGCTGTATTATTCCTTGGATAGCACTGACCTGCTATACATCCCAACGTATGAAAACCCTGTGTGCTTGGGTGCGAAGTGCAAGATGAGGGAGTGGTAAGCCTCAAGGGAGAATGTCTGATGCTGTGGAGACAGCTGTCGAACATCTTTCAGTAAGGCAGTCCTCGTGATTATGTTCTCCAACTTTACTGCTGCCAATGAGCCTGCAAAGACCAAGACAGGGAGGCAGACAGACACACAGATGGAAAACGTATAAATAGACAAGATAGATTCAGACAAAAATTCTTTTTTAATGGAAACACATGAAATGGTCCTGCATATGAATTATAGCAAACATAAACAGTAAACAGAATGTTATGAGATTGCCAGGGAATGAAAAAATAATTTAATCATCATAGGTCACATGTCAAAGCACTCAGACAGCAAATACAACAAAACTGTAGAGCGTACATAATACCACATGCTGTGTGTACTGTACCTGGGTCCAGCCACTCTTTGTTGCGCTGATCCCCGTCTAGAGGGCCATGGGCACAACTGGAGAAAGCAGGGGTGTCATGGTCATGGATGTCCTGGATGTGGTTGACTAAACTTTTCCATTTAGCCTCCATGACTGCTGGGTTGCCGTCTGGGGTTGAGGCTGCAGTCCAATAGAGGTGATTCACTATAGCAGGCCTCCACAGCTGTAGTTGGTCACACTCTTTTGAAGCTGCATCCAATGCCTTCCCCAGACCTGTTTTAGAACAAATGGTATTAATTGATATGCACTAACAAAAACTGCTTCAAGGTTCCAACAATGGATACATACATTTGGCAATGTGCCACACATCAAAATAATGCCGTGTCCCTTCAGGGCTCAGCTCCTCTCTCACCCATTTGGCAACCTAAGGAGAAATAAACAAACTTTTGTGGATGATTGACCTGTGTGGCCCTCCGTGTATCAGCAAACCACAAACATCCAGCTTCAGTGCAATTCAGATGTTTACATTCTATACTGCATTTTTATTGTAAATACCTGGCGATGACGGTCCGTGATCAGCGTTGCTAAATGCAGGTCCTTTCCCCTCAGCAAGCCAACACTGCGATTGAGCCCTTCAAGCTCACACCATGAGCTGTTGGGGACCTCTGAGCTCTGCAACATGACATAACAGTGTAAGTGTAAAATGCTGGTGTTGTTGAAGGAGGCGTGAATGAACCGACGCGTTGTTGGTCCAAGCATTATGATACACTGTACTCTAGTTAGGCAATACACAAAGCTCTAAGCATCGTTGTACTAGTGGAAAGATGTTATATTAATATACAATCAGTTTACTAAATTGCAGAGTTCATTTCTTTGTCTAATAACATCAGGTTTACCTGAACAAGCTTGTTCACTCTGTCCTCGATCAGAGAGTAGGATCCAGGAGCCCAGGAGAATCTGACCTGGAATTAATTACAAATTTGAATTAGGTTTCAAGTTTTTAATAACCAAGGTCTGTAAAGACAATCCACCATGTCATCTGCAAATGCCAACTAAAGCCACCCTACATGATAACAAATAAAAAAATCAAAATGTGCAACTGGTCTATGAGCTCTCACACTGGTTTACCTGCAGTCACCAGCAAGAACTAGCCCGCCATCCATTGCCCGTAGGTCACTAAAATTCTTCAGCTTGATCGTTTTGCCAGGCCTGAACGATTACAGGGATGGTGTAGCGGCGCTGATGGCGAAAGTAACTGCTCGCACTGATGCACTGCAGGCCAAACAGAGTCAACATTCTTAATGTCTGGGTGGCCAAACATCCAGTGAAATGAATGACCCCGCTTAACAGGAGGTTGCAGGTCGGCATGTTCCTGTGGAGCATTGGCTGGTTTTGCCAGAAACGGTGGTAGCCACATGATGCACAGACCTAGATATGTAAAAAAAAAAAGAAGAAGAAGAAGAAAAAAAAAAGTGTAATCAACAGTATATCAGGATTCAATATAGATTAGGTACTGTACATTACTGGTCAAAGGTTTCATGTTTTCAATGAAACACACATGACCAATACAGTATAACACTCAAATATGATGCCATCACAAACCAATAGACTAAAGCCAGCCTGGTACATACATTGTAAATTAAATTAACTGGCAAGACAGTCAGAGCTATCAGATTGTAATTAGATATTCTGATTTTCTAATCAGATGGCCTGCTGCGTAAACAAAACCGTACCTGCTTGATCTTAAGAAAAGTTCCTTCCTGCTGCACGATGCTACTATCTGACCTCTCACAACAGGCCGGACAGATGACAAAAAGGCCCATCAGCTCCTCTTGGCAAACAATGAATTTGTCAGTGCCACTACAAGAACAAAAAAATTGTTGTTGGGGGGGCATTCAAACTACCAAAGCTACAGTACACAAAAATGAGTATTCAAAATGGTCTATGTTGGTTTTAAACTATCTCACTTGTGATGGGGGTCACACGTGTAAGGTGGCTCCTCATCAAACAAGTCTTCCTCGTGCATCGGCTCTTCGGGCACCCACGATAAGTCACTGATGACAGAGGCATTATCATCATCTTCATCTGTCTGTTCAGGACTAGCAAGGGGAGTGGAGGTTTGTGTGCCGAATGATGTCTGTGTGCCCACGCTGACCATCTTGGGCTTCAGGTTAACCTGCACAGCTGTGGAGAGGCAGTAAACATACCCAAACATGAGACAATCATGGCAAATCTAAACTGGTATGTTTTTTTGGTGTAGGCTATGTATTAATTTAATCAATGTGTATGGAAATGTTCTGATTGCATAGATACTGGCAATGTTTTAGAGACTATATCTAATAACTACCCCTTAAAATACCCAAGTTTTACCGTGAGACCATCGGGGGGGCTTCAAAGAACACTGTGTCCCAGCGTCAGAAGTGGAGGAGGGCAAGGGCTGATCCCCAGTATCGACACTCTCCACAGTGTCTACACTGTCCACAGTCTCCTGCTGTGAGGCGTCTGTCAACATCTTGCGAAAACAAATATGAAAAAGGGTCAGCAAAATGCAAATGGGTGTAGTGGTGAAATAAGAGGTGGGTATACTATGAATACTTAGAACAGTGATTCACAAGCACATTGGGTGTACAAGCACATTGCAGGAGTACATGGAAACATTTAATCATTTATTTTCAACTTGGAAGTACTGAGAATTATTTACTTATCATCTTTGAAATTCCAAGAAGATAAGTAAATATTCCCAGTCATTTCATAAGTCCATCAATAAAATGGGACGTGTGTGCTACAACTAACGTTAGTTTCCCAGTGGAAACAATAACCTATGGCACAGCCATAAAGCTTTCATGATGATATGGACTTTTACTTCAGGGCAATTTTGTTATTATTCTAATTTTTATTCAGTGAATCACGAAATATGCTCTTCTAATGTCAGAGTGATCGTGCTTGTAAGTTAGTGGAGGCTGTGTCAAAGGGAACACGGTATACAAAATACACACAGAGCTAGCTAACACGCAGCTTGTAAACATTAACGTTAGCATGATGCTTACCGTGGCAATTTCTCGCTGCGGCAGACGGTGTCTCTCGACCTCGGGACGGGGCAAGCAGAGAGGTTTGCGTTCACAGACGGCACGGTGGTAGGAAGTAATTTAGCACTCCTCTCACTCTTTAATCCAAGTGAGACCATTTTAGCATCCCCTGAGTGGTAATCCTCCTCTTTGAAATGCGGCTGCATATTCTCGAGTAGGCAGTGACAGAGCTAGCTGAAAAATCTGCCCGCCTAATCTTCACAAACTGCACCCAGCTTCGGAAGATCCCTTTGTCCTTGGGGAAGGAATGGACCCTATGTCCAGTTTTGCTGGAGTTCTTGCACCCGCCACAAACACAGTAATAAACCATTTTGACTAACGTTATTTATGATCTACTCTTTATCTATCTCTAAGCTATCTGTTATGCTATGCTATCTCTCACTATCTATGCTATTCTATCTATGCTATGCTATTCTATCTATCTATCTATCTATCTATCTATCTATCTATCTATCTACTTACTTACTTACTTATAAATCTGTCACTCTCACTCTTTCACTAGTTAGCTACTCCTCGTCTCACTCTCCCTCAATTGTAAGGCGGGCCGCAGGCTTTCTTCTGTCGTCTAACAGTCAGCAAGTACCTCATGTGACGTCATGGAATGCATTGTGGGAGAAATAAGAATAATCGCTAAGTTGTAGCTAAAAGCTAACATATCACCTACTTTTCCGTATTATATTTCTTTTTTGTAGTACCCTACAACATCAAATACAATGGATAACTGTTTAAATGTTTATTACCAACTAGAAAATTGCCAAAAAAAAAAAAAAAAAAAACCTGCACCATGGGCTTTAATATCTTTGTCTTCAGAGCCTTGTGTCTTCGAGTTTAATAAAAAATGGTCGCTCTGTTTGAGAATCATCTGTCACAAGAAAGCAACGATTTGCTGAAGACACTTAATTAGAAATAAAACACATTTTCTATATCGTTTTCTCTTTTTGTCTCCCACAGGAATCAATCTATGCCTCGTTGAATGCAGATTTCATGTATTTGTATTGTTCAAAGCAACTATTCATTCAATACTTTGACTTTGCCATGGATTTGTCTCATTGATTTTACACATAGGCGTAACGCTCCTTATTAAACTTCATTTCCCAAGATGCCACATTGTTAACCTTGGTGAATCTCGGATGAAACTGTATGCAATGTTGCATAGAATGTTGCATAGAATTTTTTCTTGTGTCTAAGTTAATTAGGGAGCACAAATCCCGGTGGTGTTGTAGCAGATGTGGATGGGTTTGGATTGTGGCTCTTATCAAAATGAAGCAGCCTCTATATAGCGCATTAGTCTTGCTGTTTATGCAGGCCTATTGCTGTGTGCAGGAATTCATCAGTGCTATAGATTTGTTAGATAAGATGAGTTTTTGACTCGGGAATTACCTGCACTTGGTTACAGGAAATAACCCAACGGCATAATCAGCTTAATTTATCCCACCTGTTGACTTTTCAGATGCAGATTTATGGGGAAACTGTTTTGGTATAGTGGTCACCTTTAAGAAAAGGTATTTGAACTACCCTTGATGTAGTTGGGTTATGATCAAGTCAGCAAGAAGGGACAGTATAGAAGTCACCCTGAATTTGTAAATTACATATGTACATAAATACGCAGTTTTGTCTTGTTTCCAGAAAAAAAAAATAGCATTCTTAAAAATATAAATTGACTTGAGATTGAATTGACTTTTTTTTTTTTTAGAAAGTAAATCTTGAATTATGATTATTATTATTATTATTCTGCTTTTAAGCATAAACCTCAGTAAATTTAGTTAGATTAATGGTTAAATCAAGAAAATAAAATACAAATTGTTTAATTAATTAATTTTATTCAAGAGATATTTCCTCTTAACATTTTAAATTGTGCTTCTTGAGTGAAAAAGCTATTTTGTCTCATTTTCCACAAAGATTTATAAATAAATAACTTCCTTAAAAAAGTAAATTTACTTGATTTAAAATCATCTTGATTTCTTTTTATCTTTTACTTGTTTTAAGCATAAATTAATCATCACCCCATGTTCTGTCTTTTGTTTTGTGTACGTTCTTTGTGTGAGCATGGGTCCGGTTGGGAGTTACCGCCATGTGCAAGTTACCGCCGTTTGCTCTCCGGTGATGTCACGGTCCTGTCACCTTGTCAGGTTGGGGTTTTATCTGAGGAGGACCATGGCATCATCGATCCTGTCTTGTGTTTCATGTCAGAGTCATGGTGTCTGGATCCTGACTTCCTGTCTGGTTACATTTTGGTCTGTGTTGGGATCCGGACACTCATGCTCCATGTTTTGTTTGTTTTGTTCCAAGCGTGTCGACATTTTCACCCTCATGTGTTTCAGGTGCTGCTGGCAAGCGGAATCAGCGTTTCCATGGGAACCCTGATTGTTTAAATGGGAATGCTGATCATGCCAACTTGTTTTGTTTGATCATGCCAACTTGTTTTGTTTGCTCATGCCTATATCAATCCCCTCGTTTGTTATGTACTTCGCTGGATTGTTTTGATTGAATGTTAAATGTAGTTCAGTGTTGAGTGAATGTCTTGCAGTATTGCAGCGTGACAAAAATTTCACTTTAATTACTTTTTTCCTAAGAAAGGAAAAAAATACCACAGTGGTCAGAAAAATACATTTAATCTGTATAATTTAAAAACATTTAATCTGAATCGCTAATGCAATTTTATCTTTAAGTAAATTTAGCAATTCTGTTCACCCTGGAAAGCAAAACAAAAATACTGAAAACAAGGCTTATTATGATAAAATGTATTGTAAATGTAAATAAGCAGATTTGTCCTGTTTTCCAGAAAAATCAATAAATAGCATGCTTAAAGATACATTTACTATTCAATGCAGAAGCAGAATGGCGTAATATTTCAAGTCTTGTTTTCAATTGAATCTATTAAAATTTTGTGAGGTTATGCTTAAAACAAGAACAAATAAAAAACTATTTTTCCAATGGGGTACGAAAATGTTACTTTTTTCCCCATTAAATAAAAAAAAATTCTCCTCTTGACAAAATGTGCTTTCAAAATAAGTTTTTTTTTTTACATTTCTCTGGAATAAAGAAAGAGGTGCCATCTAATGAGCTTTGAAGAGCCCTGTTGACAATGCATCTCTTTCCCTTCATTTGTTTCCGTTCATGAGAAAGCTCCTCTGTGTGTGATTGTGGATGAGTGTTTGCGTTCTTTTGCCTTGCTGGACCAGAACAGAAAACAAACACTCTTTATTTCCCCAAAGTCCATTTGTTTGAGTGCAGTTCACTGCTGTGCAGTCTTAAAAAAAATGCTATTTCCCCTTCAACAACATCATATGCATTAGACCTATGGATGGGCCCTTCTTTGTGTCTTTGTGATGCTTTCATATCTTTGTTTATTTTTATCTGATGGCTTCTTTCATAAATGATTGAAAGAGTACATACAGAAGTAACCAACACGCAGGTCTGGTCGAGCTCAATAAAAGACAGGGAGCACATGAAAAAATGAAGTGAGGATGTAGTGTGTGCTTTAACATGCCTCTATGAAAAAAGGTCAGGTCGTTCTATCTCTCTAAACTAACAGCCGCCTCATGGATCAGTATGGACCAGTGTTGGCTTTCCCTGAGAGATAGCTCTATATCCACCTTTTGACTGTAATGGAGGATATGTGCATTTCTAGGCCGTAATGGCACACTCTGGTGTGATTCCTAACAAATGTGGGTCTTGACGATAATGCCATCACTGTCAGCATTCTCACCCTGACTGCCCATAATTCCTCCTGACACAATGTGCCTGTGTGAGATCCATATGAGCTACTTTATTGGCACAACAAGAGCTTTTCATTTCATGGACGGGAAATCTTTAATTTGAGTTCCATTTCCTGTCAGGGCTATTTATCCTTTCTGTCTGTATGGACAGACTTTGCAGCCTCAGACTTAAGATCAATAGCTGATCGGTGGTCCGACTCATCTTCCTTTGTTGCGCATCCATTCTAGAGCTTCTAAGGGGGTTTCCTCCAGGACAACTTAAATTTATGTTCCTACCTCAAAAACTTTAATTCACTTTGAAGGTATTTACAGTTATGCATTTGGCAGAAACCCAAAGTGACGTGTGCATGCTGTATGATTTTGGTCATGGTTGTGCCAATAGAGGTACATTTTAAGAATCATAAAAGTGTTTTTGTTGTTGTAGGGGAAAATTGTCAGTCTTTGATCATTTATTGTGATGATTCTTGTGGCCTGTCCAAAATGGCATCCAAAGCCCTTGTGATTCTTCTTCGAGTTCACACTTTGGTTGACATAATTAAGAAATAAAGTCTGAGAGGTCATGCTGAATATATTCATGGCTGAAGGGCACATAACAAAGGGGAGTATCCCCTTCAGCCTTGACTTTATTCCCAACATGGCACAGCCTTGAGTGCCTTATCGCTTTTATAAACCGGTTACCACATATAAAAATAGTAAGGATACAAATGCTTATTAAAATGCTATGTTTCTGCCAGTGGATATATGGTGCATTCTCGCCATGTCAGAATTACCATATACACGAGATTCAGACTTGCAAAAACTGTTCACGTTTTCATAGAACTCGGAATTTACGTTCCGACGAACTACAAGTATTTGTCCACCAAGCCTATTGATTGTCCTTTAAAATCACCTGACATAAGTCATTGGGGTTTCAACATAATGAGGTTGAGTCGATGACGGCAGAATTTTCATTTTTGGGGGGAACCATTTAAGTTCTTTTAGGTTTAATCTGGATACATTTGAAATCATTCATTTCAAATACATAAATTTTCATTTTCAAAATGCTCTCCATCCACACTGCCATTTTCAAGCATTTAAAAAGTTGCTCGTCCAAACTGAAATATGAAAATGTTTAAATACCCTTACTGTGCATGCCAAAAATTGCATTCCATGTACGGTCTGAAATGCAGTTGTCCACTAGTTCCATCGGCGAACACAAATTCCAAGTAAACTTCCCATCACCTTTGATGGAATGCAATGTGAATGTTGTTCAAAGTAACATTTATCTTTAACAATGCTATCAAGGTGAATATCAGGCAAAACAATGCCGCTATAACATAGGCCGCCATCTTGATTGTTTTGGTTGAATGGATCTCATGACATGGATCACATGACTGCACCACTTGACAACACATCATCGTTTTTAAATCCATCCGTTTCCCAGTCCACACTACAATGTGAAGATGGCATTTTCAGATTTATCCACTTGGGAGAGTATTTTCATAAAGCTGTTTTTTGCTGTCAAAAACGCAGTCTTAGTGTGGATAGAAGGCCAAAACGTAGAGAAACAGATGAGTTTTCAACCGAAAACATATTAGTGTGGACGTGGACTTAAACACAGATCATTTGTCTCTGAGTTGTATCACCAGTGTTGGTGCTCTGGACTTCTATTTTAAGCAGCAGAAAACATTATTTTTGCGGAATTGCCTCATGCTGTTCAGAATGATGGCTGTTAAGTTGGTGAGCAGCAGTCATGCAAGGCTGAATTTTGATTTTCTGCTGGTCTCTGGGTCCCTGGCCTTTATCTTCGCGTGAAGGTGGGAGGACAGTGACCTCGCTCAATGCTGTATTGATTTCCTCTATCAGGTTCATAGCTGGAGTATAACAATGGAACTGAATGGCTCAAGGCTTCAACTTAATACACAGCCAAGAGATAGATAATGAAATGGATTTTTAAATCCTGTCAGGGCTTGTGTCGTGTGGTGGTTATACTTTGTCGTAAGTCCTTGTTTGCAACACAAGTAGCTCTGCCCATACTTACAGTAACTAAGTCTCGGGCAGTATTTGATGTCGAGAGACATCACAGTCAAAGGCTCCTGGATATTTAAGCAAGACCATTCTGTGAATTTTAAGGACACTCATCCACAGACTGATGCAACATTTATAATTCAGTGTTTGCACCCCAAGCTCCCTGACACTTTTTATTGATTGGATTGTCCAGGTAGCAAATGATGGTGAAAATGGGGGAATGAGATCGGGCAATGTCAGGACCTGGACTCAAACCCACATTAGCTCCATAGCTCAGTGTCCTGCTGAGAAAACCAGCCTGGACCAGCAAGAATTTCTGACTGGTTTGTCCTGGTTTGAGGCTGGTGGACAAGCTTTGCAAGTGTTCACCATCAGAAATTGCTGGTCTACCAGCATGAGGTTTCTTCTGAAGCTATTTAACCATCAGAGTCTTGCCGGTTCAGATTATTAGTTAAGGGAATGTTAAAGGTTCAACTCAAGTTAAGCTCATTTGACAGCATTTGTGACAATGTTGATTACCACAAAAAATTATTTAGTCTTGTCCGTGCTTTATATACAGTATATTCACCTCAACGTTTGATGTGTTGTGCATTCGGAGATGCTATTACCGTAGCATTTCTGTCAGCTCAAACCAGTCTGGACATTCTCCGTTGACCTCTCTCATTAAGAAGGCATTTCCGTCTGTAGAATTAATATTCTTAATATTGGCCGTTACTAATAAAATGATTATCGGGAGTTGGCCACTGCAAATTATACAAATCAGATCATAGTGATCGAAACTGTAGCCATAAACATAATTCAAAAGTGATTTCATTCAGAATGAAGAGAAAGTGTGTTTGCTTGCCTGTACTGCTTGTGGAACATGCATCAAGCCCAACAGATGCTAAATGGAAGTTTTTAACCAGTGCGTCACATCTCTTTGCTTTTTCAGCATCTCGCACCAAGATCTCTGCATTCTTAAAATGCTGTCAAATTAAAATTAGGGTTGTCGATCTATTCAATTTAAAATAAAATGAATTACATGACATTATTATTAATTAATCAAACAAATCATATTTAATAGCATATCATCATTTGCTGAGAAAGTCCCCAAAATAAGATAATTCAAAATAAATACCGTAATAGATAATAATTCAAATACTGTAAATATGATAATTTCGATATTTAGATTGAGATTTGGTGCATTATGGTGTCAGGCGAGTAAAGCATTGATTAAACTATTCAAAAACTAGCTTTAGAAGTCAATATATTGTTTGTTTTATTCCCATTTTATTGAACAAGCTGACAGTCAACACCAATTCATTGGGCAATTGTGTTCATCAATCTGTCCTGTTCTCACAGGGCGCATTTTTGCACTGCTTTTAATTGTCGGTCTATGTGTGTCAGAAAAGTCATAGAAAAGTCACTGGCTTTCAGCATCAAAGTGTTGTGTTTTAAGGATGCTTTGTCAAGTTCAAAGTAGCAGAAATCCTACTGTCGAGAAAGTGTCTTGTGTGATCGGCTCTTATTCAGTTGCTGTGCTGCTTATAAAGTTGTGAGGCTGACTGCCCCCTGCTGGTGTAACAGGAGCCAGCTGGTACGTGATAGCAGTGCGGTATGTGTAAACCTCTCTCCCCTGGCCTTAAGAGGTGCTCTAGCGACTGACACTAGAGGCTGTAGCCTTTAGCCTTTAGCCTCCTCTTTAGCACGCCTGCCTCCTCTGCCTGAGACCCCGGTTCGAATCCCGCTCAGAGTAGGTCGAGCAGGACTGGTTACACTGGTGTGACATGTAAAAACACATGTACCATAGTTGAAGCTTGAAATGATCTGATGGCAGGAAAATATGAATTTTATTATGGAATTACATTTGCATAAAATGAGTGAGTTGAGGATGGCCTATGAAATGTGTCCGACCGGCATCTCACTATTTTGACAAATATGCTACGCTATGCTTGAGTTAATTTATGTTATTTTTGTCTTGTGTTCCTTATTACATAATAGAGTTCCTCTCTTGATCTGTCAGGTTGAGGGAGCTCTGAATGCCATTGAGAAAGCCTGCCCTCTCCAGTAGAACGGTGTCGAAGTCATTTTAAAAGCTCAGCTCTATCGTATACTCATAAAATGTGAAATCTTTGGCTGATGTTCCACCCAGAGCTAGATTCTGGTAATGGGCACCACCAGGGAATGCACTCAGACCTGTATGTCTCTTCAACACTGTTAAATTATTGAACACCCTTTACCCTCCCCTTACACCCCCACATTGTTAATACTCCACCATATGTTAATACTCCACCTGACTCTCTACTTTTGCCCTCAAGCACATATTAAAAATCTGTGTTTTGTATTTATGGGGGGGTGGGGTGGGGGATTGGTAAGGTTTTTTATTTGTACTTTTTTGTGAGTACACCACGGAGAGCTGTTATTACTGCTTTTTGCATTAGCCAGTTCTATTTGTCAACCTAACCAAAAGAGAGAGTGACTGAAAGCAGCGCCCA